>NW_004443939.1:14320521-14364761 GCF_000243295.1 Trichechus manatus latirostris | reverse complement strand
TCTTCTTCTCCTTCTCTTCCTCCCTCTTCACCCTCTCTCCCTCCATCTCTTTCTTCTTCTCCTTCTCTTCCTCCCTCTTCACCCTCTCTCCCTCCTTCTATTCCTTCTTCTCCTTCTCTTCCTCCCTCTTCACCCTCTCTCCCTCCTTCTAGTCCTTCTTCTCCTTCTCTTCCTCCCTCTTCACCCCCTCTCCCTCCTTCTCTTTCTTCTGCTTAGTCTTCACCTTCTTTGTCTTTTCCTCTCTCCTCCTCTCCCTCGCTCCCTCCCTTTTTCCTTCCTTTCTTTCCATCTCTCTCTCCCCAGCCCTTTCTGCCTTGCTCTCACTTATCCAGGCCTGTGTACCTTCAGTCTAATCTTCTCAAAGTAAATAAATAATGTCAATCACAGTGTTTTCCTAAGCAACTGAATCCTTATTCTCTAAAATGAATGTCTCTCTCCCTTAAGAGAGAAAAATTGCAACTCTCAGTTTTTGTTTTAAATACCATATGTCAGCAATTTTAGGACACAAATATTTTTCACATTTTAACATATCTGACATTGGATGTGTCTGATAATTGATGAGGTGTCATAGTTTAGCTGATGGTTTTTTTTTTATTTTAAACAATAATATATCTTGCAATCCTAAAGATACTCAATTTGATGAAATAGTGTAGCAATAATCTTCTTACTCTTCCTGGTGCAAAAGCAAGTTTTGCTGAGGAATTTTGACTTCATGCCACAGGTAGTAGGGAGCCACCAAAGGGTTCTGAGTAAAGGAGAGACTTGGCAAAATTTTGGTTCCATGGTCTATGCCAGTGAGGATAAGGCAGGGATGTTCCTCAGCTGAGCTGGAATTACCAGGCCTGCTGAGGGGTTAGGAGATCCAAACTTCGTTCCTTTGGGGTGTGAAGCATTTCAATTCCCTGTGTCAAGGCCACTATGGTGCTGAGAGGTGTCCCTAGGGAAGACCAACAAGCTCTCTCCCAAGACACCCCAGGAGGTAGCATTCATTGGGTCAGTGAAGTCTCCACCCACAGGGCCTGCTCTCCAGGCTTGCGGCCCAGAGATCTGACTTTGTTGGCACTCTCCACCCGGATCCTTCTTCCACAGGCAGCTGGGTATTAACCAAACACACAGAGGCTGATATCTAAACTACAGGATGCCCATTCATTAATTTACAAAGAGAAATAAAGCTGGCAGATGGAAAGCACAGCCTAGTAGGGAGATCAGGCCATTCCCTCCCAGAAGGCAAATTATTGCAGAAGCCAAGTTATAATGAGAAAGCCAATTTATCCATTTATAATGAGAAATCAACTTTCAAGACTGCTGGAAGTTCACACTGGCCAGAGCAGGTTGTTCTTTCCTTGTTGAAAAGCGAATACCCAAGAAGCCAAATTACCCAGGAGAGGCTTAATGAGCAAGGAATTAGGGCAAGGGTGATGGCTGAGCATAAGACATGTCTCTCAGCTAAATGGCTCATGGTGCTCTCACTGTTATGGATTGAATTGTGTCCCCCCAAAATATGTTTTGTAAACCCTCTACCTGTGGATGTGAAGTCCCTGGGTGGCGCAAACTGTTACATGCTCGACTACTAGCCAGAAGGTTGGCAGTTTGAACCTACCCAGAGGCTCCTCGGAAGACAGGCCTGGCAATCTGCTTCTGAAAGGTCACAGCCTTGAAAACCCTATGGAGAAGTTCTACTCTGAAGCACATGGGGTTGCCCTGAGTTGAAGACAACTAACAACAACAACAAGCCAGTGGATGCAATCCCATTTGGGAATAGGGTTTTTTTTATTATGTTAAGGAGACCATATCAGTGTAGGGCGTGTTTTAAGCCAGTCACTTTTGAGATATAAAGGAGCAGATTAGGCATAGAAGAAAACAAGCATAGATAGGGGAAGACAGATGCCAGGCCACATGAAGATCCCCAAGGAGCCCAGGAACAGAAGCTGAAAAGAGACAAGGACATTCCCCCAGAGCCCACAGAGAAAGAAAGACTTCCCCTAGAGCCAGTGCCCTGAATTCAGACTTCTAGCCTTCTAAACTGTGAAAAAATAAATTTCTGTTCATTAAAGTCACCCACTTATGTATATATCAGCACTAGATAACTAAGACACCCACAACTGGGGTTGGTTTGCCCAATCAACTTCACGGCTCATGACTGTTTGCCAAGCATTCTTCTTACCTGGAAACTGCCAGCTTTTGCCCCTTATACTCATCATTTTCTAAGCTTCTGTGGCTGGCCAGTCCCTGCTCTTATAATATGGACCCCTCACTCCCAAAGCCGGGTGATGGGCACAAGGAAGTTCACTATACTATTCTCCCAACTTTTGCAGGTATGGGAAGTTTCCCATGTTAAAAATATCTTTACGAGAAAAAAAAATCTTATTGAGATGTCACTATATGGCAGACAGTCGCGTGGGGTTTAACAGAAGAATAAGGCCAGATGCTGCCCTTGAGTAGTTTATAGCTTGGTGGGAGAAACAGACACGATAATGGCCATTTCAAGACAAGCGCTAAGTGCTGCGATGAGTGGGCAGCTGACAGGGCACCTCGCCCAGCCTGGGTGAGAGGGAGGGTGACTCCACAGCTTCTGCTGACGTGCACAAATGCCCACAAGAGACAGGAGGCTGTGCAGAGGATTACAAGGCCTAATGAACAGTAGCCATCAGTGTAGGATTCAGCCTCCGTTTATATATCAATTCTTCCAAGAATCACATCTTCAGCCTTCTTCCCCTCGGCTGAATTAGGTGCCTTCCTTTGATCTACCTCTATGTTAGCCCTCATCACACTGAACAAAGTGGTCTTATGGGAGGAGGGGGTAGGGGAACTTCAGACAACCTTGTGTAATACAAAGCTCCCATAATTAAGAACCAACCCTGACAGAATGGCAGGTACTATCTGTCCCTCTACCGAGAGTGGTGGCGCCCTCGTGTGGCAAAAGTGTGAATGCCATCCAGAAATCCCTCAGCCTGCCAATGTTGAACTTAGACAGCTCTCGACCAATTTATATTTTGCGGATGTTCTCATTTCTTCAATATTTGCACATAAATTAGACTTGATTAATATGTTTCTACCACATTGCTTCAACTCGGCTGCATAATTTAAATTTGCATAAAATTTGACTGCTGAATGTGATTATCTGTTTATTTTGCTGACAGGATCCTCTTCCTGTCTCTTCTCCCAAAGTAGTAGAGGGACGGAGGAAGAAAGAAAGAAAGGTAGAAAGGAGAAGTAAGATTAGACAAAAGACTGTTTCCTCTTCTTCCTTCCCCAGCCCCAAGGCAAAAGGTGTGGCAAATGAGGATTTGACATCAGCTCTCATCTCTTCTGTGCTGTGCAGTGATTGACAGGTAAGTGATGTTCAACCCTGCTGCTGACCAGCTTCCCCAACTTGGGCTTGTCATTTCATTTTCAAAACTTTAATTTCCCCATCTATGATGTAGGGATAGCAGTGCCTACCTGACCTTCTAAGGTTCGGAGAAAGCCCTTTGAACACTGCAAAGCTTTAGACAAACGTTAGGGGTGTTATCATGACCGGCTGGCACAAGGCGCCACAGCCTGCAGCTTCCGAGTGACTCAGAGGCCTCTTCCATGTGCCTTCATCACCAGGAAACCCTGAGGGTTGCTGAGGTAATGTTTGCAAACCACTTTAAAGAGGAGCTGGACTTTAAAGCAGCTTGGATCACTTCCGGTCAGATGACCTCTTTACAAGCATACAAAGAAGAGCAAATATGGACTTTTCTCTTCCTTTTAATTTTCTTTCAAAAAGAGAGGCACACCAGAGTGTTTGAATTAGACCAATGAGTACAGAAGAGTTTTCTGGGGACAGGATTATTAAAAATGTTATTGTAATTTTTTTTGTAATGGAAAAAGCAATATGTGCTTATTTAAAAAATGTGAATGAACAGGAGTTTAGAAAATAAAATGTAAAAGCCCCATTTTTCCAAATACCACCTCCACCCTGAAGCCAGAGGTGGTAGCGCTGTTGTTAGCTGCTGTCAAGCCAGCCCCCAACTCATGGCGGCCCGATGTTCAATGGAATGAAACACTGCCCAGTCCTGTGCCATCCTCACGATTGGTTGTGGATCAGACCATTGTGATCCATAGGGTTTTCACTGGCTGATTTTCGGGAGTAGATCTCCAGGCCTTTCTTCCTAGTCTGTCTTAGTCTGGAAGCTCTGCTGAAATCTGTTCAGCATCAAAGTAACGCACACGTCTCCGCTGACAGATGGGTGGTGATTGCACGTGAGGTGCATTGGCTGAGACTCCAACCCGGGTCTCCCGCACAGCAGGTGAGAATCCTACCACTGAACGGCCAGTGCCTCATAAGCCAGGTGTATCCTTTCAGATGTTAGCTAGAAAGACAAACCAGCAGATCATTCTGTGCATACCCAACCCATTGCTGTTAATTGCATTCTCACCCATAGCGACCTTATAGGACAGAGTAGAACTGCTCCATAGGGTTTCCAATGCTGTAAATCTTCACGGAATCAGATTGCCACATCTTTCTCCTTTAGAACAACTGGTGGGTTCAAACCACTGACCTTTCCGTTGGCAGCCAAGCACTTAACCACTGTGCCACCAGGGCTCCTTCTGTAAAGATTACAGCCAAGAAAGCCCTATGAAGCAGTCCTACTCTGTAACACACGGGGTCGCCATGAGTCGGAATCAACTTGACGGCAATAGGTTCTTTTGAGGGGCCCCCTTCTGTGCTTTATGGCGCCTTGCTTTCTTAGCACTTTCACACGTAAGGTTATTTTTGTCTCTAAACAGTCCTTTAATTTATGTAGCACTTGGTATTTGATCTTCCCCTTACTTCCCATATGGGAAAGCTGAGTCCTAGTGAGGTCACAGAACTGGACCTAGAACCCAGCTATTTTCCGCTGCACCGGAGTCTTTCTATTCACCAGTGCCAACCTCCATCTTGTACAATGGTTAAAGGAAAACAGAATCAGCTTAATTTCTACACACCTGTGAGTTCACTTTGAGGTGGTGAGGATTACTCCTTATCAGCTTATGAGCTAGGAAAGCTACTTTAGGTCCAGAACGTCCTTGCTGGGCAGTAAACCTTATGAAGTCCTCATGTTTGCAAATTTAACTTCTGCCATCTGCTGGATGAATTCAACATCTCATTACTAAACCAAAAAAATCAAACCTGTTGGCATCGAGTCGATTCTGACTCATAGCGATCCTATAGGACAGAGTAGAACTGCCCCCATAGAGTTTCCAAGGAGCGGCTGGTGGATTCAAACTGCTGATCTTTTGTTAGCAGCTGAGCTCTTAACCACTGCACCTCCAGGGCTGCTCATTAGCCATCATAAAACAGTGTCCGTCTGTTAAAAATCTACTTGGTGTCATGCATAATTTCTATTACTCCTCAAAGCAACCCTATAAGGTAGGTGCTAGTCTTATGCCCATTTTCAGATAAAGCCACTGAGGCTCACTTATGTGTGTTAGTTTTCTAGAACTGCTATTAACAGATTATGACACATTTGGTGACTTAAAACAACAGAAATATATTCTCTCACAGTTCTGGAGGCCAGAACTCTAAAATCAAGGTGTTGGCAGGACCATGATTCCCTCCAAAACCTCTAGGGGAGAATCCGCGCCTTGTCCAGCTTCTGGTGGCACCAGGCTTTCCTCGGCTTACGGCTGCATAACTCCAATCTCTGGCTGGCTTTCATATGGCCTTCTCTTCCTTCTCCCTGTGTGTTTCTTCTCATGTGTCTTTTTAGCGACACCTGTCACTAGATTTAGGGCTCATCTAGATAATCCAGGATGATCTCTTCTTGAGATTCTTAATTACATCTGCAAAGACCGTTTTTCCAAATAAGGTCACATTCCCTGGTTCCAGGAGTTAGGATGTGATCATATCTTTTGAGGGGTCATCATTTAACTAACTATGCTGTGTTATACAGTGGATAAGTTACAGAGCTGAGATGTGAACCTGTGTCTAGTGATCCCATGTGTGTCAGAGTAAAACTGTGCTCCATAGGGTTTTCAGTGGCTGATTTTTCAGAAGTAGATTACCAGGCCTTTCTTCCCAGGCACCTCTGGGCAGACTCGAACCTCCAACCCTTGGTTCAGACACCAAAGTGCCAGTGGTCCAAAACAGTTTGCACTCAACTACTAACCTAAAGGTTGGTGGTTTTAACCCACCCAAGAGGCACCATGGAAGAAAGGGCTGGTGATCTGCTTCTGTAAAGATTATAGCCAAGAAAATCGTATGGAGCAGTTGTGCTCTATAACACATGGGGTCGCCGTGAGTCGGAATCAACTCAACAGCAACAGGTTTTCGTTTGTTTCTCTCTTTTCAATGACGCCTCCCCCCAAAAAAGCCTTGCACCCTCTGGCTTCCCCCAGTGTTCACTGTGTAGAATGATTACATGATTTATCATCCAAATGAGGACACATTTGAGAATGAATGAGTAAAAGTGAGTGGTGACAATTATACTGTAATATAACCATAAACCAGGGCTGTGCTGGGAACACCGGATGTAGGGTATCCCTGTGACTGCCTCGCTATGGCGGCCCCTCCTGCTGGCTTCCCAAGACTCCATATGTACCATCTCTTCTCAGAAGTGAGCCTGGAGCAAACCCCTCCTCCCACAGTGCGCCCCTGCTAGGAGGGTGACAGGGAGACCTAGCAGATACCTAATAAATAACTGCTAAATTCATTTAAGAAGTATTTGTTGAACACGGACTTTGTGCCCCTAATCACTGGGACACAATCCCTACCCTTAAGGATTTATAGTTTAGCAAGTTGGCAAACAGCTGAAGGTGCCAAAAGTACAAAAAAAACTTTACCACCTGCTGAGCAAAGGTCTCTGGCTGCTGCCTGTAGGAGGAAGTTGTACCTAGGAAAGGCTTACTGGGGAAAAGGGAAGGGAAGGGAAGGGAAGTGGCAGCACGAGATAAGATTGCGTGAGATAATGTATGCAGAACGCTTGGAACGTAGCATTTTCCAAGTGTTCTGCTTACATTGTCTCATGCAATCTTTTTTTTTCCATAAAACATTTCACTGTAAAAATACACACAGTTTTTTTAACAGAAAAGTATATTCTTTTACAGTTAAAAAATGCAATAGTTGGACAAAGACTAAAACATTTTCTTGAAATACAAAAATTCAAATGTAACATACTACCCATAAACTACATGTTTAGCTAAAACTGGATCTAGTTGTGTTTAAAACCTAACTTCAAAATATACACATATGAATTTATACAGCTGGTATTTAGAAACTCTTCAAAATCTATCTGTAAATTAAGAAATTGAGCAAAGTTGTCTTTGCCTATACAGCTTAGACTGTGTAGACAGCTCGTTCTCAGGAACCTTCAGCTGCAGTGTGGGCCTGAAAGAGGGACTGCTCTTAGGGTTACTTCCCTTTGGCTACGTATGGTGGAGCTGTCGTTAGATGCTGTCTTAGCCAGGGTGATGCCGTCCTCTCAAAGGCTCTGAAAAGTGAAGAGACTCAAGTCGCAGAGTTGTGCTTGCTTCAAAGCAATGCTGCTCATCCAGAAGACCTCGCCAGGCCTATCTGTAAAGCGTTTCTTTTTTGATTTAGGATTCAGCTTTGTCATCATCACATTCATCCTCGTTGCCTTCTTCCCTCTTCTCTTTAAGCATTTTCAGGTATTTACTAGCTAAAATCTTCTTTGGTAATATATCTGGAAGAAACGGAAAAGTTGCTGATTCCTCCGCAGTATTTGATATTACGTCACTGCTTTCTTTTCTTTTCCACGTGTCATGTTTGTAGAAGTAGGTGGCTAGATACCGAACAGAGAGTTCCGTGGCTTTGGCCGTGAGCACCAGCGCCTCCTGGTTAATGCTGGACACCTCGGGGGAGCTCTTCATGATGACTCGGATGCGAGACGGGGCAATGACATCCAGCCGCTGCACCCCACCCTTCTCTTTCCTCGGGGAGCCAGAGTCCCGCTGCCCCCTGGGAGTTGTTTATCTCATTCAGTCTTCACAACCCTATGAGAATGGTACAGGTCCACAGTCCATTGTTTGAAACCCTTGGGGCTGAATGTGTTTTGGAATTCAGAAATTTCTGGATTTTAGAGAAATACTATGTTGCAAGTACTATATATTATGTATCTTCCCCTGTACAGCCTGGGACAGCACCCCATAACTAACACATTGATAATTATGTGGCAAAACATATATACATTCACACTAAATAAGATAAGCACAGACTATAAAAAGCTTCACATCAGTTCATGGTACGATTTTACTACCAAATTAATTCAAATTAATTAGATTTCACTGCCAAATAAGTTCAGAAAAGGACTTCAGTTTTCAAGAATTTTTGGATTTGGGAGTTGTAGATAAGAAGAGATTATAGAGACAGATAGAGAGCTGCCATTGAGTTGATTCCAACTCTTGGCAAGCTTAGGTACAACAGAATGGAACATTGCCTGGTCCTGCATTTTCCTCACAATTATTGGTGTCTTAGTTATCTGGTGCTGCTCTAACAGAAATACCACAAGTGGATGGCTTTAACAAACAGAAGTTTATTCTCTCACAGTCTAGTAGGCTAGAAGTCCAAATTCAGGGCGTCAGCTCCAGGGAAAGGCTTTCTCTCTCTGTCAGCTCTAGAGAAAGGTACTTGTCATCAGTCTTGCTCTGGACTAGGAGCTTCTCAGCGCAGGTACCCTGGGTCCAAAGGATGTGGCCCGAGGGATGCGTTATGCTCCTGGCACTGCTTTCTTGGTGGTATGAGGTCCCCAACTCTCTGCTTGCTTCCCGTTCATCTCTTGTAAGAGAAAAGGTGGTGCAGGGCGCACCCCAGGGAAACTCCCTTTACATTGGATCAAGGTTGTGACCTGAGCAAGGGTGTTACATCCCACCCTAATCCTCTTTAACCACAGGCAGAGATTATGATTTATAACACGTAGGAAAATCACAAAATGGAGGACAACCACACAATACTGGGAATCATGGCCTAACCAAGTTGACACATATTTTTGGGGGACAAAATTCAATCCATGACAACCAGTATGTTTGAGTCTATCGTTGGGGCTATTGTGCCAGTTCATCTCACTGAGGGCCTCCCTTGCCTCAATGGCCCTCCACTACACCAAACAACTTGATGTCTTCCTTCAGCAATTGATCCTTCCTGGTGGTGTGTCTCAGTCAAGCAACTTGGACAACGTTCTGTTGTGATCCATAAGGTTTTCATTGGCTAATTTTCAGAAGCAGACTGCCAGGCCTTTCTTCCTAGTCAGTCTTAGGCTGGTAGCTCTGCGGAAACCTGTCCACCATGGATTACCTTGCTAGCATTTGAAATACTGGTGGCATAGCTTCCAGCATCATAGCAGCACGCAAGCCCCCACAGGACGACAAACTGACTGACGGAGTGGTAGCAAAGATTGTAGGCCTGAATTATTAGCTCCAATTTGCAGACAAAGAAGCTGAGGCTTAGAAAAGTTAAGAACCAATTGAGACTGGAGGAACCCCGGAGACTATCGCCCTAAGATATCCTTTTAACCTGGAACTGAAGCCACTCCCCGAGGTTGCCCTTCAGCCAAACAATAAATTGGCCTAAAAAATAAACAATAACATCTGTGAGGAATATGGTCTTTTAAACAATCAACTATATGAGACCAAACAATCAACATTTACCCAAAAGCAAAGATGAGAAGGCGAGGAGGGGCAGAGAAACGGGGTGGATGGAAATGGGGCAGGTGGGGTGGAAATGGTGAGGGTGCCGACACATTGTAGGGATAATAATCACTGTCACGCACAATTTGTGTATGAATTGTTGAATGGAAATCTCATTTGCTGTGTAAACTTTCATCTAAAACACAATAAAATATTTTTTAAAAATGGATGAAATAAAAACAAAGAAAGAAAAGTTAAGAAACTTGCCCAAGACACACAGTAAGTGGTGCAGCTGGAATGGGAACCTGCGTCTGTCTGCCTGGCTTATCCGCTGCATCATTGTGTTTCAAGTTTTGATTTAGTTGAGTTACCCGAACTCTTACCAAGTCCTGAGCAATATCCTGATTTCTGAAATAATATCGGCCACTCCAATCTCACTCATCTTTGTAGAAACACTGAAGTGAAACATGCAGTCGTATGAACATGCATAAATTTTTGTCTTCCCATGTTTGTGACATGCTATTCTTGAGACATCTGGTAGTGTGAATAATTCAGTGGTTTCAGGCAGGGGAGTGCAGTTCTTCCTTGTGAACTTGGAAGGGGCTTTAAATTAAAAAGTCATGCAGATGACAATGCAGGCAGAGTTGCTTAGACAGTGAAACAAGGCAGCTCTTCTTTGTTGACCTACTTCAAACATACAAACGATTGCTTCCCTTTGTAAAAAGAAAATAAAGTCCTCCGAGAGAGTAATAATTATTCCTAACAAGCAACTTTAAAAGAAATGGTCTGAGTAATAGAAATGAAAACACCCAACTTGAGGAGTAATTTAAAATTGTTGCTTCCTCACTGCTAACGTGAAATCAGGTTCCCTCCCTACCCACCCCCCAATACACACACACACGTGTACTCACACACAGGTACGCACATGCACACACTCACATACTTTCACACACACGTGTGCGTGCGATGTGGCTTCTGTGGATGGTGAAGCTCGGTTGAAATTTGCTCTCTGTTTCATCTCAGCTAGGAGCCAGAGGGCTGGACTGTGCTCCACACTGCCATCCCTAGTTACAAGGTCAGCGTGCTGAGGGTTCAGCCTTCTCTGCTTTAACTACTTACAACACCCTGGGCTTGCTGGGGAGAGACTTCACCCCACGCAAACAGAGATAGCAATTTTCCTTCCATAATTTAGCTTATCAGTCTCTCTGCGTTGCTAGGTTTTCATCATTGTTTTATCTCTTAATACAAAAGATTGCACGCTCAGAAAATTTCCTTAACCGAGGGTTGTCATGTTCCTCACATTTCAGTAATGAGGAAAGAAATAACAACTTACCTAAAACAATCCAGGGTTTTCTGTCTAAATTGTAACAGCAACAATTACATGACTGTAACTTCTCTTGAGGAGTCATTGGGGGTGGGGAGGTGGGGGTGCAATTAAACACAATTTTATTGTGTTTTTGGTAAAAGTTTACGCAGCAGTTTATGTTCCTGTTCAACAGTTTCTACACAAATTGTTCAGTGACATTGGTTACATTCTTCACTATGTGTGAACCTTCTCATTATTTCCCTTCTGGTAGTTCCATTGCCTCGCACTAGGCAACTCTTAACAAGGTATGTGATTTATCTCGGGGAGAATAGAATTGATCAGAACACAGCTTTGAGGATTGTACTGTATTGTATGCAAATAATAACAATAAATGTTTTTAGAGTATTTTCATGTGCCAGGCACTGTTCCAAATTCATTACATAATCCTCTTAATGTAACCAGTACAACAACTCCATGAGGTAGATACATATACAGATGGGGAAGATACAGATGGGAAAAGTGAGACCCAGAAAGGTAAGTAACTTGTCAAGGTCACACAGCTAATAAGTGGTAGATCTAGGATTATGACTGAAACACTCAGGCCCTAGAGTCTGTGTTCTTCACTGTTATAGTGGGAATGCTGCCTCTCTAGGGACAGGGTCTGTGTCTTATTTGTCCCTACATTCCAGCTCCTAGCACTGTCCCTGGCAGAACCCAAAACCCAAACCCATTGCCATCGAGTCGATTCCGACTCATAGCGACCCTATAGGACAGAGTAGAACTGCCCCATAGTGTTTCCAAGGAGCAGCTGGTAGAATTCGAACTGCCGACATCCCGGCTAGCCGCGAAGCTCTTAACCACTGCGCCACCAGGGTCCATCCCAGGCAGAAGTAGATGCTAAATACATGTTTGAGGAAGAAAAAAAGGGAGAAAGGGAGAGTGGGAGGAGGAAAAGGGGGGGAGAAAACCAGTTTCTGGGACATACCCACACATTGTTCCCAGGGCCCATTTAGTAACTGACTGCATTTTTCTGAGGGAAAAAAAAAATCTCACAGATGGATCTATGGGGGCCGCTTTTTTGAGCTGTCAGGCTTTCTGCTGTGATCTCACAAAGGGAGAACCCTCCCCAGTTGCAACTTCACCAATGGTCCAAATCAGAGCCTTGCAGGATCTACCCATGATGCCAACAGCAGGACCCAATGGCCCTGCACTGACTGAGGTGTGATCTAGGGGCACAGGAGCACATCTAGGTAGCTAGGTGGGGAACGGTCATTCCACTGGGTACAGCTACAATTGTGCAGTATTTTCTGATATTTTAAAGGAAGTATTTAGATCTGAAGGTTGTAAAGACTATAATGATGCAGTGTAAAAGCCAGATTGTGAGATGTATACAGAAGGTGAAGAAAACTACCCCACTTCTTCCTCAGGGCTCCAGAATATCAACATATCTGAGTACTATAGGTATCAAGAGGAGCTCTGGTGGCACAACAGTTTAGCAATGGGCTGCTAACCGAAAGGTGGTTCGGACCTACCCAGTGGTTCCGAGGGAGAAAAGACCTGGCAATCTGCTCCCTATTCAATCTGTATGCTGAGCAAATAATCCGAGAAGCTGGACTGTATGAAGAACGGGGCATCAGGATTGGAAAAAGACTCATTAACAACCTGTGTTATGCAGATGACACAACCTTGCTTACTGCAAGTGAAGAGGACTTGAAGATCAAAGACCACAGCCTTCAGTATGGATTACACCTTAACATAAAGAAAATAAAAATCCTCACAACTGGACCAATAAGCAACATCATGATAAACAGAGAAAAGATTGAAGTTGTCAAGGATTTCATTTTACTTGGATCTCCAAACAACACCCATGGAAGCAGCAGTCAGGAAATCAAAAGAGGCATTGCATTGGGCAAATCTGCTGCAAAAGACCTCTTAAAAGTGTTGAAAAGCAAAGATATCACCTTGAAGACTAAGGTGCCCCTGACCCAAGCCGTGGTGTTTTCAATCGCATCATATGCATGCGAAAGCTGGACAATGAATAAGGAAGACCAAAGAAGAATTGACGCCTTTGAATTGTGGTGTTGGCAAAGAATACTGAATATACCATGGACTGCCAAAAGAACGAACAAATCTGTCTTGGAAGAAGTACAACCAGAATGCTCTTTAGAAGCAAGAATGGCGAGACTACGTCTTACATACTTTGGACATGTTGTCAGAAGGGATCACTCCCTGGAGAAGGACATCACGCTTGGTAAAGTAGAGGATCAGCGAAAAAGAGGAAGACCCTCAACGAGATGGATTGACACAGTGGCTCCAACAATGGGCTCAAACATAACAATGATTGTGAGGATGGCGCAGGACCAGGCAGTGTTTTGTTCTGTGGTACATAGTGTTGCTATGAGTTGGGACCGACTAACACAACAATAATCTGCTGCTCTGATGAAGATTACAGCCTGGAATACCCTATGGGGTAGTTCTGATCTGTTGCATAATTCACTATGAGTCCAAAATTGACTTGACAGCACACAAAAACAACACTTGTTCATAAGGTCCCTGCGTGTCGCAGATGGTTTGCACTTTGCTCAGTTCTACTCTGTAACGCATGGGGTCACTATGAGTCAACTTGATGACAACAGGTTCGGTATTTTTTTGTTTCTTCATATCTGTCTCACCTACTAGCCCAAGTGTTCCTGAGGGGCAGAGACCTTGTCACTCACCCCTAATGTAGTGTAAATTGTCGAACATGAGGCCTGAGGGGTCAGATTACCTGAGATAGCTTCAAGGCTTCATCACTGTGTGACATTTGGCAAGTTACTTAACTTCTCTGAGCCTCTGTTTATTATTTGTTAAATAGGAAGTAATAACGTTTTAAGGAGTCCTGGTGATGGAACGGTGAAATGCTTGGCTGCTAACGGAAAGGTCAGTGGTTTAAACACCGCCAGTGGCTCTGAGGGAAAAAGACCTGAGGATCTGCCGCCATAAAAATTACAGCCTAGAAAACCCTATGGGGCAGTTCTACTCTTGTGCATGGGGTCTCTATGAGTCAGAATCCACTTAATGGCACCTAACAAAACAGCAATGTTTGCCGTAAAAGAACGATGATTAAGGGAAAGATTTATATAAATTGTTTAGCCTGGTCTGGCTCATAGTGCAAATGACAAAGACTGCTATGTTTCCTATTACCTATTTTTCCCCTTCTTTCTTTAGTAATAATGTTCCCAAAGTTGTAGTTGGTTGCATGGCTGCCTGGCTAAAGACTAGATGATCAGACCTGAGTTTTAGCAAGTTTGCTCTGGAGGACTGTAGAGAAAGGGTGGGGTGAATGTGGCTGGAAGCAGGTGTTCACTTAGGGGGCCATTGCCAAGGCCGGGGTGAGAGGATTGCTGAACACACAGTTAGTGGGGGGGGGACAGTGACCCCCAGGTGTTTGCATGTCAACCAGACTTTATGAATGACTTGGGAGAGGGTGACATGCAGGGAGAGAGGAGGCTAGAGGACATTCAGGTTTTTGGCATGGTGACTAAGTCATGGTGACATAATTCACTGAACCAGAGAATGGAGGAAGAGGAACAGGTTTGGGAGGCAGGTGCTGAGTGTAGTTAAGGGCACATTGGGTGGGGTGGCCTGGGGGACATCCCATCCAGATGTCCTGCCAAGTACCTTTGTTCACAGCCTCTGTGGAGCGGCGTTTCATCATCAGTACAAGTCCTGAAAAAAGGCTTTTACAAAGAGCACCCACATGTTCTGTGCCTGGAAGATCAAAACAATCTGCAGAGGCAGCAGCTTTCAGACATGCACAGCCCACAGGACAGCCCTGGGGTTTGCTTTCCATGCCAGCAGCTCTGGCCTCACCCAAAACTAGGCTCCCTGGGCAGGAGACAAAAGGTGCGTACCCCCAGCACTGAATGATAATATCTGCCCAGTCAGCAACGGTCTCTATAAAATGTTTGGTCACGGTGTGCAAGATTTTTTTTAACCGAAGAGTCATTTCAGTGAAAACAGTGAATGTGACTGTGTTGAACACACAGCTAAAGATGGAGTCATTTCTTAATCACAGTTCTGCTCCCTGCACACATTTCCTTATAATTCTGTTTTTCACCAACTCCGTGTGGGTTCTTCCAAGTCTTGTAAAGTTACATCGAGTCTGAAGCAAGTCGACCACCCAATCCCCTGACTTCAGGGAAGTGGACATCAAACTGCAAAAACCAATGGGTTGCTTTTTCAGGAAGGTGTTCTAGGAAGTTGAGCCCATAATCTTGGAGGCCCAAGCTGGCATTTAATCAATGCTTGCTAGTGCCTATCACTGCACTAAATCCTCTACATGCATCATCTCCTTTAATCCTTAGGACTAGTCAAGGCAGAGAAGATGAGGATTAGAAGGGCAAGGAACTTACCTAAAACCACACAACAAATAAGTGATGGCAATGGGATTCTAATCCAGCCTGTCTCACTCCCGTTCCTGATGCTTAACCACTAGACAGAGCTGGCACTCCACCGTCAGTCCAGAATTTCAAGCTATGACCACACGTTTTATTGCTGTAATTCAGTTGCAGGCCCTCTAGCTCATTTTGCCCTGCTTTACACTTACTGGGCTTCACATGTGGGTTCTCTGTTTTTTATTAAAAAGGATGCATGTGATTTCCTATAATTCACCCAGTGTTAGAAAAGCAAAAGCATTGTCCGCGAAGAACTCGGTAGCAGGGTCTCTGGATCTACTTCCCTGCTAGAACGATTGGTGGTGACCACAGTGTCATTCCGGCTCTGAAAAAATGGCCACGAGTAGAACTGTCATGCAGGTGACCGTCACACCAACCAGCTAGTGCTTCTCTAGCTGGGGGCATGATGGCCTTAAAAATTGAGAAGCTATCTATTTAGTTCCACATCAGTGTAATAATTTTTTTTTTTATGCAGGCATTTTATTGAATAGTAACGATAAGTTTTTTTAATAGACTTTATTTTTTAGAACAGTTTCGGGTTTACAGGAAAATTATACAGAAAGTACAAAAGAGTTCTCCTAGGCCCCTTCTCCCACACAGTTTCTCCTATTATTAACATCTTGCATTAGTGTGGTGCATTTGTTAGAATGATGAACCAATGTTGATACATTATTTTAACTGAAGTCCATAGTTTACATTAGGATTTCCTCTTTGTGCTTCACGGTTCTGTGGGTTTTGACAAATGCACACTGTTACAGTGTCATGAAGAATAGTTTTGTTGTTCTTAAAATGTCCCATGTGTCACCTATTCATCCCTCCTCCCCTCCCCTGGGCCACTGTCAACCAGTGGTCTTTTCACTGTCTCTATAGTTTTGCCTTTTCCAGAATGTCATATAGTTGGAATCATACAGTATGTAACCTTTTCAAACTGGCTTCTGTCACCTAGTAACATACATTTAAGGTTTCTCCATATCATGGCTTGATAGCTTGTTTCTTATTATTGTTAAGTACTACTCCATTGTATAGATATACCACAGTTTGTTTATCCACTCACTTACTGAAAAATATCTTGATTGTTTCCAATTTTTTACAACTATGAATAAAACTGCTATAAACATTTATATGCAGGTTTTTGTGTGGACATATATTTTTCAACTCATTTGGGTAAATACCTAGGAGCGCAATTGCTGGATCACATGGTAAGTCTATGTTTAGTTTTGTAAAAAGCTACTAAACTGTCTTCCAAAGTGGCTGCGCCATATTGAATTCCCACCGGCAGTGAATAAGATTTCCTGTTGCTCCATGTCCTTGTTAGCATTTTATGTTGTCAGTGTTTTGGATTTTAGCCATTCTAATAGGTATGTTGCAGAATTTCATTGTTGTTTTAATTTGCAATTCCCTAATGACATAAGATGTTGTGCATCTTTTCATATACTTACTTGCCATTGCTTCTTTGAAGTGACTATTCATATCTTATGCTCATTTTTTATTTGGGTTGTTTGCTTTCTTATTGTTGAGTTTTAAGAGTTCTTTTATATTCTAAGGAGCCCTGGTAGTGCAGTAGTTAAGCATTCAGTAGCTAACCAAAAGGTTGGCAGTTCAAACCCACCAGCTACTCTGTGGGAGAAACATGTGACAGTCTGC
Organism: Trichechus manatus latirostris; assembly: GCF_000243295.1. Classification (NCBI taxonomy): domain Eukaryota; kingdom Metazoa; phylum Chordata; class Mammalia; order Sirenia; family Trichechidae; genus Trichechus; species Trichechus manatus. The sequence goes on along the minus strand of NW_004443939.1, from coordinate 14,347,787 downwards.
TTCCATAAAGATTACAACCTTGGAAACCCTATGGGGCAGTTCTACTCTTCCTAAAGAGTTGCTATGAGTCAGAATTGACTCAGTGACAATGGGTTTGTGTATTTTGGACACAAATCCTTTATCAGATATGTGTTTTGCAAATATTTTCTCCCAGTCTGTGTGTTATCTTTTCATTCTCTTAACATTGTCTCCTGCAAAGCAGAAGTTTCTAATTTTAACAAAGTCCTACTTGCCAATTTTTCTTTCATGGATCACACGTTTGGAATTATATCAAAAAAGTCATCATCGATCCAAGGTCACCTAGATTTTATCCTGTTATCTTCTAGAGTTCTATTATTCTGTATTTTACATCTAAGTCTATAATCCATTCTGAGTTAATTTTTGTGAAAGATGTAAGGTCTGTGGCTAGATTTTTTTTTTTTTTTTTTGCATGTTGATATCCAGTTGTTCCAGCACCATTTGTTGAAAAGACTATTCTTTCTCCATTGAACTGCCTTTGCTTCTTTGTCAAAGATCAGTTAACTGTATTTGTGTTGGTCTATTTCTGGACTCTCTGTTCTGTTGATGTATTTGTCTATTCTTTTGCTACTATCACACTGTCTGGATCACTGTAGCTTTATAATCAGTGTTGAAGTCAAGTAGTGTTGTCCTCTGACTTTTCTTATTCTTCAGCATTGTGTTGGATGTTCTGGATCTTTTGCCTTTAAATATAAACTTTAGAATCAGTTTCTCAGTATCCGCAAGGTAACTTGATAGAGTTTTGATTGGAATTGCATTGAATCTATAGATCAAGTTGAAAAAAACTGATGTCTTAGTAATATTGAATCTTCCTATCCATAGACGTACTTTTTTATAAAGAAAATCTGGGATATGAGTATTCAGAGTTGCAAGTTGGAACAAACAGGAAAGGGTGGGAATGATTAGAAAAGATTTTTCTCATTTTTTAAAAAGAATGCATAGTAACAGTCTTTTAAATAACTACTTGTCCTAGAACATCTATGCTATATGCTATTTATGAAAACAACTCTTTCGGCATTCAATATAGTAAATTTTATCTTCACTTTAGTACCAGTGCCAAGTTTTTCAGTTACTCCTTAATTTCTTACAAAATAGAAATATGCTTAATTTGGGGGAAATACGTATTATGTTTAGCTCTAGCATTGGAAAGTAACCAATGATACATAATAATTTTTTTTCCTTTTTTTTTTAATTGTACTTTAGGTGAAGGTTTACAGAACAAGTAGTTTCTCATTAAACAGTCAGTACACATACTGTTTTATGACATTGGTTAACAACCCCACGACATGTCAACCCTCTTCCTTCTCAACCTTTTTTTTTTTTTGGTGAAAATATACATAGCCAAAGATACACCATTTCAAAAATTTCTACATGCACAGTTCAGTACCATTGATTACATTGTTCCAGTTGTGCTGCTATTCTCACTTTAGATGAAGGTTTACAGAACAAAACAGTTTCTCATTAAACAGTTAGTACACATGTTGCCCTATGACAATGGTTAACAACCCCACAACATGTCAACACTGGCCTTACTCAACCTTGGGTTCCCTATCACCAGCTTTCCTGTCCCCTTCTGCCTTCTAGTCCTTGTCCCTGGACTGCTGTGCCTCATTAGTCCCATTTTGTTTTATGGGGCTGTCCAATCCCCGGCTGAACAATGAACCTCAGAAGTAACTTCACCACTGAGCTAAAAGGATGTCTGGGGGCCTTACTCATGGGGTTTCTCCAGTCTCTTTCAGGCCAGTAAATCTGGTCTTTTTTTGTGAGTTAGAATTTTGTTCTACATCCTTCTCCAGCTCTGTCCAGGTCCCTCTGTTGTGATCCCGGTCAGAGCAGTCAGTGGTGGTAGCTGGGCACCATCTAGCTGTACTGGGCTCAGTCTGGTGGAGGCCTTGGTAGCTGTGGTCCATTAGTCGTTTGGACTAATCTTTTCCTTGTATCCTGTTCTCTTCATTCTCCCTTCTCCTGAATGGGTGAGACCAGTGGAGTGATACATAATAATTTTGATGAAGATGTGCAAAGATGGTAAAGACTCAGTAATTGTGGAGTTAAAGGAAGCAATTAGACATACCCTTCAAAAGAGTAGAGAGGAAAAACAAACATTAAAAATGACACATATCTGTAGGGCATTTTCACATATAATGTCTCATTGGATCTCACCATGACTTGAAGAGGGAGGAGTAGGCACAATTTGTATTATTATTATCTTCACATTACTGGAGGAAACTGACAATTGGAGAAGTTGAGCTATTTGGTTGCTCCAAGTCCCTCAGGTAGTGCTAGCACAAGGACTCTAATGCCAGAGTCTGGCTCCATAGCCAGTGCTCTTTCTACCCACCCTGGACTGCGTTTCTCTCACCATTCCTCACTGCTGTCTAAACTATTATCATGGACTCTAGTTCCAGTCAATATTCCTAGCTGCCAACAACAGGAGCCAATTCTATTTAATTTTTAGGCAGAAAAAGAATAGGAGACTATAAGGTAGCAGAAATTGTAGAGGCGGGCTCAGAAAAAAAGCAGGCAAAAGCCTCAACAGAGTTATGTCATAGAGAGTCCAATGAGGCACCATTGCCCTCACTGGTGGACCCTAGATGCCCCAGCTGCCACTGCCCACAGCTGGCCTTAGACACTATTTGCTGCCACTGGCCCTGGCTTCAAGGGACATTGAATGTAGATATTGCTGCTGCTGTCTAAATGAGTCCTTCACCATCCTTCCTTCTTTGTATCATTTGCTCCAAATTCGAAGTCCCAGTGGTTGTATCCAGTTGGCTGAGACTAGGACAGAACATATATAGTGGAGATGGCTTCTGCCCTCCAGCAAAACTCACACAATGGGAATATCCCAAATACAGAAAGAAAGATGCTGGGCAGCCAAAACACTGACAAATATTCACTACACATCCCTCAGGGTTGCTTTCTTGCTCTCCTTCTTTATACTTATTTCCATCTTTTTCTCCTCTTCTCTTGTCTGTCCTAGGTCAGTCCCCTGAAAACAGATTCTGAAATGGAGGTTTGTATACCGGGAGTTTATTGTTGAGAGCTCTCAGGAACAATACCTGAGAAGGAGTGAAGGAGGTAGAATTAGGTGGATGGAGAAATTGAATAGACACAGTCACATCAAAGGCAGCAGGTGATCTCACAGGGAGCAATTGAACTGGAGTGGCCCTGCAGAGTTGTCTGAGTTAAGGCAAGAAGATTGAGTCTTTGTACTCCTGCATCAACCTGTCTTTGAATGAGGGCTGCTGTTAGGCAATTTTATTAAGGACAATTTTCCAGTGAGGGACTCAGCTGTGAGATGTCAGAAGCCAACACTCCTGGCAACTAGGAAAATGAGTGCCTCAGTATAGAAGGAGGATCTGGCTAGTGCACCACAACATCCACTACACTATCTTAGGGGAAAATATCCTGCACTTTTCCCAAGCTAACCTTTCCCATTATAACCTTGATGCCATCCCCTCCCAATTATTTTGGCACCTTTCTTTATCAAAAACTGCCTTTCTTGAAAGGTCATGGAAGCCCTATAGACACATCCAAACTCCCTAAGGGACTGAATTGCTGGGCGGAGGGCTCTGGGGACCATGGTCTTGGGGAACATCTAGCTCAACTGGCATAACACAGCTTATCAAGACAATGTTCTACATTCTACCTTGGTGAGTAGTGTCTGGGTTCTTAAAAGCCTGTGAGCGGCCATCTAAGATACTCCACTGGTCTCATCCCTTCTGGGAGCAAGGGAGAATGAAGAGAACAGGGTACAAGGAAAAGATGAGTCCGAAGGACTAATTGTCCACAGCTACCAAGGCCTCCACCGGACTGAGTCCAGTACAGCTAGATGGTGCCCGGCTACCACCACTGACTGCTCTGACCAGGATCACAACAGAGGGTTCTGGACAGAGCTGGAGAAGGTTGTAGAACATAATTCTAACTCACAAAAAACAGACCAGATTTATTGGCCTAAAGGAGACTGGAGAAACCCCGAGAGTATGGCCCCCAGACACCCTTTTAGCTCATTGGTGAAGTTATCTACGAGGTTCACCATTCAGCCTGGGAGTGGACAGCCCCGTAAAACCAAATGAGACTAACGAGGTACAGTTGTCCAGTGACAAGGGCCAGAAGGCAGAAGGGGACAAGGAAGCTGGTGATAGGGAACCCAAGGTTGAGTAAGGATATTGTTGATGTGTTGTGAGATTGTTAACCATCATCATAGGGCAACATTTATAGTAACTGTTAAATGAGAAACTATTTTGTTCTGTAAGCCTTCATCTTAAGTGAGAATAACAGCACAATTCGAAGAGCGTAGTCAATGGCACTGAACTGTGCATGCAGAAATTTTTGAAGTGGTGTATCTTTGGCTATGTGTATTTTCCAAAAAAAAAAAAAGAAAAAGGTTGAGAAGTTAGAGGGTTGACACGTTGTGGGGTTGTTAACCAATGTCATAAAACAATATGTGTACTACTGTTTCATGAGAAACTATTTGTTCTGTAAGCCTTCACCTGAAGTACAATAAAAAAAAAAATATTGCCTTTCTCTTGCATTTTCAACCTCTTTCTCAAAACTTGCTTTTAAATCTCAGCACACTACACATGCTCAAATATTTCATGAGGGAAAAGTAATAATTATCTTATTTTTAATTTTCTATATATGTGACCCTGTCACAGAGACTTTCCTTTGATGTCTGCTTATCCTTAGTTGTTGACTTATAATTAGGAGCAAGCAGAATTCTGGGAAGATGTCAATGGGGATGGTGCAGTTTTTTCTTTAACTTTATTGAAGTATAATTTACATACTATAAAATGTACCCATTTTAAATGCACAATTTAATAACTTTTCATAAATTTACCAAGTTTTGCAACCAGGTGATGGTGCAGTTTTTTAATCTTCTTGAATCCCCCATTAAAACAATCACAACAACTAGGTTAGCAAAACCAACAACCCATGGTCAACACCTACAACCAAACCTGGCAACAAGTATCTCCTTGAGCTCCAAAATTTGAGTGAGTGGGGACAAACCACAAATAATTACATGACCCGCATGATATTAGCAACTATGCAGAATGAAGAGGAGGAAACGCAATACCCCTGACAATTGGAAGGCCCCAATATTACCAAAGGAGCTCGTGGGAAAGTTCAGTGGGCCATCTGGAGAACAATAGCAAAGCTGGGCTTGAAGAAGGGGCTTTAAAGTTTCTAACTTGTGGGTGAGTGCAAGGAGACTATGGGAAGAGTGGCCCAGGAGTCTGGACCCTATGAACTCTCAAGAATAACAAACAAAAGCATCCTTCCAGGACAAAGCCTCACTCTGAGGAAAAAACGATGGGAATAGAATCCAAACTGAGCAGAATAGGAACAAGGGCAAGGAAATAAAATATCAAAATAAAAGGTGAAAAGAGGAGCAAAGGAAAAGAAACTCTGAAAGCGTGAGGTAATTTTTTTTAATTACTTCATGAAAGCAGCAGAAGAGAATGCTCTAGATCTGTGAAACTAGAAAATCTCTTTTAGGCCATTCTTTCATTCTGAAAAAGAGGGAAACATTTCACTAAAAAATGAGCAACCGAAAAAATTGTGGCCAAATGCAATAATACAAAGTTGTTATAAGAAAAAGAGAATAAGGAGCATGATAATAATATCACTACAAACAATGAAAGAATACCAAAAGGCATGCCACAAAACAGATGAAAGCTGTAACCTAATATTTCAAAATAAGCTAAAAGAAATTAAGAGAATAATAGAAATTATGAATGAGGAACATGAATCAGAATGAGAAAAACTCAAAAATAAGGTGAGTCAAGAAAAGGAAGATTTGAAGAGAAGTGAAATAACTGGAAATAAAAGAAAAATCATTTCAGAAATAAAGGCCAAACTAGAAGGATCATAAGAATGAATAAACTACATGGAAAATGCCTTGAGAGAAATAAAAGATAGAAAATAGTAAAGCTGTAAAAACCAAAAAGAAAAAGAAGAAAGACACAAAAAGAATTTCAGAGAAAGTGATAAATATAGAAAATAGGCAAAGAATATCTAATATAAATACAAAAAGAGGCCCCAAAGAAGAAAACCAAAGCAATGAAACAAAACGAAGAAAAAATTCCTAAAAGCTTAAATTGAAGAGAAATTTCTTGAAATTAGAAAAAAAAAAAACCTAGGTATTGAACAGACGCCACATATATTGGAAAAATCAGCCCACAACAGTCCCACTCTGAAACTACCGGGTTTTAGATAAAAAGAAAAACCTGTGTACAACTAGGCAAAAATAACAAGTATAAGGGAAAGACAATCATCCACAAGAAAACTGCTGAAACTAACAGAAGGATTCAGCAAAGTAGCAGGGATATGAGATCAACAGACAAAAATCAGTTGGTTTCCTATACAACAACAAAGAGAACTTCAAAAAGGAAATCAGGAAAACAATACCATTTACAATAGCCTCTCCATAAGATTAAAAACTTAGGAATAAATCTAACCAGGTACATAAGAGACCAATATAAAGAAAACTACAAAACACTACTGCAGGAAACCAAAAGAGGGGGCACCTCCTACCACCAAGAATGAAGAAGCAGGAGGGGCATACGTCCTTTGGACCTGGGGTCCCTGTGCTGAGAAGCTCCTAGACCAGGGGAAGATTGATGACAAGGACCTTCCCCCAGAGCTGACAGAGAGACAAAGCATTCCCCTGGAGCTGGCACCCTGAATTTGGACTTCTAGCCTACTAAACTGTGAGAGAATAAAATTCTGTTTGTTCAAGCCATCCACTTGTGGTATTTCTGTTATAGCAGCACTAGGTAACTAAGACAGAATTTGGTACTGAGAGAGTGGATTGCTGCTCTAACAAATACCTAAAATGTGGAAGTGGTTTTGAAACTGTGAATGGGTAGAAGCTGGAAGAGTTTTAAAATGCCTAATAGTAAAAGCCTAAATTGCCTTGAAGAGACTGTTGGTGGAATTATGGACATCAAAGACAATTCTGATGAGGACTCAGAAGGAAGTGAGGACAGCTGTTACACTGGAGATGGCACAGATGGCGAGAAGCAGCAGCAGAGAAACAGCAGCAGTAGAGCCAGAAGACCAGCGTGAGACAGCACTGGAGCTGACCCACTGGAGCAAGAGAGCTGAGTGCCATTGCAAAGGAGGCTTCCTGGTGGAGTGGGGTGCCTCCAGGCATTTATCAGTGGAGCTAAAAAGCTTTGGAACACTTGCCCAAGCAGGGCAGATGCTGGGACGGCCCAAGGGCCCAAGGGGCTGAGAGGCCAAGAAACCAAGAAGCAGAAGCTGAAGAGATGAGGAACACAGGAAGCAGAGCCGTATTAGTCTCGAAGGGTAGGGCCAGATCTCAGAGGTCTCAAAGTGTGGAGCCATGGCCCCCGGGATTTCAAAGGGTGGGGCCACAGCCTCCTAGGTTTCAAAGAGTCAGATCCTCACCAACTCAGTTCTGGAGTGTGGGGCTGCTATTCACGAGTGCCAGCAAGATGTGGTCAAATCCATTGCCCAAAGCTGAGGGGCAGGAGAATGGGGCCTGCCAGGACTAAGGGGGTAGAGTCACTACTAAGACAGGCTGGGAGAATGGGGTCACCCAAATCCAAGGGAGCAGAGTTGCCATTCCAGTGGGCCTGGAAGACAGAACTGAAGCCCAGGGCCAAGGGGCCTCCACCCAGAACCCAGAGAGTGTGACCAACACCCAGAGTCTGGAGGGCAGAGCCATTGCCTGAATGGTCTCAGAGAAGAGAGGATTATTTTCAAGCCTTGAGAGCTAATGTAATGTCTTCTGCTGACTTGCTTGGTGTCTGTTATCTCTTCTTTCCCCCCAATTTTTCCCATTAGTAGTGGAAATATCTAGCATGTGCCTGTTGTACTTTGGAAGCAGATAACTTGTATTCTAGATTTCACAGATGAAGAGGAGTTTTTGGATTTTGGACTTGGAGTTGATGTAAGACTTTTGTGATGACACAATGGGGTGAATGTGTTTTACATCTGACAAGACTTGAATTTTGGAGGGCCAAAGGGTGGAATGTTAGGGATTGAATTGTGTCCCCCAAAACTGTGTGTCAACTTGTCTAGGCCATGATTCACAATATTGTGCAATTGTCCACCATTTTGTCATCTGATGTGATTTTCCTACCTCTGTAATGTTAATGAGGCAGAATTAGAGACAGTTATGTCAATAAATCAGGACTCAAGCTACAAGATTAGGTTGTATCTTGAGTCAGTCTCTTTTGAGATATGAAAGAGAGAAGCAAGCAGAGAGACAAGGGGATCTTCTACCACCAAGAATGAAGAACTAGGAGGGGAGCACATAGTTTGGACCTGGGGTTCCTGCACTGAGAAGCTCCTAGACCAAGGGAAGGTTGACGACAAGGATCTTCCCTCAGAGCCAACAGAGAGACAAAGCCTTCCCCTGGAGCTGGCACCCTGAATTTGGACTTCTAGACCACTAGACTGTGAGAGAATAAATTTATGTTTGTTAAAGCCAAAAAAAAGAAAACAAAAGAGACCTACATAAATGGAAAAACATACCATGCTCATGTATAGGAAGACTCAATATTGTAAAAATGTCAATACTACCCAAAGTGATCTACAGATATAATGCAATCCCAATCTAATTCCAGCAACATTCTTTACCAAGATGGAAAAACTAATCACCAACTTTACGAGGAAAGGGAAGAGGCTCTGGATAAGTAAATCAATATTGAAGAAGAAGAACAAAGTAGGAGGCCTCACATTACCTGATCTCAGAACATACTATAAACCACAGTAGTCAAAACAGTCTGGTACTGGTACGACAGACACATAGATTAATGGAACAGAATTGAGAACCCAGACATAAATCCGTCCACCTATAGTCAGCTGATCTTCAACAAAGGGCCAAAGACCATTAAATGGGGAAAAGACAGTCTCTTCAATAAATGGTGCTGGCAAAACTGGATGTCTATCTGTAAAAAAATGAAACAGGAGCCATACTTCACATCATACACAAAAACTAACTGAGATTGGATCAAAGACCTATAAAACCTAAAACTATAAAGATCATGGAGGAAAATATAGGGACAATGCTAGAGGCCTTAATATATGGCATAAATAGAGTACCAAATGTAATTAAAAATGCACACACAGCTCAAGATGAACTAGAGAAATGAGGCTTCCTAAAAAATTAAACACTTATGCACAACAAAAGACTTCTCCATTTCAAAGAGTCAAAAGAGAACCTACAGATGGGGAAAATAATTTTGGCTATGACATATCCGAAAGGGACTAATCTCTAAAATTTATGGAAAATTTCAACATCTCAACAATAAAAATACAAACAATCCAATTAAAAAAATGGGCAAAGTATATGAACAAACACGTCACTAAAGAAGACATTCAGGCAGCTAACAAACATATGAAGAAATGCTCATGATCATTAGCTATTAGAGAAATGCAAATCAAAACTACAGTGAGGTACCATCTCACCCTGACAGTACTGGCGCTAATCAAAGAGACAGAAGATAACAAATGTTGTCGAGGCCGTGGGGAGATTGGAACTTTATACGCTCTTGGTGAGAATGTAAAATGGTATAACCACTTTGGAAAATGGTAATGTGCTTCCTCAAAAATCTAGAAATAGGAATACCATATGATCCAGCAATCCCAATCCTAGGTATATACCCTAAAGAAATAAGAGCCATGACATGAATAGACATATGCACATTCATGTTTATTGCAGCATTATTCACAATAGCAAAAAGATAGAAACAACCTAAGTGCTCATCAACAGACAAATTAACAAACTGTGGTACTTACACACAATGGAATACTATGCAACAGTAAAGAATAATGATGAATCCATTAAACATCTCACAACATGGATGAATTTGGAGTACATTATGTATACTATGTTGAGTGAAGTAAGTCAATCACAAAAGGATAAATATTGTGAGAGACCACTGCTATAAAGTAACAACAAAAGGTTTACACACAGGAAAAAAAGGAAAAACATTCTTTGATGGTTACCAGGGATGGGAGGGAGAGGGAGGAAAATTACCATTTAGATACAAGACACAGTTAATATTGGTAAAGGGAGCCCAAAACCAAAACCAAACCCATTGCCATCCAGTAGATTCTGACTCATAGTGACCATATAGGACAGAGTAGAACTGCCCCATAGGGTTTCCAAGGACCAGTTGGTGGATTTGAACAGCCAATGTTTTGGTTAGCAGCTGAGCTCTTAACCACTATGCCACCAGGCTCTGGTGAAGGGAAAGGCAATACATAATATGGGAGAAGTCAGTACAACATGACCAAGGCAAGAGAGAACACTGAGAGGAACGCAAGAATAAAGGGCAACTACAGTAACTACTATAGTTTAGACAATCCTACGGCAATAGTAGTAACAAACAATAATTTATGAATGGATGAATAGGTAGATAAATACACCAAGAGGTGTGGGAGGATATAAATGAACACACCCACCAGCAAATATAGGTTTGGTGGTGGATATTTCTACATACGTGACTGTAGGTGCAGCTCATACAGAGCACACAAGGGTATGGTCAGGGAAACCTCTTAGACATAAACAAACACCTCGTGGGATGAAGTTCCTAGCTAGAAGACAAAGGACTGTAGACTTGAGGGACATCAACATCAGTTGGCACAACATAGTACATAAAGAAAATGTTCGGCATCTTACTTTGGTGAGTAGTGTTTGCAGTCTTAAAAGCTTGTGAGCAGCCAACTAAGATACAACAGTTGGTCTCTTACTGTCTGGAGCAAGGGAGAGTGAAAGACTCAAGGGAGCAATTAGTCCAAAGGACTAATGGACCACATGAACACAACCTACACTACCGCGAGACCAGAAGAACTAGACGGTGCCCGACTACCACTACCAACTGCTCAGAGTGGAATCACAACAGAGGGTCCTGGACAGAGCGGGAAAAAATTGTAGAACAAAAAATCAAATTCACAAAAAAGACCAGACTTGCTGGTCTGACGGAGACTGGAGGAACCCCCCAACACTATGGCCCTAAGGCACTCTTCTGACTTGGAAAGGAAGCCATTCCCAGAGACCACCTCCCAGCCAAACAACAGACAAGCGCATACAATAAACAGTAACACCCGAGAGGAATGTGCTCTTTAGAACAATCAGTTATATGAGATCAAAAGGGTATCATCTGCCCAAAAGCAAAGATAAGATGGCAGGAAGGGGTAGAAAATCAGGATGAAAGAAAATGGGGAAACCAGGGCAGAAATGGGGAGAGGGCTGACACATTGTGGGGAATGAAACCAAGGTCATGAAACACTTTATGTACAAACTATCGAATGGGAAACTCATTTCCTTTGCAAACTGTCACCTAAAGCACAATTTAAAAAAAAAGAAAGACAAGCAGATTGTCATTAGACTTTCAACATCAACGTTTCATGCCAGAAATCAATGGAGTAACTTTTACTTAAGATTTTCAAATAAATGTTGAGCCAGAATTTTAAATCCAGTTAAACTGATCTTCAAGTATAAAGACAGAAAACACACTGCTATGAACATGCAAGAACTTGGGAAACAGTATTTCCAAGAGTCCTTTCTGAGGAATCAGTTAGAGAAAGAGCTTTAGGCAACCCAAACTGAGGAGATGGCAACATAAGGACGGCTTATGTATTCAGCTAATAAAGGAAGATAAATGATAGAATATCATTGTTTTGCAACCCCGAATGAATTAACAGGTCTAGTCAATGGCTATTGGTGGCTGCTAACCTCGCAAAAAGAGAAACAATCATAAAGCACAAGCCCTCTGGTGGAAGTACACAATACAATTTATGAAGTACTTTGTAAAGAAAAGGAAGAAAGAAAGAAGAAACTAATCAAGCCTCTGGAGCTACCCACCATTTAACAGGAAATACAGAGAGATCTGTTAAAATTACATCACAAGGATGCAGTCAGCAAAATTCAATCAGAAGGAAACTCTACAGAACAAACAACATCATTTCTTTAATAATTTTTTTCAGTTAAAAAAATAAATGGGAGAATTTAGAGATTGAAAAATAATTGAGAGGCGTATTGATCAAGTTGCAAACCTTCTTTTGATCCCAATTCAGGCTAACAAACTAGGGAAAAATTATAGAAAAATCAAGGAAAAAGGAACATTGGATATTTGATGTTATTAAGCAATTTTTTTTTTAGGTTGATAACGTTATTGTAGTTATATTTTACAGGAGTAGTCTTGGTCTTTTAGAAAGTCATAGTAAAGTATTTACAGGTGAAACAATATGAGGCTTGGGATGTGGCTCAAGGTATCCTGGGGTAAGGATTGGAGAGGAGATGAGAGTGTAGACTAAACAAGTGTGGCCAAGAGCTGATCATTGTTGAAGCTGGGCAATGGGTTACATGGGCTTCATTATACTGGTCTCTCTACTTCAGTTTAGTTTTGAAATATTCTATAATAAAGCATTTTTGAAGAGAGAGAGCGCAGACATGATTTAGAGAGAGCAAGAATGAGAGTGAAGACGAGAGAGAGAGAGAGATTGAGGGAGTAAAAAACGAATTGAAGTTCTGGATGGCTTATTAACTTTGGGTTTCGCTATAAAGTGATCTGCCTTGGCCATTTGTTGGGAAACTTCTGATGTCAGTGACCTTAGGTCTTTTAACTTGAGCTGGTCAGATTAACCAGTGCAGATTCTTCTCATTTCCAGATGTAGATGGTAGAGGCCTGGTGGTCACCTTTCTGGGAGCTGGGTGAGGAAAGCAGGATGAGGCCTCTGCATGACATTTGAACAATCCTCCTGTGCTTGTTTTGGTGTCCCCATCCTCATCTGTGCCTGGTGTCCCCTGTTCAGAGCCCCTGTGTTTTACCCTCTCCAGAAAACAAGCCTCCAACATTCTGCTTGAGGAAGAAAGGAGCACTCATTAGCACAGGGTGTGGGAGGGGACCTAGGGGTCTAACTACTTCTTAAACAGTTATAGACAGATTCTCCTTATTTTAACTGTTTAGCACTGTTCCCAGAGATTCCAGGTACCACGAATTCCTAGGTCTTTTGAAGATTCTGTGGTGAAAATCAAGTTTGTTCTCTGCTTTTCCTATTGCCAGTTTAGGATTCACTGAGTCTGTTGAGCCAGTGACCATTCATCCGTCTAGTCTCCCTTTCTTGCTTTCCTCAGCCTTGTGAGTTTATAGAAAATATACATGCACACGTACACACTCACGCACACACACACACACGTGACATTGTAACCGAGTTTTGGGAGACAGCAAAATTAAAATGTGTATGCTCAATACACCATCTTTACCCAGAAGTCCCCTGCTTCACCCCTTGCCCCCTTCACTATTCTTTCATTTTAAAATATAACATACAATCAGAAAAGTACATAAAATATATATGTATAGTTTAATGAATCATTATAAGACAAAGATTCATGTGACCACTACCCGGATCATAAACCAGAACATTGCGAGCACGCAAGGAGCCTCAGTGTGCCCAGCTCAGACCCCAGCCCCATCGCCAGCAGAGGTGACCAGCATCCCGACTTTTGTAAAAATCTTTCACTTGCTTTTCATTTATTTTTCAGTTGTCTTTACAGTAGTCATCTCGTACCGTACAGAACTTGATTTGATGGGAATCATACTTTATGTGTTCTTCTGTGTCAAGCCTCTTTCCTTCAACAACATGTTTGTGAAATGTGTCCATGTTAAGTGTAGCTGTGATTTGTTCAATTTCTTTGCTGTGTCATATTCCCTTATGAATGCATAGGAGTTTATCTACCCATTTTATTTTTCGTAAACATTTGGGTTGTTGACAGTTTGGGGCTATTTTGAATAATAGCGCTATGCACCTTCTTGGACTTGTACCCTGGTGCACATATGCACACATTTCTCTAGCTATATACCTAACAGTGAAATTACTGTGTCCTAAGATATGCAAATCTTTAACTTAACAAAAAAATCCCAAACTGCTTTCCAAAGTAGACCACCTCATTGCATAATTGGTTGGGGGTGGGGGGTGGGTATGACCCTCATTGTGTGTTGTGTTATATGCCAGTGGCACCTTCTCTAAGGTGAACTGACAACTTTTTAGCTCCATTAATGGGGTTCTACAAATTTATTCTCCCACAAGCAGTTTCAGAGAATGATTCCTATTGTTCCATATTTTTGCCAACTCTTGGAATTTCCAGACTTTTCAATTTTTTGAATCTGGTGAGTATGTAATTGTATTTCATTGTGGTTTTAAATTGCATTTCTACGATTACAAATAAGATTGAGCATGTTTTCATATGTTTATTAGCCTTTTGGATTCTCATTCCCTTTTTTAAAAAAACGTTATTTAGAGTATGTGTGTTTGTTTCTGTAATAAAAACCATGTAGATAAGACCTTACATTTTTAGTAAGGTGTGTTACCCCTGTTAAAAATTGACAAAATAAATTTACTGTTTCTAGGTCAATATATGTTAAATTTTGAATACTGTCAACTCAACACAATATGTATGATTCTTTTTCCAAAGTTGAGAGCACAGCTAAAACTAAACACTTTTATGTTTATCTATAAAAATACAACTAACCTCATTCTTAAACCTTTAGAAACCTGATTTCCTCACCAACTTTCTGAGAAGTCTTCAGGAACTTTCTATAATCTTATGGTCTCTGACCCTTCATCCTTCTTAACTCGTCTGTAACATTTGACCCTTTATGCCTCCCTCTTTCTTTAAGTAAACTCTCTTCTCCCTTAGCATCCATGATTTCTCTCTCTTGGTTTTCCTAACTGTCTGGAGACTCTTTCTCCAACTCCTTCTCTAGCTCCTCTCTCTAAAGTCTGTTAAATATTGGTGTATTTCAGTGCTCTGTCTTTAGACCCTGTGGTAGATATTATTTGGGCTATTTTCCCAGCCCCAAGCCAGCTCTAGTCCCTCTTCTTGGGAACATCCCCCTTCCCACATCCATGGGAGTGGGCCTTTAACAGTCTCTTTGTACCATTTGAGCCTACCTTCTTGGCTTTAGTTGATTGACTCAGGGTTGGACAACTGACCCAAGATGACCCAGTCAGTTCTTCCTTCCAAGAATTAGGAATTGAAAGCAGAGTCTTGTTGAACTCATCCTTGGTTGGAAATGTGACAAGAGGACTTGAGAGTCTGAGGCAGCCTCATTCTAACAAGTAGACTAAGAAGAGGAAAAAGCTCATTGGGAGGGAGAGAGCAGAATGGAGCACACAAGCATAGATAACCAAAGTCAAGAGACAGAGAAATCTTGGGATGATGTTCTAGTTCCCGGGTTCCAGACACTTGTGGTGGCCCATGCCATTTCCACCCTTGTGTTTCATGATACAGTCACAGCTCCATCCTCATTACAAGTTCCGCTGTTGAGCTTAGGTTCACTCAAGGTGGTCTCTGATACTCTTAATTCAAGTCCCAACCAACCTTTTCTCTTCTCCCTCTATACACTGTCTCTGGTTGATTTCATTTACACTGGAGATTATCCCAGAACCCTATTCCACCCATTTAAAAGGCACTGTTGCTTTGTATTTCTTGAGGAGAGAACTCAGTAGCTCAGGAGAAATCCAAGCTAGTATACCTAGTTGATCCTTACCTTATCCCATCCCAAGGCTTGAAGATTTTCTGACCAAGAAATCATCTACTCCTTGTCTTCCCTCTAAGAACCTTTTAATCTTCCCCAGCTTAACAAGGTTGCTTTAGTGCCCAGGCTGATATCTCTTATCCAGAATTCCCTTTTCTCTAAGCCTGGCCAGTTTAACTTAGAACCTGCCTTCTCTACCCATGAATAGCCATGTTCTCAGTTATGGCCCTCACTGACCTGTGTATTCATATTGGTGCCTGTCAGCACTTGCTCTCTAGACCCACTTCATTAATTATATCACTCCTGCTGATGCTGGACACCATCACAAAATTCTTAATACAGTGCTCCACCTTCAATAAATCCTTAATTGAAGTTGGCACCAAAGATGATATCTAATTGCTGTCCTAGCTCTAGTTTGTGTTTGGGTGCTGGTGGTGTGGGAGAACAATGATAGCATCAGCAAGGAAGAGATGATTAGAGAAAGACTTGGAAAAATGTGTTGAATTCTACTTTTAGCACTTGACCCAGTGCCTAATATATACTTCAGTCAATGCTAGCTTATTATTTGTTCAATAGATGAATGAATCTGTAGAGAAGGTTTCAAAATTGAACTTGCTAAAGGACAGAATCAGTGGACTCTGTAATTGCCCTGGTGACAGAGTGGTTAAGAGCTCGGCTGTTTCCCAAAATGTTGGCAGTTTGAATCCACCAGCCACTCCTTGGAAACCCTATGGGGCATTCTACTCTGTCCTATAGGGTCGCTATGAGTCAGAATGGACTTGATGGCAACAGGTTTGGTTTTTGGTTTATCCTGAAGTTAGATTCAGGTTGAGCCAACCCCATGATGCAAGAAGAGCCCTGAGAGATGGCATCCCAGAGGACCAAGCCTGCTCCCTGACATCTTCTCTCACTGGTGTGTGTCATGGGGATAATTAGCACCTAGAATCGTAGGCTGCTAGAGCTGGAAGGATCTTGGTGGCTGGATCATCTAGGCTGGTTCCTCCTGAGTGATTGAAACCCAGAGAGGTCAAGTAGCCACCTTACCCCACTAGTTGTGGACTAAGCTGAACCAAGATTCAGTGGTTTCACCACTGCAACACCCCGCTTCCCAATTCCTCAGCTTCCTCATGCGAAAATGGAGCTTCTACTTGCTGCCTATTGACTGCTCCAAGGCATCAGATGACTGTGAACTTCAACTCCTCCTCCTTCCTGCTAAAAGTTGTGTGTGTGTGTGTGTGTGTGTGTGTGTTAGGGGCTATCGAGTCAGTTCTGACTCACAGCACCCCTGTGTACAACAGAAAAAAACACTGCTCGGTCCTGCACCATCCTCACAATCCTCGTTATGTTTGAGCCCATTGTTGCAGCCACTGTGTCAGTCTATCTTGTGGAGGGTTTTCCTCTTTTTTACTGACCCTCTACTTTACCAAGCATGATGTTCTTCTCCAGGGATTGGTCCCTCCTGATAACACGTCCAACGAATGTGAGACATAGTCTCGCCATCCTTGCTTCTAAGGAGCATTCTGTGTGTACTTCTTCCAAGACAGACTTGTTCATTCTTTTGGCAGTCCATGGTATATTCAATATTCTTCGCCAACACCGTAATTCAAAGGTGTCAAAGTTAGCAGGAAGCAAGAATAGTGTAGAATCTATTCTCAGCCTGTAGAGGGAGCCCTGAGCACAGGCTAGGAAGCGCCAGTCTGGTGACTACCGGCCTCCTTCCAGCAACCCATCCCTTTCTTGGGCACGTGGGGCAATGGGAAAGCCGAAGATCTGGAAGCAAACACAAGGCCTTATTCCATTCTTACAAGCTATGTTTGCTTATGCACGTCCCTTAATCCCACTGAGCCTCATCTGTCAATTGGAAACAGTTACGTTTGCTTTGCCTATTTCAGGATTAAAAAGTCTGACCCTTGACAAAAGTCCAGGAATTTATCCCAAGTAAATAAAGAAAGATATCTACAACAGCAGTTCTCAAACTTTTTGGTTTTAGGGCCCCTTTTTATACTATTAAAAAAAAATTAAGGGCCCCCCAAAGAGCTTTTGTTTATCTGGGTTATACCTATCAATATTTACCATATCAGAAATTCATACTGACAGATATTTCAAATATTTACTCATTTAAAAATAATAATAAATCATTATATATTAGCACATTATGAAAAAATATATTTTTCATATTTTTTATGAATATATAATGTTTTTAAAAAATACTTTTTTTCAAATCTCTTTAATGTCTGGCTTAATAGAAGAGAACTGAATTCTCCTTTTGCACTGAATCCATAGTGATTTCACATGTCATGTATCTTCTGAAAAACTCCACTGTCCACTTAGAGAGAATGAGAGAGAAAAATCGTTTTAACCTTGGGGCCCCCCGAAAGGGTCTCAGGGGCCTCTCCAGAGGACCCTGGGCCACTCTTTGAGAACTGCTGGTGTACAACAATGTTTAGCTTGGTGTTATTTACAGCAAGGAGACTCTCCTCCTCTCCCTTCTCGCACCACCAGCCGGGTTCAGACTTGCATTATATTGGGCAGGCTACAGCAAAAACCTCAAAACTGGGTTCCTTGCCTCTATCCTCTCACCACTCCCAACCATGGAGAGAATTCTTCATAAAACGCTGCGTGATTATGTCACTCGCTCCTCAAACCCTTCCATAGTTCTTCACTGCCTACTCACTGAGACTTATAAGTCAGGCAGTCAGCCTCTATGATCTGATTCCAGCCAAAACTCCCAGCCCTACTTCACACTCCGCCCCACCGATGTGCCTGATGGTTTCAGCAAAACTAGATTTAGCCAACCCCATACGTGCCCTGTGTGTCCTGCCCCTGTGATTTTGTTTCTGTTGATTCCTTCACTTAAATACCTTCTCTCCCATTTCCTACCTTCCTCCCTTTGCTTTCAGACTCGTTCCCCTAACTGGAGATCTTCTATTGGTTGTCATTAGCTGCTGTCAAGTCAGCCCCCAACTCAGCAGTACTATGCACAATGAGATCAGACCGTTGTGATTCAGAGTTTCATTGGCCGACTTTTTTTGGAAGTCGAATGTTAAGCCTTTCTTCCCAGTCTATCCTAGTCTGGGAGCTCCACTAAAACCTATTCAGCATCATAGCAACCCTCACACCTCCACTGACAGAGGAGTGGTGGCTACACTTGTGGTGCACTGGCCAGCAGTCGAACCCTGATCTCCCCTGTGGAAGGTGAGAATTCTACCACGAACCCGAGATCTATACACTTCTAAAATATTTGGTTTGCCCTCATTTATGCAAAGCAGAATGTTTGCAGTATTACTTTTTGATTGCTACAAATTGCCACAAACTTAGTGGCTAAAAACAACACAAATTTATTATCTTGCAGTTCTGGAGGTCAGAAGTCCAAAATGAGCTTTACAGGCTAAAATCAAGGTGTCCCAGAGCTGTATTCCTTCTGGGAGCTCTAGGGGAGAAGCTGTTTCCTTGCCTTTTCCAGCTTCCTTGGCTCCTGGCTCCTTCTTCCATCTTCAAAGCACACCGCTGCAACCTCTGCTTTTGCTATCACATCTCCTCTCTCTCTCTCCAACTCTCCTGTCTCTGTTTTATAAGGACCTTTGTAATTATACTGGATCCACCCAGGTAATCCAGAATAATCTCTCCATCTCAAGGTCTTTAATCCTATCTACAAAGTCCCTTTTGCCTTGTAAAGTAACATGTTCACAGATTCCAGGGATTAGGATGTAGAATAATGCTAATATCAAAAGATGAAAATCAAAATGCCCCCTTACAACCTCCATGAGTTGTACAGGTTTTGGAGTCAGACATATGTCTCTACATGGAGATAATATGCATATGGTTGCTTTGAAGATGAAATGAAGTAATCCAAATGAAGCACAGTAGCAGCCATGCAGTGAAAACTCACCAAATGCCTGCAGTGATTATTATTAGCCATTATTATGGCATTTTACCACCAGCTGAGTTGGAGTCCCCCTCATAATACTTACCGTGATGCTTTATAACCATATATTTACATTGAGTGACTCTTTATCACTGCCATCGAGTCACTTCTGACTCATGGCGACCCTATAGAACAGATTAGAACTGCCCCATAAGTTTCCAAGGAGCTGCTGGTGGATTCAAACTGCCAACATTTTAGTTAGCAGCCGAGCTCTTAACTAGTGTGCCACTATGGTTCCAGGTGACTGTTTAGTGTGTGATTATTTTAAACTGAATTTTAATTAGGTAAATATTATCCAAGTACATTCTCCTTGTAAAAATTAGTTTCTCTCTCTCATATTAGACTATTAACTCCATGTGGACAAAAAAAGTGTTTTACACACCATCGAATTCCCAGTGATGAGTAAATAGCACTGAATAAATATTTGTAGAATTAATGAATTAAACCTAACTTTCCATATACCTCTCTGGTGTCCCATTGCCTTCAGAATGAAGTTCACGTTCTTTACTTACCCTGACAAACAAGTTTTAGCAAGATCTAGTCCCAACTTGCTTCAAATTTCACTCCCCACAACTCCCTCCCTGCCTTGTACCTACCCTCCAGCAATATTGAACTTGGCCTGTTCTCTCAAGCCTCCAGGCCCTTTGTCTTGCCAATAAGCTTTCTTTGCCTGGAATGGCCTCTCCCCACCCCCAGTGATAGAAACACACACACCAACACCTCCTTGGTGATGATTCCTGTTCGTCATATTGTAACTGCCTGTCCATCTCACAGTCTCCTTCGTGCCTCCCTGCAGTCACCGGCCTACAAGATCTTCAAGGGCAGGGACTAGGTCTTGCTCACTATTACAGCCCCAGCGCCTAGTCGGTGTGTGAACGTAGCACCAGCTGTTGTCAAGTTGATTCCGACTCATGGCGACCACATGTGTGTCAGAGTAGAACTGTGCTCCATAGGGTTTTCAATGGCTGGTTTCTCTGAAAGTAGATCACCAGGCCTTTCTTCTGAGGTGCCTCTGGTGGACTCAAACCTCTAATTTTTTGGTTAACAGTCAAACATGTTAACCATTTGCACCACCAGGGACCCCAGGAGCATAGCAGGTACTCCATTAGTGATAGGTGAATGCCTATGTCTGCCTCTGTCTCTAGAATGTAAGCTCCTTGGGTGGAATGACTGTTTTATCTTCATATCCTCAGACTTCAGCAGGGTGCCTGGCAGAAACGTAGCAGGCACACAATAAATATTTGCTGAATGATCAATTCTCTCCACGAAACGCCCTGTCTACATTAACAATCCGCTACGGGTTGTGTGTCAGTCACTGTGAGTCAGCCGCTGCTGCTGGGCTCTGGGAGGGATGAAAAAACAAAACAAAGCAAACAACCACTGCCCTTCCCCTCCTGATGTTTACAATACTCACCGTAAATGCTTACTGAATGGATTCTGCAAGTGCTTTTCAATGGATTCCACTGGCTATGTTTCTTGCCAAGGAGTATATCTCACAAAAAAAAACCTAAAGAATAATCTAGAAAAGCCACTATTTCCCCCTATTCTATCAGCTCTTCTCTAGCTCCTACTCTCCTTCATACACTGACTCTGCACCCAACCATCCCTTCCAGAGATAACACCAGGCTTCTACAACTCTTTCAACAAACCAGCAGACCTACTATGTGCCCAGCATCCTCCTTTCCTCCTTTCTCTTCCACCTACTGACACTTTCCCAAAGATCTTAGAGGGTGTCTCCTGCCCCAGTCCACTCCTATCTCACTTGGCAGTCCCCAGAAGCCCGGGGTGACAATCCTATCTTCAGAAGCAGAGCAAAGCAAGAGCTCTGGTAGCAGGAGGAAGGACGGTTGGTGGTAGGAAAGAAGTGGGAACAGAACAGTCTCCAGAGAACCTAGACACACCCACTGAAATGACAGATACAGCTGCATTTCCTGTATTATGGAGGGAAAAAAAAAGTCAGTCACCTGTTAGAGAGCAAGCACTCAGTTGCGTAATTCCATCCTGTGCAACTATTCACCTAATCAGTTTCTTTCCAACCATTCTCACAAACAACAAGCATATTGAACACCTACTATGAGTTGCGAGTGGGGGCAGTGGTATAATTCTCACCTTCCATGCAGAGACCAGGTTCCACTCCTGGCCAATGCACCTCAAGCACAGCCAACACCCATCAGTCAGTGGAGGCTTGCATGTTGCTATGATGTGGAAAAGGTTTCGGCAGAGCTTCCAGGCAAAGACAAACTAGGAAGAAAGGCCTGGCAATCCATTTCTGCATATCAGCCAATGAAAACTCTAGGTCATAATGGTCTGATCTGCAACCAATCATGGGGAGCATGCAGGACCGGGCAGCTTTTCCTTCCATTGTTCATGGGTTCGCCATGTGTAGAGGGCTGACTCCACAACACTTAACAACAGCAACAACCACAGCTATGAATTGGACAGGATAGGAGATAAAGAAGGGATTGACATGTGAGAAGAGCCTATTATATGCCTGGCAAACGCTATGCTGTTGTTGTTTGTTAGGTGCTGTCAAGTCGGTTCTGACTCATAGCAACCTTATGTACAACAGAACAAAATACTGCCCGGTCCTGCACCATCCTCACAATCATTGCTATGTTTGAGCCCATTGATGCAGCCACCGTGTTAATACATCTCATTAAGGGTCTTCCTCTTTTTCACTGACCCTCTACTTTACCATGCAAGATGTCCTTCCCCATGGACTGGTCCCTTCTGATAACATTTCCAAAATATGTGAGACGAAGTCTTGCCATCCTCGCTTCCAAGGAGTACACTGGCTGTATTTCTCTCAAGACAGACTCGTTCCTTCTTCTGGCAGTCCATGTTATAGTCAATATTCTTCGCCAACACCATAATTCAAAGGCATCAATTCTTCTTCGGTCTTCCTTATTCATTGTCCAGCTTTCACATTCATATGAGATGATTGAAAATACCGTGGCTTCGGTCAGGCGCACCTTAGTCCTCAAAGTGACATCCTTGCTTTTTAATACTTTAAAGAGGTCTTTTGCAGCAGATTTGCCCAATGCAATACATCGTTTGTTTTCCTGACTGCTGCTTCCATGGGCGTTGAACACTCTGCTAGGCATCTTTAGGAAATAAAGAAGGGATTGACATTTGAGAAGAGCCTCCTACGCTAGGTATCTTTGTATATGATTGCTAACTCTATGCTAGGCATCTTTATATGTGATAGCTCATTTAGTACTCGTTAATACTCACCAGAACAAACACACAAACAAAAAGACCATACAATACTAGATATTTTATCACCTGCATCTTGTCGGTCCTCAGACAGTTTTAAGTGGTCACACAGCTGGCAAGCAGCATTGTCACAATCTGAACCCAATCTCTCTACAAAATCCACGCTTTCGTGGAACACAGAGTTTTCTGTTATTGAGCAGCTCTTATGTAACAGGCACTTTGCACATGATATTTCATAGAATCATCCCCACTACACGGTAGGAAGTGGTTTCATACAATGCATTTTATAAGCAAGGAAGCCAATTCAGAAAGGTTAGGTACCACCAAAGTCCACAGTTAGAAATTAGGAGATTTTACATTGAAATCTGTATTTCTAGTTTCTCTTGGGGGGAAATAAAAGAAAGAGCGAGAGAAACCCTAGCTGATGTTGAGCAGGAAAGGACTTAATACAGAAAATTAGGTGCTTACGAAGTTGATGGAAGAGCTGGAGGAGGAGTTTCTAGGCGGCCTCCAGAAATTCTACCCAGAACAACGCTCAGACCAGCTGGCCAACCTGGTATCACAACTGCTGACTCCAGGCTCCTGCCTCCTTAGCCACAGTCCAGGATCAGGGAGCCACCATCATCTGCGTCGCTTCTGAATCTGCTGGACCTACACTGGCAAACAGGTGACCTGACCAACTGCACCTTCATCTCCGCTTAGTTCAACCTGGTTCTAATTTTGAGCTCTGTAAGTACATCTGATTGGCAGACTAATGATATCCAGGGAGTCCCTGGGTAGTGCAGATGGTAAAACTTGCTGCCAATCAAAAGGTTGGAGTTTCAAGTCCACCCAGGCAGAGGACTAGGGAGGAAGGTTGGGCGAATTTTCTATTGGCCATCACAGTGTCCATCACCAGCTGTGAGAGATCATTCAACAATTTAACACTAATCGCCCTAGGTGCTATTTTCCTTAGTTAGGCCCCTACGCCCAGACCGAACCTTGTAAGATAAAAACGCTGGTGAGTATAGATTCCAGTGGAGTTACAAGGAATATGGACGCATCAGACTCTGAAGTTCAAAAAGGGATATTTTGTAATATGCCAGGAAATGCCATTCCCTTTGGGAAGAACAAAACCCAGGGCTGCTTTTCCTACATGCCCAGCTGAAGCCTGGTGGGGATGGTAATAGAGGGAGGGCAGTACCTTCTGCAGTGCTGAGACAGGCCTGCTGTTCTGCTCAAGAATGAACATTTCCTAATGGGCTTCTTCACAGATCAGTTGGCCACTTTGGTTGTTGTTCATTGCCATCGAGTTGATTCCGACGTCGAGTCAATTCCAACTCAGAGCGACCCTATAAGACAGTAGAACTGACCCAGAGGGTTTCCAAGGCTGTAATCTCATGGAAGCAGATTACCACATCTTTCTCCTGGGGTGGCTGGTTTCTTCTATGCGGGAGATGCAAGTTTAATTCCTAGCCAATGCAGCTCATGCACACCCACCACCCATCTGTCAGTGAAGGCTTGCATGTTGCCAGGATGCTGAATAAGTTTCAGCGGAGCTTCCAGACTAAGATGGACTTGGAAGTTCTGGTGATCTACTTCCAAAAATCAACCAGTGATAGATAGCCCTGTGGATCAGAGGAATGGTGCAGGCCCAGGCAGCATTGTGTCCTGTTACACATGGGGTTACCATGAGTCAGGGGCCTACTCCATAGCAGCTAACAACAACCATGTGGAAGAGTCAGCTGACCCCTCTTGAGCTTTTGCTGCCTACTGTTGAACACTTCCATCCACATAATTAACTTCAATCCCGCTTAACCATACTGTGGGTGGGTACTGTGGCTATTCACATTTTCAGATGAGGCAACTGAGGTTTGAAGAGCCCAAGAAACTTGCTCAAGACCTCTCACCTGAGTGGTGGAGGAACAGGATTTGAACCTAGGGCCGCCTGACTGCTGGGCAATGTCCTAGATACGGGTAGAGCTGGCACCTTGTCCTTGTCCTTTTATATTACCTCTCACATTATAATTCGTCAATTGTGTCATTATTAGTTTATTGTCTGCCATCCTGGGCAGAACGTACCTCCAGGAGGGTAAGAGCCCTGCCTGTCTTGTTCACTGCTGTGTGCTCCGCACCAGCAGATAATGGGCCTGCCACCTAACGGAAACCCACCTGAGTTCATTGAAGGAATCTTTAAATGAACAAATCAGAGTCACAAACAAAGATGATCCTGCTCTCCTGCATGTGGGGATGGTCATGTACTCCGCTCTTTGGTGGCTCTCACCTGGACCATTACAGTAAGTTCCTTAATGTCTCTCTCTTGCTACCCGTTGTTCCATTCCTCCATACAGGAATCAGCTTGGTCTTTCTTTAAAAAGCATACCGGAGGTCACCACAGTCCTGCTAAAAGTCTTCACCAGTGCTTCCTTCCGTGCAGCATGGAGTCTGAGCTCCTCGGATTGGTCTACTAGGCCTTTACTCTGCCCCTATCTGCCTCGGGAACCTTTGTTTGCTGATCCACCACCTAGGCCCTGTCCCCACAGACCCCAAACCAAAAAAAAAAAAAAATCAAACCCATAGGGTTTCCAAGGAGTGGCTGGTGGATTTGAACTGCTGACTTTTTGGTTAGCATCTGTCATGGTTTGAATTATGTCCCCCCAAAAATGTGTGTATCAGTTTGGCTAGGCCATGATTCCTGGTACTGTGTGATTTTCTTTTATGTTGTAAACCTGCCTCTATGATGTTAATGAGAGAGGATGGGTGGCAGTTTTATTAGTAAGGCAGGACCTGATCTACAAGACTGGATTGTGTCCTGAGGCAATCTCTTGAGATATAAAAGACAGAAATGAGCAGAGAGACAGGGGGACCTCATACCATCAAGAAAGCAGTGCCGGGAGCAGAGCGCGTCCTTTAAACCGGGGTCCCTGCACAGAGAAGCTCCTAGTCCGGGGGAACACTGAAGACAGGAAGGCTGACAGAGAGAAAAAGCCTTCCCCTGGAGCTGATGCCCTGAATTTGGACTTTTAGCCTACTTTGACTATGAGGAAATAAACTTCTCTTCATTAAAACCATCCACTTGTGGTGTTTCTGTTATAGCAGCACTAGATGACTAAGACAGTATGTGCCAGTCCATTGTTGTGGCCACCCTGTATTTTGAGTGCCTTCCAAACCAAGAGACTCATCTTCTAGCACTACGCAGGGCAATATTATGTTGTTTATTATGTAGCTTTTTTTTTTTTTGAATTGTGCTTTAGGTGAATGTTTATAGCTCAAGTTAATTCTCGTTCAAAAATTTGTACACATATTGTCTTGTGACATTGGTTGCAATCCCCACAATGTGACAGCACATGCCCCTTTCCATCCCAGGTTCCCTGTGTCCATTTGCCCAGTTCCTGTCCCTTCCTGCCTTCTTGTCTTGCTTTTGGGCTGTAGTTGCCCATTTGGTCTCGCATATTTGATTGAACTGGGAAGCATGTTCCTCACATGTCTGTTGTTTTTTTATAGGCCTGTCTAATCTTTGTCTGAAAAGTGGGCTTTGGGAGTGGTTTCAGCTCTGAGTAAGCAGAGTGTCCGGGGGCTATCGTCTCGGTGGTTCCTCCAGTCTCTGTCAGACCAGTAAGTCTGGTCTTCTTTCATGAATTTGAATTCAGTTCTATATTTTTCTACCCTTCTGTCTGGTACTCTCTGTTGTCATCCCTGTCACAGCAGTCGGCAGTGGTAGCTGGGTACCACCTAGTTGTTCTGGGCTCAGGCTGGTGGAGGCTCTGGTTCATGTTGACATTTAGTCTTTTGGACCAATATTTTCTTTGTGTCTTTGGTTTTCTTAATTCTCCTTTGCTCTGGACAGGATGTTCATAGGGTTTTCATTGGCTAATTTTCAGAAGTAGATCGCCAGGCTATTTTTCCTACTCTGTCTTAGTTTGGAAATTCCCCTAAAACCTGTCCACCATGGATGTCCCTGCTGGTTTTTGAAATACCGATGGCATGGCCTCCAGTATCATAGCAACATACATGCAAGCCACCACAGTAAGACAAACTGACAGATGGGTGGTGGTCAGTATATAATTGAGTCGGTTCCAGCTCATAGCAACACTACGTACAACAGAACAAAACACTGCCTGGTCCTGCGCCATCCTCACAATCATTGTTATGCTTGAGCCCATTGTTGCAGCCACTGTGTCAATTCATCTTGTCGAGGGTCTTCCTTTCTCTCGCTGACCCTCTACTTTACCAAGCATGAAGTCCTTCTCCAGGAACTGATCCCTCCTGATAACATGTCCAAAGTATGTGAGACAAAGTCTCACCATCCTTGCTTCTAAGGAGAATTCTGGCCATACTTCTTCCAAGACAGATCTGTTTGCTCTTTTGGCAGTCCATGGTATATTCAATATTCTTCACCAACACCATAATTTAAAGGCGTCAATTGTTCTTTGGTATTCCTTATTCATGTCCAGATTTCCCATGCATATGAGGCAATTGAAAACACCATGGCATGGGTCAGGCACACCTTACTCTTCAAGGTGACATCTTTGCTTTTTAACACTTTAAAGAGGTCTTTTGCAGCAGATTTACCCAATGCAATGCATCTTTTGATTTCTTTTTTTTTTTTT
>NW_004443939.1:14307362-14312541 GCF_000243295.1 Trichechus manatus latirostris | reverse complement strand
GAGCTCTGCAGCCCCTCAGGAAGAAGCAAAGATGGTGCACGGAGCGAGGTACTCGAGCGAAAGGAGGGGGAGGTGGGGAGAGGCAAGGAAGAGATAAAAAGAAGTGGGAAAAAAAGTAACACCAGCAGCCAACAAATGGTACTCAGAGATCCACCCGTTCGGGTGTGTGGAATCCAAGCAGCCACTGTTTCCCGGTCAAGAGACTGTGGCCACGGGAAGCAGAGGAGGCCAAGTCGGGGTGAAGAAGGGTGGGGGGTGGGAAAGAGTATATCGCCAATTACCAGTTGTTTTGTCTCCCGCTGGAAGCTCCGTGAGGCTGCTTTCTCGTACCCCCTGTTTGCTGGTTTCCGATAGGAGTCCAAGATGGCGGATCTGCGCTACATTAGCTGGTAGGGGACCTCTGCATGAATCTCTCCTCGCTCTGCATTCTCTGTCAGTTTTCTCACTCCGTTTGGTGCTTGGCTGAGTTCTTTATCTCTTCGTTTGATGTTTTAGGGTTTCAGGATTGTTGTATTCTCTGTTCGGCTTAGTTTTTTGGATCTTTTCTGTGGAGGGACGGCATGGTGCTTCTGCCTAGAGCACCATTTTGCCGGAAATCCCATCTTTTGATTTCTTGACTGCTGCTTCTATGAGTGTTGATTGTGGGTCCAGGTAAAATGAAATCCTTGACAACGTCAATCTTTTCTCTGTTAATCATGATGTTGCTTATTGGTCCAGTTGTAAGGATTTTTGTTTTCTTTATGTAATCCATACTGAAGGCTGTAGTCTTTAATCTTCATCAGTAAGTGCTTCAAGTCCTCTTCACTTTCAGCAAACAAGGTTGTGTCATCTGCATAACACAGGTTGTTAATGAGTCTTCCTCCAATCCTGATGCCACATTCTTCTTCATATAGTCCAGATTCCTGGACTATTTACTCAGCATATAGATTGAATAAGTATGGTGAAAGGATACAACGCCGAAGCACATCTTTCCTAACTTTAAACCACGCAGTATCCCCTTGTTCTTTTCGAACGACTGTCTCTTGATCTATGTACAGGTTCCTCATGAGCACAATGAAGTGTTCTGGAATTCCCATCCTTTGAAACGTTATCCATAATTGGTTATGATCCACACAGTCCAATGCCTTTGCACAGTCAATAAAACACAGGTAAACATCTTTCTGGTATTTTCTGCTTTCAGCCGGGATCCATCTGACATTAGCAATGATAACCCTGGTTCCACATCCTCTTCTGAATCAGGCTTGAATTTCCGGCAGTTCCCTGTTGATGTACTGCTGCAGCCACTTTTGAATGATCTTCAGCAAAATTTTACTTTCATGTGATATTAATGATATTATTCTATAATTTCTGCATTCAGTTGGATCACCTTTCTTGGGACTAGGCATAAATATGGATCTCTTCAGGTTGATTGGCCAGGTAGCTGTCTTCCAATTTTCTTGGCATACATGAGTGAGCATTTCCAGTGCTGCATCTATTTGCTGAAACATCTCAATTGGTATTCCATCAATTCCTGGACTCTTGTTTTTTGCCAATACCTTCAGTGAAGCTTGGACCGCTTCCTTCAGTGCCATCGGTTCCTAATCATATGCTACCTCCTGAAATGGCTGAAAGTTGACCAATTCTTTTTGGTATAGTGACTCTGTGTATTCCTGTATTTTCTTTTGATGCTTCCTGCATTGTTTCATATTTTACCTGTAGAATCCTCCAGCATTGCAACTCGGGGCTTGAATTTTTCCTTCAGTTCTTCCGCTTGAGAAATGCTGAGCGTGTTCTTCCCCTTTGGTTTTCTAATTCCAGGTCTTTGCACATGTCATTATAATACTTTACTTTGTCTTCTCGAGCTCCCCGCTTTGAAATCTTCTCTTTAGCTCTCTTACTTCATCATTTCTTTCATTTGCTTTAACTACTTGATGTTCAAGAGCAAGTTTCAGAGTCTCTTCTGACATCCTTTTTTTTTTTTTAGATGTTTATAAGCACTTTATTCAGTCCATTATGGTGGGACAGTTCCCAGATTAGCACACATGTACAAGTGAGGTATTCTAGGTTAATCCAGGAGCCAGTGGGTTACAAGGGACTGAGCACTGAGGCCATGGAGAGAGCACGGTGGTTCAGAGTCAGACCTGGCCAGAGTCCCTGTGCAGAGGACCGTTAATGTCCTGACACTGACAGCTGCTCTGTGCTCTCAGCTGGGCACGCTGTAAGGCAAGTCTTCAACATTACATCATTTTAGTGATGTTAGGGGAAGAAATATGAAAGAAATGGAAGTCATGTCCTGGTGCACCTCAGCTGTTCTTGCTTTGTAAGTCACATAATAGCATGTGAATAAGAATTTTAGAACATTCCAGTAATGATGGGCCACAGAGTAGAGAAGCCTCTGTGTGGCTACCTTGTGCCCACTTGCCTGTTTTCCTTCATACCTGCACTCCTGTCTTTAAGCCATATACCCTGAGATTGGAAGTCTCACAGTACACAACAAAGTCTCTCAAATGGCAGCAGCTATTCCCAAGCAGCATCTTGTGCAAACAGCTTATGACATCAAAGTCTCTGATTAGCTATCCTCTGTGAAAAGTCATCCACCCCGGACCAATGCCTAACTGAAAACATAATTTAGAAGACTGATTCGAGAGGTGTAATATGGAGTAAAAATAGGAAATAAACTCCAAAAAGCTATAGTCTAAGAGGATTGGGCCAGATAATGATCAAATGCATAGACAGTCTTAGCTGAAGCTACAAAATTGTTTCTCACATAATTATTAGAAATGTATTGGAGTCCACAGTCGATAATCTGCAGACTGCTAGGTAAAACACTCTATCTATGAGACAGAGTCTGGCACAAACCTCCTCTAGCCCCTGGGAAAATGCTGAATTGGAAAGGGAGTCACAGCATCTCAAAGGCAAGGATGGCCTGCCAAGATGTACAGGGTCAGCACAATATTACAGTTTTAATTTTGAAGGGCACCTTGAGTTCCATTTGGCACTTTTCTGCATTTATCTCTCAGGAACAGGCTTACTGGACATTTATTGGGATTTAACTTTTTGGCAAAATAGAAACTTTTGTCATAGCCATAGTTCTATAAAAACAGTGCTTTTAAAGGGGTTATTATTTCTGATTAAGCTACTATTTTTTAGCAAGTTAAACATAATAACAAGAAGGTAAACATCTTCATATCTAATATAGGAGCAAAAATTCTTCACCAGCATTTTATTTTAAATGCAGCAAAAGTGCCAGTAGTGCTTATAAACAGTAGTGGGTTCTTTTACAGGGACTCAGAAAAATATCAAAATAAGGCATGGCCTGTTATTGTCATAGATTTAGGTTAGGTAGTAGTGTTCTTTTGGGAAGGCCCAAGTTGGAAATCTGATTACGCAAAGGTTTAAAATGTGACTCTGAAGACAACATCATATGAAGAGGACAGCTAAGTTGGAACAAATTCTCTTAACTGGAATCAACAGCAATTAATCAGATTATAACACTTTGCAACTTTAGAAGTCCTCTTCATCAGCCTGTATGTAAATCTGTAAAGACACTGGGCAAAATGTGGGCTGGGCTGACTACACTTCTAGTTCAGAGTGCATATTAAAAAATAAAGGCACATTTCATAGAAACCAAACTTTACATTAACTAACCAAAAATAATAATTTTATATATAACAGTAGGTAAACTTGATAATATAGCAGATTCTAGGTCAAAAGCCTTGGAGAGGTTTCTTGAACAGCAGGCTTGAGTTTCACAGGATATTCAAGAAGAAATACTCCACATGATGATGATGATAATGATAATGATAACAATAACTACAACGCTAATCCCAGTTGCCCACATCTTGCAATTCTTCTACCAATATTTTCTCTTCAACTTGGCAGCACTTGTTTCAAACTAGGATGTTCCTGCCTGCAGCGCATCTGCACAGTTGTCCAGCTCAGAGAGCTTCTGATCTCTTTCTAACACCTTGTCCACGTTGACGCGCCATGGTGTCCACCACCTCATCCACTTGGTTTTGTGTCTGCTGCAGTCTTTGATTACCTCTGGCAGTAATCCAGCCCTTGAACCTGTAGGTGCACTTGTAGACATTTTGGTGGTGGCAGAGGCAGTGGGCAAAGGTTGGCGACAGCTCCCACCTGGGACCACAGCGGGAGGGGGAGAGGAAGGGGCGTGGAGCGATGACATCACCAGACTGGGCCAGGTGGGATCCTGACATCCATTTCGGTCTTTTCTTTCTTTCCTCTCTTTTTAATGACCTCTTGCTTTCTTCAAGGATGATGTTCTTAATGTCATCCCACGACTCGTCTGCTGTTTGGTCATTAGTGTTCAATGCGTCCAATCTATTCTTGAGATGGTCTCTAAAATCAAGTGGGATATACTCAAGGTCGTACTGTGGCTCTCCTGGACTTGTTCTAGTTTTCTTCAGCTTCAACTTCAACGTGCATGTGAACAATTGATGGTCTGTTCCACAGTCGGCCCCTGGCCTTGTTCTGACTGATGATACTGAGCTTTTCCATCATCTGTTTCCACAGAAGTAGTCGATTTGATTCCTGTGTATTCCATCTGGCAAAGTCCATGTGTATAGTCACTGTTTATGTTGGTGAAAAAAGGTATTTGCAGTTAAGAAGTCATTGGTCTTCACTCCTACTTAATATTGTCCTGGAAGTTCTAACTAGAGCAATAAAGCAAGAAAAAGTAATAAAGGGCATCCAAATTGGTAATGAAGAAGTTAAGCTGTCCCTGTTTGCGGATGATATGATACTATACATAGAAAACCCAAAAGACTCCACAAGAAAACTACTGGAACTAACAGAAAGATTCAGCAGAGTAGCAGGATACAAGATAAACATACTAAAATCGGTCGGATTCCTATACACCAATAAAGAGAACGATGAAAAGGATATCAGGAAAACAATACCATTTATAATAGCCCATAAAAAATAAAATACTTAGGAATAAATCTAACCATGGATGAAAAAGAAAACTACAAAATACTACTGCAAGAAACCCAAAGGGATCTACATAAATGGAAAAACATACCATGCTCATGGATAGATAGACTCAACATTGTGAAAATGACAATTCTACCCAAAGCAATTTACAAATACAATGCAACCCCAGTCCAAATACCAACAACATTCTTTAAAGAGTTGGAAAAACTAATCATTAACTTTATATGGAAAGGGAAGAAGCTCCGAA
>NW_004443939.1:14283411-14305389 GCF_000243295.1 Trichechus manatus latirostris | reverse complement strand
GAGACTAATGGGACATAAGAGTCCAGAGACAAGGACTAGAAGGCAGGAGGGGACAGGAAAGCTGGTAACAGGGAATCCAAGGTTGAGAAGGGACAATGTTGACATGTCGTGGGGTTGTTAACCATTGTCATAAAACAATATGTGTACTAACTGTTTAATAAGAAACTATTTGTTCTGTAAACCTTCATCTAAAGTAAATAAAACAAACTAAAAAGAAGTCATGGGTCTTGCAAAATTCTATCATGTGATCTCTGGCATTATTTCTGTCACCAAGGCCATATTTTCCAACTACCAATCCTTCTTTTTTCCAACTTTCTAATTCCAGTTACCATAATTATCAATGCATCTTGATTGAATGTACGATCAATTTTGGACTGCAGAAGTTGGTAAAAATCTTCAATTTTTCATGTTTGGCCTTAGTGGTTGGTGCATGAATTTGAATAATATTCGTATTAACTGTTCTTCCTTGTAGGTGTATGGATATTATCCTATCACTGATAGCGTTGTACTTCAGCATAGATCTTGAAATGTTCTTTTTGACGATGAATGCAATGCCATTCCTCTTCAATTTGTCATTCCTGGCATAGTAGACCATATGATTGTCTGATTCATAATGGCCAATACCAGCCCATTTCAGCTCACTAATTAATGCCTAGGATATCGATGTTTATGCGTTCCATTTCATTTTTGACAATTTCCAATTTTCCTAGATTCATGCTTCGTACATTCCACATTCTGATTTCTAATGGATGTTTGCAGCTGTTTCTTCTCATTTTGAGTCATGCCACGTCAGCCAACGAAGGTCCCAAAAGCTTGACTCCACCTACGTCATTAAGGTCGACTCTGAGGAGGTACTTCTTCCCCAGCTGTCTTTTGAGTGCCTTCCAACCTGAGGGGCTCATCTTCTGACACTATATCAGACAATGTTCTGTTGCTATTAATAAGGTTTTCACTGGGTAATTCTTCTCAGAAGTAGACTGCCTGGTCCTTCTTCCTAGTCTGTCTTAGTCTGGAAGCTCCGCTGAAACTTGTCCAACACGGGTTACCGTGCTGGTATTCGAATACTGGTGGCATAACTTCCAGCATCACAGCAACACGCAAGCCCCCACAGTATGACAAACTGACAGATGTGTTACATAAATATTAACTATTCTTTATTTATTTAAGTACTCATCTATTAATTATGATAAAAAACTATCATGATGGTAAATGTCATTCATAATAGAGGCTCAAAAAATGTGCTGGTGGTGTATGGAGCAGGAATGTATTAATTTTTGTGGAGGGGATTTAACAAGTGTTCATGGTGGAGGTAAATTGATCTTGTCATTAAGAAGTTGTACACCTATGAAAAGTTAAATTGGCAAAAGTTGTATGATAAATATATTTACCACAAAGACAAAATAAATAAAAAAAAAAGAGTAACCACTGAGGCTGCTTATGTACAACCAAACACTACATGGGATTTGGTTCCTCGGTTTGGAGGTCTCAGGTCATGGTTTCATGGGACATTCCAGTTAACTGGCTTAATAATGTATTTAGTGCTTCTACCTCCTAGTTCATTGTGTAGTGCCTGGGGTCTTAAAAGCTTGCAAGCAGCCAACCAAAGCACAACAATGGTCTCTATTTACCTGAAACAGTAGAGGAAGAAGGAGAGTCAGGAATAGGAGAAGGCTATGGAATGTGTGGCTAATTGCCTCCAAAAACAACTGCCTCCTTTGCCATGAGACCAGAAGAACTGCATGGTGCCTGGCTACTATTACTGAACATTTTGATCAGAAATTCCGTAGAAGAATCACAATCAAAAGGTGGAAAATGCAGAGCAGAATTTCAAATTCTCATGGACTCTAGACTTTCTGGAGCCATGGAGGGTAGATGAGCCCCTGAATCTATTGCCCTGAGATAATCTTGAACCTTGAACCACAAATATCACCTAAAGTCTTTTTAAAACTGAACAATAGCTTAACTAGTAAAAAAGATCTGCCTTGAGCATTACGCTCTTTTAAGAACTAGCTACATGGGATCAAATTGACAACAGCAACTTAAATGATTGGATGGGAATCTTAGAGGCAGTGAATTTATGTTACTGAGGGAGGAACAACTCAGAAACAGAGGGTGAGAATGGTTGCACAACTCAAAGAATGTAATCAATGTCACTGAACTATACATGTAGAAACTGTTGAATTGGTGTATGTTTTGCTGTGTATATTCTCAACAACAACAACAAAATAAATTAAAAAAACAAAAAGTATGTGGGACCTCAAAGAGTAGATGCGAGGTGATGTAGAAGACCAAGGAAGGACATTACAGACTCAGATAATAAGGCTTGAGCAAACACCTGTGGAAGAGGGAATGCTGGGCATATAAAAAAAGGGAGTGGTTACAGTAGAGGGCGTGAGGGTTTGTTCAGCAGGAGATAAGCCTGGAAAAGTAGACTGTAGCCAGACTTGTAGTGTATCTTTAGGCAATGAGGAACTATTAAGTTTTTTTTTTTTTTTTTAATATGAAAGTGGAATAATCAGATCACATTTAGGAAGATTAACTCTAGTGACCACAAGAAATGAGGAAGGACTAGATACTGGACTTGCAAATTTAGATGCCTACAGGGGGCAGGCAGGGAACTTAAATGAGTAAGAAGATCTGGATGAAAGAAGCAAGAGGGATGGGGCTGACTGAACCACTGATGTCTTCTCATTGTGGGCAGCTACTGCCCAATTTCAACCATGTTGCCATTTAAATTGTGGACTCAGTGTTGCTAGAGTTTTCTAGTTTTCAAAGAAAGCAAGACAATATAGATTTTTTTGTGTAACTAAATGTTTGGTAAAGTAGAACCAAAACCAAACCTGTTGCCATTGAGTCAATTCTTATCTCTTAACTGCTGTGCCACCAGGGCCCTGGTAAAGTAGAGGGTCAGTGAAAACAAAGAAAACCCTCCATGACATGGACTGACATGGTGGCTGCAACAATGGGCTCAAACATACCAAAGATTGTGAGGATGGCGTAGGACTGGACAGTGTTTCCTTCTTTTATACATAAGGTTGCCATGAGTTGGAGCTGACTCGATGGCAACTAACAAAAACAATAAACTTTTGAATATGAGTTTTTAAGTTAAAATGGCCATCAGGCCACCAGTGTGTGTGTGGGTAAGAGTAAGCTGTTTAATAGTCCAGGGAGAAATGTTCAAGTCCTTACCTAGGGCAGTGACAAGGGAAATGAAGGATGGGAAGAGAAAGATCAGACATGGTGGAAGTAGGATCAACTGAATGTGATGACTAGTGGGATACTGAAAATGAAAGAGAAGATGTTGAAAAAGACTCTGATGTTTTAGCCTAAAGTACTCAGAGGAAGGTGATGCCATAGGCAGCTTCATCAAATAGAACAAGAATGACTCTTAGACAGATCCAAGTTCAAATTCAGGTTTATCACTTACTAGCTGTGTGACAATGAACATGTTACTTAACCTCTCTGAGCTTCAGTTTCTTCATCTGTTATATGTGGATAATAATAATAATACATGTCTCATAGAGTCCCCCCGCCCCTTAGGGTTGTTTATAAAGATTAAGATCATGTGTGTAGAGGGCTTAGCACAGAGCCTGGTACATAGTAAGAGCTCAAAAGTGTGTTGCTGATATTTGTTGGCAGGATCCCTTCATTCTACAGTAGTCCCCCCTTATCCATGGTTTCACTTTCCATGGTTTCAGTTACTGGAAGTCAACCGTGGTCCAAAACTGTTAAATGAGTAGCGTGATGAAATCTTGCGCCATCCTACTCCGTCCAGCCCGGAGACCAAATTCACATAACTTTTATTATAGTATATTGTTATTATTGTTCTATTTTATTATTTGTGATTGTTGTTAACCTCTTACTGTGCCTTACTTATAAATTAAGCTTTATCATAGATACATATGTATAGGACAAAACATAGTGTATATAGGGTTCGGTACTATGCATGGTTTCAGGCATCCATGGGCGTCTTGGAAGGTAGCCTCACAGATAAGGGGGCACTACTGTGCTTCCTTCCATAACAGCCTCCAGTTTTACTGTCTCCCAGACCCTCACGTAGGAGTATCATGTGACCCAGGACTGACAACAATGCATTCCTCACGTGGTCGTGATTGGCTTAGGGACCAAGTCAGGTTATCTGAGAGTGGAGCCAACACAGAGTAGAGTTCAGAGATGAAAAGGAAATCAAGTCCTTCTGGAATATTTGACTTTCTGCATCATGGCATATCTGAAGTCAACTCTACACCTGGACTGACTTTCCAGTTAATTCCCCTTTAGGTTAAGTCATTTGGATTGGGGTTTCTGACGTCTGTCACCAAAAGATTCCTAACTGATACTGTTAGTATGACCACTGTTATTATGACTTTTTTACTTAGATCCCAAATGATGGCATAGCTTAGTGGAATTTAAAGTCAACAGCCCTTGGGAAGGCTATTTCCAGCCATAGTCCCCTGAGGATGAAGTCCTGTTCTGGAACTCCTCTTAGGTGAGAGAGTAGAAGTGACACATACCCTGTGAAGACATCCCAAAATGGGAGCCCACCCTGTTGCAATTTAACAGCACCTGCAGTGCTTGAAGTTCAGAATTCCAGGCTCGGGGTGAGGCAATAAGGAACAGGATCACAGTCTTCTGCAAATTTTGGGGTTCTTTTCCGGTTACCAGAGAAGAGTCTAAGATTGAACACTGCCTGAGGAAGCAGGAGGCGGGAAAGATCTACAGGCTAGAGAGAACCTTGATCCACCAGGGATATGGCACCTAGGCCTTGGCCAGCTCTGCTGTCACATCCCAGGGGGTTATCAGTAGGGATGTTAGATGGACAGGGCTCTGGCTGGCACTTCGGAGATATGGGTTTTAGCCTTATCTCCAAGACAAATAATGTGTGATCTGGGACACATTACTTCACCTCTGATCCTTATTTTCCTCATCAATAAAGCCAAGATGGTAATGGGTTTGCTGGGAGAATTTAATAACATATAAAGCACTTAGCACAATGCTTAAAACATAGGATACATGTTGTTAGCAAATACTTGTTTTTCCTCTCTAGGTCTCAAGTGACTCATCTGTAGAGTAAAAGAAATTGGACTAGAATGCAGTTACTGGATAATCCATGAGGTTCCTTCTAGCTTGAAAATATTCGAAAGCAGTCTATGTTGTTCTGGCTTATTTAAAGTTATAAAAGCCATACTATAAGCTTATCATGATACTACAGAAACACAATCCAGTATCCAAAACTCTTGGTGCCAACTGTACTTCAGAATTTTTCAGGCTTTAGGAGGACACTACTTCTCCATACATATCACAGAGCACCCCCAGTGAGGTACGGGCGACACCTCTGCGGTGGCTTTTAAACATGTCCACAAGTTCCTTAATACTCCTCCCTTCAAGAGGTGGAGCCTAATTCCCCACTTCTTGAGTGTAGGCTGAACTTGGTAACTTGGTTCTAACAGGATAAAGCAGACCATGTGAAATAAAGTGACCATGTGAAACTTCAGAGACTACGTCATAAAAGGCATTATGCTTTCTCCGGCCAACAGTCATGGGATCAAGCTGAGCTGTCTTAGGAGTGAATCCCTCGGCCCCCGTCAAGCCTTCAAGTGACTTCAGCCCCAGAAACATCCTTTTATTTCCCCCTCAGTGAAAATAAAAAAAATTAATTTCAGTTTCATACATGTTTTGTTGCAGATACATTGGGTGGTCAATAAAAGACCTTTTTTTTTTCTTTTTGCCCCCTATAAGCTTTATTTTATACTTGAAAATATATGCAGCACACATAAACATGTATATACATATGAAGTCCTGCTGGCGCAGTAGTCAAGACCTCAGCTGCTAACCAAAAGGTCGGCAGTTCGAATCTACCAGCTACTCCCTGGAAACCCTATGGGCCAATTCTACTTTGTCTTGTAGGATCACTATGAGTTGGAGCTGATTGACAGCAATGGGTTTTGGTTTTATATATCTATGTAACTGAACACATATTTTTTAGTTGTTATTACCATTGTTGCAAAATTGTATATCCCCCCCAATGCCCAGAAACATCTTGACTGCAATAATATCAGAGGCTCTGAGCCTGAACTACCCAGTTAAGCCACTTCTGAATTCCTCACTCACAGAAACAGTGCAATAATAAATATTGTTTTAAGCTACTAAATTCTGGGGTAATTTGTTATGCTACAATTGTTGTTGTTAAATGCCGTTGAGTTGATTTCTGACTCATGGCAACCCCATGTGTTACAGAATAGAACTGCCCCATAGGGTTTTGTTGGCTGAAATTTTAACAGAAGGAGATCGCCAGGCTTTTTCTTCCATGGTACCACTGGGTAATGTCGAACCACCAACCTTTAGGTCAGCAGTCAAGAGCAAACCGTAGATCACTAATAAAACAATAAAACCCCAAAATCAAGTATATTAATATCTTTGCAGTGAAATGTATAGATGTTTACAAAAAGTGGTTTAAATAACATCTGTAAATAACTTCACTTTAGTTCAGTTCAGGTTTGACTGCCAAATGAATTGCCCCAAACTTAAGAAAAGACTTTTGGGGCTCAGAGCATTTTTATTTTATTTAATTTTGGAATCATAGATTTAAAAAAAAAAAAGATTCTATAATTTAAAACACTTGGGGGACACTTTGAGCCTCAGAGTGCTTGTTCGAGAATGGCTGTATCTGGAAACCACTGATGTGAACTGAGTTAATTCATTTAGCAAACAGACAAAGTTAATAGGAGTAACAAAGTGCCTTCCCCACTATACTGTGCGCTCCACAGGGATGGACTTTCTCATATTCACAGACTTTGGAGCCAAAGAGAGCCTTAGAGTTTTCCAAAGTACAGTAAAGGAGCCACCCTCATCAGAATTGGGAAGATGGGGGAGAGGCATTTGTTGTAATGCAGATTCCTGGGCCTTACCCCAGGCCTACTGAATCAAAACCTCAGAAGTTGGCCTAGGAATCTTATTAGCTTCATGATGTTGAGTCAGTCAGTTAACCTCTTTAAACCTCACCTTATGCATCTACAAAATGGGGATGATACTACAGGCATACCTCGTTTTATTGTGCTTCATTTTATTGCACTTCACAGATATTGTGTTTTTTACAAATTGAAGGTTTGTGACAACCTTGCATTGGAGCAAGTCTGTCGGCGCCGTTTTTCCAACAGCATGTGCTCATTTCATGTTGGTATGTCACATTTTGGTAATTCTTGCAATATTTCAAACTTTTTCATTAGTATATCTGTTATGGTGATCTGTGATCAGTGATCTTTGATGTTACTATTGTAATTGTTTTGGGGTGTGGCAAACTGCGCCCATATAAGACAGCAAACTTAATCGATAAATTTTGTGTATGTTCTGACTTTTCCCTAATCTCTCTCCCTCTCCTCAGACCTTCCTATTCCCTGAGACACGACAATATTGAAAACAGGCCAATCAACAACCCTACAAAGGACTCTAAGTGTTGGGAAAGAAAGGGAAAGAAAGAGTTGCACATCTCTCACTTTAAATCAAAAGCTAGAAATTATCAAGCTTTTTAGGAAGGCATGTCAAAAGCTGAGATAGGCCAAAAGCTAGGCCTCTTATACTGTCTTAGGCTGGGTTCTCTAGAGAAGCAAAACCAGTAAAGTGTATAAATATATATAAGATAGATTTATATCAAGGAAACAGCTTACACAATTGTTGAGACTAGAACATCCCAAGTCCGTGGATCAGGGTAGAGGCTTCTCCCAATTCACACAGCTGCAGAAGCTGGCGAGCTCAAGGTTGGCAGGTTGGAGAGCAGGGCTCCCACTCACAGGCTGTGAAGGTTGACAAATTCCAAGATTGACAGGTAAGCTGCTAGCTCAAGTCCCAAGAACTGGAGGTGAGATGACAAGAGGCAGCTGCTGGGTCCCGAGCAAGCCGAAAATCTTGGCAAGGTGAGCAGGAAGGAAGTAGCCGGTGGAGGGCAGAGAGATGAAGGCTGAGCCGCCACAGGCCCTGTCCCAACCGGTACCATTCAGCAGATTCCATCATGGGGGTGATCACATCAAATTTCAACAGGGAAGTGATCACAACATTATACAACTGCCAAAACACAGAATCATGGCCTAGCCAAGTTGACATACAATCTTAACCATCACATGCACCAAACAGTTAGTCAAGTTGTGAATGTAAAGGAAAAGTTCTTGAAGGAAATTAAAAGTGAACACACAAATGATAAGAAACAACTTTATTGCTGATATGGAGAAAGTTTT
The DNA here is from genome assembly GCF_000243295.1 of Trichechus manatus latirostris. Lineage (NCBI taxonomy): Eukaryota > Metazoa > Chordata > Mammalia > Sirenia > Trichechidae > Trichechus > Trichechus manatus. The sequence continues at coordinate 14,297,164 of NW_004443939.1, read as the reverse complement.
AGTGGTTTGGATAGAAGATCAAACCAGCCACAACATTCCCTTAAGCCAAAGCCTAATCCAGAGAAAAGCCCTAACTCTCTTCAATTCCGTGAAGGCTGAGAGAGGTGAGGAAGCTGCAGAAGAAAAGTTTGAAGTTAGCAGAGTTTGGTTCGTGAGGTTTAAGGAAAGAAGCCTTCTTCATAACATAAGAGTGCAAAGTGAAGAAGCAAAGTGCTGATGTAGAAGCTGCAGCAAGTTATCCAGAAGATCTAGCTAAGATAATTGATGAAGGTGGCTACACTAAACAACATATTTTCAATGTAGATGAAACAGCCTTATATTGGGAGAAGATGCCACGTAAGACTTTCATAACTAGAGAAGAGAAGTCAGTGCCTGGCTTCAATGCTTCAAAGGACAGGCTGACTCTCTTGTTAGGGACTAATGCAGCTGGTGACTTTAAGTTGAGGCCAATGCTCATTTACCATTCTGAAAATCCTAGGGCCCTTAAGAATTATGCTAAATCTACACTGCCTGTGCTCTATAAATGGAACACAAAGCCTGGATGACAGTACATCTGTTTATATCATGGTTTACTGAATATTTTAAGCCCACTGTTGAAAACTACTGCTCAGAAAAAAAGATTGTTTTCAAAATATTACTGCTCATTGACAATGCACCTGGTCAACCAAGAGCTCTGATGGAGATGTACAAGGAGATTAATATTGTTTTCATGCCTCCTAACACAACATCCATTCTGCAGCCCATGGATCAAGGAGTAATTTTGACTTTCAAGTCTCATTGTTTAAGAAATACATTTTGTAAGGCTATAGGTTGCCATAGATAGTGATTCCTCTGATGGATCTGGGCAAAGTGAATTGAAAACCTTCTGGAAAGGATCCACCATTCTAGATGCCATTAAGAACATTCGTGAGTCATGGGAGGAGGTCAGAGTATCAACATTAATGGGAGTTTGGAAGAAGATGATTCCAACCCTCATGGATGACTTTCAGGGGTTCAAGACTTCAGTGGAGGAAGTAACTTAGATATGGTGGAAATAGCAAGAGAACTAGAATTAGAAGTGGAGTCTGAAGATGTGGCTGAATTGCTGCCATCTCATGATAAAACTTTAATGGATGAGGAGTTGCTTCTTACGGATGAGCAAAGAAAGAACTTTCTTGAGATGGAATCTATTCCTGATGAAGATGCTGAGAACATTGTTGAAACGACAGCAAAGGATTTAGAATATTACATAAATTTAGTTGATAAAGCAGTGGCACGGTTTGAGAGGACTGACTCCAATTTTGAAAGAAGTTCTACTGTGGTTAAAATACTATCAAACAGCATCGCATGCTACAGAGAAATCTTTTATGAAAGGGAGAGTCAGTCAATGTGGCCAACTTCATTGTCTCATTTTAGGAAATTGTCACAGCCACCTCAGCTTTCAGCAAGCACCAACCTGATCAGTCAACAACCATCAACACTGAGGCCAAGCCACTCCACCAGCAAAAAGATTACAGCTCGCTGAAGGCTCAGATGATGGTTAGCACTTTTTAGTAATAAAGCATTTTTTAAATAAGTTATGTACATTTTTTAGACATAATGCTATTGTACACTTAATAGACTAGGGTATAGTGTAAACATAATTTTTATATGCACTGAAAAACCAAAAAATTCATGTGACTCACTTTATTGCGAGCCCACAATATCTCTGAAGTATGCCTGTACTTGCTTCTTGGAGTAGCTGTGAGGAGCAAAAGAAATGATATATGCAAACTACCTAAGACAGCGCCTGGCATAAACATGATTTCTGAATTGAATTATATAATCAAGGCTATACCTTGACTCCAGGGAGAACACTGCCTGAGGAATGCCTAATTCCACTTCCACCACTGTCTAAGCTTTCAGTGGAGTACAATAGCTTAAGTATGACTTCTCCTGAGTAATAATATCAACAGCAATTGTTAAACATTTATGTGCCATGTACTGCTCTAAGCACCTAACTAATATTAGCTCACTGAATTCTCCTAACAATCTTATGAGGTAGATGCTTTTTCTTTAAAGTTCTAGTTTACAGATGAGAAAACTGAGGCACAGAGTAATTAAGTAACTTGCCAGAAGTAGCTTGCAAATGGCGGAGCCAGGATTTGAATCCAGGTAGTTTGGTTCTGGATAATCTATGTAATTTGTAACAGTAGGCTTTACCAAGGCCTGCTCATCCTAAAATAAGAGAAGAGGGACCCCTCCAAGTTCCAAAGTGTTCTCACTTTTTTTTTATTTTTATTTTTATTGTACTTCAGATGAAAGTTTGTAGAATAAGTAGTTTCTCATTAAACAGTTAGTACACATACTGTTTTATGACATTGCTTAATAACCCCACAACCTGTCAACACTCTCCCTTCTCGAACTTGGATTCCCTATTCCCAGCTTTCCTGTCCCCTCCTGCCTTCTAGTCCTTGTCCCAGGGCTGTTGTGCCCCATTAGTCTCATTTTGTTTTATGGGGCTGTCTAATCTTTGGCTGAAGGGTGAACCTCAGGAGTGACTTCATTATTGAGCTAAAAGGGTATCCGGCAGGCATACTCTCATAGTTTCTCCAGTCTCTGTCAGGTCCGTAAGTCTGGTCTTCTTTTGTGAGTTAGAATTTTGTTCTACGTTTTTCTCCAGCTCTGTCCAGGACCCTCTGTTGTGATCCCTGTCAGAGCAGTCAGTGGTGGTAGCCGGGCATCATCTAGCTGTACTGGACTCAGTCTGGTGGAGGCTGTGGTAGCTGTGGTCCATTAGTCCTTCAGACTAATCTTTCCCTTGCGTCTTGTTTTCTTCATTCTCCCTTGCTCCCGAAGGGGTGAGACTAGTGGAGTGTCTTAGATGGCTGCTCACAGGCTTTTAAGACCCCAGACGCTACTCACCAAGTAGAATGTAGAAAGTTTTCTTTATAAACTGTGTTATGCCAATTGAGCTAGATGTTCCCCCGAGACCATGGTCCCCACAGCCCTCTGCCCAGCAATTCAGTCCCTCAGGGAGTTTGGCTGTGTCTATGGAGCTTCCATGATGTTCTCCCTTCTTGATGACAGTTTGCTACTCTACCTCAGAGCTATAGCTGAGCCTAAGACTCCAGATGAATTATTATTTGTTGTTGCTGTTGTTAGTTGTCATCAATTTGGCTCCAACTCATGGCAACCTTATGTATAACAGAAGGAAACATTGCAGGGTTCTGCACCATCTTCATGACGGCTGGTATGTTTGAGTCCATTGTTGCCGCTATTGTGTAGTGCCTTCCAACCTAGGTGGCTCAAGTTAACCTTCCAGTTGGTTTTCAAGCTCTCACAAGAAGCATGTTTGGATGACACAAAGGGAAGCATTGGAAGGCACTGGGCCTGGAGCAGGGAGGCTACTCCTTGGGGAAAACAATCCAGAGAAGGAGGCTGGGCTCCCCCACCCCCAAGTGCAGGCTAGTTTATTTCAGTTTGCTTAGGCTGACCTCCAGGTCCCTGGGTGGCACAAACGCTTTGTGCTGTGTTGCTAATCTAAAAATTAGTCATCCAACATGCCCAGCGGCGCCACAGAAGAAAGGCCTGGTGATTTGCTTCCATAAAGATTATAGCCAAGAAAACCCTATGGAGCTCAGTTATACTCTATAGCACATGGGGTCATCACGAGTCAGAATCAACTCGAAGGCAAAGGTTTTATTTTGGTTTGGTTTGAGGCCGACCTCAGCTTTAGAGCCTTCCCACATGCCATTCCACTGCCTGGAATTCTCCCTTGGTTTCTTCATCCTTCAAGTTCAATCCTTCGACTCCTCGGAGAGGCTTTCACTCATCATTCCATTCAAAATAAATGTCCTGTTCCATCCCCTACTCTCCATTATTCTAATAGCCCACTCTTTATCGCCTACCAGCGCTTACCATAATTTGTAATTATTTATCGGCTGGTTGTTTTCTGATCTTCCCAATGTTCTAGGAGAGCAGGAACCATGCCTGTCTTACTCACCACTGTAAATTCCAGGATCTCATTGTAAACAAGGCCAGGCACATAATGTGAGTTCAATCAGCATTTCTAAATGCATGGATGAATATGCTGAAAAACATGAATAAATATATTGGCCTTACCCCCTCCCAGCCCACGCTGGCCCCACTCCTCACCACTTCACCCTGCACCTTTCTCTTTGGAGGAAATCGCTGAGCTCTTGAGCCAGAGACACACCTGTTTTCCGCACCCATCACTGTCCTCAGCAGGGGATTTCTCTCCGCCTAGCCTTCACCACAAAGCACCCAAGTGTTTTGGGAGGAAGACTGAACAAAGCACAAACCAGCTATCTGAACAGAGTAGGTGAGTGGCTCAGATTACCCAGTTTTGTGTTTTTAAAGGAGCCCTGGTGGCACAGTAGTTAAGAGCTTGGTTGCTAACCAAAAGGCCCAATCCACCAGCCGCCCCTTGGAAACCCTATGGAGCTGTTTTACTCTCTTCTATAGGGTCACCGTGAGTTGGAATTGACTTGATGGCAATGGGTTTTTATATGCATATAGAGTCACTGATTAGAATAATGTTCAAATTTCAGTGAGTTTTGGTTATTTTTTAACAGGTGAAAACTAACATTCATATAGTTAGAGTCTCCAAGCACATAAATGATTGCTCACACAGCTGGGGCCAGAACTTCTGGTTCTGGATCAAGTTAGCTAGGGGTGACATCTATGCTGTTCTGGCATGAATCATCTTCTTTTACTGTACACAAAATCTCCTTAAAATTGAGTAACACCCGAGGTCGGAATGATTATCCCATAACTGAGTCATAGCTGGAGACAAGTGATGGCAGAAAGAAGGCCCAGTCCCTCCATCCCAGTTGCAGACAATCCATCGTCCTATTGACGTTGGCCAGGAAAAAAAAAAAAAAAATCAAAACACAATAGGGGGTAGGAAAGCAAATTTGCTGCTGAATGTGGTCTTCCACCTGCAGAGCAGTGGGAAAGTAGAACTGACAACTCAAGATGACTTCAAAGTGGCAAATGATGCAGTGCAATGAGGAAATCAGGCTTATGTGATCATTAAAACAGCAGAATCTCCCAGAAGGTGATTCCTAGGAATAAAATGCCAAACATATCACAAGTCATCAGAAAGCCTCTGGAGCAGGAATTTCCAGCTTACCAGAAACTGTGCACCTAGTGTTCAAAGAGAAGAGAAGAACATTACCTCAATTCCTTGAACTTATATTGTTTTTGAGACTTGGAATTAATTAGTCAAGCAGATAGTTGCTCTGAAATTCATTTGACATATATTAGCTCTGTGATCCCTCTCTGGGTCTCGATATCCTTCTGTAGAATGGAAATAATTGTAATACTTACCTCATTGTTGTTACCTGTGGTCGAGTCAGCTCTGACTCATGGTGACCGTTAAGTATATCCGAAAGAAACATTGCCCAGTCCTGTGTCATTTTCATCATCTTTGGTATGTTTGAATCCAGTATCGAGGCCACTTTGCCAATCCATGTCATAGAGGGTTTCCCTCCTTTTTTGCTGACCCTCTACTTTACCGAACATGATCTCCCTTTCTAGTGACTTACCTCACAGGATTGTATAAAGATTAAGTGAATTGTAATATGCATACTGTTTTGTGCAAATAATGCATGCCTTCTACATTTGTTTGCCATTCGTGCCCTCCCCCCATGAGATATTTCCGCAAGCGCCACTATGCCAATTTTTTTTTTTTTTAGTATTGCTGTAAAAAATTAGTATAGTGCACTTATGAAATTACCTTGCAGGGGGTGAGGAGGACATGGTTGGCAAACAAACATAGAAGGCACGAGTTATTTGCATAAAATACGGTAACTGATAAGTAGAACGTCTGACAAGTAGTAAATGCTCTGAAAGTGTTGAAAACTAATTTTTTTGCAAGTGTTAAATAGTTACAGCAAATATGCTTACAGTGCAACTTGTACACACTTCCATCACATTTTATCCTAATATCAGTTTGTTTTCCTGCTTCCATCCTGGAATAACCTGAGGGCGACCTTCTTCTCTGTGTACCTCAGTGTCAGCAAAATATTTGGCAAGTAATAGACATTCAGTAAGTATTTGTGATGAATAAATAAAGATACTGTATATTGCCCTGAGGCTATAAAATGAATAACACACAGTACTTGTCCTTGAAGAGCCCAGTCCAGTGGGGGAGAATGACATAAAACAAAACCCTATTCAGTGTGATTAGAGTTATGAAAGAGATATGAAAAAATAACCGTTAGGAATGAGGGAAGGAAGTGATGTGAGAACCAGCCTTAAAAGAGGAGAGGGATTTTGCAAGGTGAAGAAGGTGCGACTGAAGGAGGTGATATCTGAAGTGACTTTTGAAGGATGAGTAGGAATTAGCCAGATGAAGGCAGTAGAGATGGCTCTCCAGGCAGATGAAATAGCCAGTGTGAGCTTCAGGCCCTTGTATGGGGAGGGTACGTGTATCTGTATGTGTGTGAGAGAAATATCTCCCCATTAGTCTTTAAATTCCTGTAGGATGGGGTCAGCAAGCTTTTTTTGTAAAGGGCTACCTAGTAAATATTTTTGGCCTTGTGAGCCATCCAGTCTCTGTCACAACTACTCAACTCTGTTGTTGTAGCAGGAAAGCAGCCATAGACGATATGTAAACAAATGGGCAGGGGTAGATTTGGCCCACAAAGGGCCAAATTTGGCCCGTGGGCCATAGTTTGCCAGCTCCTGCTACAGAATAAGAAAACTTCTCAAGGATATGGTACATGAGGGTGTCTAATCCACAGAGATCATTCTAGGGAGGCCCTCAAGTAATCAAACAGGTTTTTTGTATTAGTTGTCGATTGCTGTGTTACAAATTATCTTAAAGTTTAGTGGCTTAAGCCAACAATATCTATCACAGCTTCTGTAGGTAAAGAAGAGGGGTTGACTGTGCAGTTCTGGCTTAGGAGCTCTCATTAGATTGCAGTCAAGGTGTCAACTGGGCTACAGTCATCTGAGGCGCCACTGGGGCTGGTGAATCTACTTTTAAGGTGGCTCACATATTTGAATGACAAGTTGCTTCTGGCTGCTGGCAGGAAGCCGAGTTTCTTCCCACATGGGCCTCTCCAGGGGGCTGCTTAAGTTTCCTTCACAACATGGTGGCTGGCTTCTCCTCAAGCAAGCGATTCTAGAAACCACAATGGAAGCTATGACAAGCCTAGGAAGTCACACACTGTCACTGTTGCCATCTTATTGATCACACAGACAAGCATGAATTCAGTGTAAGGGTAGACATTATACCAGGAGATAAGGATTACTGGAAGCCATTTTGAGGCTGGCTACCACACCCTTTCTTCATCACCAGGTTGTTTCGGATGTGCCTTACTTTTATTTGTCTCTCTTCCCTATTTCAGTCAGAAATGATCAAACAACCTCAAAAGAATTCAAAAGTCCCAAACTCCCCAACATTAATCATCAATGACAACAAGAAGGCCACTGGTTAATTAGGAGACAGTAAAAAGTTGCATGAATTCTTGCTACCTTTGTTCTCCTGAAGAGCATGAGGGAGCCTGGGGTACAAACACAGGAATCTCGTCTCTGGAATTCTACCTCAGAGAAATGGTTAATTGAATAGTGCCATTAACTGTTAATTATCAATAAAACCACCCCAGCCTTCCGTCTCCCAGCCTCTTCAGCTTGCCCAAAGGTGAGCTGTGCTATACTGACAGCTACTTCACACTTTACTTTCCATCAGTGAAGTAGACGCCAGAAACTGCTATTTTAACTTTACCTAACAACACAGCTTACTCTTCCCTAGTCAAATCCAGTGGGGGCAATTTAAGCAAACAGCTCCTGACCCAACTTTGCTCTAACTGTTTGGGACTTGGATTGTAACACTTCAGGACTGAAGGGATCTTACCAAGCTTTCAGCCTCCAGCCTGATGCAGCCTTTCCTCAGCATTCCTGCTCAACCGTCTCCCTGCTTCTGCTTACAAGTATCACAGGTCATTTTTGACTGGGGAGGGGCTGAGGAGAAATTAGGTCATCTCTTCAGAGTGCCTCTTCCCCTGGTGCATGGAGGCTCTGTTTTGTGGCTAAGAGAAAAGAGAGGATTTTCTGTTTTAGTTATTTTGGTAGTCCAAGTGACAGGAGACTGTTGAGAGAGAGTTAAAGGTGACAGAGTGGGATAGTATGTCATACGAGCCAATTCCGACTGTTGGACTGTCTGTGAAACTCTGTAAGCAGGGAGATGAGGGCCAGTAGCTGGGAGAGACGTCTCGTTGTGGAGAGAGTTGGACTCTGGCCAAGAGTATTGTTTTTTGGGACTCAGCTGACAAAACTGTGGTACAGAAGTAGGACCATTGTCCACAGCACTACTCAGAATTCAGCAGTGCATGGGCACCCTGAGGCCTGGGGACTAGGGTTACAACGGGAGGAAGCCCCCCTGGCACAGACGCTGGTGTTCTCACAACTGGCATCATTGGTGGAGGCAGCAACAAAGCTATCTGAGCAATGTTGACAGCAGGAACATCACTGAGGGGGAAGCCACGGTACATAACACAGGCATTTGTAGCCTACAGACAAGGTTGTAAGGATAGGTAGGGACTCCTTGGAGACTCCTAGAAATGACTATGGCATCTCTGGGTGAGGATGATAAAGTCCTATAATTTGACATATAGGGGCCTGCAGTTGTATCTTGGGGTATCGTGATATGTGTGGCCTCAGTATAGTAGTTAAGAACACAGACTTTGGAGCCAGACTGCCTGTGTTTGAATCACAGTGTGACCCTGCGCAAGTTACTAAGCCTCTCTGAGCCTCAGTTTCCTCATTTATAAATTGGAGATAATAATGTACTTATTTCAGAAGGTGGTTGTGAATATTCAGGGAATTAATACACGTAAAGTACTTAGAACAGTGCCTTGCACATAGCACTATATAATTTTTGAACAGAAATGTTTGCACTCTCGAGCCTTTGATGCCTGAAATAAACTTGTTACACAGACATTCTGCACTAGAGCTCACACCCTCAGCTACGGAGCGTGTTGCATGTTGGAAAATTCTAGTTCTTAAAATTTTTTTCTGATGTTAGGCAAATTGCCTCCCTGCAATTTCTTCATATTGGTTCTAATTCTTCTCTGGAGTATTCCAAAATAAACCTTTTCCATGTTAACAGCTCACTGAAATGGCCCTTGGGAATCTCCCTGAGTGTCCCCTTCTGCAAGCTAAGAAGCACGAGGCGCTTCAACCATTCCCCAGAGAACTGATCCTCAGCCCCCCTCCAGCCTGGGCAGTGGCCTCTGAATGGACTTCAGATTCTCAGTCTTGGGGAGATACGTGGAATCCAATCAGGCAGCCTGGGGACTGTCTCCAGGAGATCCTCCCCCTCTCCAATGAACACATGAGTCTCAGAAGAAAAATGTCAGATTAACCCAACCGTTTCAAATTAATTTTGTTTGGGAGAGTAAGGGAAAAGGGATTTCCAAATAGGGCCAAGGACGTTGTCAAAGCTGGTCCTGTAAGATAAAGATGGACAACTGGCTGGCCTGGAGAGGGGCCAGCTGGGGAGTGTAACCCTTTCCAGGGATGTGAATCCAGCATTGGCTGCTCTTCTCCAGGAGGGTAAGAAGGAAAAGCTCATCTTCTTTGCCCAGTAAATCAGTTGCCACAGAGTCGACTCCGACTCATGGCAACCCCATGTGTATCAGAGTAGAACTGTGCTCCATAAGGTTTCCAATAGCTAATTTTTCGGAAGTCGATCACCAGGGCTTTCTTTTGGCACACTTTTGTGCGGACTCCAACTTCCAGCCAGGGACTAGGGTTTTCTCGGTAGACATAAATATATGCTGTGTGCTCAAGGCAAAAATAAAACCTCACCTTATATCTGGGGTGGGCTATAACTTATGCCCCCAGCTGGGGACCTATGCACCACCCTCCCCCACGCCCCCATTCTGGTTTCCTGTCAGAATCTCCGGCTGGTAAGCAGTCTGCTCCTCACCTCCAGGGCATGAGGCTGCCAGATGTAAGCGCAGCACATTTCCGGTTTCACTTGCTCAGGACTTTCTTTTATGGGCCTGAGGGGTGGAGGAACCGGAGGTAGGAGGGAGTGTGGAAAACATCATTTTTGGTCGCAATCAGACTTTGTTTTCTGAAAAGTGGCAGTTGAAATATTCAGCTGCTTTCTGTTTGGCAGTATTTAATAAGGATTATATACTCAGGACTGTTTTGGAAATAAAGCCTCATCATTTCTTTCCAAAAACAAAAAACAATTTCCCCATTATAAAAGTAAAGCCTCCTCATCAAAGAGGAAAAAAAAGTAACCATAGTCCACCACCCAAAAACAAGCTTCATTAACATGTTAGTGGACTTCTTGGCAGAATTTATATCAGAGCTTTTTTTTTCTTTTTTCCACATAATTATAATCACAATTTATAATAAATAATTTCAAATGATTCACACGTTATAAACATTTCCTCCATTAGTATATACTTTAAAAATGTATTTTTAAAGGTTTTATTGAGATATAATTCATGTCCAATTTACTCATTTAAAGCACATAATTCCATGGTTTTTAGTATCTTCATGGACTTGTGCAACCGTCACCATGATCAATTTTGGAACATTCTCTTCACACCAAAAAGAACTCCATACATATTAGCAGTCACTCCCCATTCCCACCCCACCCCCAGCCCTAGGCAACCACTAATCTACTTTCTTTCTCTATAGATTTGCTCGTTCTGGACATTTCATATAAATGGAATTACATAATACGTGGTCTTTTCTGACAGGCTTCTTTCATTTAGCATAATGTTTTCAAGGTTCATCCATGTTGTAGCATGTTGTCTTAGTTACCTAGAGCTGCTATAACAGAAATGCCACAAGTGGATGGCTTTAACAGAGAGAAATTTATTTTCTCACGGTCTAGGAGGCTAGAAGTCCAAATTCAGGGTGTCAGCTCCAGAGGAAGGCTTTCTCTCTGTCGGCCCTGGAGGAAGTTCCTTCTCATCAATCTTCCCCTGGACTAGGAGCTTCTCTGTGAAGGAACCCCGAGTCCAAAGGACGTGCTCTGCTCCCAGCACTGCTTTCTTGGTGGTATTTTGCCCCTGTCTCTCTGCTCGCTTCTCTCTTTTATATCTCAAAAGAGATTGGCTCAAGACACAATCCAATCTTGTAGATTGAGTCCTGCCTCACTAACATAACTGCCGCCTATCCTACCTCATTAATATCATAGAGGTAGGATTTACAATATATAGGAAAATCGCATCAGATGACAAAATGGTGGGCAATCACACAATACTGGGAATCATGGCCTAGGTAAATTAATACACAAATTTTGGGGGGACACAATACAATCCATGACACATATATACCTTATATGGCCTGCTTCATTCCTTTTTATTGCTATATGATATTCCATTTGATGTATATACCAAACATTTTCTTTAACTATTCATCAGTTGATGGACGTTTGGGTTGTTTCTACTTTTTAACTATTATGAAGCATTCATGTGCAAGGACATATTTTCATTTCTCTTGGATACATACCTAGGAGTAGAATTGATGGGTCATAGGGTAATAATGTCTAACATTTTGTGAAGCTGCTGAAATATTTTCCAAAGTAGCTGCACCATTAGAGTTCCAATTTCTCCACATTCTCTCCAACACTTGTTATTATCTGTCTTTTTCAGTATAGCCGTCCTAGTGGGTATGAAGTGGTACCTCGCTGTGGTTTTGATTTGTATTTCTCTAATGACTAATGATGTTGAGCATGTTTTCATTGCTTATTGGCCATTTTTATATATGCTTTGGTGAAACGTCTATTCAAAAACTTTGCTCGTGTTTTAATTAGATTATTTGTCTTTTTATTTTTGAGTTGTAAGATTCTTTTTAAATATATTCTGAATACAATTCCCTTACCAGATACATGAATTGCAAAAGTTTTTAATGTTGATAAGGTCCAATTAAGGAGCCCTGGTGGTGCAGTGGTTAAGCATTCAGCTGCTAAGCAAAAGGTTGGTTTTTCAAACCCACCAGCTGTTCCATGGGAGAAAGATGTGGCAGTCTGCTTCTGAAAGATTTACAGCCTTGGAAACCCTGTGGGGTAGCTCTACTCTGTCCTGTAGGGTTGCTATGAGTCAGAATTGACTCGATGGCACACAACAGCAACAAGGTCCAATTTGTCTATTTTTGCTTTTGTTGCTTGTGCTTTTGGTGTCATCTCCAAAAGGCTTTGCCTAGCCCAAGGTCACAAAGACCTACTCTTATATTTTCTTCTAAGAGGGTTATTGTTTTAACTTTTACATTTAGGTCTATGATACATTTTGAGTTAATTTTGTGTATGGTGAGAGGAAGGGGTCCAAGTTCATTCTTTTGCATGTGGATATAATTTTTTTTTTTTAATGGTTACAAAATATGCCATTGATTTAAAGATATTTTAGTCCTTCCAATTTGGGGCTGCTACAATAAATTCTGTGAAGATTCCTTTCTACATGTAAATTTTTTTTCAAATAAATCAATAAAACCTAGAAAAATTTATAAATAAACCCAAAACCAAACCTGTTGCCATAGAGTCTATTCTGACTCATAGCGACCCTACAGGACAGAATAGAACTTCCCCTTAGGATTTCCAGGCTGCAGGCTTTACAGAAGCAGACTGCCATATCTTTCTTCCGCTGAGCAGCTGGTGGGTTCAAACTGCCAACCTTTTAGTTAGCAGCCAAACACGTAAACACTGCGCCACCAGGACTCCTTAAAAGTTATAAATAGATGTATAAAAATCCAGAAATGGAATTACCAAGTCAAAGGGAATTAGTATTTAGAGGCGCTTGATCTACGTCACCACATTGCTTTCTCAAATGGTTTTATTGGTTTACACTCCTCTCCAGTAGTGTATAAGTAAGCCCATTTTTGCCATATTTGCAAGGAAATTAATATTACTGATTTTTTTAACCATTTCTAACTTGATTGCCAAACATTTTCTCACTAGTTTGTTTTCTAGTTGTATTCCCTACTCTGAATTTTCTGATCCTGCCTTTGCCACATTTATCTATTTGTCTTGTGGCTGTGTTTGAACTGCTTATATGACCCATCTCACTGTTCGGCTCCATATCATCCACCACCCTGCAGTATACCGATCAAAGGTTCTTGCTGAACCACTCGAATCTTGTGCTTCCAAGTTGAAAACGTGCGAAGACTGAGTTAGATTTTTTTAATGTTTTATGTTTTAGCATCTTTTTTACCAGGTGTTCCCACTCCTGAAATGCTGATCCTGCAGTACTTCTCATGACTGCATTTAAAAAGACTCAGATCAAATAACACCTCTTTAGACCACCCAAATTAAACTAGAAGGGCCTCTTCCCCAAATGCATTCTGATTACATCATTCAGTTTTACGATCTTCTTGGTCCTTATTCTTTGTTTCCGTATTTAAAAACTTGTTATTGTCTGTCTCTCCCCCTGAAACAGAAGCTTTCTTAGAGGCAGGAACAAATTTGTCATGTTCACTGCTATGGCCCCAGTACCTGGTACATAGTCAATGCTCAATAAATATTTTTTGTTCAATAACTAAATGAGGAAATGACTAAATAACTAAAGGATAAATAAAGAATATTTATAGATATTTGCTCCTCATTTTATGTAATGCATATGCTTTTGAAAGTTGACTTTAAGTGGAATTCAAAAAAATAAACTGTAATAGAAAAATTAAACTATATTCTTAATGCTCTGGGGCTATGCTATCCAATACGGTAGCCACTAGCCATCTGTGGTTACTGAACATTTGAAATATGGCTAGTCCAAACGGCCACAATATTCTGTAAGTGTAAAATATA
>NW_004443939.1:14248872-14283311 GCF_000243295.1 Trichechus manatus latirostris | reverse complement strand
GATAATATTTTGGATATATTGGGTTAAATAAAATATATTATTAAAATTTATTTTGCCTGTTTCATTTACTTTATAAAATGTGGCTGCTAGAAAATTTTAAATTACATAGGTGGATCACGTTACATGTCTAATGAACAGACCTGGGCTGTAGGGTAACTGGCCATTTAAAAGAAATTCTGTTGTGGCTCTTTTTGACAAGCAGACCACTACCTATTTTACCTTTTGTGCAGAAGCTGAATGGGAGGCTGGAAGTAACACTGGTTTAGAAATAAGGCAGGCCGGATTTGGTAGTCAGTGTAACTGTCAGCAAGTCCCTTAAACTACCTGGGCAGGAAGTTCCTCATCTGTTTAATGAGGGAGTTGAAACAAGTGCCCTCTAAAGACCCTTGTAGCACCAATGGTTCCACTCTTAACCTCTGTTGCCATATTTCTTTGTCAGGTTGGTGTAAAGCAAGGTGCAGCTACACAATGTAGATGGAGGGTGTCTCCCTTTAGAGAATCAAAGGCCTTGTACGATACCCAGGGGCCTAACTATGAAGACACCATTTTGAGAGCAAGGGCCTCTGGCAAAATTCAGAAGCAGGCAGAACATGTCTTTCTAATTCTTCCAACACCCTTTGTCTCTTTCCGTTTATCTAGACTCAAAGGGAGGCTTTTCCCTCCTTTCCAAGTCACTTAGTGGCCTTTCCTTGGCACCTGCCTTTTTTTGTGCCCAGTAAGATTTTTGGCCCTTTGCTTTCTCTTCAAATCCTACCAGTCCTGTGTTCCACCCTGTATTACTTTCCCAGGGCTTCCATAACTGAGTGCCACAAAGTGAGTGGCTTATAAGAGCAGAAATGTATTGTCTTACACTTCTGGAGGCTAGGAGTTAGAAATTAGGCCCTGTCAACAGGACCATGCTCTCTGCAAAGACTCTAGGGGAAGACCCTTTCTTGTCTCTCCCAGCTTCTGGTAGCCCAGGCGTTCCTTAGTTTGTAGCTGCAGCATAACTCCAATCTCTGCCTCTGTATTCACATGACCATGTTCCCTCTGTGTATCTCTCTTCTCCTCTTTTATAAGGATACCATTCATATTGGGTTAGGACCCACCTTACTCCATTGTGACGTCTTGTTAACTGATAACAAAGATCCTATTTCCAAACAAGCTCATATTCGTAGGTACTGGGGGTTAGGATTTCAACATCTTTTTGACAGTTCAAGCCATACCACACCCTTCAAATCTCTTCTGGTTGGCTCATTAATTAACTGTGCAAATAGCATACTTAAACCAGATAGAGCATTTTACATTCGTTATCTCACTTTAGCTCACATAAACCCTTAAAGATAGTTATTACTGTCATCTCAAAGGTACAGATAAAAAATCTGAGGCACCAAGAGATTAAGTACCTTGCCCACTGGCCACACAGCTAGTAAGAGGTTGAGCTGGACTTTGACCCCAGGCCATCAGATTCTAGAGCCATTTGGGTGTCTAGTTAGTTAATCTGATCCATGAAATTACATCAAGGTGAAGGTGGTTGAATAAGACTGATGTTACCAGCCCAGGTTACTATCTATGCATTTTTTTTTAATTGTTGGGGGGGGGGATATATATATATATAAAACAAAACATTTGCCATTTCAACATTTTTCACACGTACAATTCAGTGACATGAATTACATTTACCATGTTGTACAACTATCACCACTATCTGTTTCCACATTTTTCCATTACCCTTAAAAGAAGCTCAGTGCCCCTAAGCAGTGAGTCCTTCCTTTACCCTCCCCCACCCCATCCTTGGTGACCACTTAGAAACTTAGATATTTCATATGTGGGATCATACAATATTTGTCCTTTTGTGACATATTTCATGCAGAATGATGTTTTCAAGGTTCACCCATGCTGTAGCATGGATCAAGACTTCACTTCTATACTTTAATAGTAATCTCAGCCCAGATTTGTGACTAGTTCTGGGCACCAGGACACGACTGGTAGAGGGTAGAGAAGCTAGTTTGGGATAGGAGCCATTTTTCTTTCTTTTCCTCAAAGAGCATTGCTTTGTTCTACATCATACCTGAGCTAGCTATACGTCTTAGTTACCTAGTTCTGCCATAACAGAAATACCACAAACAGTGGTGTAATAGTAACTCTAAGAATCAGCTCCAAGCTGGTTCCTATGAGGCAGTCAAGTACATCCCTGTTCTCCAACTTCTCCGTCATTTCTGACACCAGCTCTTCCCCCCACCCCCGCACCATGGCACTCTTCATCTCTTGGGTTTAATAATTCATTGGAATAGTCATAGAGAACTCATGGAAACAACATAACTGCAATAACAACTTTAATCACAGAGAAAGATATAAACAAAGGATATAAACGGAAATGAAAATATGCAAAGGGCGAGGTTCGGAAGGGGTCCCAGCACAGTGGCTCAGTGTCTAAAAAGAGACCCACTCTCTTCTCAAAGGGGACCCACTTATCCTTCGCGAAAAACAATGTTTATTCTCAGGAAACTTTCAAACAGGAAACTCAGTGATGTCACTTGGCAGGCTTGGCTATTGGACACTCTTCTCGGCTCTCAGCTGGGGTTTGGTCTTTACACCCTGCTGCTACCATCTGGGTCTGCTCATTGTTTCTGCTTCTTCTGGTACCATCACAGCTGCTGTCTCCATCACTGTCACAAGTTTACTCAGTCTGGGAGGGTCATAGTACAGGGTCCTGTGCCCAAAGGTCATGCTCCTTTCCTGGCTCTCATTGAGCATAAAGCCCCAAAAACCTCTGAGATTGGCCATTTATGTAGGAACGCTCCTCGTCAATTTCAGGGCGTGGCTTTCATGAATTGACCAATCCCTTAGGCAGATAGTAAACCAATCAACCCTATTGGGTGGATTCCTGCCTCTTATGTGGATAGTAAACTGGCCAATCACTTGTAAGATGTTGGCATGACCAATCATTTTGGGAGAATTACAAACCCAGGGCCAGAAAGGCCATATAAAGAAACCCATTGCGCTCCAGGCGGCTTTAAAGAAAAACATATTTTCTTCTCACAGTTCTGGAGGCTAGAAGTCCAAATTCAGGGCATGGCTCTAGGGGGAGGTCATCTTTGTCTATTTTAGCATCTAGTAGCGGCCAGCCATCCTTGGAGTTCCTCAGCATTCCTTGGCACCTGTCTTCTCCCGTGTGTGTCTCTGTGTCTATTCTGCTCTTTTTATAACTCAGAATGATTAAGTTTAGAACCCACCCTACACTGGTGACCTCATTAACACAAGAAAAGAAACACCCTATTTCCAAACAGGGTCATATTTACAGGTTTAGGGTTTAGAATTTCAACACATATTTTGGGGAACACAATTCAGTCTATAATACTACATATAGGCCAAGCACAGAGGAAGTGCTCAGTTAATGTCAGTTTTCCCTCCCCGTTTCTTCAGCCTCTGTCCAGTGATCAGTGCAGAAACCTGGTGATGGCGGATCAGCTTCACTAGTAAAGTAATAACAAGAGCCACCCCTGAGTGAAGTCTGCTGCCAGGCACTTGGCTAAGCACTGCACATGCGCTGCCTCGTTAGCTCCTGTGAATCTTGATACACCCCCGAGAAGTCATCCTTAAACCCATAGCCAAATCACATATTTAACAATCCTGCTAAATAGATCCTTTTAACACATATGTTAGGTCATGTTAGTACTCTTCTGCTCAAAACCCTCTAGTGGCTTCCCAGCTCATTCAGAGTAAACTCTAAAAGCTTTACATGGGCTAAATGTCCCAGCCACCTTGGCCTTCTTGCTCTTTCTCAAATGCTCACTCAAAGCATACCTCTCAGCTTAGGGTCATTGCACCTGCTGTTACCACTACCTAGAATCCTCTTCCCTATTCTTAGCTCATATCTCATCTCAGATGTCACCTCCTCAGAGGAGCCTTCCCTGACCACCCCTTTCTAAATAGCCCACCTCCATTCCTCATATCCCTTACTCTGCTTTGTTCATTGCACTTGTCGCCTGACATCCATATTTCCTTCTTTCCTTATTGTCTGTTTTCCCCCAACTAGATTGTTAGGTCCGTGGGAAAAGGAACTTTGTTTTTGTCTCCAGAGCCTTGAATGGCACATTGAGATACTCCAGAACTTTTTCTGGGAGGAAGAAAGGGAAGAAGGAAGGAAGGAGGGGAGAGAGGGAGGGAAGGAGGAAAGGAATGGAGGAAGGAAGGAAAGAGGGAAGGAAGGGAGGGAGGGAGGAAGGAAAGAATTTTTGATATCCCCATTTCATAGATGAGGACTCAGAGAGATTAAGTAACTTGCTCAAGGTCACACAACTAATTAAGTGGCAGAGCAGAGATCTAAGACTTCTGCTTTTTACCACTACCTGGTTCTATCAGTAACTATTACCTCACACATACTTGAGCATTGGAGAGCTCCCTTTGCAGTGCTAAGTGACTTTTAAAATAAAAGAGGCCTAAGAAAATGCCATTTATAGATTACTTGCCTGAAAAAACAAAATTAAAAAAAGGAAGACGAAAAAATAAAAAGACCCTAAAAACAACAGACACATTATGAATTAAAACACAAACAAATTTAGACATGCTTGAATATCGTAGTTGGTTTTGGTTTAGTACCTCATTTTCATTCCTTCTCATATTTACACTCTAAAAACATGGAAAAATCCTTTTGTCAGTGACATGGGGCAGTCATAGCAAATGGCTGGGCCCTGGGCTCATCTAGAAGGCCAGAATCCAGCATCCTCTCAGAATGCTGACCTATCCTGTTTATTTAATCCAAGGTAACATAAGCCTTTCAACATCCAATTTGTAGGTCAGCTGTAACATGGCTGGGAAATTGAAGGCTGGGTATTAACCTTTTTCTCTCTTTTCAGTTTGTAGTAAACAAAAAGTTAAATAAAATGCCCAAAATACATAAACCAGGGAACACAAGAGCTACAAAGACCCTTGGGGAGCACCTGGTCCACCCCCACATTTTCCAGATGTGGAATGTAAGTCCCTGGGAGGTGAAGTTCTACATATACAGTAATTATGTTTGACATTTGCTTTTAAATTTAGCATGGAGATATGCCAAATGAACCAAAAAGCTGAGAATATATGGCCAAAACTTCCACATTTCCTTAGGAACTGTGTTGAATCATGACACCAGTTTTCTTCTCAAGTCTCTAAAAATTGAGTTCCACTAAAAATGATCACACACCTAACGGGGAATATGCTTGTGGAACTGTTAACATCACATTGTCCCAACTGGCCAAATATTGGCACACTTTGTGTATTCTGGAACCACATTTCAACCCACCGATCTGTGTTGAGCTCCACCTCTGCTCAAGGATGCCAACCAGGAGCTGCAGATATGAAGACTCAGCCTAGAGCCAGGCAAGAACTTGAGCCTAAGGATAGTGTATGAGAAGTCATAGATGAGGACTCAGAGAGTTTAAGTAAGTTGCTCAAGGTCACACAACTAATTAAGTGGCAGAGCAGAGATCTAAGACTTCTGCTTTTTACCACTACATGGTTCTATCAGTAACTATTACCTCACAGAAATCCTCTGTACAGGGAACTCATTAGCTTGGACAGAGAGGCAAATCTAAACAATTTCTTTTCTTTTCCTTTTTTTCCCCCATATTCCACCATCCTTTTACTTGTTTCTCTTCCTCTTTTTTTCCTTCCTTCTTGATAGTAAAATAAATATATGTTTGATGCAAAGAATCTGGAAGGATCAGTTAGGTTTTGAGAACATTACAAAAAATCTGTACTTCCATCACCCAGTGGCAGATGTTAACACTTCTATGTGAGACACTGACCTGTCCATTCATTGAGAAAACAAGGTTGTTTGGGAGATTCGACATCATCGATCAGAACCTCTTCCTCCGCATGTGCCTGAACTAAGAAAGAATCTTAGTGTGGGTAGTCAGGCCCGTGGTGGGGAATTTTATCTAACTGAGATCCCGAAAGTAAACTGTATCAGAAGGTGACCTTCTGATTGAACTCATGATGAGGGAGAAGTGAAGGTTAATGCCACAGTAAGCTCATCATGGTTAAGCCCTGTGGGGCTTTGGAGCCGGACTCCCTGGGTTTGAATCCGGTCTCTATTACTTTAGGCAGGCGACTTACTCAACTCTGCTGAGCCTCAGTTTTCTCCTCTATAAAAATGGAGATGACAATCTCTAGGAATGCTGTGAGCACTTAGTGGGATGGGCCTGTGGAGATCTTAGTGAGGAACTGGACACATAGCAAAGCCTCGCTTAGCATCAGCCACTCTTGCATGATGGCCTCCAGTGTGGTGTCATGGCAACCAGAACTGAAGCAAAAGTCAGATAAGGCTGGCTCCCTGCTCTGAATCATCCATGGGTATTTATGGAATCCATGCTGGGACCAGGCACAGCCTGTCTACTGCCCCCGGCCCAGGAAACCAGGGCAGCAGTTGCCTGGGAGGCAAAAAATGTCTCTGAGGACTGCTTTGGCCTGGGTCACCCCCTCCCTGACTCCAGCATGCTATCCAGGTGAAGTCTGGTAAGAATGACGAGTCTGGACCACCAAGGGAATAGGAGGAACAGAGGCCCCAGAGGGACAATCTGCAGCCTGAGGAAGGTGGTGTGGAGTCAAGGAAGTGACACACACCTCCATTGCCCTAGTGATGAGGGCAGGAAAGGAAAACAAAGGCAGTCAGCTGGTTCCTGTGGCAGGAAGGGACTCCCCAAGCCAGAGCCCTCAGAAATCAGTTTAGGAAGTTAGGCCAGGCTTAATTTGTCAAACCACTGGAGGGATAAAGATACTGGGAAAGGGGTTCCAGGTACCTGGGGGGCGGGGGAGGTGGCACATCTCTGCAGAAAGAGGTTCAGATAAATACATTTCTTTTACTGTTATCTGTTTTTCAATGGAAAGGAAAACACACACCCTCTCCTCTGTAATGAGGGGTTTGGTCTGTGCCTCTCTTTGACTTCCTCACAACCACAGGCAGCAGACAGACTCCTCAGATTACTCTTGACCTTGGGGGCTGACCTTTGGGAATGTGTTGGATTCCGAGATCTGAGAAAACAAAACAAAATCAAACCCAACAACCTCTTGTGAAAGACAGTTTATTCTGCTGGGGGCTGTGTTTCCCGTTTTTAATCCATTCCTCACTCCATAGTTAAGATAACCGTTAAACACACACACACTCACACACATACACATGCACACACCAGATCATCCCTCCTCTAATTAAAGCCCTTCACAACTTCCCATTGTCCTTAGATTAAAATCCAAACATCTCACTATGGACAGTAAGGTTTCACGTGATGCTGCCCTTCTCCACCTCTCAGGCCTCAGTCTGCACTGCTCTCCAGCTGTTCATTATTTTCCAACTATACAGGCCTTCTCATTGTTCTTTTGTCAAGCTTGTTCCCACTTAGGGCCTTTGCACCAGCTGTTCTCTGTGTTTGAAATGCTCTCCCCCCTAATTTTAGCATGGGTCACTCCTTCTTGACTTTCACATCCCACTCAAGTGTCACCTTCTCAAGAAGGCCTTTCCTGAATCTCCCTGTCTGTCACTCTCAGCACTTAGCACTTTCTAGCATTTTTTTTTTCTACGTGTATTTGTTTATTGATTGTTGTTTGTTTGAGAGGGACATAGGCACCATGATCACAGGATCTAATCTGTTCTGTTCACCACTGTATCCACTGAGCCTAGAGTATTGTCTGATCCATAGTAGAGCTGAATACATATTTGTAGACTAGATGAAGTCGTTATCATCCTACTCTTCCCCAGCTGCCATCTTTGATGGTTTCATCATCCACTTAGATGACACCTGATTCCTTAGCCTTCCTCTACCCTCCATAGCACACAAGTACCTACACAGCCTTCCTCCGGCCTTCCTCATCACACTCTGGGGCTCCCATTCAAACATCGCCAGCTTGGAACTACTCTGCTCTCTTCAAAGCCTCCGTATCTTTCAGCCCTCCATTATCGCACTTCCACCAAACTAAACAATTCAATTGTCCAACCCTTCCCAAATCCCCAAGCTCATTAGGTTTCTCTCAACTTCATTCCCTGCAGAGATGTTTGGTATCATGGCTAAGAACATAGGGTTGTAGTCAAGCCAGTGACTAGGGTTTAAGGTTTGTTGTGAGGATTAAATGAGCTCAGCCCAATGCCTGGCACATTGTAAGTGCTCAGTAGATGTTAGTCATTCTTATTACTATCATTATAATAATTAAAGGTTCTTCTTTTCTTCTGTCTCCTGCCCCTTCTTCTCCTTCCCTCCTCTTTTGCTCCCATTTTACTCTCCTTGGTTCATTTATATGAGGTTCAGTTGAGATCTCACCAGGTCTTCTTGGTGGTGGTACAGAGTTCTGACTGGGTAGAACCATCTCAGTGCAGGTTGGAGAAGAGCTAATAACTTTCCAGGTTTCCTGGGAACCTTGCTTACCAGTCTATGGCCTTAGGGCTCCAGTTGTCCACAGTGGTCATCTAAGACTGTCAAGGTGAAGAGAGGTCCCTTGAGTGGGGTGGGCTGGGTGATATTCTCCTGTGTTTTCACTTATTTGGATGCTCAAGAAGCCAGTTTCTGCTTTTTTGGGCCGTTAACTCAGAGTTTATTAATCCCTTAAGTTTTTTTAGCCTTTCTTGTTCAAGGTCTCAGGCGTCCGGAGAGGCAATCGTAAATGAGAGTGAGTAATTCCTGGCCCAGTTCCCTATAAGGAAGAGGGTAGGGTGAGCACAAACAGAGGAAGCTGCCTGGGTCTGCAGACTACGGCGCTTCAACCCAGGCAAACTGAAATTGCCAAACCCCTTCCTTGCTTCTCCTCAGGTGTGTCTCAGGTCCCAGTGAGGGGATAAACAGTATCTACCACATCATAGGGAGGGCAGTGGTTGTTCAGTGATGGAATTCTCACCTTCCACGTGGGACACCTGGGTTTGATTCCCAGCTAATGCACCTCAACCGCAGCCACCACCCGTCTGTCAGTGGAAGCTTGCATTTTGCTGTGATGCTGAACAGGTTTCAGTGGAGCTCCCAGACTAGGACTAGAAAGAAAGGCCTGGTGATCTACTTCCAAAAACCAGCCAGTAAAAATCTTATGAATCACAACAGTCCAGTCCTGTTGTAAGTGGCGTTGCCATGAGTTGGGGACTGACTCAACAGCAGCTAACAACAACAACACATAATAGATTCTCAAATATTTGTTTAAAGAATTTATGAATGAATGAATAAAGGAATTTAGAGATGGATATGACTAGGGACCCTGTTACTACAAGTGATCGGCAAGTCTGGGGTAACCAGGGTGACTTTATAAAGTTAACTAATTATTTTCACAAATGCACTGATGTGGGGCCCAGGCTTGGCTAGGGCTTCTTGGAGGTCAAAATGATGCCCCAGTTGAAGCGTAAAGGATGAATGAGTTCACCAGGTGACAGGAGGAGAGACAAGGTGAAAGGAAAGTGTTTCAGGCAAAGCCAAGAACATGTCAAAGGATAAAAGATGAGAGAGGGCCTGGTGGTTTGCAAGAAGAGAGGAGCAGTTTGATATGGCTGTACTGCCAGAGGTTCTGATTTAATTGGTCTGGGACAGAGACCAGCCTTGGGTTTGTTTTAAAAGCTTCCCAGGTGACTTTAATGTGCGGCCAGGGTTGAGAGCCACTGGTCCAGAACATGGGATGAAAGTGAGGGAGTTGTGAGGCTGGCTAAGTAAGCTCAGCCAGATCACACAGGACCTGGAAGGCCAGGTTAAGAAGCTGGAGTTTTCTTCTCTAGGCACTGGGAAGCTATTTAAACTTGTAAGCAAGTGGCATGATCAGACTTGCATTTTTAGGACAAAAGTTCTGTGGAATATGGATTGGAGGGCAGGACTAGAAGTAAGAAAACCAGTTGAGAGGCTGTTGTGATGATTCAGGCAAAAGATAATCACTAGCCTGAATTAGGCTGGTGGCAGCAGGGATGGAGAGACGGAGATGAATTCCAGAGATATTTTGGAAGTAGAACTGATAAGGCTTAATGAAAGATTGGCTGTGGGAGGGAGACATCAAGAGCCAATTTTTGCTTAGATGGTTGGGTGGATAGAGTGTCATTTGCTGAGGTAGGCGTCACCAGAAGGCAACCACCAGAAGGAGGAGAAGCCAGGTTGTGGCTGTGTAGATGAGGACATCAGCCTGGGACATGCTGAATTTGAGGTGTTGGTGGCACATTCAAGTGAGACAAGCAATAAGCAGATGGTAGTTTAGTCCTCAGATGAAACATCTGGGCTGAAGATTGAGATTTAGAAGTTATCAGAAAAGAGTGGTAATGATGAGATCATCCAAGGAAGAGCGTGGAGTGCGAAGAGGACAGTAAGTCCCTAGACACTTGCAAGTTGTTCTAATCCTCCAGGTAGATAGCCCTAAACCTATTAAGGGTAATTAGTCTAAGTGGTGAAGTGACTTGTCCTCACTAGTCCTTCTCAAGTGTGTGAGCTAGCTTAGCTAGCCAATGTGAACCCCTGCTACTGGCCTATATTTGGTTGTAGCTGTCAATGCAATTGGATCAAGATGATTTGCAATGAGATGTGGCTGGCAGTTATGTCTTGCACCTATGAAGTCTGGCTGCGGGAAGCAGTTCCAAATCCCATGGCTCTGTTTAGAGGTTTCTAAATACAGTGGTAGTTATGTGTGAGACTTTCAAGGCATTTTAAAGAAAGTAAGCCTGAATCATCCAAGAATGGGAACGTTTGACAATCAACTCAACACTAAGGTCCTGGGAAGAATTTGCTACGAAGAAGGAAAGGATGGGTAGGCAGCTAGTAATGCTTTTATTCTTGGTTCTGTGCAATTGTGATTCTATTTTTGGTTTTCATTGTGCGTGGATCCAAGTGTCCTACTCTGTTCTCAGATTCTAGGATCAACCTCTGTTGACTTGTAGATATTAACTACAAAGCACTTTTACTTCTAACTACAAGCTTATACAATAAATAAGGCAGGTGTTAGCCACGTTTTAAAGATGAGGAAATCGAGACTGGAGCTAACAACTTGGACAGGGCCAAGGATCTTATCCAGTTAATCCACTGCAACCTCCCAAGTCTGGTGCCCATCTCTTTAAAAAGAGCATTTTCAACCCTCTCCAGAGAAGAGCTACAAAGGGGATGGGGAGAGGATTTGTAAAGAAATTTAGCAGACGTCTTCTGTGATTATTGTGTTTGTGGCTTTTTGCTTTGCTCTTAATCTCATCCCAGCATAAAACACACATGCCCAATGCCAAAAAGGTTGAAGAAAACTGTCTGGAGTAAGCAGAGTGGTCAAGGAACCCAATTCCAAATGAATTATAGACCCTTAGAACTGGAAGCAACCACATGGACCATCTACTTTCATCCCTAATTACAAGCAGGACAAAGCTAAGTCCTGGGAGCAGTGTAACTTGCCTGTGCTCACAAAGCCAGTTGTGGCAAAATGGAGACCAGAACCCTAGCCTGCTGATTTATACCCATATTACAGTGTGAAAATAACCTCAGACTCAGAGCATTAAAGCAAACAAACAAATCTGGGGAAACAAAAATTTGACCTAAAAGAAACAGGACACATTCTGCTACCCTATTCCTTTTTCTTTGGGTTATGTTTTCCTACGGCTCTGATAGAGAAAATTAAAGAAAATTGTTATGGTACTCTCTTTCTCTTGTCTTTTACTAAAGTCATGAGAGAAGGTAGGTGGAAATGCCTAGGAAGTAGAGTGCATGGAATTGGGAAATTGCTCTGTAAGATTTAGGTTGGTGACAATGGGGTTTTTGGTTCCACCAGTTTATTATTCACTAATCACTAGAATTAACCATAATGATAGCTTGCATTTCTACAGCATATTCTAATTTACAAAGGGCTTTTTATGACATTGTCTCATCTGATCCCCTGACAACCCTGTGAGGTAGACAAGGCAGGTATAATTATCTCACTTTATGGATGAGAAAGATGAGACTTGGAGAAGTTAAATGACTTGACCAAGGGCACTCACTTCTTAAACTAGAGTCTGTACTAGAAACAAAATATTCTTAGAGAGCTTGAACTTTGCAAAGGTCATACCGCTAAGTAGGACTTGAATCCCATCGAGGCTGCCTCCAGAGCCTGTGCTTTTAACCACTATGCTCTACTAGTCATTCAACAGACGTTTGTTGAGTGTGTCTTGCTTTCTTAGTTACTTGTCCATTGTAAATAAAACCCATGTGCTCTGGCTGGAGCAGGTACTCATTAGTGGAGAATGCTTGGTAAAGGGTTCCGGAACCCTGTCCATACCTCAGCAAGCCATTTGACCAAAGATGAAAACACAAGCCTGTGGCCTAATCCCAGAGTCCCCACAAGCATTAATTGCAGGGAAGATGAGCCAAAAGGAGACTGACTCACAGCCCAGAGAGAACAATTTGAGTCCTCTCAGCCTTCAAGCTTAGAACTTTGGGTTCGTGAGGATCTGGTGTGGAACAGGTCCAGCCTGGGTCTAATTGGAAATGAGGAAGCCAGTCTTTTTTTCCAGGAGTCTCCTGTGTTGCGCTCTGCCTTGTCCAGTCAGCATTTCTTCTTAAAAACTGGTAGCAGCTGTTGGCTGGTTTTGAAAATCACCCTGCCCCAGTAGGGTGAGTCACAAAGCACACAAGGCCTCTTTGAGACTAGAGCCCTAGGACTGGCAGCTCCATAAATAGCACCAGTGATATGTGCAAAGGGAGGTGGGTCAGCAACACATGCTGGTTTTCCTCAGTGATTGTAAATCAGTGAGTCTAAATAGTGCATCTCTGGGAAATAAGATAGTTCCTATTACATAGGTGTAAATGTTATACTAATCTGACAAACACTGAGAAGTCCCTTGAAAAACTAATTTGTCCTTCAATAGGTGAATGGATAAACAGTGATAAAAATAAATGAGCTCTCAAGCTACGAAAAGACGTGGAGGAAACTTAAATGCATGTAGAGTGAAAGAAGCCAGTCTGAAACAGCTACATCCTGTATGATTCCAACTATATGACATTCTGGAAAAGGTAAAACTATAGAGATAGTAAGAAGACTAGTGGTTGCCGGGGGGTCAGGGGGACGGGAAGGAGGGATGAATAGGTGAAGCACAGGACATTTTAAGAGGGGTGAAACTATTCTGCATGATACTGTAATGGTGGTACGTAAAATTATGCATTTGTCCAAATCCATAGAACTATACAACACAGACTGAACAGCTAAGGTAAATGAGGAACTTCAGTTAACAATAGTGTATCAATGTTGAATGATCAATCGTAACAAATGTACCACACTATTGCAAGATGTTAATAATAGGAGAAACAGTTTGTAGGAGGGAGAGGTGGAATGTGGGACCTCTCCCTACTTTCTGTGTAATTTTTCTGTGAACCTAAAACTGTTCTAAAAAATAAAATTATTAAAAAATATTTTAAACACTAATTTGTATTATGGGTTGTTTATGACTTCCTTCTTTTCTTTTCTTGCTTCCTTTCCCTTACTTCTCTCAGTCCGTGACTAACATGCCTTTCCGTCTTGTCTGTCAGATGATATTGTATAAGAATCCAGACTGAGTTTTTCTGACTCTATTTATAGCAGACAGTTGTGCTGCTTTAGCCACTACTGGGACCAAAGTTTGGTTCCAGGTTATACTACGTGCATAAAATTTATAGAAAATGTATTTGTTCTCAAGTGTTCCTATCCCATCCACTTCCCATCACACCAAGGGACCGCTTTGAACAACATATCCTTCCTTATGTCCTTTTTTTTAATAAAAAATATTTTTCCTGATTACAAAAGCTGTACATGCTAGCTAAAAGTTCCAAAGACTGTACACATACATAGCTAAAAAATGTTAAAGGGCCTCTTAATCTCTTGTCAGAGATAATAACTGTTAATGGTTTGGTGTCTTTTTCAGTTTGGAGACTTTTGTAATGATCCATGGGAAAAGTAAAGAGCATTGATAGTAGGTATGGAAAGGAGAGGAGGGATACAAGAAATGTTTCAAAGTAATGTCAACAAGAAGTGGGAGAAGAGGAAGGTGAAGAAAGCTAGCCCCAGTCTTTCAGCCTGGGTGACTGGGCAGATGGTGTCTCATGGAGTAGCCCAGGGGACTCAAAAGGAAGAAGAGAACTAGATGTTTAGTCTGGTAGGCCTGAGATCATGGCATGTCAATTATCATTATTATTCTAGGAGCTACAGTTATAAATGTCTTAAAAGTATACAGTTAGCCTCACAGACAACTGTTCAGTATTCCAAACTCAGATCACTTCAGCATCTCAACAGGAATTAGAAGCTGGGAGGAAGGAAGAAAGTTCAAATGTAGAACATACTGATCCATCTATTTGAGGAACCTAAAGTTTTCAATCATCACCTCCAAGCAGCTGATTGCAACACTTTAGCTCTAGGATCCAAATTTTCTATAAACTAGCCCATAACCTCCCCAGAGGTTAAACACTTTCTAATTAATAAGAAACCAGCTTCAACAAAATAAAGAAAAGTTGAGAGCTGTAACTTGACCCAAGCATATATCTTAAGGCTAAGTAGGATGTTATTATTAGCTGCTATTGAGTCTACTCCAACTCATGGCAACCTTATGTACAACAGAAGAAAATGTTGCCCGGTCCTGTAATGTTTTCACAATTACCAGTATGTTTGAGTCCATCATTGTGGCCATTATGCCAACCCCTGTCACCAAGAGGGCCTTTGTTGGCTCTCTACTTCACCAGACATGATGTTCTCCTTCAGGGATTCATCCCTCTTAATAACGTGTCCAAAGCAAGGGAATTGAACAATGTTCTGTTGTGATCCGTAAGATTTTCGCTGGCTAATTTTCAGAAGTAGATCATCAGGTCTTTCTTCCTAGTGTGTTTCAGTCTGGAAGCTCTGCTGAAACCTGTCCACCGTGGGTAACCCTGCTCAGATTTGAAATGTTGGTGGTATAGTTTCCAGCATCATAGCAACATGTAAGCCACCACAGTATGATAAACTGATAGACATGTGATGAAGGTAATATGTAGAATGTTTCTAAGTTAGAAATATGAATGCCAGTCTACTTGGGGGTACATAATCCAATAATTGCAGCAGACCAAGTGTCAAACTTTTGATCTCGTCAGTCTTGTCATTATTTAATGTTGCTGGTACTCATTGTTGTATGTATAACCAAGAAAATTCTAGTTTTAGGACCTTGAGAAACAGGTCCCACTGATCTTTCTCTTCTTAATTCAGTATCCAGACAGCACCCGCTGTTAAGTATGCTGTAGCGATGCCAGTTCTTACGCATCTTGATCTAGGCTGGTGAGGAACAAAGTCAGTCACTGGCCCTGATGACTTCAGACTGGGAGGGTAATTGCTGCCGACTTGCAGCTCTAGCTCCTAGGAGGCTCTTACTCCATGGAACTGGCCTTCAGGGGAAGTTGTGGATGGGAGTGATGATGCCCGTATCTGTAACTTTCTTCTTTTTAATTATCACAAAAGAAAAATAAAAGTGCAGAGATAATATTATTATTGTTCCTACTTAGTTATTTTATTTCATTTTGTTTGCTATTTTAGGTTTTTCATGTTGGTTTAAGTAAACCAAAGCTTAAATTTTCTCAGCATAGCCCCAAGGTAGAACTAGGATCAATGAGAAGAAAAGGAAAAGGAGGTAAGTTACAGCTAAAAAAAAAAACTAGTGGCCACCAAGTCGATTCCAACTCATGGCACCCCTATGTGTGTCAGAGTAGAACTATGCTCCATAGGGTTTTCAATGGCTGATTTTTCGAAAGTAGATAGCCAGGTCTTTGTTCTGAGGCACCTCTGGGTGGACTAGAACCACCAACCTTTTGGTTAGCAGCCAAATGCATTACCCATGTGCACAACCAAAGATGGAATGAGCAACCACATGACTACTAATTTACCTCTCTCTCTCTCTAGCAAGAGCAAGTACAGGCACAGTGACTGTTTGTTAGATGTTGTCATGTGAATGGAAAGGCCTAGGGTAAAGTTGAGTGTTACTTGGGCAGGGCAAGCTGGCTGACAATCTAGACAGTTTACCAAAGAGTGGGCATTACGTAGGCATAGAGATCAGATTTCCAGGAAAGCCTCTCCCCTTTGAAAGCTCATAAATTGAATTGTAAGTACACTAAGGATGATCAGATGCTGACAGTCTAATTTACAAACTCACAAGAGACTTACACATAAAAACTAGAGAGCCATTTATTCATCCCCATTCAGAAATCTATACCTACGCAGCATATTGAGTATGCCAGCCTATTGACTGAACTATCATATGAAGGAAAAGAACAAAACTTACACATATCTAGAGAAGCCAGGAAATATGCTGTCAAGACTATATATAGTGAGGGATTCCATCATACTTTTAGTTCTCTAGGAATACAACCAGACTTATGACATGTAAGTCTATTGAGTGATTTTTGTACACTCACCTTTGGAATGTGTTTCCAACTTTTGACTTTGGCTATGTTTTCAAAAACAGGTCTGGCTTTATGTGTTTAGTAGTTACACTGGTTTAGGAGGTTCAGAGATCTTCCCTTAGGTCATTTCCTCAGTTACAGAACTTATATCTTACATTCTGATCTTTACTAATGGTGCTAGCCAGCTCACCCCTGTACTGACTAGAGTGTATTCAATTATTGAAAGGGAAGCTGTACAAGATAACCTTTATGGTCCTTTTCAATTCAGAATTTTTGGTTCTAAGAATAGAGCAGGAGAATGAGGAAGGGGTGGAGAAATTTGGAGAGTTGAGGCAGGGGAATAAGGAGAGGGTCAGATCTGTTAAATAAAGAAATTATTTGTACTGAGGACAGAGATCTGGCCTATATATGTTTACTTTTCTCTACTTTCATTGCTCATCGGTCCATGCCACTTTTGACAGCTATAAATCCAAGGAGGCTTTCCTGTGAGACAAACTAGGTAGCTGATGAGAATTGTGCCTGTGCTTTGAAGTGGATCACAAGAAACACCATCTGACCCCATGCAAGAATTAGTTTGGTCTCATTTCCTCCAAGCTAAGTAGCTTGCTCTGTCGAGTCGTTCATTTGTTTGGACAACTTTTATTGCACTGCGTCAAATGCTGGCACAGAAAAATAAGAAAGATATTATCCACTCACAGTCTAACGAAGAATAAAGATGTAGAAGGAATGGTTTTAAAACATGAACTCTACGTTTTGCTTAAGAAACATGGAAAATGCTGAGGGATTCAGAAGACAGAAGTAGGAACTGCCTGGGCAAGGGCTGGGAAGACTACAGAAAAGGTGAATCTTGAAGGGAATCTGAATGTATCAGTCAGGGTATGAGCAGGAGGGAGAAAACTACATGGCAATTTTTTAATTAAACTATTTTCAGATAATTGTAAATTTACATGCAGTTGTAAGTAATAATACACAAGAGATAGGCTATATGCTTTACCCAGTTTCTCCCAATAGTAACATCTTGCGAAAAGATAGTACAGTATCACAACCAGGATATTGACATTGATACAGTCAAGAGACAAAACAGTTCCATCGCCATGAGGATCCCTCATGTTCTTATAGCAATATCCACTTCCCTCTTATGTTTCTTCCCTCCACCTCCGCCATCCTTAACCCCTGGCATTCACTGATCTGTTCCCCATTTTTACCATTTTGCCATTTCAAGAATGCTATATAAATGGATTCATACACTTATATAACTTTTTGGGATTGCCTTTCTTCACTCAGCATAATTCTCTCAAGATGCATCCAGGTTGTTGTATGTATCAATAGTTTGCTCCTTTTTATTGCTGAGTAGTGTAGACATACCACCATTTGTTTAACCATTTATCCATTGAAGAACATCTGTATGGCGCTCGGTTTGGGGCTATTAAGAATAAAGCCGCTGTGAACACTTGTGTACAGGTTTTTGTGCAAACGTATGTTTTCATTTCCCTCAGATAAATGCCCAAGAGTGCAATTATTGGGGCACATGCTAGTTGCATTTTATTTGTGTGAGAAATTGCCAAACTATTTTTCAGAGTGGCTGTACAATTTTACATTTCCACCACAATAGATGAGTGACTCAATTTCTCCACATCCTTGCCAGAATTTGGTGTTGTCACTACTTTTTTTTAAGCCATTTTTATGGATGTGTAGTAGTATCTCATTGTGGTTTTAATTTGCATTTTCCTAATGGGTGATGATACTGAACTTATTTGTTATCTGTATATCTTCTTTGGTGAAATGTCTCCACACGTTCTGCCAGTTTTCTAATTGAATTGTTTGTTTGTTTTTTTAATGTTGAGTTCTGAGAGATTTTTATATATTCTAGATACTAGTGCACTGTATATGTGCTTTCCATGTATCTTCTCCAAGTCTGTAGCTTTTTTTTTTTTTTAACACTTTTAACAGGGTCTTTCACAGAGCAAGTTCTTAATTTTGATAAAGTACCATTTATTAATTTTTTCTTTTATGGATCATGCTTTTGGTGTCAAATCTAAGAATTCTTAGTCCTAGATCCCCTAAATGTTCTCCTGTTATTTTTTTCTAAATGTTTTACGTTTAAGTCCCTACTCCATCTTGAGTATAAGGTGTGAAATTAGGTCAAGATTCTTTTTTTTTTCTTTTCTTTTGCCTTTTGCCTTCTTTTTGGCAGTTGCTTCAGCACTGTTTGTTGAAAAGGCTATCTTTCCCCTCATTGAATTGCTTTTGCACCTTTGTCAAAAGATCATTTGAGCGTGTTTGTGTAGGTCTATCTCTGGATTCCTTCTTCTGTCTCATTGATCTACATGTCTGTACTTCCACCAGTAACATGTAGTCTTAATTACTGTGTAACTATATAATAAATCTTGAAATCAAGTAGTCTGAGTCCTCCTACTTTATTCTTCTGTTTATTCCATTTTAGCTACTCTAATTCCTTTGCCTTCCCATGTAAATTTTAGAATAACCTTGTCTATACCTACAAAAAATCTTGCTGCGATTTTGATAAGAAATGCATTATACCTATAATCAGTTTGGGAAGAACTGCCATCTTTGATATGTTGAGTCTTTCAATCCGTGAATACGATATGCCTCTCCGTTTATTTAGATCTCTTTGATTTCCTTCATCAGTGCATTGTAGTTTTCAGCATACAAGTCCTATGCATGTTTTTAGATTTAACTTAAGTGTTTAATTTTTCTGAGCAATTGTGAATGGTATTCTATTTTTAATTGCAGTGTCCACGTGTTCATTGCTAATATATAGAAATACAATCATTTAAAAAATGTTTTTCTTGTATCCTGCAACATTGCTCTACTCATTTATAGGAGATTTTTTTAGATTCCTTGGGATTTTCCACATAGCCAATTATGTCATATGCATTTTAGGGACAGTTTATTTTTTCCTTTCTGGTCTGTGTCCCTTTTATTTCCTTTTCTTGCCTAATGCACTGGTTAGGACTTCTAGCATTATGTCGAATAAGACTGGTAAGGGCAGATATTCTTGCGTTGTTCCTGATCTTAGCGGGAGAACATTCAGTCTCTCACCATTAAATATAAGTTAGATGTCAGTTTTTGTAGATGTTCTTTATCAAGTTGGAGTTCCCCTCTATTCCTATTTTTCTGAAAACTTTTATCATGAATAGGTTTGAATCTTGTCAAATGCTTTACCTGTATCCGTTGATATGATCATGTTGTTTTTCTTCTTTAGTGTGTTAATGTGGTAGATTATATTGATTAATTTTTCTAATATTAAACCAGCTTTGCATCCCTGGAATAAAACCTACTTGATCATGCTATATAATTGTTTTTATATATCGTTGAACTCTATTTGCTGATATTTTGTGAAGGGTTTTTGCATCTATATTCATTAGGGATAGCGGACTGTAATTTTTTTGTTTGTTTGTTTGTACTGTTTTGTCTGGTTTTGGTATCAGGGCAATGGTACCCACTACCATTGAGTCAATTCTGACTCATAGCAACCCTACAGGACACAGTAGAACTGCCCCATAGGGTTTCCAAG
Organism: Trichechus manatus latirostris; assembly: GCF_000243295.1. Lineage (NCBI taxonomy): Eukaryota > Metazoa > Chordata > Mammalia > Sirenia > Trichechidae > Trichechus > Trichechus manatus. Next base: position 14,263,466 of record NW_004443939.1, on the reverse strand, counting down.
GCTGTAAATTTTTTTTTCAAGTGGCATTGTCTTTATTAGCAGAAACTCCAAATCATTCTTTCCTGTTTCAGTATCTTTTCACTTCACAAAATTGATTTTCTGGCAGGCTTCTCCCACCATCCTAAATACCCATTTAAAAAAAAATTGCTGCCAAGTTGATTCCAACACATAGCAATGTTATAGGACAGAGTACAACTGCCCCCTAGGTTTTTGCTTTTTGTTTTGATTTGTTTTAATATTTTATTGTACATTAGGTGAAAGTTCACAGAGCAAATTAGTTTCCAATTTGATAGTTTGTACATAGGGTTTCATGACATTGGTTTCCTTTCCCACAATGTGCCAGCTCTCTCCTCATTTCCTTTCATCCTGAATTGCTACCCCTTCCTGCCTTCTCATCTTTGCCCTTGTGCAAATGTTGCCCTTTTGATCTTGTGTAATTGTTTGTTCTAAGGAGCATGTTCCTCTTGGGTGTTATTGTTTATGTTATGGGCCTGTCTATGGTTTGGCTAAAGAGTGGTCTCGGGGAATGGCTTCAGTTCCAGTTCAGAGGGGTGTCTTAGGGCCATAGTCTCGGGGGTTCTTCCACTCTCTGTCAGACCAGTAAGTCTGGTCTTCCTCGTGAATTTGATTTCTTGTTCTCCAATCTTTCTCCCTCTCTGTCCAAGACCCTCCACTGTGATCCCAGTAAGAGCAGTCAGCAGTGGTAGCTAGGGACCATCTAGTTCTTCTGGTGTTAGGGTCATCTAGACTGTGGTTCATGTGGTCTACCAGTCCCCTGAACCAATTGCTCCCTTGAGTCTTTGGTTTTCTTGATTCTCCTTTGCTCCAGGTGGTAAGAGACCAATAGTTGTATCTTAGATGGCCACTCACAAACTTTTAAGACCCCAGACGATACTCACCAAAGTAGGATGCAGAACTTTGTCTTTATGACCTATGTTGTGCCAATTGACGTAGATGTCCCCCAAGTCTATGGTCCTTTGCCTTTGAGTCTAGGAACTTCATCCCACGAGGTGTTTGATTATGTCTAAGACATTGCCCTGACTGTGGCCTTTGTGTGCTCTATTGTCTATATTAATATATAAGCAACACCTACAGTTATGTATATAGAGATATCCACCACCAAACCTGTATCAGCAGGTGAGTGTGTTCCCTTATACCTTCCCACACATCTTGGCATATCTATCTACCTATGTGTCCATTCATAAATTAGTGTTTGTTAATACTATTGTTGCAGGATTGTCTATGCTATAGTAATTACACTTGTTGCCCTTTGTTCTTGTGTTCCTTTTAGTGTCCTTCCATGCCTTGGTCATGTTTTGCTAACTTCCCCCATATTATGTATTGCATTTCCCTTCACCATATTAACACGTCTTCTATCTATTTGATAATTTTCCCTCCCTCCCCACCCCCATCCCTGGTAACTATCAATGAAAAAGAAATTTTTTTCAGTGCGTAAATTTTTCTTGTTTGTTTATAATAGTGGTCTCATACAAAATGTGTCCTTTTGTGATTGACTGTTTTCACTCAGCATAATGTCCTCCAAATTCATCCACACTGTGAGATGTTTCAAGGATTCGTCATTATTCTTTATCATTGCATAGTATTCTATTGCGTACATGTGCCACAGTTTGTTAATCCATTTGTCTGTTGATGTGCACTTAGGTTGTTTCCATCTTTTTGCTATTGTGAATAATGCTGCAATGAACATGAGTGTGCATATGTCTATTTGTGTCATGGCTCTTATTTCTTTAGGGTATATACCTAGGAGTGGGATTGCTGGGTCATCTGGTATTCCTATTTCTAGATTTTTAAGGAAGCACCATACAGTTTTAAAAAGTGGTTGCACAAACATGTGTACTAACTGTTTAATGAGAAACTATTTTGATCTGTAAACCTTCATCTAAAGTGAGAATAGCAGCACAATCGGAAGAGTGTAGTAGATGTCATGGAACTGTGCATGCAGAAATTTTTGAAATGGTGTATCTTTGGCTATGTATATTTTAACCAAAAAAAAAAAAAGGTTGAGAAGGGAGAGGGTTAACATGTCGTGAAGTTGTTAACCAATGTCATAAAATAAAATGTGTACTACTGTTTAATGAGAAACTATTTGTTCTATAAACCTTCCCCTGAAGTACAATAAAAAAATAATAATAATAAAATAAAACAACAAGGAAAAAAAAAAGAGATATCCATATGATCTAGTTCAAGAATTGATACAAATTTGTTACAGCCTGTAAAAGCTTGGAAATAAGTTGACCGTATTTCCTTATGGACTTGTATAAAAATCTACCCAGTGCCATGTGTTTTAATTTTAACCATTGGCCCAACACTGACTATGGGTAACTTTCCCTACAGGTCATTTCTCTCAAAGACAGGTTTCAGAGAAATCTTATGTCAGTAAAAAAGCCAATTCTGGGAAATTTATGAATTTCAAATGCTTATAACCAAGTTACAATAAAAGAGTTTTTGGAAATATATATTTAAAAAAAAAAAAACTGGTTGCACCATTTTACATTCCTACCAGCAGTGTATAAGAGTTCCAATCTCTCCAACATTTATTATTTTCTGTTTTTTTGATTAGTGCCAGTAATGTCATGGTGAGATGGCATCTTATTGTAGTTTTGATTTGCATCTCTCTAATTGCTAGTGGGAAACCCTGGTGTTGTAGTTGTTAAGAGCTATGGTTGCTAACCAAAAGGTCTCCAGTTCAAATCCACCAGGCTCTCCTTGGAAACTCTACGGGGCAGTTCTACTCCGTCCCATAGGGTCACCATGAGTTGGAATCAACTTGACAGCAATGAGTCTTTTTTTTTTTTAATTGCTAGTGATCAAGAGCATTTCTTCATGTGTTTGTTGAATGTCTGGTGAAGTGTCTGTTCATATACTTTGCCCATTTTTTAATTGGGTTGTTTGTCTTTTAGTTGTTGAGCTGTTGAAGTTTTCTATAGATTTTACAGGTTAGGCCCTTGTCAGATATGTTGTAGCCAAAAAAATTTTCACAGTCTGTAGGTTCTCTTTTTACTCTTTTAGAGAAGTCTTTTGACAAGAAAAAGAACTTAATTTTTAGGAGGTCCCGTTTATCTAGTTTATCTTCTGCTTTTTGTGCATTTTTAGTTGTGTTTGGTATTCTATTTATGCCAAATGTTAGGGACCCTAGCGTTATCCCTATTTTTTCTTCCATAATCTTTACAGTTTTTGGTTTTATATTTAGGTCTTTGATCCATTTTGAGTTAGTTTTTGTATATGGTGTGAGGTACAGCTCCTGTTTCTTTTTTTTTCAGATGGACACCCAGTTTTGCCAGCACCATTTGTTAAAAAGACTACCTCTTCCCCACTTACTGGACTTTGGCCCTTTGTCAAAGATCAGCTGCTCATAGGTGGATGAATTTATGGCTGGATTCTCAATTCTGTTCCATTGGTCTATGTATCTGTTGTTGTACCAGTACCAGGCTGTAGTGGGAGGCACTACTGACCCTCAGACCCTCTGCTCAAGTGGTCAAAGGGGGTAGGAGGCACATCCAGTCTTCAGGCCCCCAGTGCAGGTGGCTGGAACAATAAAAGGCGCTGCAGGTCCATGGCTCCTTGGCACACGTGGCTGAGTGAAGGGGCAGGCATCTCCAAACTGGGGGTTCCCAGATTAGGGGGTGAAGTGGTGGTGAGTGCTGCTGGCCTGCGATCAGTCGAGGGAGGGGGATGGGCAAGGAGGGTAGGAGTGCCCCATAGGCCCTTGGACCCCCAGCCTGGGGGCTGGGGTGGGCATAGTGAGTAGAGTGCAAGCATCTGACCTTCGCTGGGCTGGAAGCACTCCTGCCTGCCTCTGGTCATCAGTGCAGAGTTGCTCTTGCTTGGCTGCCCCAAGTGATGGGGGTTTCGGCTGGGAATGCTGCTTGCTTTGTCTCAGTATGGCCGCACTGTGCAAGTTTGGGCAGCAGCGCAGGTAACGGGAAGGAGTAGAAGACGTTGCAAGCTGGTGGGCCCCTGGCACGAGTGGCTGAGTGAAGGGATGGGCGTCTCCAGAACATGGGCTCCTGGCTTAGGGGGTGGGGCAGTGGTAATTGTCAGTGGCCTGCAATCAAGGGGGTGGGAAGGGGATGGGCAAAGAGGGTGGGAGTGCCCCACAGGCCCTCAGACCTCTGGCATGAGGGGCTGGGATGGGCGCAATGAGTGAGCTGCACGTACTTAACTTTCACAGTGGAGGAAGCACCCCTGCTTGGCTCTGGACATGCAAGCAGAGTCACTTCTGCTTGACTGCACCATGTAATGGGGGTTTCGGCTGGGAAGGCTGTTTGCTTTGTTTCAATAAGGCTGCACTGCGCAGGTTCAGTCAGCAGTGCACCGGCGATCCATAATTCTCTGTGTCCACTATTTTTGTATTGTCTCTCCTTCCACTTGGCGTTCAGTCCGATTCTTCAGCCTTGTCTTTGATGCTTAGGGATCCTAAGTTGTCATCTATATCCAATTCACTTTTTTGTGGGGGGGGGGCTGTTTGTGGTAAGAGGAATGTAGTAAAGTGTTTGTCTATTCCATCATCTTGGACCACCTCCCAAGGCTGTAAATCTTTACAGAAGTAGACGGCTGCATCGTTCTCCCACAGAGCAGCTGGTGGTTTGACGACATTTTGGTTAGCAGCCGAGTGCTTTAACCACTGTGCAACCAGGTTTCCAGAGCAATAGAGGCATCAAAAAATGAATAGAGAAATGTCCCCTCCTCTTCTATTTTCTAGAAAAGATTGTGTAGCATTGATGCTGATTCTTTTTTAAACATTTGGTAGATTTCTCCAGTAAAATCATCTGGGCTTGGAGTTTTCATTTTTAAATTATGAATTCAAATTCTTTAATAGTTATGTTGTTGTTGCTGTGGAGTGGATTCCAACTCATAGCGACCATATATGAACTGCTCCGTAGGGTTTCCCAGGCTGGCACAGTGGTTAAAGCATTTGGCTGCTAACCTAAAGGTCAGTGGTTTGAATCCACCAGCTGCTCTGTGGGAGAAAGATGAGGCAGTCTGCTTCTGTAAAGATTTACAGCCTTGGAAACCCAATGGGGCACAACTATGAGTCGGAATCAACCCGACTATGGCACACAACGACAGCAACAATATAGGTTGGGTTCCAAGCAATGAGCTTTCTGCTCACAGCCAAGAACTTAACCATTGTGCCTCCAGGGCTCCTTTTAATAGTTATAGGGCTACACATTGTCTGTTTCATAATGGGTAAGTTGTAATAGTTTTTGTTCTTTGAGAAAATGGTCCATTTCATCTAAATTATCAAATTTATGAGTGTAGAGTTGTTACTAAGATTCTCTTATTATCCTTTTAATATCTGATCATTGACTGCATGATGAGCAGGGGGTGGGCACTGGGACATCTGATATCATGGTTTCCTTTCAATGCACACCCACCAGGCCTGTGATCTGGAGAGATGAAGAGTCAGATGAAAAGGGAGCAGACCTGAAAATTAAGTCTGGGATCCAGATCTGAGTTTCCAAGGTAATTGTTTGACTTCAGAGGAGTTCCTTAGCTTCTTTATGCCTCAGTTTCCTCATATTTTAAATGGGACTAGACCTGTCTTTGGGGACGTTGTGAGGATGAATTAGGTCATGACTATAAAACACTTGAGGGCTTTGCAAGAAAAGCATTTACAAACCTATGAAAGGCATAATTAATGGCATCATCACCATATTATTGTTGATGAAGGGGAATAGTTCAGTGTACTTGTAAACTTGAGAGTTGGAAATATTTGTTACAGAGAATGTGAATCTGAAGACTTTTGAATGGGGCATCTCTCTTCCCACTCTCTTTTCTGATGGCTTAAAACATGCCACTCCCACATAGAATTGGTATTTTTTCCCAGCAATAAAATGTGTGGTAAGAAGCCCCTTTCACCCCTCTTTTTCACAATGGTTAAGGGTCCCTCAGGAGTGTCTTAGGTAGAACTAGAAAGGTTTTCATCTACCTGTAGCCCTTTCTATATGAGGCCTTGGTGCTTCAGAGGTAGAATTCTTGCCCTCCATGCAAGAGGCCTGGGTTCAATTCTGTTCAAGGCACCTCATGTGCATCCACCACTCATCTGTCAGTGGAGGCTTGTGTGTTATGATGCTGAACAGGTTTCAGTGGAGTTTCCAGACTAAGATGGAATAGGAAGAAAGGCCTGGTGATTTACTTCTGAAAATCAGCCAATGAATACCCTATGGTTCACAACCTCTGATCTGCAACCAATGATGGGCATGGTGCAGGACTGGGCTGTTTCATTCTGTCATGCATGGGGTCACCATGAGTGAAGGGCTGACTTGACAGTAGCTAACAACAACAGCTTATCTGTAATGCAGTACCTTCTTTAATAATATAAACAGCTGACATTGACAGGGCACCCAGCAGATTCCAGGTACTGTGTTAAGAGGTTACCTGCATTATCTCATTTAAATCTCACAACAGCCTGGAACACCCTTCTTTCTCTCACTTTCTTCAGTCTCTCCTCAAAGGTCACCTAATTATGGAAGCTTTTTAGACCACCCTATACAAAGAGTAACCCTTTACCCCACTCATAGTCCTTTTACCTGGCTTTATTTATCCATAGCATTAATCACCATCTGACGTATTTCTGTGTTTATTGGTATATTCTTTGTTTCTGCCACAAGAATGCAATGTCTATAAGGGCAGGGATTTTGTTTTGTTCACTGTCTATCCCCAGCATTTAGTACAGTGCCTAGCACGTCATGAGTGCTCAAAGATATATTTCTGAGCGAATGAATGACTCTATGAGTTAGGTGGAATTATACTGCTTTGCTGATGATGAAACAGAAGCTTTGAGATTTGCCCAGGGTCCCACAGTCAGTGGTAGAGCCAGGACTGGAAACTAAGCCTACTTGATTCTAGCCTGATCACTAACCACTGACCTCATGCTTCACTGCTTTCAGGGAAAATCACAGAGATGATGTACTACTGCTATGGCATACTTCTGTCAGAAGAGTCAGGGAGGCAGTAGAGATGAGATTAAGGCAAGAGATGGGTCTGAAGTGTCAAATAAACTGGGGCAATAACTAGATTCTAGTAAATTGTCCTTTTCTCCCCCTGCAACAGCTTTCATATCTAAAAAAATATATCTGTCACTTTTTTCTGCAGGTCTAGCTTTTCAGGGGTCTCAGACCCCCTCCCTTCCCTTGTCTGCCTTCCATAATTTCTCCATCAATTTGCTGGTGCCACAGATTCCTAAAGTAAGATGCAAGGGCAGAAGCTAGCATTTATTAATACCGCTCATCTGTCAGTTTTTCATACTGTGGTGGCTTGCATGTTGCTATGATGCTGGAAGCTATGCCACCAGTGTTTCAAATACCAGCAGGGTCAACCTTGGGGGACAGGTTTCAGCAGAGCTTCCAGACTAAGGTAGACTAAAAAGATAGGCCTGGAGACCTACTTCTAAAAATTAGCCAATGAAACCCCTACAGATCACAATAGAATATTGTCCAATATAGTGCTGGAAGATGAGCCCCCTAGGTTGGAAGGCACTCGACAATGAATTCCAACATACCAATGATCGTGAAGATGGCACAGGACCAGACAATGTTTTGTTCTGTTGTGCATGGGGTCACTGTGAACCGGTACCCACTTGACAGCAACTAACAACAAGCCATGTTAAGGAGTTTTTGACTTTCATTCAGGGACAAAAGGGACCCACTGAAAGAAAGAGGATGTGATGCAATTTCTTTTTCTTGTGCTGTTGAGACGATATATAGCAAAACATACACCAATTCAACAGTTCCTACATGTACAATTCAGCGGCACTGATAACATTCTTCAAGTTTGCAACCATTCTCACCCTCCTTTTCTGAGTTGTTCCATCCCCATTAACATAAACTCACTGCCCCCTAAGGTTCCTATTAATCTTTCAAGTTGTTGTCATCAATCTGATCCCATATAGATAGTTCTTAAAAGAGTATAATGCTCAAGGTAGACTTTTTTTACTACTTAAACTATTACTTTAAGAAGTACTTCAGGGAATTTTTTTGGTTTAAGGTTTAAAGATTATCTCAGGGCAATATGTGATGCAATTTTTAATCAATGGCACAGGACTGGGCAGTGTTTCATTCTGTCACGCATGCGGTTGCCGTGAGTCAGAGCTGACTTTACCGCAACAACAACAAGAACAGCCTTTAGTAGGTACCTAACACGCTCCACCACTGCATTAGGCACGCTGCATTCTTTCTCTCTGCTACTCACAGATTCACTAGCAGTAGGTACTTTAAATCCACATTTTATAGATGAGAACACTAAGGCTCAAAGAGGCTAACTATCTACTCTAAGGTATCCCAGTCTGTTTTCAACACTCATGTTCTTTATCCATATAGATTAATGAAGACAGCCAAAGAGACTGGGGATTTACCTGTTGGGTAAACTCACTGGGATTTTCCTACTAGGATTCTGTTTAGTCTCCTAAGATATTGGTGATAATTGCCAGTTCTAAAATATGTTAAATAGTCAAGATTGCAGGGATTGCAACACCAGAGCAATATGACAAGATTTTTTTTTTTTTTCCTCTTGTCTTCCACACTTTGTCCTCAGATGCTTTTCCACAAGGAAAAAGACCAAGTTCAGGACTAAGCATCCTCTACCCTTGAGGCTTTCTTTACTCTCTCTAGGCAGGATGCCAATTCCTAGGGAAGAAGGTCCTGGTTAAAAGAAGTTATCCTGGAATGTAGCAGAGGCAGGCTGTGAGAAAATGGATCTAACTCTGGAAGACAAAAGGGAAGCAGTGTTGAGAGAATGCAGTCCTAAGGAAAGAAAGGTGGTTAGGTTCCAGGAGAAGGACAGGAAATTGGACCTGACACTTTCCTCCCTGTTTTCTACTTTCTTCCTAACTACCTCCTCGCCCAACCACCCCCTCACCCCACTCCCACCTCCCCACCCCAGCACCGCCCCCCCACCACATTCCCTTTTTGTCCACCCTCCAGGCCACTGCCTACCCCTATATTCTAAAAGGACTCTCTCAGACAGAAACAGGTTTTGGGGGAGATACAAATGCCTAATAAACTCAAGAAAAGCTGCCAACCTCTGTGGGAATCTGGGAAGTAGAAATTTAAAAGGAAGCTAACAAACCTTGTGAGAGTCTTAAATGGGGAGGGATGTATCAGAACATTTTTAACCCTGCACCTTTGTTTGACTCAAGTTTTAATGCAGTGTATAATTCTTTGGGTATATCGTAAAACACAACAATTAAATTTCAGGTTATAAACAAGTAAGTGGTAGCTCCAGGACTTGTGTTTGGGTATTTAAAATGAATGTGGTATCATTGCATATATAAAACTAGTTTTGCAATTACCAGTTACCTTTCTTTTTCCATATCTGATGCTCTTTTACCTTGGGACTTTATAAGAACAAAAAACACAAAGATGATTAGTGAAGAAAAAGCAAAGGGCAAGGCACTTAACAAATTTATATCTACATACATTTATATACGTAATAAATTGCATTCCATACGAAGACGTACCTTCAGAGTGGTACTGGAGTTAACTACATAACTTAGAAATCTTTCTGAAAGTTCTAAAAATTGAATTTTTTTTTTTTTTTTCCTGTGACTTGTTCCCTGACAAGACCTAACCTGACCTGAATTCATTTAGTGGCAAAACCCGCACTGTGAGCCCACATATTACGAGGCTATTTATAGTTTTCGTTTCCCATTTAGATGACTATTCATACGTTTCGCCTCAGAAGTATTAAGTTTGATTATGACTACGGGTCTGCTGTAGACCCCGCTGGAGTGTTAGATAATGTATTTTATATGCACATATTGTCGTTCTAAAATCTGAAAAACTCTGAATTCTAAAAACCTCTGGCCCCAAAGGTTTTGCATAGGAATTCAGGACCATCTTTCTAGACTCAGGTATTAATAGCTGCATAAAAATGTTAAAGAAGGAAAATTAAGTCCAGCATCTTCCCCTTTTTAAAAGGTGTGTTGAAGAGAAAAATTAAATAGACATCTTACTTTGATTTTAAGGTTTCTCTTATGCACAAAACCTAATAGTAACCATAAAATGCCTGCCAGAATCTGCTCTACAGCAATGTAGATTTGTCTTATCCAGCTAGAAAAGAGTAGTCAACAAACCATTACCTCCTAATTTAAATCTCAAAAAGACTCTTGGCTGCAGGTGGATGGAGTGCCAAATTATTAGCAGCCAGGCCAGAAGGAAACTGATATCAGTTGATCTTAGCAGAGGGGGAAAGCAGGGTTCAATCAGTCATGTTAAGATTACCCAATGGTTGTTCTGTATTTCTCCCTCCTCATCTCTTTATAAACCCCATTGTACCTAGCTTCTTCGAGAGCCATTTGCTTTTTCTGGAATCAAAATGGTCTCCCTATATGTATATAGGAGGAGCCCTGGTTGCGCAACGGTTACGCGTTCGGCTGCTAACCAAAAGGTTAGCAGTTCGAATCCACCAGCCAATCCTTGGAAACCCTATGGGGCAGTTCTACTCTGTTCTATACGGTTGCTATGAGTCAAAATAGACTCAACGGCAATGGGTTTGGTTTTATACGTGTATAGAACAGCTACTCAGAATAATGTTCCAATTCTGGTGAGTTTTGATTATTTTTTAACAGGTGAAAACTAACATCTGTATAGTAAAAGTTTCCAAGCACCCAAATGATTACTCATAAAGTGAGGGCCAGAACCTCTGATTCTGGATAAATTTACCTAGGGGTGGCATTTATGCTGTTCTGGCCTGAATCATCTTCTCTGACTGTCATGGTTCTGAATCTGGCTTTCACCTACCTTCTCTCATAGGCTCCCAGAGCGTGCATGCTTTTTGAGGATCTTGATATATACATATTTTTAAATGTTGAAATAGGGCTACAAAATTGTGGTAATGCTTACAATAAGTGGTTTTTAGTAACAGTTTTGTTAACATATAATAAAAACAATGTATTTGGCTAGTCACCAAATAATTATAATACCATTTGAATTATTAAAAATATTAATTGATAACATATTACAGCTGGTTTGGTCCAGTAATGGGACACGAGTTTAAAGTTGGATAATGAACATAATCTTCTTTCAGTTCTGTAAGTATATCTCTAGGACGGACAAACATAACCTCATTTGGAGACAATGTCAAAAGTCTAAATCTGAGGGCTTTGAATGTGAGACCCAGGTCACAGGGCTCCCCTGGCTGCCCTGTGTCAGGCTTCCTGGGTTGTCTTGGATTGTTTTTATGTTTTAATGCTGATCTGCCAACTTCTCAAAGCTCTTAGGCACTATAGCTGCCAAGTTGGATCCTTCAAGGATGGACTTTCCCTGAATTATGTATTTCTGTTACTAAATTTATATTATTCTTATGTTTTGTTTCTGTACCTAATTGTTATGAAACAGACCCACAGGAGCCATGATTCTCCCTCGAGTCAAAATCCCTCCGTAGGCCCTAGAATGCCAGTAACTCTTCTCCACAGTGTGGTGGAAGGACAGGCTGTTAGGGATTTCTGTGGCTTCAGTCTGCTGAAAAAGAGTGCTGACCGGAAGACCCTCCTCTTTTCCTCTTTGGTTGTTTCCTGTCTCTCACTGTAATTGCTTCTCTGGCAGAGGAACCACCTGCCTGGTTCTCTGGGGACTGAATGCAGTCTACTGACCTGGGGTTTTCTGTTTAGCTGCTTCATGCCTATCCCATATAGGTTGTTAGGCCCTATCTGCAGGCAAGGACACTGAACTTGAGAGAGGTTATGTAACTTGTTCAATGTCTTACAGTTACTTGATAGCAGAGCGATAGTATCTAAATCCATGTTTTATTTCACCATGGTATGGAGGCCAAGATGGTCTGACTTTGTTGAGTCAGTTACAAATCACCTAACTTTACTCTTCTGTGGCCCACATTTCTCTCTCTTTTCCTCAAGGAATTCATGCAGTGCTTTGCTAAATGCCTTGAGTTCCTTACAAAATGTGCAGTAACTTTGTCAAAATAGAAAAAAGAAATAAGACTAAATCATAGAGTAAGAATTGTTTGCGTACCTACTAGGTGCCAACTCCTTGTGTCTAACTTGATTCATTCCTCATGAATTGGTGTGGGATCCTAGTGACCCATTCTTCCTCTGTTAGTAATTCACAAACTATTTCTTTAACGTGCTGTTCCAGAATAGAGCCCAGGATACACACTGAAGTCACTAAGCTGTAAGTTGTAAAATCCACCTTTCTTCACTTTTTAGAAAATCAGACTATTTATGTATCCCCAGGAACCTTTCTCTTTCTCCATGATGCCTTACAGAGATAATCAAAGTGGTTCAACTCCCTCATTTTTAACTTTTTTCTGTGGCTGCAATAAATCTTATTGCACAGTACAACTTCATTCACATTTTGTTTGACTTTTAACAATTTAAGGCTTCTTCCTTCAGCTGTTTCTGAGACAGGTATAAAGCCTGCCTTCTCTCAGTTTCTGCCCAAATGAGAAAGAAAGCTTTCTGATCCCAAGGGAAGCTTTACTCTTGAATCTGGGGTTTATGTGTTTCATTGCACGAAATAAACTTCTTTGTGTGAATTTGAGCAGGGGGTCCTTTCATAGACTTGCTGCTTTTAGCACTTTTCTAGTTAGGACTGCCTGCAGCTATTTTGTGGGGGTGTTCCGGTTATCTATTTTTGCATAACAAACCACCCCAAAATTTAGTGACTTAACAACTTTTCATTGTGTCTTACAGTCCAGTGGGTTGACTGGGATCAGCTGCCATAGTCTTACTTGGGGTCTCAAGTAGTTGCAGCTAGAAGTCTGATAGGGCCAGAGTTGACTTATGTCATGTGATTATGTAGTCACACAGGGCCCCGTGTTTACAATGGCCCTATGCTTGGTTCAATGCTCTGCTGTTGCTATCTTGAAACTCTTCATACTTTCTGAACAAGCGACCCTGAATTATCATTTTGCACTGGGTCCCATAAATTATGTGGCTGGTCCTGGCTGTGGCTACAGTCCTCTGAAAGCTTGAGTAGGCTGGACATCCAGGATAGCTCATTCACAAGGCTGACAACTGATGCTGGCTGTTGGCTGGAAGCTTAGTTGGGGCTGTCACTTAGAGTTCCCACATATGATTTCTCTTCCTTCTTCTAAAGGCTTAGGCTTTTCTCGAGTATCTCAAGTGTGAGAGGTTCAAAGAAACTCAAGCAGAAACTTTGAAATGATTCTTATGACCTCACCTCAGAAGACCCAGAATTTCACTCACAACATATTCTATTGGTCATGCAAGTCATTAAGACTAGCCCAGGTTAAAAGTAAGGGAATGAGACTCCACCTCTTGATGCAAGATCACATTGCAGAAGAGCATGTGGGATGAAAGATCTTGTTGTGTTCAATCTTGGAAAATATATTCTGCCACAGGGGTATTTGGGTACATTCTGGCTTTGTTTCAGTGCTCTTCCTGTCTCAGGATTCCCTGCAAACTCCACCCTCTTCATAGGTGTTCATTACCAAGTGTGGCTAGACTAGACTGCTTTAGGGTATCAGCCTGAGTTTTGGTTTTTTTCTAATACATGACTAAAATGAGCCTTGCTTAGAATCTCTTCAAACTAAGCATGTGCCTATGAGAAATGTGCTTAAGGAGAATTCTGATCTTGAGGTCAGGTGGAAGGCTGCTGAGAGGAATTATTTTTTGAGCTCTCGCCACAAGTTGATGTTCAGCAAAAATATTGACCCTTTCTAGATACCTTGTCAATCTAAAGCTTTCAGCTCCAAGACTTTATGTTGTTGTTGTGTGCCGTCATGTGTTGTCAAGTCAATTCCAACTCACACAGACCCTATATGACAGCGTAGATCTGTCCCATAGGGTTTCCTAGACTGCAATCTTTACGGGAGCAGATCACCAAGTCTTCTCCCGTGGAGCCACTGGGTGGGTTCGGACAGCCGACCTTTCGGTTAGCAGCCGATCACTTAACCATTGTGCCACCAGGGCTCCTTTCAAGTCCTTACAGTGGAGATGAAAGATGAGGAAGTTTGACGTTTGATAAACCTGAGAATAAATCCCAGTTCTACCACTTACTAGGCAGGTAAGCCTTTGAGGCCTCAGTTTCTATATCTATAAATTAGGACTAATGATACTCCTGTGGGGTGGCTGTGATGAATAAATGAGCTAATGTATTAGGTGCTCAAAATATGTGGGTACTGTTATTGGTAACTGGGAGTCCCTGGGTGGTGCAGACGGTTAACATGCTTGACTACTAACCAAAAAGTTGGTGGTTTGAATCCACCTAGAGGTGCCTCAGAAGAAGGCCTGGCAATCTAGTTCCAAAACATCAATCATTGAAAACCCTGTAGACCACAGTTCTACTCTAAGACACATGAGGTCACCATGAGTAGGAATCCACTCAAAGGCAACTGGAAGAAGTTATTAATAAGTGTATCACATCCTTGATTCAAGTTACTCCTTTAGGCTTCCTTTGACCTGGTGGGGTCATAATGAAAACAACCCAAGTGTGGCATGGTTCATAAACTTCTGTGCTAGAGGCTGTAATATGAGGTGTTGGTTTCCACCTGTAGATGTTGAGGGCTAGCAAAACTAGTAATAGTGGTAACTAACATTTACTAAGCAGGGTACTTCAACATGTCAGGAAGCTTTGATTTAATCCTCATCACAA
>NW_004443939.1:14246320-14247622 GCF_000243295.1 Trichechus manatus latirostris | reverse complement strand
TGTTTGTTACAGCCACCCTTTTGTGATATTTCTGTTACAGCAGCACTAAGAAACTAAGGCATGGAGAAGAGTCTCTAAAACCCTCTGACATTTAGGCTGTTGGTGTACATTTCCCCAGAGAGTTGTCTCAGAGCTGGTGGACCTTGTGGTAGGCCAGTCCCTCAACCATGCAGTGGGATAGCTTTCAGCAAGGCCTCTGGCATTTGACATTTTTCTTGGCAGGCAGCCAAGGGGACTGGGTATTTCTCTGTTTTCTTTTATTTTCATTTCTTAATGTTTTCCTCTCAGAATAAACAAAAAGGAACTCAGAGATTTTACAAGTGGACATGCATTTTAAAAGCTGTTTGTAAGGGAAAGTTTGTAGCTGGCGGGGAAGGAGGTGGGGAAAGGCAATGGAGGGAAAGGAGAAAACAGGGCCCTTAAAAATATTAACAGAATTCAGAATCCCCTTGAGCTAGAAAGGCTCTGTCTGATTTTAAAAGCTGCCTGAATTCCTCAAGAGAGGTGATCTCTAAGTATAAATACGTGGTCAGGCACCTCTTAATGAGCTGTGGAGAATCCCTGAGGTTCTTGTTTATTTTTGTTGCCATCCCCATCACCAACATTTCCTTTCGGTGAGTACTTACAATGGCCTTCTATTTCCTAACATTTCACTCCCAAACCTGCTGAAAAGAAAACAGAACTTGTTTACATTTGGACACTTTCTCTTCCTCCTTCTACTGGTTTAGAAAAGGTGCTGGCAACTATTCACAAACCATTCATCTGACTGCTCAGCTTTGGTCCTCCACTGGGGAAAAACTTTTTTTTTTCCTTGATCTTCTTTTTTTTGAGCACTTCATATCCTGCTTGGTCCTAAGTGTTTTACTCATTAAAACTCATTGAAAGTGTTTAACTTGTTAAGTCCACATAACCCTAAGAGAGCACTAATAATTGTATCGCTGCTTAACAGATAAAGAAACTGAGGCTTAGAAAAGTTAAGAAATGTGCCCCAGATTACATGGGTTGATGGTTTGGTGGGAAGGTCTTATTCCATAGCAGCAAGGTACAGTCAAGTTCACATAGCCTGGGATTAAGACTAGGTTCTCCCACCTGCCAGCATGATCCTCAGCTAATTCACAATTGCTTACACAGGCTGTAATGTACCTGAAGTTCTCCTGCTATTTCAATCATTCCCAATGAAACCTATGACATTTTTCCTATGAGGTATTTTTAAGTGCATTCCAGTTCCTAATGTATCTTTTATCTTCCCTCCTTAAAGAGGCTCAGGGCTCCTGAGATGCTACTCCTGTGGAGGTTGCAAAG
>NW_004443939.1:14244532-14245339 GCF_000243295.1 Trichechus manatus latirostris | reverse complement strand
AGATCTAGAGCCAGGGCTGCCAGTTGGGAGGCTACAGTAATAGTCCCAATGAGAAATGAAGGCCTGCATTGGATGCGGATAGAGAGGAGATGTCTGGGAGCTAGTAGGAAGAAAAACTCATAAAATGTAGTGACTGATTAGACATAGAATGGAAGGGCAGTGATACCCTGCATTACCCTCAAAAGTTGTATCCTTCTAGCCAATACGGTTACTTGGTTGGAAAAGTTTGAGAAGCACTGGTAGCATAATGGAAAGAATATGAGTTTTTCGAGCTGAATGAAATTGGATTCAAATCCAATCTCTACCATTTGTTGGTTTCATGTTTAGTGTGGATAATAATCCTACTTCATAGTTTGTGAGGATTAATAACATACAAACACCTAGTACTGAGCACAGCACCTAGTAAGCACTCAATACATGATAGCTGCGAGTATTATGGGATTACAGAATAAAACCCTGGTCAGAGGGTCATCCTTGACAGCAGTGGTTCTTAGTCTTTGAAATATTTTAGACACTTTTTTAAAAAACAATTTTGTTAAGATATAATTCACATACCATATAATTCACCCATTTAAAGTTTACAATTCCGTGTTTGTTAGTATTCAGAGTTAGTGCAACCATTACCACAATCTAATTTTATAACATTTTCATCACCCCAAAAAGAAACCCCATGCCCACTAGGGAGTCACTGACCATTCTTCCTCGCTGTACCCTTTCTCCCAGCCCTAGGCAACCACTAATATACTTTTTGCCTCTATAGATTTTCTTTTAGATGGTTTTGAAGAGCTCATGAAAGTTATTAAAGCT
>NW_004443939.1:14241665-14242665 GCF_000243295.1 Trichechus manatus latirostris | reverse complement strand
AGAGAATAAATTTCTCTTTGTTGAAGCTATCCACTTGTGGTATTTCTGTTACAGCAGCACTAGATGACTAAGACAATGTGTACTAATTGTTTAATGAGAAGCTAGTTTGTCCCATAAACCATCATCTAAAGTACAATTAAAAAAAAAAAAAAAAGAATGTGTTGAGCTGGCCTCTTTTAGAATAACAAATTCTGACTACAAAATAGTTTCCTGGTTTAAATTTTAAACTTTGTTATCATGTTAGTTGAAGAATACTTCTTTAAGACGGAAACTGGAAGCAACTAGCAAGCACAAAGGAACTTAATCACCTACAAGGTGATTCATCACAGGGTCTGTCTTCCAGTCGCCCACTCCAACCTCATATTAAAGGTTGGTGGTTCAAGCCTACCAGCGGCTCCGCAGGGGAAAAGACCTGGCAATCTGCTTTCGTAAAGATTATCAGCTAGGAAACCCTATGGGACAGTTCTATTTTCATGTGTGGTTGCTATGAGTTGGAATTGACTCAGTGGCACAGAAAAACAATAACAACAGGCATACGGAAGTTGTCTTGTTGTGTGCTATTTTTTGCCTTGGAACATACAAGCTCCTTCCTACCTCATGTTCTCGTTTGCCATTCCTTCTACATTTTCTTTAAACCTTTGGAAGGTTGGATTCTTATCATTCAGGCTTCAGCTCAGGTGGATTTTCTGACCATGCAATTCAAAATATTTGTCCTCTCCTCACATCACACTATCTTCACTGTACATACTGCCCTCTGAAAATGCTCTTGGTAATATATTTATTTACTTGTTTATTCTTCATTTCTCCCCATCTGCATGTAAACTCCATCAAAACAGGGGCTTTACCTATTTCATTCATCACAGAATCCCCAGGGCTCAGAACAGTGTCACATAGGTAGGTGTGTATTCAATAAATAGTTGTTGAATTAAATGTTTACCAGCATGAATAGATAAATAGTCTTAAGTGTGAAATATACATATATTTTTCTTTTTTTATTGTA
>NW_004443939.1:14223847-14239501 GCF_000243295.1 Trichechus manatus latirostris | reverse complement strand
GGAATATTATATGACAACAAAAAAAAGGAAGTACATATAACATGCTACATCATGGATCAACCTTGAAAAAAGTATGCTAAGTGAAAGAAGCCAGTCACAAAAGACCATATATTGTATGATTCCATTTACATGAAATGTCTTGAATTGGCAAATCTATGGAGACAGAAAGTAGGTAGATCAGTTACCTGGGGCTGGGCAGCAGAGGGAATAAGGAGTGACTGCTAATGGGTAAGGGTTTCTGACTGGGGTAATTCAACCATTCTAAAATTAGACAGTGGTAGTGGTTGCACAACTCTGTGTATATACTAAGAACATTGAGTTGTACACTTTAAATGGGTGATTTGTATGGCATGTAAACCATATCTCAATAAAGCTGTTTTACTAAAAAAAGAGTATAATATAGGGGAAAAAAGGGAGGGTTAAAATCAAGAGGATCAATCATCAAAATAAATTTGAGGTAGCAAAACAGAGTACAATTATTTCTACCTTTAGCTTTGATATTCTAACTATAGCAAGAGCCTAGACTTGCAATAGTATACTGAGCATTCCATCCTCGGACATAGAAGACTTGTCCTTTTCTTCTCAAGAACCACCTTTATTGATTTTGCTTTAAAAATGCATCACATATTCAGAGTATACTACACATTAGAGAGTCTCTTATTTACAATTGTGTGGTGCTTGTATCCAATGTGCCCAATGTGTTATAACAGAATAATACTTTTATTTTGCTGTATGTGGTAGCAATACAAGGATGAAGGACTTTATTTCCTCTACCATGTCTCTGATAAATACTAACAGGTGTGAGCAGAGTGCTGGGGCTCTTGTAGGCTCCATGAATTTGGGAGAGGTACTTAACCTCCGTTTCCCATCTACAAAAGGGTAGATACTAATATTTGTTTGCTTTATAATGTTAGTGTCAGAACTAAAAGAAATAATCCACATAAGCTACTCAGCAGGGTGTCTAGCACATAGTAAATGCTCAGACTGTAGTAGTTGTTCACACCACCAGTTGCCATCGAGTGAATTCTGACTCACGGCAACTCCACGTGTGTCAGAGTAGAACTGTGCTCTGTAGGGCTTCCAATGGCTAATTTTTCAGTAGATCTTGAGGCGTTTCTTCCGAAGCATCTCTTCCGAGGCACCTCCAACTTTTTGGTTAGCAGCCAAGTGCATTAATTGTTTGTACCACCAAGGGCCTACAGAATAGTTGTTAGTTATTATTATTATTCAGCAACAGTCAGTCACAGGGGATTGAGATTATTAATATGAAATATGTGAAAACAAGTTGTAATGTGGCTGAGGATTATTAGAATCCTAAAAGCAAGTGAGGGATGGAAGAGGGTATAACTTCATGTTTCTTTATTTTGTTAACATTAGGCAGCTATATTGGATATTCAGTCAAGGTATTTGGATAGTTTTCAGCATTTATTGGTAGAAAATTCTTTTGAGAGCTTGCTATATATAGATAAGACCCATAAAGTTGCAGGAGTATTTTTTTCAAGAACAATATGTGATTCAAGTATTGCTACAGAGAGCTGATATTTTAAGCCACATTTCTATTTGGTGGTATCTTATAACAGACTTGTCACTTTATAACTCAGTTGAAAACCAGAGTCTGCCAGGAAGTCTCTTCTCTCTCCTCTCTTGTGGTTTATTTTGCCAATATTTTTCTATGGGGAGTAGCAGGAACTTCTTAATATTTTTTAAAGACTCTTTTAACTTCCTAAGATAAAAGAAACATTAGTGAAAATAATGAGTTATAAAATAATTGACTGTGCGATGTAGAAGACTTACTATTTTGAGTTTTATTTGTATACTGTACTTTAAAAATGGGTCTTAAAACTTTTCTGGATTAACCAAAATTCCAGAAGAGAAGAAAGGGGGAGAAGGAATTTGAAAGTGTTTACAAGATTCCCTCCTTTCCCCCAAATGATTATGTATATTTTTATGTTATCTTAATAGGTAAATTCTCTAAGGGTCATAAGTGAACCTCATAATTCATATCCATCCAGTTCCCTTATGTGTAGCCTATCTTCAAATATTCTTATTGTTATAATGTTTGGTGGTCATGAAGATCTGTTGAGGACACCAGGGAGCTGTATGGAGGAGAAAAATGATTGAAGAGAGGCCTGTCCCACTCCCCGGATTGTGATAGGAGTGGGCAAATTACACAACCTCTCTGTACTTCACTTTCCTCACCTTAAATCAAGCATAATAATACCTTCCTCATAGATTTAATGTGAGGATTAAATGAAATTATACATGTAAAGTGCACCAAGCAAGGAGTAAAGTATCGAATTTTAGCTGTTAATATTGTTGTGGCACTGGTCAGAAAGAGGTAAGAAGAGGCGCTTTAGCAGATGTTCCAAAGATGCAGATTTCACCAGTCCTGGCTGGTGCAAGTGGTTTACGATTGGCTGTTCAGCTAAAGATTGGTGGTCTGAACTCATTCAGAGGCACCTGAAAGAAAGGCCTGGCCATCTGCTTCCATAAAGATTAAAAACAAAAAAACCAAACCTGTTGCCATCCAGTCGATTCTGACTCATAGCAACCCTATAGGACAGAGTATAACTGCCCAATAGGGGTTCTAAGGCTGTAAATCTTTAGGAGGCAGACTGTTATATCCTTCTCCCACAGAGTGGCTGGTGGGTTCAAACCGCCGACCTTTTGGTTAGTGACCGTGTGCTTAACCACTGCGCCACCAGGGCCAAGAAAACACTATGGAGTAATTCCACTCTGTAACACATTGGGTCACCATGGGTCGGAATCCACTAGACAGCAATGAGTTTGGGGGTTTTGTCTGTTTGTTTTGGTTTTGGTGAAAGAGTATGGTCAAAAGCTCCTTGTCTGTTGTCTTGTTAGGAGCCACAAGAGCCAGAGCCTGTGGAAGCAGGGGTGAGATGGGGATATGTGTGTGGTGGGGACTGAGGCAACAGGGAAATAGGCTAGCTTTGGAGAGGATTTAGAAGCAAGGCTTGCTGCCACATGCCTGTAATATGACTCTGTCTTCTATTTTCCCTGTTA
The DNA here is from genome assembly GCF_000243295.1 of Trichechus manatus latirostris. NCBI lineage: Eukaryota > Metazoa > Chordata > Mammalia > Sirenia > Trichechidae > Trichechus > Trichechus manatus. Next base: position 14,236,477 of record NW_004443939.1, on the reverse strand, counting down.
AAAACTGATAAAATTATGTTTAAAACTCTCACCAGCTCTGACCAACATGCAATAATGTTTAAATCTTACTAAGTATTGGAAATTACTATATAATTGACTGACTTCTATCATAAGGCAGAGTCTACATTAAATAGTTGATATCTATAATGCAGTCCCAATCCAAATTCCAACAACATTCTTTAATGAAATGAAAAAAACTAACCTCCAACTTTATATGGAATGGAAAGAGGCCCCAAATAGCCAAAGCACTATTGAAGAAGAAGAACTAAGTAGGAGGCCTCACACTCCCTGATCTCAAAACTTACTATATAGCCATGTTAGTCAAAACCGTCCGGTACTGGTACACTGACAGCCACATAGACCAGTGGGGAACATAATTGAGAGCCCAGAAGTAAATCCAGCTATGAACAGATAATCTTTGACACAGGGTCGAAGTCCATCCAATGGGGAAGAAATAGCCTCTTTAAAAAATGGTGCTGGCAAAACTGGATATTGATTTGCAGAAAAATTAAATGGACCCATACCTTACACCGTACATAAAAATTAACTCAAAATGGATCAAAGACCTAAATGTCAAACCTAAGACAATAAAGTTCCTGGAAGATAACACAGGAACAAAGCTAGGGGTCCTAATTTGTGGCATAAATCGACTGTCAAACATAACTAAAAACATACAAACAATAGAAGATAAACTAAATAACTGGGACCTCCTAAAAATTAAATACTTGTGCTCATCAAAGACTTCGGCAAAAGAGTAAAAAGAAAACCTACAGACTGAGAAAAAATTTTTGGCAACAACATATGTGACAAGGGCCTAATCTCTAAAATATATAGAAAACTTTAAACACTTCAACAACAAAAAAACAAACAATCCAATCAAAAAATAGGTAAAGGACATGAATAGACAGTTCACCAAAGAAGACATTTAGGTGGCTAACAAACACATGAAGAGATGCTCGCGATCATTAGCCATTAGAGAGATGCAAATCAAAATTACAATGAGATACCATCTCACTCCAACAAAAATGACACTGATCAAAAAAAAACAAAACAAAACATAAAACAACAAATGCTGGCGAGGTTGTGGGGAGACTGGAACTGTTATGCACTGCTGGTGGGAATGTAAAATGGTACAACCATTATGGAAAATGGTATGGTGTTTCCTCAAAAAGCTAGAAATAGAAATACCATATGATCCAGCAATCCCATTATTAGGCATTTATCCTAGAGAAATAAGAGCAGTGACACAAACAGACATATGCACATCCACATTCATTGCAGCATTATTCACAATAGCAAAAAGATGGAAACAACCTAAGTGTCCATCAACGGATGAATGGATAAACACAATGTGATACATACATACAATGGATACTATGCAAAAATAAAGACTAATGATGAGTCCACAAAACATCTTACAACATGGATGAATCTGGAGGACATTATGCTGAGTGAAATAAGTCAATCACAAAAGTCAAATACTGTATGATACCACTTTAATAATAAGTTAAGAAAAGGTTTACTCACATAAAGCAACATTCTTTGATGGTTAACAGGTATGGGAAGGGGAGGGAGGGAGAACCACTTAATAGATAGAAGACACATGCTAATTCTGGTGAAGGGAAAGATGGCACATAATATGGGGGAAGTCAGCATAACGTGACCAACGCAAACGAAGACACTGAGAGGTACGCACGAATAAAGGACAACTACAGTAACGAGACTATACCATATACAAGCCAGCAACAACAGTAACAACAACCTAAAAATCTGTGAGTGGTTACATGGGTAGACATATACGCTATATAGAGGTGGGAGGGCATGTAGGAGTGCATGCACGTGCCTGTATGGATATAGTTGTGGGTAACCGAATATACATATTTGTTTGTGCTGCATGTATGTTCACATATAGAAGAGACAACATATGGGGCATGGTTATGGAAACCTCTTAGACATATCCAAACACCTCATGGGACTGAATTACTGGGCTTGAAGGTTAAGGAACATAAGTTTCGGGGGACATCTAGCTCAACTGGCATAGCATAATTCATAAAGACAATGTTCTACCTCCCGGTTTGATGAGTGGCGCCTGGGTTCCTAAAAGCTTTCGAGTGGCCATCTAGGATACAACTATTGGTCTCTTCTTGTCTGGAGCAAAGGAGAGTGAAGGAAATTAAAGACTCAAGGAAGAAATTAGTCCAAAGGACTAATGTCCTATGGGAACCACAGCCTCCTCTAGCCTGAGACCGAAAGAACTAGATGGTGCCTAGCTACCAATATCAACCGCTCTGACCAGCAACACACAAAAGGTCCCGGTTAGAATGGGAGAAAAGTGTAGAACAAAACTCAAATTCATAAAAAAGACAGACTTACTGGAATGATAGAGACTGCTGGAATCCCCAAAACTATTGCCCTAAGACCCTCTTTCAGCCTGGAACTGAAGCCACTTCTGGAGGTCACCCTTCAGCCAAATAATAGATTGGCATATAAAATAAACAGTAACACCCGTGAGGAATGTGCTTTTCAGAACAATTAACTAAATGAGACCAAATGCATAACATTTACCCAAAAGCAAAGATAAAAAGGCAAAGAGGGATAGGGAAACTGGAGGGATGGAAACGGGGAAGGCAGGGTGGAAATGGGGGAAATGCTCACCCATTCTTGGGGGGAAGGGGAAATAGCAACCAATGTCAGGGAACAATTTGTATATGAATTGTTGAATGGGAAACCAATTTGCTGTGTAAACGCTCATCTAAAGCACAAAGTTAAAAGAAAAAAACAAAAAACTGTTGATATTAACAGCCTCATACCAAAAAAAAAAAAACCCAAACCCATTGCCGGCCAGTTGATTCCGACTCATAGCAACCCTATGGGACAGAGTAGAACTGCCCCATAGAGTTTCCAAGGAGAGCCTGGAGGATTCAAACTGCCAGCCTTTTGGCTAGCAGCCACAGCACTTAACTACTATACCACCAGAATGGGTTAACTCCTGTCAGTGGCATTTACTAGAGGTGTGAACTTGGTAAATTATTCCACCTCTCTGAAATGGCTTCGTCATCTGTGAAAAGGGGAAACGTTACAAGCTGTTGAGATTAAAGTTACTCATGGCACCTGGCACGTAAGAGATTCTTTTATATCGTGTGTTAATGGGATAAGATTTAAAAATTACGACGCTATATTTAAACACAGTGTTAACAAATGTGTTTGAATATGCATTGACACTGCATTACTTTAAAAAACCTAAACCAAATCCATTGCCTTCAAGTCAATTACGACTCATAGTGACCCTGTAAGGGCAGAGCAGAACTGCCTCATAGAGTTTCCAAGGCTGTAAATCCTTACCGAAGCAGAGGGTCACATCTTTGTCTCCATGGAGCGGTGGTGCATTCCAACCGCCGACCTTTTGGTTATCAGCCGAGAGCTTTTACCCCTACGCCACCAGGGATCCTTTAGAGACTTCAATATTTTCAGTTAATATCAATGCTTTTAGTAATGTTAATTAATTTGCTGCCATGTTTCCCTTCGCTCACTGCACCTCCAAACACATTGCGATGCTCTAATATGTTACTTATTGAGCACATTTTACTAACATCACAGCCATCTAGCCCTGCCTCCCGAACACTAACGGACAATTAGATTACCTCTATCAAGTGTTGTTACAAACAGTGCCTTTTCGAGACTTGCCCAGTGTCTAGTGCTGCTGCACTGTCAGGACTTAACAGCTCTAAAGCACCCGTTGCAACATGGTATTTCTTGCTTGGGAAAGGCGCGCAACAGTTCCATGTGATAGCTCAATTTGTCTTTTTGATCAATTTTGCTACGGGAGTTCAACTGCCCGCGAGAGGAAGCGTATTTCGCCTCACATTAAACAGAAGAGCCTCAATTAATTATTAGGGGGTGAAAGAGGGCAACTTCAGCAACTGAGCGGCTAGGGACTTGTAACAGACAGGGTCCTGCCTCCGGGAGGCCGGCTGGCACCTCCGTACCCCCCCTTCCCCCGGAAGTTTGTGAGTCTCCAGTTGAAAGATCTGGGAGTCACCTTGACCCTCCCTAAGAGGTGGAGAAAGTTAGCCTTGGGCCGGAGGAAAGACGAGTGAAACCAAAAACAGCACTTTCGCAAGTAAAATACGCCGTCACATTTTCCTGTTTTCAGGTTAGTTGGAGATCTAGGGAGTTTAAGGGTGGCAAGAGCAGGTGGCAGGACTCCGCCCACTACCACGCTTCCCCTCCCTCAGCTCGCACGCTTCATTCCCTTCATGAGGTCCCGCCTCTTAGGCGCGCGCGAAGAGATGTTTCGCGATGCATTCTGGGAATTGTAGTCCTGGTGCCGAGAGCCACCTCTGGAGAAGCGACTCTGGCCTACATAGCCCATGGTGCCGCGCGGTGCTGGCCGCTCCCGGATATGTGCCTGGCGCCGGAAGAGAAGGCGGCCCCCCTCTCTCGGCCCGGCCATCTTGTGGGAAGAGCTGAAGCAGGCGCTCTTGGCTCGGCGCGGCCCGCTGCAATCCGTGGAGGAACGCGCCGCCGAGCCACCATCATGCCTGGGCACTTACAGGAAGGCTTCGGCTGCGTGGTCACCAACCGTTTCGACCAGTTATTTGACGACGAATCGGATCCCTTCGAGGTGTTGAAGGCGGCAGAGAACAAGAAAAAAGAAGCCGGCGGGGGCGGCGTTGGGGGCCCTGGGGCCAAGAGCGCAGCTCAGGCCGCAGCCCAGACCAACTCCAACGCGGCAGGCAAACAGCTGCGTAAAGAGTCCCAAAAAGACCGCAAGAACCCACTGCCCCCCAGTGTTGGCGTGGTTGACAAGAAAGAGGAGACGCAGCCACCCGTGACGCTTAAAAAAGAAGGTAAAGCTTGGGTAGAAGGTGGGGAAGACCGGGGACGAAGGGAAGGAGTGAGGGGATTTGCGGCTGCCACTTGCTTCTGGAGCTCCGAGGAGCAGCGACAGATTTTCCCACCTATTTCCTCACGTTTCTCCCACACGACAAAAGCCAGGTCCTGTAAAGTCCAGGGAGCGTGGTAGTCCCAAGTTCAAGCTACTGTCTGCAAGGATCCCCGGAGCCACCCCCTTCCCGCCTCAGGTTCTGAGCAGAGGAGCGGAGCGTGGTCCGGAGATAAGCTGCTCCTCGATTGTGCTCAAGGTCCTGTGAGGCTGTTGCTTCCCGCCGGATTCCTTGGCGGGCGGGTTCGTGGACTGAGGTGCTGGGAAGCCAGCCACGTACTAAAGCTTTAGGAGTTGCGGAGAAGCTTGGCATCCAGAGCTTCTTCCTGCGCAGTTCTTTTTCAACGTGTTCTTTGAGGTGGTGTTTGTTTTAGCGTTCTGTCCTGCCATCTTGTCCCACAATGGCATGGAGTACCCAGTGAAAAGCTGGGAGTCGGAGTTTACACCTAAGCTGCTGCTGTGTTAGAGACGATCAGATACTGTGGAGTAGGCTGCTGTTTTGTGTGTCACACGTGCTTCTCCCCCCACCCCCGACTATGATAATCGTACAACTTGTTGGAGTTAAAGCTGTTAGGAGAGGAATTTGGCTACATTCGATGAAGCAGAAGCGGGAATTCTGAAGACTGGTTGTTGCAGGAAATCTTGAGAATCGCTCTTGTGTTCTCCCAACTCCCCGCACATACTATTTCATGTGGTGTGGCGTGGTCTGGGCCTCGTGGTGTGAAGTGAGTGTTGGGGCTGTCACAACATAAGCCGCTGCAGGAGCTCTTTTGAGTCTGCAGCCTTTTCTCCACGTGTGGAAGCATGGTCAGGATTTTACTGGCGGGTGATAGTTGCTTTCAGGTCATTGAATTTCACAGGATTGTATTGAGTTTAATTTTTGCATTCTCACTCATTACGGGTTTATCTGTTTCGGTGAACGAAAAAGAGCAAAATAATTGAGAATAAAAGAAAAAAGTAGGTGTAGGATCTTAGTTGTCTTTGTATGTTCAAAATTGAGATTACCCTTTACTGCCACGTGCCTTGAAAGGAGTTTCTCCTTAGCCTTAATTGAATTCTGTACCATTCGATTAATGCAAAAAGCAAAACAAAATTTCACTTGTGCTCACAATATTGGAATTTAGTTTAAGAAATTTTTTATTATATATTTATGCTGAATATTTTTGAGACTTTTTGGAAAAGGAGCCTTGGTGGCGAAGTAGTTAAGAGCTCAGTCTGCTAACCAAAAGGTCGGCAGTTCGAATTTACCACCTGCTCCTTGGAAACCCTGGGGCAGTTCTACTCTGTCCCGTAGGGTCGCTGTGAGTCGGAATTGACTCGAGGGCATACAATGACAACATGTAGAAAAACCTAGGTGATGAATAAAAGAATTGTGTTAAAATTAAAGACTGGGGAAGTGCAAATTGGAATATTAGAGAACATGTATATGTCGCTTAGATCAAATCTGTTCAGCCAACTAAGCTTTATGGCCACCTGTAGCACAATTGAATGAAACATTTAATTCCTGTCCTAGGAAACACACATTTGAGTAATTATTTAAACTGTGCTCAAGTTTGTCTCCTTGATTACACTCATCCAAAGAAAGCACATGAAAGAATTGAGTAGGAAACATAAATCTAAAATGTCACCAGGTAGGTGTGTTCACACATTTTGAATTTTTAAAGCATGTGAAGCATGGTTTAATGCCTCAGTTATTTTGATTATGAAAGCCCATCTTTGAAATAAAATAAGTTCTTACTGAGAAGCTAGTATTTTAAGTTATGAATATAGAGAATATTTTCATAAATTAATAACTAGGACTGAGTTCATCATTCTGTAGTTATTTTTTCCATGGGAGAATTATTCCATATTAACTCAACATTTTCCTGAGATCAACATTTCAGAGCACCCTTGAACTTGAGTTGCATAAAACATAAGCTTAAAGATAATAGAAAAAAGTTGAATGAAAACTAAAATTTATTTTGAGACCCTGCCACTTGTCGGGCAGTATCCTGACCGTTGGGGATAAATCTGTAAACAAAGTCCCTACTCTCTTGTAGTGGGAAGGATGATAGGTCTTGGTACAGTGCTAGACGTAACTCCGTTAAGTATTTAGTGTTTGCATTATATGAATTAAGTTTGTAGCTTGTCATTTGTCCATTTGAAGAACTTGAGAATTGACACAACAGAATGTTACTGAGGATGTAGACCAGTCAGGGTTTTATTAGAATAATAAAAGCCTGGAATCTAGTGAAAATCAGCCTAGAAGTATATAGCAAGAGAAGCTTGTGTTTTTAATTCAATTATTTGTCATTGGGTAAATTTATTTAGTAAGTTTTTTAGATTCTATAATTAAGCCTAATATTGAATGTTGGGTGGGGAAGCAAGCCATTGTTCATTTGGGTGTGTTTAGTTTGGATATCATCATAAGGACTGGTTCCATAGCCCCGCCCCACTGCATTGTACCTCTGCAGAAACTTACTTAAATGCCTTGGTGTTAGAACTAAGACATGTAGTCTATTCTGAGAGTTTACATGGAATGAACTTTAATTTTTTATTAAAGAGTTTGGTATTTAACTGCTTTGACTCTAGTTAAAATGAACTGAACAACTGGGTGTGTCCTGATGGCATTCCACTTTCTTAGAAAGAACAAGAGTGAATCAACTTAAGGTCTTGTTACAAAACCAGTCCCTCAGCTGCTTTTGAGCTTTGTTAGAAATTGTGGTTTGGGAATTACAGCGTATCTGAAGTCTTACAGCTGAATTGATGAATTTAACCCATTAATCTATTTATCCTTCAGGGCATCCGTAAAGCATATTGGTTGCCTTTGGTGGGCCTCAGACGCTAATTGGGATAAAAGCAATAAGGAGGGAAATCAGTAAATGCTTCAGCTATCATTTGGTGCCACAGATTTTCTATGTCTTAAATACTGCTTAAAAAGGAGCTTTTAAGTATTATTTTAAAAGGTTCTTTGAAAACAAAATATTTCTAAGGGCAAACTAAAATAAGTTCTCTCCACCCGTAATAAAAAATAACAAATTTCCTGGGGTTACACAACAGTATTAAAAACGTTTGGTGGTGTGTGTATACATATACCAAAACCAGCCAAACCTAACAGCCATCGAGTTGATTGCGACTCATAGTGACCCTATAGGATAGAGTAGAACTGCCCCATAGAGTTTCCAAGCCTGTAAACCTTTATGGAGACAGACTGCCACATCTTTCTCCCGAGGATTCAAACCCTGGACCTTTTGATTTACAGCTGAGTGCTTTAACCACTGTGCCACCAGGACTCCTTGTGTATATATACACACACATACATTATGTATACATTTATACATATAAACTATGTAACAAAGGAAGATGGTACTATTTCTGATAAAATAGCTATTTTAAGCTATGGGAATGTACTTTAGTAATGCCATTTGCTTTCCTTTCAGACTTATAGAATTTTAAGTATTACGTTTTTTATTTTTCCAGATAATGTAGAATAAAATATAGTATGTCCTTCTAGTTTTTGAGAGGCCATATCTGCTAAGTGTATTGATTTGATTATAAATGGCTATTAGTCTTACTTTTTTAGGTATTTTTGAAGCCAAAATGTATCATTTCCTTAAATTTTTTTTTAAACTTACATTTGTAAATTAAGAGATTGAAAAATGAGGAATAATGGCTCCCCAAATGACTTCAAGTCAGTTATAGAGAATACTTCAGAGGGAAGAAGTGACTTGGGCAACTAAATAAAAGTTTGAAGCAAGTTTATTGTCTTTAAATTACGAATTTCCCTGAAGTATTATACTTCAGTGCCGTTCATTGTTTGCTTTTTTTATCAACAGGAAGTGCTATTTAGTGAATGGAAAGTAATTATTATTTAATAGTTTAGGTCTAAACTTTTTCTGTTACAAAAGTAATTTGCTGTTACTGTTTTAGGAATTAGACGTGTTGGAAGAAGACCTGATCAGCAACTTCAGGGTGAAGGGAAAATAATTGATAGACGACCAGAAAGGCGACCACCTCGGGAAAGACGGTTTGAAAAACCACTTGAAGAAAAGGGTGAAGGAGGAGAATTTTCAGTTGATAGGTAAGATTATTTTTATTTAAATCTCTTCATGTTTTGTCAGTTTATAGTGTCACACCTTAACACAAAGCTGTAAATTGGACGTACTTGCCAGATAGCAGTATGGTTGATTACTTTTACCAGTTTCTTTAGAGAAATATCTGACTATATGGCATTTGTTACACCCCAGACCTTCTAGTAATTGTTTTTAATGTTCAGACTTAGATTTCTATACTTCAGTTGAGTTGATAACTTGATATCCTGGTAGCACAATGGTTAGGTGCTAGGCTGCTAACTGAAAGGTCCATGCTTTGAACCCACCAGTGGCTCTGGGAGAAAAGACCTGGTGATCTGCTCTGTAAAGATTTCAGCCTAGGAAACCATATGAGTCGGAATCAACCCAACAGCACAGAACACCACAATATCTTTTCCTTGCTATCCTCATGTGTTGAGTTAAAAGCAAAATCCTTTTAGCTAATTGTTTATAGCAAAATCTTATGCAGGTTAGATGTGTTTAATTTTTAAGTGTATTGGTTAGTAGCAGTTTTGCTTGGATTGTAATCTGCCATAATAAAAAAGGCTATGTGCACTAGTAGCAAAGTTTTAGAAAATGCCAAGATAATTTCCTTAGTTGTTTTTTGGGGGCTACCTAATTGTTTTGTTTTATGTGTTTTAAGAATAGAGTGTTTTAAATTTCCTAGAACGTGTTTAACTGTTGGATTATGAGCCAGTAAACCTGTTTCTGTATTTTTGCACTCTTAAATGGATTCTCTTATTCCTTTTTCTGGAAACTTTGAAAGCGTATTTTTTGTGTTGTAGACCAATTATTGACCGGCCTATCCGGGGTCGTGGTGGTCTTGGAAGAGGTCGAGGAGGCCGTGGACGTGGAATGGGCCGAGGAGATGGATTTGATTCTCGTGGCAAACGTGAATTTGATAGGCATAGTGGAAGTGATAGATCGTAAGTCTTATATTGGTGTTTATTTTATTTTTGTATTTTAAGCTATTTCTTTAACAAAATAAAATTTGAATTTCTGTAACTAGAGAGTATTATGTTAACTCAGTTTTTTTAGTTCTTTTTCACATTATAGTGGCCTGAAGCACGAAGACAAACGTGGAGGTAGCGGATCTCACAACTGGGGGACTGTCAAAGATGAATTAACGTTGGTATTCTGATTTTTTAAATAAATAATTGTAATATAATTGATTCTGTGCTTTACTAGAGGTAAACTAGAGGTTCACTCATACTTCTATTAAGTTTTACTTGTCCTGGGCGAGGGTGGGTGCTTGTAACTCAGAGCTACTCCTTTACAAGATAATATCTTACTGGATATATTTGGGTTATAATTTATTAAATGACCAGCATTTTTGTGTGTGTGTGTGTGTGTGTATACATATATATACACACCCTTATGTATGTATTTTCCTATGGGTATATAGTTTTTCCTGAAATCTTACATTGAAGTTGTTTGGGTCTTCTAATTATCTTTGTCTCTTTTATAGTTCCTTTTTTAGCTATTATCCTATTGGTCACTACAAAATTTTATAAGCCACTAAAGCTTTGTTTTAGAACTAACCATCCTGTCACCTTTTGAATAAAATACTTAAACCAACTTAACTAGTGTAATTTTTATACTGTTTTCTCAGCAGTCTGCTGGACAGTAAACTTAATAGAAAAAGACACTTGGGGGAACTTGAGATTTAAAAATTTTTGTATTAAAAAGCCTTTCAGCTACATGTAAATGGACCTGGATGCCTTTCTTTTTCTTTCTTTCCTTAGAGAGGGCCCCAGATACATTCAGAAACAAATGTCTTATAATTGCAGTGACTTGGATCAATCGAATGTGACTGAGGAAACACCTGAAGGTGAAGAACATCCAGTGGCAGACACTGAGAACAAGTAAGTGATTTTATATGTAGTAATGCTTAATGTTCCAACGTTGGAACCAGATTAAGTTTTTACTGATGAAATAATAACATAAACCATAGATTTTAATGCGTTATTTGACTGTTCTTTGACAGGAGAGAGTTTTATACTGTTTTACGTACCCCTATCCCTCAAATATCTCTTTCTTTTTAGATGAGTGCTTTGCACGTGTGTGTCTTCATTGGTTTGAAAAATGGAAGGTTTTTAATGTAGTTAATTCTGTTTTGATTAATCATTTTTCCATTGTCATACATGTGCTTAAACAGTTGTATCCTTTTTTTAAAAAAAAAGTTATGGTTAAAAGGAGTTGGTAGTTTAGTAAAGCCTCTTAGCCCTAAGCATAACAAGTACCTTCCTACTGTAATCTGAGAATAAAAAAAACTGTTGCCATCGAGTTGATTCCAACTTATAGCAACCCTATAGGACAGAGGACAACTGCCCCATAGGGTTTCCAAGGAGTGCCTGGTGGATTTGAACTACCAGCCTTTTGGTTAGCAGCCATAGCTCTTAACCACTGCACCACCAGCATTTCCAAAATCTGAGAATGGAGGATAGGAATGAGATGCCATGTGTTAGACCTAACTGCCTTACTTTGTGGAGAAGTTGTAATGGATAATTCTGGTGATGGATGTTCTGTGACGTTGAGTAGGTGGGAACTGGAAGCTGTGGTCGGGGATTTCTAAAAATTAGGCTAACTGAAAATAAAGGAACTTACAGTATTTAGAATTCATAGCTTGATGTACTGTTGACTCTTTACAAGTGTACATATTCTGGGACAGAAACTAGAAAACATGGCTATTTTAGAATTAGTTCTCCATCTCGTAAGTTTTTTCCATCAACGTAGAATTTGAGACATAGCGTTACTGGCATGTTTAAAATGTACGATAAAAGCAAAGATTGGAATATATTAGATTACTAGCATTCTTAATCATTTTCATTTTCTGAGTTTAGATAAACTCAGTTTTTAAGTTTTCATTTCTTTCAGGGGTGAGAGCTGTTTTAAAGATCCAGGTTATGGTAGTCGACATAATTCGACGTCTCCTTCTGGTTTCCATCAATCTGATTAGAAGTTATATACCAGTCATTAATAAGGGTATTGTGGTTTAAAGTTTTGTATTACAGATTATTTAGGGCCGTGATTTGCAACCAGAGCATGTATAAATCAATCAGGGAGAGGATACTTTTTCTAAACTTTTCTTTGACCAGGGAGAATTGCTCTTACAGTGAACCACTATTAATAGTGGGGGTGTTGTAGTCCATGAGTTTGTTGGGATGTAGAGAAAAGGTTGATTTAATATTGGTGGGAATAGATAAAAGTACATGGCATTAGGTAAGGTGTTAAATTTAAGATTGTAATATAAATTAAAAGAAGCTGTGGAATCATAATTTTGTGTGATTAATGATGAAATTGTAATGGGTGAGTTAAATTAACCCTGTGTAATATTAAATACTCCAAGATGCTCAACACAACTAACTGTTCTTTACTAAAGAAACTCTTTGAGTCACCTTCAGAGTGATCTGCAAAGCTTGCAGCTGTTTACCAGAAGGAAGTGCTGTGTTGATAGGGTATTGGAAAAAAAATCCCTGGCTGACAACACAGGGGTGAAATTAGGAATACTTGGTCTAAAGAAGATGATGATGATCACATTAGAGAATAGATAATATGCCTTTAGGTTGGTAGAGGAGCATTGTTATTGTTCTGTTTGTTTTCTTGTGTGGTTTT
>NW_004443939.1:14197798-14223747 GCF_000243295.1 Trichechus manatus latirostris | reverse complement strand
TTTTTTTTTTGGTGATAGATTTAGGCTACTCATGCTTGAGAAATTTTGGTCCCCGATAGAATTTGAAAAAAATTTTGGGGTAAACGACTAGAATAATTAGAGCCATGTATTTATTTAGCTGTCCACTGCTGGTCTCCTGTTTTCCACTTAGGTAGTCACAGAACCATGTTCCTTTAAATATATTTACTTAATTTTACCGACAACCTTATGAGATAGTTATCCTCATTTTACAGATAGGAGAAAGTTAACTTCTCAGATCTTACTCAAGATCAGCCTACTGGTAAGTGGCTAAGCAGGGGATTCAGTCTCTGGCCTATCTGGCTCCAAAATAAGGGAAAATCTGAGTATAGTGCTGTATCTTTATATCTTGGATGTGGAAATATAAATTTAAGAGGCACAGCTTTAGCTAACTTTGATTAGCTCCCTTATACATGGTTTCCAGAGCTGCTTTTTAGCTCTTAATTTGGTCCTCCCAGCAACCCTTGAAGTGTAGGTGTCATGGCTTCATGGTATGATAAAAAGGTATGCTAAATTCTATTCCTGGCTGTGTCAAAGTTTATGAGTAACAAGGTGCATCTAATCTAACTCTTTTAGGTCCTTAGTTTTCTCATTTGTAAACTGACAATTGGATTTGGTAACCAAGATCACATCAATTCAGTGTAAACTCGTTCTAGGGGCTTTCAGATAACGATTTGTCAAATAGTAAAGGGCAGCATCAAAGGGAGATATTTGAGCTTTAAGGCTAACTGAATCACCTGCTATCTTTGGAAAGAAGTGGTGCTCCCAAAATAGCAAACAGCTTGTTTTGGTGACAATCGGAAATTGAGATTAGACTAAAATAATGGGTTTCTAGTCCTGTGCTTTGTTTCTGTTCAAAGGGGTAAGGATAATATAAAAGTTATAAGCTGAGAATTGTATTTGGAAATAACTAATTTAGTATTAAGTATGGAAACCAGTGTGTTTTGTGGAGAGTTCTATCACAAGTTGGTTTGAAAGTGGGAATATTTAGAATTTGTAGAAACTTCACATGCGTTTGTTTTGTTCTGCCTTGACTGTTAGTTGCTGGAATCAAGGATAGAGGAAACGGTTCTTCTGTATTCTAGAACGTGAGGCTTGGTTGCTCACAGGCATTCTAGATGATTACTCCTGCGTGTGTTATCATGAATTATGTATTGTGGGAAATTAAAAGTGTCTTAGGAGAGGATAGGCCAAGGGTTTTAAAGATACAAGAGGACAGTTTTAAAATAACAGTAGTGTGGTTTTAAGAAATGTGTAGTTTAGGTTTGGTAACACCAATTTGAGACTTACTGATTGATGATTAAGAGTTGTATGTTCTTCTGTATCTATACTTTCACTAATTCAACAAGCATTGCATTCCTGGTCTTTGACAAGTTGCATGTTAGCAGTTGGGTTATAAAGAAAACTGATCATCCCTCCCACTTGTGTATGAACTTCTCCAAGAGTCTGTCAGCCAGCCAAGATTAACTTTCTTACTTAAAAATATGTTTGAAATGTCTTTATGTAAATTATATCAGCCCTCTATCAGGTGTAAAATTAAAAATCTTTTCACAGGGAGAATGAGGTTGAAGAGGTAAAGGAAGAGGGTCCAAAAGAGATGACACTGGATGAATGGAAGGCTATTCAAAATAAGGATCGGGCAAAAGTAGAATTTAATATCCGAAAACCAAATGAAGGTGCTGATGGGCAGTGGAAGAAGGGATTTGTTCTTCATAAGTCAAAGAGTGAAGAGGTAAAATTAAGCTTTGTGGTGATGGAAAATATTCAGATGTGATTTAAGTAATATTTGTAATTTTTATTTTAAGATTTCATGTGGATGATATTCAGTTTATAAAGAAAAACTTTACAAAGCATTATTTAGGGCAGATAACTTTTGATTGAAAAGGAAGATAAACTGCATTACCATTACTCTGGTCTTTTCAGTCCTTAAGTATATTTAACGTAATGTCTCTCTTTTCTGAAAAGCTGTTGGTGTATCATAGTTTGTTAGTACTTTAGAAATCTTATAGTACTTCTCAAAGTTGTGGTTTTTCTTTTTTTTTTAAATTTCACTTAACTGGGAATTATTAAAGTCCAGTAAAACCTACAGAAGCTGGAACCTGTGTAAGACGGAAACCTGTCAAAGAAGGAAAGTGCAAATATTTTCCACTAAAATGAGCAGTAGGAAAGTAGTAAGACCGCGCCCTGTCAAAGGTGAAAAACTTGCGAGACCTGGAAAAACAAGGCAGTCCTATCAAGTTCCAGCTCTCATAGGTTTCCTCGTATTAGGTTGAGATGTTGGCCTTTTCGTATGGTTTAGCCAAAAGTATAAGTGGGCTCTATTTAGTACTGAACTTTTGAAACTGTTGACCTGTGCCATATATAATGGTCAGATTCAGTAAGTGGTAGTCCCCTTCTTTACTGAGGAGTGATGCCTTGTAAAGACCAGAGAATTAATTTATGGGTTTCCTTTACTTAGGAAGCATGGAAATCAATGAAAATATTTGAGAAAGTCATGTTGGTGGCTTTTGATTTTGATAGCTTCAACTTAAGCCTTGGGGTGTATTTTTAGAGGAACGTCCTAGTGCTACATCCTATGTAAGAATGAGTTTTTAATCATAATTTTACCATTGCTGTCAAGTTGATTCTGACTCATAGCAACCCTATAGGACAGAGTAGAACTGCCTCATAGGGTTTCCAAGGCTGAAATCTTTATGGAAGCAGACTCTGTCACATCTTGCTCCTGCGGAGCAGCTGGTGGTTTGAACGGCTGACCTTTTGGTTAGCAGCTAAGTGCTTAACCACTGTACCACCAGCGCTCCCATCATACTTTTAGCCAAACCTAAATTATTTCTTCTGCTAAATTCTTTTTTCTTTAAACTTTTGACATTTGTGATATATTCATGTCCTAAATCAGGCTGTGCCAGAAATCCAGAGTGCAAATTCTGTCATTCCTAAAGTAAAGTCAAATTGAAATGTTATGAAGGCAACCTGTAATAAGATTCATTAGGGTTTTTTTTTCTTCTTAATAGTTTTTTTTCTTTTTAATATCCTTTAAAAAAAAATGGCTGTAACACAAACCCGGAAGCATTTTAAAATAACATTGAGGTTGAAAAGACTTTTTTAGGTTTAGAAAAGAAATGCTTTTTAACATTGACTTCCATTTTTATGAATTATGCCTGTAGTTATTTTGAACATAGAACGGGATAAACTGGTGGTATTGAATTAAGGTCAGCCAGTAAAAGTTCTTGAAACTTGAGTACTCATATCATTAAAGCATACATTGAGGGTTAGAAGGAAGAGTAGATAAAATATTTGAAAATTTAGTGTAATCATCATCTGCATAATTTCTAGGAGTGCCTTTACTTCTTCAGCAGCAACTTTAAGTATTTTAAAATTATTCAAATTACCTATTGTAGTTTGATGAGTCATAATTACAAGTTTACTACCTGCTTAAAAATCTCAGTGTCACTGTTGCTCCATTGGCTTGCATCTATTTTTGTTTCAAATGTATAGGTTTTTATCTAAAAGCATAAAGTAATAAATGAGGTCATCATCTTAAGTGTCAAGTCCTGTAGACTTAGAACATTTATTTTTTTGTTATTTGTGGTTCTCGCAGATAAATTTGTTAATGTATCAGGGTAAAACAAAGGAATTCCTCATTCAGGAACCATGGAAGTTCATTTTGGGGGTGACTGATCAGTTGAATTAATGATCGAATTGTTTAGGTTAATATAAAAAAGATTCACCTACAGCTCCTTTAAGACAGTTACTTGTAACGTATAGACAGGGGTCTTGACTCTGGACTCTTTTTTCCGGAACAAGCTACATACGCACATAAAACGTTGTGGTTGTGATTTTAGGTGATTCATTAATACCCTGAAACCTCTTCATGCATTTTATATGCATTGGCTCAGGTATCCCAGTTTTAAATACTATCTTAGACCCAGGTTTTCAGAAATAACTATTATACAAAGCAATGTTTATGAGTAGAGATTTTGGAAAATTAAAAAATGTGAAAATGGTTATGAGTAACTTTGAATCAAAGACATTTACATTGTCAAGCCACTTTTTATGTTTGAGCCTTTATATTTTTTGTGCCTTTGTGATGTGTATACTTGTTTGAATTCTGACCCCCCATTGGCATATGGTCTTACCGCTTGACTATTTCTTGAAGCTTCATATACAGTCATGCATTGCTTAATGTCCACAATACGTTCTGTGAAATAGGATGCCATGTGACTTGGATATTGTACAAACACTATATTATATACAGGCAGTCTCCAGATTACAAACTAGTTCTGTTCCTAATTCTGTCCTTAAGTGGAATTTGTATGTAAATTGGAACAATTAGGTATGGTTTGTATCTTAGCGTCAGTTAGTCAGATGTTTATCTTAGGATATAGTATAGGGTGTACCTTTCTCTGCATAAAAAACATAAACACTTCCAGATACACTAAAACATCTTCAACATAATAATACAGTAATAATAATAACATTTTGATGGTGTCTTGCAGAGTAGCGCCGTTTGTTATGGACCATTTTATGTACCTCGAATTTTTAATATAATAGGCTTTACAGGAATTTGTTCATAACTGTGGATTGTACACAAGTTAGATGTTTGTAACCCAGGGACTGCCTGTACTTACCAAAGGTATATGGGATACTGTAGTGTATCTGTATTGACTAAATAGCCAAGGTGCTGTATATATACAGTACTGTATTTTAGCTAATGTATTTGGCAAGATAATATATGGGTTAAGTAGGTTAGTACTGTAATTCTGTTATAACCTTATGGGACCATGGACATATATGCCGTCAGACGTTGCCTGAATGAATGAATGTTAATGTAGTGCATGGCTGTAGGTAGCACTTGAAGCGCTCTTTCACTATTACATATCCTCATAACAAATATAAGGTAGTTAAGGGAAAAAAAGTAACTTCAGAAACAAAGAACTGAGTTACCAAGTTATCAATAGAGCAGAGACTAGAGCTCCGTCTCCTGATTATCATTCGTTGTTGTAGGAGGAGAAAAAATTTGGGGGAAGCAGTTTATCCTAATAGTTAACCTTAAAGGTTATGGACGTGCTCTGGAAACCCACAAAAAAACCAGTTGCTGTCAAGATGATTCTGGCTCTTGGTGAACCCGTGTATTACAGAGTAGAATTGCTCTATAGGGTTTTCTTGGCTGTAATATCTACAGAAGCAGATCACCAGGCCTTATACTTCACAGCTAGGTGAGTTCTAACTGCCAACCTTTAGGTTAGTAGTCAAACAAACTGTGCCACCCAGAGACTGAACATCCAAACCTTTTAATTATTGTAGTAAAATCTTCCAGGTATTTCAGTAGTGTATCAGTTTATGATTTTTTTGCTTCTATGCCCTAGAAAGTTATAAAACCTAGTCAGTGAATTGATACCATTGATTTGAAATGGCAAACATTCTAAATAGGCAGTTAATGTATAGTTGACTTTTATAATTCCTTTGCAGTTTTGTGGATTTACATTTATGTATGTTTCTAAGCTTCTTTAAAATTAATGGTAATTAAAGAAAGAACTTTAATTCTGTTGCCTTTAAATTGTGTTGGCATGGCACAAAGGAATGGCATTTAATTTGGTTATAAGGTGGATTGTTGTTGCTGTCGGGTCAGTTCCAACTCATGGCAACCCATGTGTCCAGAGTAGAACCGCTCCATAGGGTTTTCAAGGCTGTGGCCTTCCAGAAGCAGGTCACCAGGCTTGTCTACCAAGACATCTCTGGGTAGGTTCAAACTGTCAACCTCTCAGCTAGTAGTAGCACTTAACCATTTTGCGCCACCCAGGGACTCCTATATTACCCTTACCTGTTGCCGTTAAGTCGATTCTGACTCATAGTGACACTGTAGGACAGAGTAGAAGTGCCCCATAGAGTTTCCACGGAGTGACTGGTGGATTCGTACTGCCAAACTTTTGGCTAGCAGCTGAGCTCTTAACCACTGCGTCACCAGGACTCCTTAGAGCTATTGCTATATTATTCATTCTCATAAAGTACAGATTGGAATTTTTGGTCCTTTTAAGATAAAGCTAAATATTTAGAAGTTTTGCAACATTGCTTTTCTATTATTTATCCAGTGGCATTAATTTATATTTTTAGGCTCATGCTGAAGATTCGGTTATGGACCATCATTTCCGGAAGCCAGCAAATGATATAACGTCTCAGCTGGAGATCAATTTTGGAGACCTTGGCCGCCCAGGACGTGGTGGCAGGGGAGGAAGAGGTGGACGTGGGCGTGGTGGGCGTCCTAATCGTGGCAGCAGGACTGACAAGGTAATTTTAAGAGTTCTTTTCCCCCTTTTAAGTAATTCACATACCTCTTTTGGTAAAGCGCTGGCTGTGTGCTTTTGGGGGATATAAAAAGAAGTAGAAAAAGAAAATGATAGACTCCAATAAGATACATTTTAGGTCATATTTTTTAAAGCACTTAAATACAATCTGTTTTTGAATATTTGCTCAAAACTGTTGTTTTGAACTTGTTTTGCTTAGAGCTCTCAATGGAGTTAAGTTTCCACCCTTTATTGGGTGTTTATTAGGTACTGTGCTACACATTTTATGGATGTATGATCACTAATACGGTGACATCCCCATTTTCAGTAGAAGAAACTCAGGTACAGGGAACCAAGTTAAGCCTTGATCTTTACTAAGGTTTACCTGAAATACCAATCTGTTCCCTTTACTTTGATGATTTTGATAATTCCTCACTCCTTTTTACATCTCAGTCTAATGTACTCCTTGCGTCCATCTTATACAGTTCCTCTTGTGGCACTCACTAGATGGCTGTGGTCACCTTTTTTGTTGTTTTTGTTGGTCTGGATTTCTTACTAAACTGCCCTGTGAGGACTGGCATTCATTTCTGTCCTACTTTCACAGCATCTGCAATATTATGTATGTGGCACAAAATAAGTTCTCAATAAATACTTTTATAGAGGCCCTTGTAATTAGTAGACTCGAACTCAGATCTGTCTGATGCCAAAGTCCATGCTTTTAATGACTATATGCTATTAAAGTACTAAAGGTAGTAAACCTTTGTGTTATTTCATCGTCTCTTAGGGTTTAGCTAGGAAACAACCATAATGTCCTCCTGAATTCTCTCTCTGATAAGCAAGTTGGGGAACATGGCCACTTGATTCAATTTGTCAGTGTTTTGTTTTATAATGGTAACTTAGTATTATAGGTTTTATGGTTATCAGTGGCAGTGTAGTGGTATTTGTTTCTGTTACTGCCTCTGAAAATTTTTAAAGGCCCGTGTTGTATATATAGGCCTTTCAATATCTTTTTCAAAAGTTTTGTTACTTGTACTTTGGGTTAAACTTAGCCATTGGGCCTTTTCCTAGCATTGATGAATATGCTACTTAAATAATTGCTAATTGATTTCTTACCTGCTTTCAAATCATGCCATTCTTTAGGAAATCTGCAGAGTGTAATAATACTGAACCAAAAGTAAGACTCCACGTTCATACTCCATGTGAGTCTACTGTGTGATTTATTAGAAAAACAAAACAAAAATCCCATGATGATTACTAGAGAATTTTCATAGGTCTTGAAATTTAGGACAGAGTTCATTGCAAATATTCATAGTCCCATTCTGATCCATAATTTTGCTTTTTAAGTAAGAGCTTTGACACATTTTACTTAGTGTTATAACATCAAGATTTTTTAGAGTTCTCTGTCTGATTGTAGACACTGGTAATCCATTTTCAAGATTTGAGAATTGTGATTAATTTTGATTTGTTTCTTTTTCAGTCAAGTGCTTCTGCCCCTGATGTAGATGACCCAGAGGCATTCCCAGCTCTGGCTTAACTGGATGCCATAAGACAACCCTGGTTCCTTTGTGGACCCTCCTCTCTGAGGCTTTGCATGCTTAAGGATCCCAAACGACTAAGAAATTTAAAAAAAAAAAAAAAAAGACTCATTCATACCATTCACACCTAAAGACTGAATTTTATCTGTTTTGAAAATGAACTTCTCTCGCTACACAGAAGTAACAAATATGGTAGTCAGTTTTGTATTTAGAAATGTATTGGTAGCAGGGATGTTTTCATAATTTTCAGAGATTATGCATTCTTCATGAATACTTTTGTATTGCTGCTTGCAAATATGCATTTCCAAACTTGAAATATAGGTGTGAACAGTGTGTACCAGTTTAAAGCTTTCACTTCATTTGTGTTTTTTAATTAAGGATTTAGATGTTCCCCCAATTACAGAGCGATTTTAAATATTGGACATAATACCGGTTTTAATACCTGCTTTGCATTTTCACACATGGTCAGCTGAGACATGTAAACTTGATTTGTCAAATTTTATGCTGTGTGGAATACTAACTACTTTATGTATTTTAACTTAGTTTTAATATTTTCATTTTTGGGGAAAAATCTTTTTTCAATTCTCACGATAGCTGTTATATATGCTAAATCTTTATATACAAAAGTATCAGTACTTGAACAAATGCAAAGCACATTGGTTTATTAACCCTTGCTCCTGCAGTGATGCATGGTTCATTAGGTTCAAATTACACTTGATTCACGATTTCAACTATATGACTTTCCCATCTTAAAAAACAAATTAGATACGTTATTGGTGAAAGTTGTTTACGCTTATTGTTGATAGACAAATCCTGTCGAGTGAAGTAGCTACATGGGTGTGGATTTTTTCCCCCTCCAACAGTGTGGGTGGAATAGGTCAATTTGGCTAATGCGTAATATTTAAATTCTGTAAAATAAGTATCTGGCCCTTCAGTATGATTTGTATATTTGAAAGGTCCCAAAATCAAAATTGTACTTCTGTAAACAACTCTTTAACCCTTCGTTGTTCTAAAGAAACCAAAGGGCACTGGTTTGTATGGTTAGGGGGGAGTATTTTAATTTCTGGAATTTGGAAAGCAGGCAGCTTTACTTTATAAGGTTAGAACAGCAGCACTATCCATGAAATACAAACCAAAAACCTTACTGTTTCTGAATTTTCTATATTGCTATTAATTTTGATCTTCAGTTGATAGATGAATGTTTGCTCCACAAAAGGTGACAAGTATCTTTTTCCTCTTCCACCATTAGAAAATTAGGTTAATAATGGATTCCTTGAATGGGAGCATCACCACTTATTAAAACATACTTGGAGAGACTGATCAATAAACAAGTTTTCTAGGATTTTTTTTTTTTTTTATTTTTATTTGCCACCATTTATTGATGAACAGGAAAGAAATATTTTGTTTCAGAGGTCTTTGATCACTCAATAATTTTTAGTAATTTTTTACCTGTGTATGGTAATGCCTGGTTTTAAAAATAGGGAAGATCTTAAATTTTAAAATGTCTGTTTAACTGATTGGTTCTCGCATATATTTTAACAGAAATTGTACAGTATAAGAATTATTTATTTGGATTAGATTTATTCACCTAATCACTAGTCTGACATCTTAGGGAAGAGAGAATTATTCTTCAGTGGTGGATAAAACTTGTGCTGGTGTTTTGGATCTTATGATGCTGAGCATGTTCTGCACTGGTGCTAATGTCTAATACAATTTTATATTTACAAACAAACCTGCTACCCAGAGGCAAGTATTATTTAGTCCACACGGACTTTTGACCCCCCTTGAGAATGCAGCATACACACTCCTAAATCAGTATGTTTAGATTTGAGCGTTTAACTCGTTCCTGAACATGTGACATTAGTTCACAAATCTCTTGATTTCTAGCAGCATTACAGAAAACACCTGCTGTTAAGTAAAAATACTTTGCAGGTTCTGCTCACTGTCAGCCATTGCTGGCAGTCTGTCACGAGAGAACACAGCAATATCTGGTATGTTGCAAGCTTTCAAGATAGCTTGAACTTATGTTGATCCATTAGTTGTATCTGATGGATGTAAATTGCCTCCTAGTTCAATTTGTCAAGAACTAAAACTGTGAACCTAATTTTCTCTTTTTGGTGGGTAATAACTGAAAATAAAGATTTATTTTCATGCTCACTTTTTAAAAAGTTATGAAAACAAATAGGAGCCCATTTATCGTCAGTGTGTTTCCTGGTTTCTGACCTGTGTGTGCACCCCTCAGATAATGCTCATATTTAGTTTTCTCCCCTTATAGTTAGATTTTATGTGGGTTTTTTGTTAAACCAGGCTATTGAATCACATTTGGGAAGGATATCTATCTTAATGAGTGTTAAAATTAGAAATGTTAAATTTTTAACTTGTCACATGAATTTCAAGGGCTGACACATGACAGTTGGTATGTCTCTAAGCAGACCACATTTTGAGCATGAAAGCTAATCATACCGAATGCCACTTTTTATTGACAATAGGTAATACTCTTAATGACAAAATCCCTTAATGGACACGGATCCTAAAATAGAAGTGGTGGCTCCGATGGAATGTTTTAGTGAACTTATAACTTGACACTTTAAAAATAGAAATAGATTTTAAGGTATGTTCAGCTTGCATTGAAATAATTGGGGATATGTTTTCTTTATTAGCTAAATAACTGTTTTAGGACCTCTGAAGGATTTAAAAATATGTCGTCAGGTACTATAAATGTGGTAGCTGTTTTATCAGTTTTATTTTGAAAATGGAAGCAGGCCACATGATCTCTGGGGTTGTAAATATACTTGGGGCTTTTGGTATGGGTTTGGAGGGAGGATATTAATACTCCGTTCTGATTTTATTTTTCTAATTGTTGATGGTAACACTGAAAGAAAAATGTTCTTAATGCTTTTGGGGAATTGCATACAAAGTCTAATTATTGTAGATTGGATTTTTAAAATACATCTTTAAGAGAACACTATGTGAAAGAAACTAGCAGGTGTTAGAAGGTAGAAAAGCAATTTAAGGAGAAATGTGAAGCTGCTAGACCCAATTGGTGTTGACTCTAAAGGAAAGAATATGCCAGATATATCGATGAGCTGTTATAGCAAATTCTAGGGCTCTTGCGTACATGCAGTTCTACTTTCATTATGCTTAGAAAATACATTGTAACACAGACTTACAGTTCTACTGAGATTAATGTAAATAAGTATTCAGTGAATCTGAACACTTACAAGCCAGATCTCCAGGTTAACTGTAGAAAGCCCAGAAAATTGGATTATTAATATGCTTTGCAGGGTATATCTAGTAACAAGGCAATAAAATTTAATCAAAACTTCCAGACCCTAGTAATTAAAATGAAATAATTTATCAACATTGTTTGCAAAATGAACTATCTGATTTTATCTTTGGGATGAATATTAAGTGGCACTTTTCAGAAATTTGAGTTGTTATTTTTTGCTTAGCCTTGCCATGTTCTCTCAATTTAAGAATCTTATTTTTGAGTTAGACAAATTTGGAAGTTATCTGAGAAGTCTTTGAAATAAGTTGGTTTCAGTCCAGGAGGAATTCAATAATGCAAAGAATATAGGGAAAGCAAGTTGTAACCTAAAGGATGAGAAGCTTAATAGTTGGCAGAAAGTGATTGGGTCGTAAAGGAAATCTGTTAAAGCCATCAATATTTTGGCCACACATGAAAGTGCTGACGTTGGAAATGAGTATCGTTTCAATAAAGTGCTGTTATCTAAGTCAGCCAGCTTCATTTTGTGGCCTGTTTTTGTACAGTCTCTGAGCTAAAAATGGTTTTAATATTTTGAAATGATTAAAAAATAATAATTTCAGAGATTGTAGCCAGCAAAGTCTAACATGCTTATCTGGCCCTTTACAGAAAAAGTTTGCTGACCCTAACCAAGTTATAATTTCTTGGCATGCAAGAGCTCTTTTAAAATAAAAATTTACTTTTTGGTACACACTAATTCTGTCCTACGGAAAATTGTGAAATGTGAAGTAATTTTAATTGGAACAAGGGCAAGATAATCTGGTAGCCTCTTAGTAAAGATGATATTGTTAATTAAAAAATTATGTAGCTGGTGGTTTAAGTACATTTTTATGAAAGCTGTTAAGGAAAGTATGTAAAAGTAAGCATAATGATAGTTTAATGTTACACATTTACTGGCATTTGTCAAAGTTCTTAGTGTTAAGTTTTTTCTGTTATGCTAATTGATTTCCTCCAGATTTCTGAAAATTTAGTTACAGGTGAGAAAACATGTTTTAATAAACTCTGCAGTAAAAATTTCAGGCAAGAAACCCTGTGGAGCTGTTCTTCTCTGCAACACACAAGGTCAACCATGAGTCAGTGGCCGACTGCAGGGCAAGTAACAATAGGCTGAGCTGCTACAGGGATTAATGGCTGGGGAATGTATTTCTCAGATTAGTCAGGAGAGTACCCATTTGGGCTGAATTTCGCTTTTTTGACATTGATTACTTGTGTATTAAATAGCTGAGAGTCAATTGTTCACTTCTAAATATGGAAGGGAAGTTGAGAAGTGGCCCACACAACGTAGAAAATCATTTATCAAGTGATGTTTTTGTTTGAAGTATTATGTGCAGGTACTTAAGTTTCGAAGTCTGTGATGTTTTCCCTTTTTGCTGCCCATTTGGTAGGGTGTGGCAATCCTAGTGGATTTACATTTGTAGGGGTACTCTCCTAAGCCTTGTATATTGAAGACATAAAAGATAACTGTTGATAACGTTTTGCCTGGCAACTGATTGTTTTTTTTTTTTTGTCGGTTGCTATGAACTGATCTTGTGGCTTCATTCTTTAAGTAGCTGCATTAAGGTGGTTGTTAGGTGCTGTTGTGTTAGTTCCAATTCAGCAACCCTTTGTACAACAGAATGAAACACTGCCTGGTCCTGTGCCATCCTTATGATCATTGGTATGTTTGAGCCCATTGTTTAAGCCGCTTTGTCAATCCATTGCATTAGGGGTATTCCTTTCTTTCCCTGACCCTCTACCAAGCATGATGTACTCTAGGAACTTGGTCCCTTCCGAGTGCATAAGAGAAAGTCTCACCATCCTCGTTTCTAAGGAACACTGTGGCTATACTTCTTCCAAGACATGTTTGTTCTGGTAGTCGATGGTATAGTCAATATTTTTGATCAGCACCATAATTCAAAAGCATCAATTCTTCAGTCTTACTCATTGTACAGCTTTTGCATGCATATGAGGCAATTGAGGAAACCCTGGTGGCGAAGAGGTTAAGTGCTTCAGTTGCTAACCAAAACGTTGGCAGTTTGAATCCACCAGGCACTCTTTGGAAACTCTAAGGCAGTTCTACTCTGTCCTGTAGGGTCACTGAGTCGGAATTGACTCGATAGCAACGGCTTTTAACAGGTGAAGGTGATTGAAAATATCATGGCTTGGGTCAGGTACACCTTAGTCCTCAAAGTGACATCTTTGCATTTCAACACTTTAAAGAGGTCTTTTGCAGCAGATTTACCCAGTGCAATACATCTGATTTCTTGACTCCTGCTTCCATGCATGTTGATTGTGGATCCAAGTAAAATGAAATCCTTGACAACTTCAGTCTTCTCCATTTATCATGATGTTGCTTATTGGTGCAGTTGTGAGGATTTTTGTTTTCCTTGTGTTGAGGTGTGATACATACTGAAGGCTGTAGTCTTGGCTCTTCATCAGTAAGTGCTTCAAGTCCTGTCTGCTTTCAGCAATCAAGGTTGTGTCATCTGCATATCGTAGGTTAATGAATCTGCCTCCCCAGTCGTGGTGCTGCATTCTCTTCATATTGTCTGGCTTCTCGAAGTATTTGCTCAGCATACAGATTGAATAAGTATGGTGAAAGGATACGACCCTGATGCACATCTTTTCTGACTTGAAACCACATTCAAACAACTGTCTCTTCATCTGTGTACAGTTTCTGCATGAGCATAATGAAGTGTTCTGGGATTCCCATTCTTTGCAGTGTTATCTATAATGTGTTATGATCCACGCAGTCAAATGACTTTTGTATAGTCAATAAAACACAGGTAAATATCTTTCTGGTATTCTCTGCTTTCAGCCGGGATCCATCTGACATCAGCAGTGATATCCCTCATTCCACGTCCTCTTTTGAATCAGGGTGGAATTTCTGGCAGTTCCCTGCAACTGTGAATTACCTTCAGCAGAACTTTAGTTGTGTGTGATATTAATGATATTGTTTGATAATTTCTGCATTCTGTTGGACCACCTTTCTTTGGAATGAGCACAAATATGGATCTCTTCTAGTCGGTTGGCCAAGTAGCTGTTGTTCAAATTTCTTGGCATAGATGATTGAAGCACCTCCAGCGCTGCATCTGGTTGTTAAAATATCTCAATTGGTATTCTGTCAATTCCTGGAGGCTTGTTTGTTTGCCAGTGTTGTCAGTGTAGCTTGGGCTTCTTCCTTCAGTACCATTGGTTCTTGATCATAGGCTACCTCATGAAATGGTTGAACGTCAAGCAGTTCTTTTTGGTGCGGTGACCACTTTCCGTCTTTTGATACTTACTGCGTCGTTCAATATTTTGCCCATAGAATTCTTCAATATTGCAACTCGAGGCTTGAATTGTTTTCTTTAGCTCTTCCAGCTTGAGAAATGCCAAGTGTGTTCTTTCCTTTTGGTTTTCTAACTCACCTATAACAAGTCTTTGCACATTTTATTATTATACTTTTTTTTCGAGCTGTCCTTTGAAATCTTCCGTTCAGCTCTTTTACGTGATCACTTCTTCCATCCGCTTTAGTTACCCTGCATTCAAGAGCAAGTTTCAGAGTCTCTTCTGACATCCATTTTGGTCTTTCTTTCCTATCTTTTTAATGACCTGGGTTTCTTCATGTCTGATGTCCTTGATGTCATCCCACAACTCATCTGGTCTTCGGTCATTAGTGTTCAGTGCATCAAATCTGTACTTGAGGTGGTCTCTAAATTCCAGTGAGATATACTCAAGGTCGTACTTGGCCTCATGGACTTTTAATTTTCTTCAGCTTCAGCTTGAACTTGCATGTGAGCAGCTTGGGATCTGTTCTGCACTCAGCTCCTGGCCTTGTTCTGACTGATGATACTGAGCTTTTCCATCGTCTTTTTCCACAGACGTAGTCGATTTGACTGCTGTGTATCCCATCTGGTGAGGTCCAAGTGTATAGTCGACAGTTTATGTTGTTGAAAAACAGTATTTGCAATGAATAAGTAAATTGAAAAGCTACAGACTAATCGAAGTTTTGATATTGTTTGATGACTAGAGTAGGGAACATTGGCAGTTGCTTATCTTTGGACTGTAGTTCATTATGTCTCAGTTGCTGTGGTAGTTGATTGATGGGTCGGACTTGACTCCAAGGCACACAACAGCAGGATCTAAAAGATCTGTAATTTGAAGAAATGCCATTTGTTTTCATATTCCTGGAATGAAGATTCTAGAAAATGGTCCAGTTTAACTTGGTTCTTCACATTTGCCCAGAATTTTGTCAGATTTAAAATGTAACTAAAATTTTCTGTTAGTTTATGAATATAATCTGAGAAATTTTGTTTTGGGAGCTTTGCATATTAAATTTCTGGTTTCACACCTTGGGTGTAGTAATCCACAGTGAAATGTTGCTTCATTTGGCACTCACTTTGACAATACTTAGATAAGCATATGTTTATATGTTTTGTTAAAGTGCTCAGACTGCTGGGATTGTTTTGAAAAGAAATTGATGACTAAACACATCAAAGAAGATGAGTAGTGGGGTTTTTTTTCCCTCTGCGTTTCATGGCTAAACATGTTTAGGTCGAGATGATTGGTGAATTGAACTAAACACAGAGATACATTTCTGTTCAGAGATACAGGATTGGTTTATTTGTCCATTTTCTCTGAAAAATGTCAGGTGCTAGTGTAGCTTCCCTATTTTTTAAGGTAACAAGGGAAGAGTTTTTACTTAAAATCTACAGGTAGTTTGCTTTCAACTTGATTCATGTTCCAAATTTTGTAATATACTTTTTATATGTTTGCCAAGGGTTCCTTTAGGTGCTAAAGTCTAACAGCTTCTGGAGAATGTCTGGGGAGATTGGATTGAATAAAACTATTTTTAAGGTATAGGTTGTGTTGGAAAAAAATACATATTAGCAGTTATATTGTGTGTGCCTCCGACCACTGTATTTTGTTCATAATGACAGTATCTCTTGAAGACTGAGTGGTGCTTACTCATTCTGTATTAACAAAATCCAGTAGGGTGAAGTGTTTTTATTAACAGTCAGATGACCCCCTACATCTTGAGCAAAGTGCTAGAGCTGAAAGTCATTTTGACTGAAATAAGAGAAGTGCTTTGGATGCTGTGCAATGCTCAGTGAAAATACTTATAAATCATCTGAGAAAGAAGTTCTCTTCAGCAGAAAATGGGCAAAGTCTTAATAGAGAAAATTGCCAGTAAACTTGCTTGAAGAACATAAATAACCAGCACCTCAGTTACAGGAGAGAGCATGGGTGTTCCCTTTTTTTCAGGATCATCTGTCTCTTGCTACTTAGGGTTACTAAACTAAAGATGACTGCAGATTTTCAGAAGAATTGATTCAAAGATTGCATCTGTAGCTGGAGAAGGGACTTATACTGACTTAAGTATACTTGCAAGTTATTTATACTTACTCCCTTTTTTAATCTATTGCAAGCAAGTCAAATGTGGGTGTTATTTAAAAAACTGTTTCTGCACTTGCCCTGAAAGCTACCCTGCCGTAAATCAGAGAGGGTCAACTAAGGGTGATAGTGTTTTTATAGGAACACAAAAGAGTCTATTCAAATGGAATTTTAGTACAAGTACCAGAGATGGAGAAGAAAGAACCTTAGGAAACATATTTTTTACAGCACTGGGAAACGAAGGCAAATGATCTTTTACTTCTTCTGTGATGGAATAAAGTATGATTTCTGTTCCTATATGAAATCTTGGGACGTCTTCTTTTCACCTTGGGAGATTTTTTTTTCATAGGCTTGTATCGTGGCTTCTTGGTTTGGCCCCCACAAGAGAAGTACCTTCAGGTTGCACAGGCCACATTCTCTGCAATTTGCAGGGATACCTGATTGCCATTTCAGCAAGTGGATTGAGATTTTGTTTAATAAAGGAACAGGTGTTCTGTTGCAAGTTAACCAATTTTGAAATAAATGGTACAGTTTTTTTTGAACTAGCGAAAATGCCCTAGCCATGGGTTTATTCTTCCCAGTGAAAATTCAGGGCCTTTAAGATTAGTTTATTCTCTGTGAGAATCCAGTAATAGCTTTCATAAGTGTTTCTTTGAGTCCTGTTACCTACCTGTAGGTGGTAAAATGTATGAAAGTGAAAGAGGAAAGTGTTTTGAACGTCACCTGACATTGTCCAGGCAAAAACAGGGTACCTGGAAGAATCCTTTAAAGTGTGGCAATTTCAGTAGCCTGAATTGACTTAAAGGGACCCCATAGCATCACGTAATATGTTTCTTAGAGATGTGATAGAAATCTCAGCGGAACCAGTTTAAGAATGGTTTTGTCCTTTGTAAATGAAGAAAGCAGTGACCACTTCACTTGCAAAGTATGGAGCCACTTAGCATAGGATATAGGAAAGGCAGTTATGTACGTTTCAAGAATTTATACAAGCAAGACTGAGTCAAAAGCAGCCCTAATACCTAAATAGTAGCTAAATTGGGTTTGAGTCGGAATGGAATTGACTCCAAGGCAATGGGTTTGGTTTGGTTATAGCTATTTTAATTCAAAGAGAGGAGCACATTGCTCTGATTGCTTTTCTGTTTAAAAGGCCTAATGCTTTTATTTATAGCTTTACTCCATTTATCAATTTCCTTGAAAGAAAATACTTTCTTGGGAGTAGCATTTCCCTTCTGTGGCCTACCTATGTCTTGAATTATAGGATTTAGAATAGCTGGGGAGATAAACTTAAATTCAGGAGTGCCAAATTCGTCCTGGTGGTGTTTGTTTTAAAATTACCTGGTTTTTAGGTTGTTATTGCAAGAACTAAGTATGAACTGAACTTGACAAGTATGGGGAAGCATAGTAAAAATAACTTCAAAGATTTTATAATTAACTGCAGTAGAACCCTAGTTGATGTAAATTTATCTGGAAAGTTGTCCTTTGCACAGAAAGGAATTATAGAATAATTAAAAGAATGAGGTCTGAAACCAAACTCTTTGGTATTAGGTACTAGTTGTGTGATTCTTGGCAAGTTACATAACCTTCTATCTCAGTTTCCTTATCTGTATAATGCAGATAACACCTACTTAACTGGTGGTGGTGAGAATTGAGTTAAAACACTTGAAAACTGCCTGCACACACTAAGTACCGTGTTGGA
Source organism: Trichechus manatus latirostris (assembly GCF_000243295.1). Lineage (NCBI taxonomy): Eukaryota > Metazoa > Chordata > Mammalia > Sirenia > Trichechidae > Trichechus > Trichechus manatus. The sequence continues at coordinate 14,205,597 of NW_004443939.1, read as the reverse complement.
TGCTATTATTAATCATTTGTAACAATTCCTGTTAGAATGGGAATTTGGCAAAAATTGGCTTGTTACACAAACTCTGGATTTCAAAAATGCACTGACTCAATACCTTATCACCAACTCCAAGCCTCACCTGTTGGTGTCATCTGTTTTGCCTTTTCCTGTCTTTGACAGAAGTACAAATACAGTCAGTGAAAGTGCCAGACACTGACAAATGAGGGTGGAGGGTGATGAGCCACCAGGAAATGTCTTCAAAGTAGTCGGCAGTGTCTGTCTTGACCCACTGTTTTCAGGGCTTTAAGAAGAAATTGGTATTGTTGACTTTTCGTTTAATTATAATTTAATGCATATTTGTGATGGGGCGGGGGGGAGGGGACTAGCCCAGAGATAATCACTGTTACATACTGGCGGATATTCGTTTGGATGTTTTGGTGCAGTGATAATTTATAAAAGTGGTGATGATCCTATTCAGCCTTTTGTAACTGACCATTTTTCATGTCAAGCACTTCTACATTTTTAAAAAAGGCTGCATAGTACGCTTTTCATCAATTCTAAGATCCATCCCAATTTCAGACATGTTAAAATTTGGAGAAAAATTGCATCATATAATTGATGGTTTATTACACTTTAATTAGTATTTTTTTTCTACTCAAAACATAAAATGGTGGAGCGTCTTAAAAGTGGTGCAGTCTTATATTCCATGAAATTCAGTATTTCATTGTACAGCTATATCATGATTTAAGCAAGTTTCTACTGAAGGGTATTTAGGCTTTTCCACTGTTATAATCAATGCTGTGATGAATACTGCGTTCAACTTAGAATGTGTATACTGCTCCTTAAGCTACATTGCTAGAAGTTAAGTTGCTTATTTATATCTTGTTCAATATTGCCCAGCTGCCCTCCAGAAAAGGTGAATAGTGTGAACTTCTGTGAGTCCTGGAGGCTAGGAAAGGAAAACAGCGAGGGTTTGAGAATCGATCTTGGGACAGGTGACAACTGCATCAGGTGAAAGACAAAGAACCTAGTGGAGAAAAACCAAGAATCTAACACACACAGTTGGCAAATAGAATGTGCTCAGCTTGGCATCTTTTTCACTGGCCTCAGGGCATTGGTGAGTTGCAACTGCAGCCTATTAATGAAAGCTGAGAAATTGGGACAGAGTGGAGGAAGATAACATTAGTTTGACTTTTCCTAATGTCTATAAGGAGTCCCTGGGTAGTGCAAATAGTTACTCCCAGAGGTGCCTCAGAAGAAAGGCCTGGTGATTACTTCTGAAGAATCAGCTATTGAAAAGCCTCTGGAGCAGCGTTCTACTTTGACACACATGGGTTCGCCATGAGTCAGAATTGGCTGGTAATGTCAATAAGGAAGACGAGCCAAGGAAATAGTCTCTGGCTTCTAGGAAACAGGCCTTTTCAAGGAACAATTCATGGTAAGAGTCTCTACATCAGAAACGGTAGTGGAAATTCTCATGAATTCATTAAAAATGAACTCGGCAGTGGTATTGACAGTCATTCAGGTCCCAGAGAATTAAGGAATATGTGAGTTTTAGTAGAGCAGAAATTTCTGGGTTGGCTTTGGGATGTGTATCAGGAGTGAGGATTTAATATAATTGCTCATTTTCCTGTGGAATGAAAGCTTGGGTGTATGAATGTTTCTGAGCTTCTAGTCCTGGTAAACCTGGTAACCTGATTTGGAGTATTGATTGGGAGAGAAGGAATTGTGAAAACTACCTGGCAATGGCAAGGCAGGGTTACCCATCTGTCATTCACGGAAACAGGACATTTTATCTGGCAGAATGAGCAGCCAAAGACATGTTCAAATATGTCTTTAAAATAAATTCCTCTACATGTATCACAGCAGTGCCTTCAATGAAAATGGGGTAGAGTGAATGGGAGCTGGGAATGAAAAATGCAAGCTGTCAACCGTCCCAATAAAGAGGAGGCAGGCACAGCTAGACTGACTTGAAACAGAAGGAACAAGATGAAAGAGGTAGCAGGTGACATCTTTTACTTTTTGTTGAAAGCCTTTTATGGACCAAAGGACCCTGGTGGCACAATGCGTAAGCGCTCGGCTGCTAACAGAAAGGTTGACAGTTTGAACTCACCTGGCAGCTCCGAGGGAGAAGAGACCTGGCAATCTGCTCCCATAAAGATTACAGCCTAGAAAACCCTATGGGGGCAGTTCTACCGTCTCACATGGAGTTGCTTGCTACAAGTCGAAGTCAAGTTGGGGGCACCCAACAGCTCTAAACCAAGAGTGGTACTGGGGAAACACACCGTGGTTCCTGCTTGCAAGCTGTTTACAGCCCAGTAGAGGAAGTAAGTGCTGTGCGAGCATGGAGGAGGGGAATCTGCCGCAGCCTAAAGGAGTCAAGGAAGGCTTCTCAGGAGAGGTAATGCGCAATTTTTCTTCTTTTAGGGAGACAAATGACTGCAGCATCACCTAGGACTGGAAGGGAAAGGAAAGGGAGTAGGGGTGAAAGGGAGACTGGGTGCTGGGGACAAAGGAGGATGGGAGAGCAACTAAAAAATTGATAGCACATAATCCAAAGGAAACGAAAGGTAAGGAAAACAGGTATTACAAGAAAGCAGTAAAGATAGCTCCCACTGCCAAGAGGTAATAGGTTGGCCTGCTTCTGAGGAGGAGGCCTTCTCTGTTTCAAACAAGTTGATGGAGGGGCACTACATCCTGGGTGCAAACAAGCCACAGCTAATGCTGAGATGCAAGGAACTATGGTGTGAAGGGGCTGTGCAAAGCTAAATAGGATAGAAATGTCAGGAAGGACCTTAAGCTTTTTAAAGAAAGCCTGTGAGGACTAAATGTATAAGGTCTGGCATGTCAGGAAGCAAGGATGAATAAAGAGTTTCAACACGAACAAGTAGAACAAATGTTCATCACTTCAACCTCTAGAGCTCAGGGAAGTCTGGTAAACCAAAAGGCTGCGAAAAATTATTTATACAGGACTGGGCTGTGAATCAGTGTGGACATATTTCTAGTTTGGTGGGTTAGGGAAGAAGTATACATCCGTTAACAAAAAAAAAAAAAATTTTTTTTAATGAAAATCCAAACCAAGGATAGTGGAGAAGCTGCCCCAGTTCCAGTGATAGGGTGTGGGTGAAGGAGGCCCCAGGCTTGGAGAGGGATTTTGGAAAAAGATCCTTTTGGGACTTCTCATTCTATATTCTTTTGGAAAGGGTACTACTGTCTGAATGACACAGTAAGTATTAGCAGTTCGGACCAATAATTCCCCACCAGCTCAGTGGAAGAAATGATAGTGAAGGCATCGAGAGAGATGGGAGAGGGAAGGTGAGAAGCCTGGGGCCACAGCTTTAAAGGTATAAAACATGGGTCATGTTCCCAATTCATCCTTGGAAAAGGGAATTATCTTCCAGGCTGAACTTGAGCTGCCTGAGGATCAGCTTGAAGTTTTCATGAGGAAGCCTTGCTTTGCCCAAAGTCCTACAGTGGATTTATGGTAGCACTCCAAATTGCTCTTGATTCATTGAAAGAGTGTGAAGGCAAAATAAAACCACAATACGCTAGCAAAACAAAGGGAAATTAGAAAAAAAGATGCATTCATAGGCTTCATCAAATAGGACAGTAATTGTCTTGGGGGCCCTTTTAAACTGGTGTTCATGCAAGTCAAAATTTGTTTTGAAGGCTCCCTATAATTCTCAATAGTGTATTACCATCTAGAGTACACTGTCCAATGTGGTAGCCACTAAGCCACTGTGGGTATTTCAATTTACAATCAAAATTCAATTCCTCAGTCATGCTAGACACATTCCAAGTGGTCAGTAATCACATGTTGCTAGCGTCTACAGTATTGGACAGTGCAGATATAGAGCATTTCTACCATTTCAGAAAGTTCTATTGAACAGTACTGATCTAGAGCATGAGGCCTGTATGTAGTAGGTGTTTTATAAATACTTGTTGCATGAATGGTCATCTAGACTGTTGGCCACTGCTAGTAGGAGTTTTGGCTTCTCCTCCCCTTTTCCCTTTCTGGCCAGCATAGCCAAGAAAGTTGCCAGGAACCCCGGCTGAAGTGTGTAAGTCCACATGGTGGAGGATGTAATGTTAAGGCTCTGGAAAAGTCAAGATGAGGTATTTGGGTGAAGGCCAATGCTCGGTTCCCAAGACTAACCATGAGCTGGCTTGCCGGCTGTCCTGCAGCACCCAGACCTGATGGCAGCACTCAGAGGTGATGGCTACTAGAGTATTTAATTTTATCCCTCTTGGAGAGGGGGCTGGGGAGATGGGGTATGCTGCGCTGGTTGGGGGCTCGTTGACTTTGCAGGCTTCAAGCTTCGTCTCTCAGAGCATAAGGGAGCCACACCCCATCTTTAACTGATCTAGAGTCAGTTTCTCACTACAGGAAAAGCTGAGTGGGTGAAGGGAACTTGAAGGGAAAACAGAAAGGGAGATGTGCTGAGGCTCCAGTTCTTCCAGAGGGTCAGGGACAGCAGCCTCATGTGAAGGGAGGTAATCTATGTTGGAGGGTAAGTAGCCTTCATGCGTGGGAAGAAAGTCCACCGGGAGGACTGTCAAGGGGCTGACTTGGTTTCCAGGCTTTGAGTCAGGGACCCTGCCCCCCAGCATCTTGTACAGGTCGCCTAGTTGTCTTGTCTCAGCTGTGAGGGCTCTTGGAGGTGCTATGTCTTCCACAGATGTACAGTGACCTTGGACTCCTTGTTGCCTTTCTGGCCACTTGAGGCGATGGGGATGTCTGAAGGCTGGGGCCACTTGATGAATGACCTCATTGATGACCAGTGTCTCAGGTTCTTCAGGAGTGTGCCCAGCTGTCAGGAGCCTTTCCACGGGGAGCTGTGTCTTCTCCTGAGAGAAGGGAGGTAGAAGAGGCTCTTAAAGTGCTGTAAGGAAGTAACCTTGACACCTGACTTCTCCACTCCTCCCAGATGCCTCACAGCCTGCACTGCCTACTCAGCTTGGGTGGGACACTGGGCCCTCCACTTTGTAAGGTAAGAGAAGTGAACGTTGTCAGGGAGTCTGCATTGGAGGCAGAGAGGCAGGAGCAGGACTTTCTCCAACCCCCACAACCCAGCCTGTTTTAGCCAGCCTGTTTCTAATGTGAATCAAACTGTGTTGTCTGCTTCTCTAGCATAGAAGGCACACTGGGTGCAAAGGAAAGGTCGGGCTTGCCTCTGTCTGGGAAAGGAGCCAGGGAAGGCTTTATGGTCATGCCTCACAGGTGATGAGGTGATGCTGAGCTGAGTCCTGAGAGATGTGTAATATTTTCCAGGTGGGGAGGTATAGCAGGCAAGAGGACTGGTGTATTCTGGAAGCTGCTAGTTATTTTTTATGACTGGCAGGAGGGGGCTCACATCACAAAGGGGCTTTTAAGGGATGCTAAGGAGTTCAGCTTTGATAAAAACTACTGAAAGGTTTTAGGCAGGGTAATAACCTTGTCAGATCAGCTTTTAAGAAAGACCCCTACAGAATAACATGTTTGGAAGAAATTTTCATCCTTTCTTCTCTGTCATTATTTTGACTATTAATTCTCTCGCTCACTCTCTTTGTTGGTTGCCAGCTCGTCGATGGCATTATCTCTTTCCTTTCCAAACTTACTGCTGAGTCCAAGTCCTCTCGCCACATTATTAACATTTCTTTTTTTTTGTTATTAGCCACCATCAAGTTGGCCCCTGACTCACGGTGACGCCATGCACAACAAGATCAGATCGTTGTGATCCATAGGGTTTTCACTGGCTGATTTTCGAAAGTAGACCACCAGGTCTTTCCTCCTAGCTCGTCTTAGCCTGGTAGCTCCACTGAAACCTATTCAGCATCACAGCAGAACGCAGGCCTCCACTGATAAGACAGATGGTGGCTGTGCATGGAAGGTGAGCATTCTACCGCTGAACCATCGCTGTCCCCAACATTTCTTTTAATAGATTTAAATTGATCTCTCTGCCTCAGCCTCTCCTTACATTTGAGAAACTGCCCTGATCCTTCTAAAGTAGAACTCCATGACTTGCACTTACATATACGGTAAGTTTTCAAGCCCTTAGTCAGGCAATCGAGCTCCTGCACAACTGCCTTCTTCCACCTTCCCACATTTCCCTTCAGAAATTGCTATTTCACTCACACCATCCTGGTCTTCACTGAACACACGTTTTTCCCTCAGTCCCACCACCACACTTTTATCAACTGGCAGTCTCCACTCTGCTTATGTGTGCTCCACCATCTCTTATGTGACACCTTCCTCTTTCATATAAGCCCCTAGTGACTGTTCTTCCACTTCACAACAATGAAGAAACCACCCATTAGGTTCTAGACGTGTGGATGCTTTGTACTGTCACTTTTTTACATGTCTGTAAACCACCTGCGTGCAGGGACCACGTCTCAAGGGAGGAGTAAATCAAAAACCAAACCTGTTGCCGTCAAGTCGATTCTGACTCATGGCAACCCCATGTGTTACAGAGTAGAACAGTGCTCCCATAGGGTTTTTTCTTGGCTGTAATCTTTACGGAAGTAGATTGCCAGGCTTTTCTTCTGTAGCCCTGATGAGTAGGTTTGAACCACCAACCTTTTGGTTAGTCGATGAGTGCAAACTGTTTGTGCCACCCAGTAGAACCTTAAGGGAGGAGTAGGATGACAAAAAGGAGCCTTGGGACAGGGAAAACCCTGGCTACTAGTCTCAAGTCTGACCCTCTATGGCCTAGAGAAACTCAACCGGCTTCTCTGGGCCTCAGCTCCCTCATTTGTCAAATGACAAACTGTGCAAGATGGTTTGGTCTGGATCGGCCTCTGATGTTCCCCAGCTCAGTATCCCCCTCCTTTGCCTTGAACTTTGCAAGTGTCCCAGAAAGTCAAAGAGGCTGCTGCCTCAGGACAGACTGCCACGAAGGGCCCTGACCAGCGAGAGGGTGTGTGTGTGTGTGCTTCTCTTCTGGGAGCGTGCTGGATTCTGATTGCTGCACAGACTGGCCCTGGCAAGTCGCTTGGGCTTGGAACACAGCTGGCGGCTTTGGGCAGCCGAGCTGCCAAAGTGCTGCTTCCACAGATGCGGGAGAGATTATACAGGGTGTGGGAGTGGCTCATTGTTTTCACAAGGTGGGGTGTTTGCTCTGCCTTGTTTAAAGCTTTGGCAATATTGATTGAGGTTGCTCGTCTGTGCTTTTAGAAAGCAGGCTCTCTAGCTGACAAGTTCCAGGAGGAAGCCCTTTGAAATTACTCTTAGCTCAGGCACTTCATGGACACTGTTTTAAGCTTTTATGAGCTCAAAATAGATAACATCCCAGTGACCCCCTTTATGATAGGGCCCTTTTCTCCAGAGCCCTAAGGCGGGGTTTGTCATCCACATCTTAGGGAGTGGTAGAAGGTGTAAGGCTTGAGAGGTCCTAGCACATTTTGCTGGAGGTGAAGGAGGACAGACTGTTGTGTTTCTGTCTTCTGCTTCAGCCTAGCACCATGAGAGCAGCCTGGTTCTTTAAAAATGATCTACTTGCTTCAAGGGTCAAGCCACATGGGTTCCAAGGATGCCTCCAAGGCTCTCGTCACAGAGGCTATGTTTAAGCTGCTTAAATTTTTGATTTTCTAATTCACTGGTTATTATTGAGAAATAAATATATGCACATAGTTTTATTTTTTTAAGTTCAAGTGGACTATGTAATGTTAGCCCTCACCCCCCTCCCCAGAAGCAACCACCAATATCAGTTCATATGTGTTATCTGTATGCTTCCAGAGATATCCTGTGCACATGCTGGAGGGCCGTGTGTGTGTGTGTGTGTGTGTGTGTGTGTGTGTGTGTGCATATGTGCGCGTGTGTGTAAGATGTCCCT
>NW_004443939.1:14195222-14197318 GCF_000243295.1 Trichechus manatus latirostris | reverse complement strand
ACAAAGCTACCAGCTTTGGAGCCAGATGTCCATGACTAACCCAGAACTGCCTCCCACTGCGCTATTTCAGGCTTTTGGGACATAGAAGTGTGGAATCTCAGTATTGGGAGCTATTTGATAGCTCAGCGGGTTCAACTGCTGGTCCTTGAATCCCCTCTAACACTAGCAATGGCAGCTTATAAGGCCTCACGGCTTATAGAGTGCTTTCCCATAGGGTGACATGGTATTGCCCCCAAACAAGGGCCAAGTGTATGGATATCTCTCTAGTTAGTGTGCTCAGCTTGGAGGCATTTACTGCTAGAAACACTCCTTTCACCTGATGCTAAAAGATATTTTAGAACATACAGTGTGGTGTAGACAGCACATGGTCTGGAGCCAGCCTGCCTGGATGTGAATCTAGGATCCACCATTTATTAGCTGACTAACGTTAGGCAAGTTCCTTAGTCCTCAGTGCCTCTGTTTCCTCATCTGAAAAATGAGGGTAATAACAGCACAGTCTCGTAAAGCTGTTCCATGGGTTAAATGTTAAGGTATGCAAAATGTTTAAGACAGTGCCTGGCACATAGAAAGTTATATATATATTTTAGTGGCTGTTATTATTACTCTTCTTGCTGTTGTATCTTAACAGGGACAAAACCCCTCAATAGAGAAGGGACTTAAAGTGTGAGATTTCCTGGGAAGAAAATGAATGATTTTTGCCTTTTATGATCCACCAAAGAATTAATGCCTTTGAATTACGGTGCTGGCAAAGAATATTGAATATACAATGGACTGACTGCCAAAAGAGTGAACAAATCTGTCGTAGAAGAAGTACAGCCAGAATGCTCCTAGGAAGCGAGGATGGCAAGACTGCGTTTCATGTACTTTGGACATGTTATCAGGAGGGACTAGTCCCTGGAGAAGGAAATCATGCTTGGTAAATTAGAGGGTCAGTGAAAAAGAGGATGACCCTCAGCAAGATGGATTGACACAGTGGCTGCAACAATGGGCTCAAGCATACCAACAATTATGAGGATGGCACAGGAATGGGCAGTGTTTCCTTCTGTTGTACATAGGGTCGCTATGAGGTGGAAGCGACATGACGGCACCTAACAACAACAACAACATGATCCACGTGCTTTACATGGCATCTTATTTAAACCGCACAACAGTATACAAGCTGGGTATTGTCAATTTGAATTTTACAGAGGATGAAACTCGGGCAAGTTGCCCAGTCATACACATAGTAAGTGGCAGAGGCAGGGTTTGCATCCAAGCCTGATTCCAAAGGCACGAAACTTCAGTGACTTAAATTCCTACTGAGGTAGACAAGACTGGGACTGCTGGCTTCTGGCCTGGGGATGACAGAATGATCTGGGTAACGCAAGAGAAGAATCTTGGAGGAGAAGTGTTGTGAGGTTTGAGAAATGGAGCCTGGGGCTGCCAAGGCCCCAGGCAATGGGAAGAATATTGGCATACAGCTTCCCTCCCCAGTTGCTCCCCTTAAATGCATCCATTCTTGTCCCATATTCAGATGCCTTCAACTTGCAGCCTCTTCCACCAGAGATGGATTCCTTCACTTACGTGAGCACATCCTCACCTTCTCAGACTGCGCTGCAGCAGCCCCCTTCTCTTCCTTTACCCTCAGTTCTCTCTCCTCTGCCTCCTGAGTAACCTCACCTTCTTTACAACTCTTTCCTTGAGGAACGGAATGGCTTCCTGGCTTCCTGCCAAAACCAAAATATTCTGGGCTGTGTTTATCTGTTCTATGCTCACATAGGACTGGGAATGTCACAGTAAAGCTTCAATTCTCTTGAATTCGGATGAATCAATGCTCAGGCTAGTGCTTAGCAAATGGCAAAAATACTTGCTTATCATTTATTGAAATAAGTTGAGATGAGGAGGGGAATGTGCAGCTTAAACAATTTGGGTACATTCATACAACAGGACATTATACAACTGTTTAAAAGAATGAGATAGATCTCTATGCATCTAAATATAGAAGAACAAAAAGCTATGGGTCTTTAATCTTTGGGTCACAAGCTTCAGAAAATTCCTGTGCATGTGCTGCTCTTAAATCCAAGAAGAAAATGGGGTGATGACTTAGATGGTAACTT
>NW_004443939.1:14152823-14177174 GCF_000243295.1 Trichechus manatus latirostris | reverse complement strand
ACATGTTTACTAAAGAAATTTTAGAAAATAGTGTTAAATGGATCTAAAATCATCTATAATCCTATCATCTGATGTGATCGCATTAATATTTTGGTATACATCCTTGGGGCAAAAACAACCAACTTACCAACCAAACCCATTGCTGTTGAATTGATTCCAACCCATGTGTTGCAGAGTAGAACTGCTTCATAAGGTTTTCTTGGCTGTAATCTTTATGGAAGCAGATCACCAGGCCTCTCTTTCATGGTGCCTCTGGATGAGTTTGAGCTGTCAAAACCTTTAGGTCAGTAGTCAAGTGCAAACCATTTGCACCACCTAGGGACCCATCCTTGGGGCAGGGAGAGCTAATTGCTACCCAGTACCCATTTTCCCCTCTTGTTTAGGAGGAGAAACTTGATTTTTGGGTGACAATGAGCCCGATTAAAAGAACACATTTTGGTCTTCCTTTGTCTCACCAAGTGCTGGCCAGTGAGACATAACCAGAAGTGTCATGAGTGACTTCTTGAAAGCTCTTTAAAAAGGAAGTGTGGGCACCTTCCTCTCTTCTTTTTGTAGTTGTAGTTCCTGCAGCCATTGGACCATGAGGTGAGCTTGAGGATGGAAGCCAATGTCAGGATAGTGGACCTGAAAGATAGATGAAGCCTAGGTCCCTGATGACTACAGAACTACCACACTAGCCCTGTAACAGAGTTTAACTTCCTTTACCTGAGTGAGAAACTGTTAGCTAGTTTAAACCATATTATTTTGGCTTTTATGTTATATACAACCAAATTAGTGCTAACTAACATATCCTGCATATGCACATGTATGTGTATACACACTATTTTTAAAAAATTCAAATACATATTGTTTTGCAACCTGCTTTTCTTTTTTATATATATAATATAGCAAATATCCTTATATGCCATTTGATTTTTTTCTATGTTATCTTCAGTGAAGGCCTATTATTGCTATAGTATGTGATATAATGTGATTTATTAAACCATTAGGTTTCAATTTTTTTTCCTTTCATGAACAATATTTCAGTGAACATATTTGACACTAAATATCTGCATACATCTATGATATACTTAGAATAAATTCCCCCTAAGGGACTGTTAGGTCAGAAGGTATACTATTTTAAAATCTTTTGTCACCCAGGGAGGTTGACTAAATTGAGTCTTCCACCAGCAATATAGGAGAGTGTTCATTTCCTTGAGCCTTAGCAGCAGCAGCTATTATTGTTTAAAAGCACATATCTACCAAACTGGCAGAGGTAACCAACTCACTTTTGCCGGAAGTAACGCACTGAGAAAATGCTGACCGTGATGACAGCGATGCAAATGCTTGGTGCCACAAATGCACTCCAATTGGCTTTACCTAAAAAGTTAGCAAATCCTGCATTGAGTTCTTTTCAATGACATTTCAAAACACTGACTGTTGTGTGCACCCTCTGGGCCCTACCCACAGCTCCTGGGTGGCTGGTCTCAGGAACAAGGCCAACTAGTTTATGTCCATTCAGTTGGCCCTAAGGGTGATGATACTCTGGCTCTAAGGGAGGAGGGACAGAAGAAAACAGGGTGTGGTATACAGGCTGGCTGTGTGTTGAAAGGCCTGAGTCCTAGTCTTGTTTCTGCGACTAACACATGTATAATATTTGGACATCAGTTTCATGATCTATAAAATGTGAATGATGATGTCTACCTTGCAGGGTGTTGTGAGGATTAGAGATGGTGTATTTAAAGCACATAGCAGAGTATTTGAACATAGGAGGCCCTCCAGAAACAGTAACTATTAATTTTACCAAACCATTGACTAGGTCTTCTATCTAACTAAGGTCTTAGAAGTTGTTCCTATTCCTTCCTATGAAAAGAAATATAGCATTTCACCACTTGTCAGAATCATTCATTAATTCATCCAACATTTATTGAGTATTCGCCCAGTCCTATCAGGTGCTGGGATACAAAGATGAATAGGACATGGGCTCTGCTGTCTTAAGAAGTCATAAAAGTAGTATGGGAGACAGATGTGTAAACCATAGACGACTATGCCATGGGACACGTGAAAAAACGGGCATGGACAAGGCAGCGCAGCAGAGAAAAGCGTGGGAAACTGCCTCATGAGCAGCTCAGGAAGGTTTCACAAAAGACACAATGTCAAAAGTTTAGAGTTGAAGGATAGATAGGAGTCAGCTAAGGGGACAAGTTCGGGAAGAGCAGACTAGACAAAGAAAAGTGTGCAAAGGCATGGAAGGAACACAACAGGAACCTGCAAGGAGTCTGATCTTGCTTTAGCATACAGAATGATGAGGTGTGTGGCGGGGGATAAAGCCAGATCATGCAGGGCCTGGTAACTAAAGAGTGTGAATTTTAGCTTGAAGGCCCTGGGGAACCACTGATGGGTTACAACAAGAAGTGGAATATCAGGATTGGATATCTTACAGAATGATTCTTCTGAATGGAGAGGCTGGGAGGGAGGGTGAGTTGGGGTGGGGGGGCTTGAACCAGTTAGCTCCTATGAGAGGTATGTTAACAGGGCCTGAACTGGGAAGTTAATGGAAGGCAGCCTTGTTACCACCCCACACAGTTGGCAGAATGTGACATTTCTTCAGCATCTGCCTTCCTTCCTGGGCAGATGGGACAAGTTTGGAGTACCACTTGCGGAAAGATGCTGAGGTCTTAATCCCCACTAATTGCTCACAAGTTAATCTTCACAGGAGTGCTGGGGAGAAGAGGGGGTGTCAGTTTCCCCAGTGGAGAGGTACCTGGCATAGAGCAAGGTCCTGAGTGATCAAAGTGATGCTCCAGTGTCACAAAGCAAGAACACTTGTTTTATGCTTGGACTAGATGGGAGCAAGCTTTACCAAAGAGAACTGTGCTAATTTAGCAAGAGGAGGGAAGTCCATGTTAGCTGGGCCACTTAGTCAGATACTCAAAGTTAAATTATTTTACAGAACTCAAATCTGAGTTTGAGTCATAATTCTGCCACTTACCACCTCTATGACCTTGGGTAATTGTTCTGTACCTTGGTTTCCTCACTTGTAAAAAGGCATAATTATCCATTATTCCTTTATTCATTTCACACTGAGTGCTTGGTTGTATGGGCCAGGCACTTTACATGGTTGTTGTAAGGGTGAAACGATCAAAGCTGTGTAGAGCACTTAACACAATGACTGGCATATAATAGCCACCCAATATGCAATTTCTGTTGTTATTATTGGTGTTATTCTCATTATTCATTGAACAGATATTTTGTGAGCATGTGCTGGTCCCTATTCTAGGCCTTGAGGATAGAGATGAACAGATATCAGTCCCTGCCCTCGCTACTGAAGTCAGAGTCAGAAGTGGGTGTCAAGTGTGTAATAAGTGCCACAGTGGATTATGAAGGGAGTATGGAGGTGCATTTGGGAAGGCTTCCTGAGGAGGAAACATTTCTGCTCGGTTTTGAAAAATAAGCAGACATTGTCTCCAAGCAGACAATGAAGTGTTAGAGCACACCAGGAAGAGAAGACAGCAAGTGCAGATGTGTAGCAGCAAGAAAGTAATTAGTGAATTAAAGTCTGATAATCTCCATGCCAAATGTAGTGGGGGTGTACATTCAGAATGCAGGGTGGGCTTGCCATTTTAAAGTGGTCTCTTACCTTGCAGATAAAATTCCCTCTCATTTCCTCTGGGGCTCTCTCCAGCAGCTGTCAGAGCTGTCATCCACAGGATGTATGTCACTCTGGGCTGCAGGCTGTTTATTGAGTGTGAGTTTTGGGATATTCTATAGGGAATTTCTGAAAGGAGGGTAAAGATAAAGGAAGAAAGGTACATATTAAAGGAAATGCTTGAATGTGGGTTTTACTCATTTTTATTTTTTAATGCCTCATATAATTTGAAAGGAAGAAAAAAAATAACCCCAAACACATTGCTATTCTAAAATAGTTCTAATTCTTCAGTACTTAAAACTTTAATAGGCCCTAGACATTCTTATTTATGGAGGCCCCGCTCCACAGCACATCAGACAAATTAAATATTTTTTCTCTGGTAAAATCTTTTCAAAGAATTTTTTATCATTTGGCTTTTGAAATTATTGAGCCGCAGTAAACTTTTATTTCCTATGACTGATTTTTCATGCATTTATTGGATATATTTGAAAATTCTTGGCAGGGGGTGATGAAATGTACAAACTTTTCAAGGTGACGGAATTTTTAAGACAGGTAAGTTTAGCAAGTAATAAAATAGACATTTAAGTAACATTGTGATTTTGAGCTTTTCTTTTTGTCGACTCAGGGTACTGAGCTCAGAGGACTTAATATGATGGATCTACTTCAGTTGACATAAAATCATTAAGAATTAGAGCAATGGTACTTAGATTCAATTCATTTTGTCAGACTAAACCTAGTTCCTTATGTTTGCAACACCCCCTGCAGTTTCTTAGTGGGGGAGATTTTGTTTTTTGAGCAATGTGTTGAGGCTGTTTTTCTCCTGGAAGAAATATGAGTGATGGTAGCCTTTAGTAAATAAGCAATATTCTCTTCCAGTGATCTGCCGGGCATGGGTTTTGGAATGACATCTCAAAAGCCAGGAAGGACAATAAAATCAAGGCCAGAACTTTGGCAGACCTGCTCTTGAGCTGGAGATGAAAGTGAAAATTAGAGCTCAGCACTTTGTGCCTGAACATCATACACTGGCTCACAAACCCCAGGGAAAGTCAAATGATGATCCTGTTCACTGAATTTATTCTGACATTCACAAATATTTATTGAGCACTGTCTTAGATATCTAGTGCTGCTATAACAGAAATTCCACAAGTGGTTGGTTTTAACAAACAGAAATTTATTCTCTTACAGTCTAGGAGGCTAGAAGTCTGAATTCAGGCAGCCAGCTCCTGGGGAAGGCTTTCTCTCTCTGTCAGTTCTGAGGGAAGGTCCTTGTTCTCAATCTTCCCCTGATCTAGTTTCTTAGCACAGGGACTCTGGGTCCAAAGGATGCACTCCACTCCCGGTGCTTCTTTCTTGGTGGCATGAGGTCCCCATCTCAAGTTTCAGGATCCCATTTCTTCCCAATCAATGCCCTCACTTCAACTTCAGACACCACTCAAGGTTGGGAATTCAGTTGGCGTTTTATTTCATGATAAGACTCTGGGTTTGGTTTTTGGCAATATCAGCTCTGTTACTATAAGAAATAAGGCTTTCCTTCAAGGAGCAAGTGGAAACTTTGAGGTTGTTTATGCAGCACTTGAGTTTTGACTCTGAAGCCCTGAGCTCATCTCCTTCTTTCACCACTTTGTCTAGCGAAAGTAGGACAAACCAACCAGCTTCCTTCTCGTTACGACAAACTTGTAGAAAGGTATCAAACATGCGATCACCCAGAGCTTCGCATCTCATCAATACCTGATCTATTGGTGGTGATATTTTGCATATTTCTATTGCTACCTCACGCCATGGATTAGCAGTGCCCTCTTTACTGCTGCAAGCAGACTCATCAACATCTTTAAGACTAACCAGACTTGAGAACAAATTTAGAAAACTCATCCTCACAGTTTTGTTTCTCTAGAACCACTCTCAGTACCAAATGTCTTAGGCTGGGCTCTCTAGAGAAGCAAAACCAGTCAAGCATCTATATATAGACTATACATAGTCTAAATATATATACAGAAAGAGAGAGAGAGGTTTATATCAAGGAAGCAGTTATAGAGGCTGGAAAGTCCTAAGTCTGTGGGTCAGGCTGGAGTCTTCTCCTGATTCATGTAGCTGCAGGGGCTGGTGAACCCAAGATTGGCAGGTCAGGTAACAGGCCTCTGGCTCACAAATCCCAAGATTGGCAGGTAAGCTGGCAGGCTACTGCCTCATAGACTGCAGAGACTGATGAATCCCAAGATCGGCAGGTCAGCTTCTAGCTTAAGTTTGATGAACCGGAGGTCAGATGAACAGGAGCCAGCTGTAGGATCCAGAGCAAGCAAAAGCCCACAGACCTTGCCAGAAAGTCCACCTACATTGGATGCAGGCCACACCCCCAAGGAAACTCCCTTTCAACTGACTGGCTACTCACAGCAGATCCCGTCATGGAGGTGATCACATTGTATTAGATCTCATCATGGAAGTGATTACATCTTTATATGACTGCCAAACTACATGATAACTGCCAAACCACTGAGAATCATGGCCCAGCCAAACTGACACCCAACCTTAACAATCACAAGCACCTACTCTGGACAAGACACTAAATGTACAAAAGCACAGAATCTGCCTCAAAGAGTTCACGATTAGAGGTTTTCTTACACTATCCTGTCTCAGCTTATTCTCTGGTAAGCAACAAGATGGAGCCCATTAATATTATCTCCACTCCATCCAAAGGGGCTGAGGCCTGAACAGATCATTTAACAGCTGTGAGCCTCAGAGCAATTTCTACATTTTATATCCTGTTGAGAAAAGTACCTTGTGGAAAATTCCCAAGCCTACTCTAGCTTGATGAAATTGCTTGCACAGATTTAAACTATATGATTGAGCTCAAAAAACCCTTTCCTGTACTTCCTAAGGCAGGGGATTAAAAAATGAATTTTAGAGAGATCTTCTGCTCATCTTGCTGCAGCAAAGCATCAGCTAGCATCAGGGAATCAACTGTCCAACTGCATACGGGTATCCTTAGCTGTAGAAGAGAAACAGGACATTGGAACAGGAAAGGGTGTTACTGGGCTGAAAAAAAGTTTATATATACACAAACACAGGTATATTTGAAGAACATGAATAGAAACTCTATAGGGGGAGCAGTGAGGAGGGTGATGGTGTCAGTTTGATTGGCAACTAGGGTGAGCTGAGTACTGAGAGAACGAAGTCAAACAGGAAAAACTGGTCTTGCTGCTTTCTGGGCTTTGATCTCTGGCAGAGATGAAGAAGGCCATTCGGCTAAAGGTGGTTAAATGACAAAGACACCAGTTTAGGAAGATGTAATAGTTACCAATCCTCTAAAAGGCTGCTGATAGGAAGGTCTAGTGGTATCAGGAAAAATAGCTGCATTGTTACAGGAAATGAGTTTTTACCTAAAAATCTCCATTGCTTTGACAAAGTGTGGGTGCAGTATTCAAAACCAAAACAAAACAAAATCCAGTTGCTGTCAAGTCAGTTCCACTCATGGTGACCCTGTGTGTGTCAGTATAGAATTGTGCTTTTTGGAATTAGATCACCAGGCCTTTCTTCCAAGGTGCTTCTGGGTGAACTTGAACCTCCAACCTTTTGGTTGGCAACCAGGCAGGTTAACCATTCGCACCATCCAGGGACTTCGCAGTGTTCAACCATTTGTTATTCAACAAATACAGTATTGATTAAGCACCTACTATGTGCCTGGCCTATTATAGGTACAGTGGAGACAATAGTAAGCAAAATTGCCATGACTTCTGCCTTCATGATGCTTAGAGTCTGTTGGTGAAGACAACCAAGTTGTTGCTGTTGTTAGATGCCGTTGAGTCAGTTCCGACTCAGTAACCCTACCTACTATAGAAGGAAACACTGCTCAGTCCTCCGCCATCCTTGCAATTGTTAATGCTTGAGTTGCAGCCATTGTGTCAATCCTTCTCACTGAGGGTAACCAAGTAGTAACAAAGTATAATGTGTGTTCCAGTAGAGCAGTGCAGCTTGCCATTGGTGCACACAATAGTATCAACAAACTTCCAGAGGAATGGCTGTGCATCAGATTCACCTGTGGAGCCTATATAATGCAGATGCCTAGTTGTTAGTTGCTGTTGAGTTGATTCTGACTCATGGAGACCCCACGTATGCAGAGTAGAACTGCTCCAAAGAGTTTTCAAAGCTGTGACCTTTCGGAAGCAGATCACCATGCCTGTCTTCCAGGGTTCCTCTGGGTGGGTTCAAACTGCCAAGCTTTTGGCTAGTAGTCGGCTGTTTAACCGTTTACTCTATCCAGGGACTTTTTGATGCCTGGGTTCCCCCAGTTTTACACTTCTCTTGACCAGGCAGAGCTAATGCCCTTCTTTTCTACATGTTCCATTAGTACTGCTGCCACCTCCACATGCCAACAAACTGGTAAGATGGGGCCCTTTCTTCCTAGGAGCTCCATCCTCGTCTGGCTGCTGTGTGCCTCTCCCTCCTGGTGTCTTTCTCCCTCCTCTTCAACCTGCTATCCCTGCCACTCCCTAGACACTGCCCTGTGAATTCATTGATGACTTCTGATTGCTAAATGCAGTGGGTAGTTCCCAGTCCTTGATTATAGCAGTCACATCACATTTGTGTACTTTTCCACCTCCGTCACTAGACTGTGAGCTCTCTGAAGATAGGGGATGGGTTTTATTATCAATAAATGCTATTGAATTAAATGGAAACTTAATCTAAATTGGTTTAAAATAGGACTGTGAATCTGCACCTCCTCTCCTTTTAACTTATTTTAAAATAGCCTTACATAGACTTTAGATTCATTGGATTCCTGGCAAAATAGGGTAGATATTTTCTTCGACATCAACAGAAGCTACTTCAAGAACCAACTGCCCATGTTGATCTTTCTGGTTGTAAATATGCATCTCTGTTTACATTCTGCCAAAACAGAAATTTTTTTTTTTTTGGGCAAATTTCACATGAAGAATTCCAAATGGCCCAGAAATCAAAAAACCCGTTGCCATCGAGCTGATTCTGACTCATAGCGACCCTGTAGGACAGAGTAGAACTGCCCCATAGGGTTTCCAAGGCTGTAATCTTTATGAAAGCAGACTGCCAAATCTTTCTGTTGTGGAGCAGCTAGTGGGTTCGAACTGCCAACCTCTCAGCAGCCGAGTGCTTTAACCACTGTGCCACCAAATGGCCCAAGAGAAGGTCAATTCACTCATCTTCTCTTGGAGTACATTTCAGAACTAACATACCCTGGACAGGCCCAGTGGGAAGCAGTTCTGTTCAGTGATGTAAACTGTTCATCAAAGTGGTCTAAACACATGATTGTAAAGCCTTTAAATGGAATACTATGGAGCTGTTAAAAAGGAAATAGGCAAATCCATATGCACTGATGTGTAAAGATCTCCAGTATGTATTATTGAGAGATAAAAGCAAGATGCAGATCAGAATATAGAATCAGAACCCAAATATGTGCTTGTGTGTGCAGTATTATTACTATTTTCTGGAGGAACACATGCAGAAGTAGTGAAATGTTAGGGGAGTGGGCCTAAGGGTGCAGGAAGACTTTTCAATCTGTATAACCTTCTGAACTACTTGAATGTTTTTATCATGTGTAAGTATTATTTATATAAATTTTCCAGGTAAAAATCCCTCTGGTAGGCAGCTGTCTGCATCTGCATCTCAGAGTGGCTTTGTTATATTCTTCTTGGACCTAATAACTCTCATAAAGGAATAAAAATATCATTTCTTTATGATAAATGGCCCTGAAAAGAACGTTAGCTGCTTATACGGTAAAGAGAAGGTTAAACTAGGGGGTGGGGAAGGGAATAAATCTCTGAATAAATCAAAGATGGAACATCAGCTCTGGCAAGTGACTTAGCGCTAGTACCCAAATGAGTGAGTCATGAAATCATTTGAGATAATGCTCCAGCCAGAATTTATTTTAATTGCTTTAGTCTTAGACATAGAGTAATTATGGGTCATAAGGGGTTATTAAAATTGTGTTGTATTTTATCATTTTAGGGGGAAAATAATATACTCTGATGATATTTACAAATATGGAGATTTAAAAGTTCTCCAAATGCATTGACCTCCATGCCTATATAGTATTGAAGTGCCTTTGTTGCTTTTTGAAACACTGTCTCCCCATATAACTGAACAACTTGAGAGTCTAGTTCATGCTTTTCGTGTCAGTATCCTTAGCAATTTGTTTGGCATGTAACTTATATTCAGTAACTGTGTGTATGTGTGTGTGTGTAAATTTGTTGTTGTTGTTAGCTGCCACTGAGTTGGTCTCTGACTGTGCTCTCTATGACCAGTCGTGGATGGCACTGTTGTGATCCATAGGGTTTTCATGGGCTGATTTTTCAGAAGCAGATCACCAGGCCTTTCTTCCTAGTCCATCTTAGTCTGGAAGCTCTGCTGAAACCTGTTGAACCTCATAGCAACAAGCAAGCCTCCGTGAAAGATGAGTGGTGGCTCCACACGAGGTGCATTGGCTGGGAATCGAACCCAGGCCTGAATTCTACCACTAAACCAACAATACTTCATTGTACGTGTGTTTAGATGTCTTTTTTTTTTTCACTCAATTAATTCCACAAATATTGATTGAGTACCTACCAAGTGCCAGGCACAGTGCTAGCACTTGTGTGCATGTGTGCCCATGCGCATGCTCGTGTGTTTTCCTGACATCTAAGTAAGAAAGCCCCCACTGCATTTGGTTCTCACACATACCACAGAGCTGAGGTTGGGAATCAGAGTCCCGTTCTTTCCAGTAGATCCTGTAACGCAGGATGCAGCCCATTTGCTCCTGGGCTGGAATTCTGTTCCATGAAATTAAAATGCCTCCCTTTTCCTCTGTGATGGCATGAATATGGGGGCCATTCAAGGGTGCTGTGAAGTAGAACACAGGAGGCTTTTATTATCCTCCAAATCGAAATCATTAAACCAAAGCAAAATTTGGCAAAAGGTCCGAAGACTCACCTTTGTGCTTAGAGCTACCCCAAATGGAGCTGCATCCTGCCTGGTCCCCTGACAGTGCGTACACGTGGATTTCATAACAAACGTAGGGTTTTATGTTCTCTGCAAGAAAAGAGACTTCTTATTGTAACAGATGTGGCATCACCGGTGAGTCACTAAAGGCAGCCATTTTACGATCTGATACAGACTCCTTGATGGCGTTTCTTGCCTGTCCCTCGTTTGCAGAAGGTTCAAGTCTGGACGGAGGGTGAAGGGATGACCTAAGTTACAAACTCTCAGCATCTTTTTTGCCATGTTGCTGGCTTCTGGAAGTCACTGCTCCCAACTCCCAAGCATGAAGGAAAAAAAAACACCTGAATTTCTGACATAAACAAACAAGGTCATCGTAATGGAGAAGGAGACAAAAGGTATACAAGTTCCAACAGGGATTTCAGTATAACCACACAGACATGTGAACACAGACTACTTTTGAAACAAAACTTACCTTCCAGAAACAAAACAAAACCTTTGACTTCTACAAGTAAATAATTTACTGTTTACAGAAAAGTGAGGCTGACATTTTGCAGGCACAGAACCTGAGCATCTCTTGTAATTCCGCAGATGCTCACTGGGGTCTGACAGTGCAGCGCCAGATTATACCTTGGGCGGGACTAACCAGGGCACTGTTCCCCCCTTCCTTCCCCCACCATGTTCCAGCAAAAGCTCAGGGGCTTCACAGCCTGGCAGTTCTGGCAGATTCTTGGGAAAGGAGTCAGAAGGAATGCAGCAGAGCATCTGGTATATTTTGGTTATTCTCTTTTTGATGGACTGTCCTAGCTTTCAAAGAGCCGCAGTGCAATTTTCTGTTGCCCATAAAGCTTAGTGGCAAGTCACCCTTCTTCCCTGACAAAGCTCCTTATTTCCATGAATCTCAGATTTCTACTTCCTGGGAAGAAAAGACCCCTCTCATAGATACTGCCCATGACGTATCTTTACATTCCAAATGAGAATTTAAAGGGAAAAGAGAAACAATCCTTATTAGGTAACTACAGTATCATGTAGTCAACTTCCAATATTGTTTAATAACCTGCCAATAGGTAGATCTGGTCCCCTATACTGACAGTTGATGAGGGTTTAACATTTATTTTCTGGGAAGAGGAGTTTTACATCAAAGAATAATTTACTAAATTGTGTGTGCTTCCAATGAAAATCCATGATTCCTTAAGTATTCCAACAAGTAGATGGCACATAAAGCTCAGATGTGCAACCAGTACTGTTGGAAGAGACCATGATGAGATCCAAACTCATGGCATGGGTGGGTGATGACTGCCAGATTCAATTCGTGTTCATGAACCAAGTGAGATGAAGGCAAGGACACAGCTCAGTTCCGTAATCCAAAGATTCCTTGTGGGTAACATCCAGGCCCAGAAGCCCAAAGGACAGCACAGAATATGGAATCCCATTTCACTTGTGATTGGCTAGTGAGTAGCGTTCTGCTCCTAGTGCCTGCTCTTCTGCCCCTAGTTGTGGAAGCGGCCAACCAGCCACTGTGCCATGTTGAGGCCCCGGAGTTCCAGATGAGCTCATGAGGCAAATGGTTTAATTGCATTTTGCCAGGCAAAATATGAGTTTCAGGGCAGAGGCCTTGGCAAGTGCTGCTTCAGAGGCTATGGGCTTCTTCTTGTGAAGGGCCCACCCTTAGTGGAGGAGGTAAGATATCCCAGCTCTATCTATCTCAGCCAGTATTTTTTTTTTCATAAAGGGTAGCGTCCTTGCAGGCTTGTTTCCTGGTTCTAACTTTGTTGTTAGCTGCCGTGGAGTCTGCCCCCAACTCATGGCGGCGCTACACATAACGGAACAAAATGCTGCCTGGTTAAATGCTCGGCTGCTAACCAAATGGTTGGCAGTGTGAACCCACCCAGTGGTCTGTGCGAGAAAGACCTGGCCATCTCCTTCCGTAAGGACTACAGCCAAGAAAACCCTATAGAGAAATTCTACTCTGTCACGCATGGGGTCACTGTGATTCGAAATTGACTTGATGGTACCTAACAACAACAACCATAGAGGAAGGAGGATGGGGGCGCGTACAAGAGCGGCCCAAGTGGTCTAGACATCAGGGAAGGTTCTCTAGACACTTTAATGTTTGCATATTCATAAGAGGAGTGGCTCTGTCTGGTCAGAACAGTTTTCACCCAGACAGGACAGAACTGCCTCTGGCACAGGTCCAAACAACCTATAATCCAGGAGTCAGACTGTATTCTGGCCCTGCTCCAAGACACCCAACTCTGACCCAGATGCTGGGAAAAGGCTGGTGAAGTTCCAATCGCAATAAATCAGCTTAGTGACTGGAGAGTGCCATTTAGAACTCATGATACGTGTGAATAACCTGATTTTTTAAAAGTGTTTATTTCCAGAATGTTAACATCAGTGCAAACTACTAGCTAACCAAGTATTTTCAAGCATGGGAACAGCTTTAATTAATAAAGTTATTCTACCCATTAGTATATTAATGTTATTCAATGAACATAATCTAAAGTACTTAATAACATTTTAATTTCCTAAGGGTGTTAAACTTTCTTTTGTCATCTATTTTATGATATTTGTGTAGAATTATAGAATTTCTAGAAGGAAGAAATTGTAGGTAGTATATAGTTCAAACTATCCCACAAGGCTAAGTCCTAATACAGTCTATACTAAGCGTTTACAATTCTGTAGCGTTTTTTTTTAAGAGTTCAGCAAGGGCATTTTTTGATACACTGTTTTTCTGATTTGATGGGAAGAACAGGCCTGAAGGAAAACTGGTTTGACTGCAACAACTCCAAGGACAGAGAACACAGTAACTTAAGAGGCAATCGATTGTTCTGTTGGAGACCATCAACACGAAGAATGTTCTTTATCAAATTGAGCTGAAATCTGCCTTCTTATTATTTCTGTGCAGGGGTCTTAGTTTTTCCCTCCAGAGCAACAAAGGACTCGTGCTCTCTCATGTGTACCAGTCAAAGCCAGAAACAGCCATCAAGCCTCCCCACTCCCACCTCATCTAGAATTCTCTTCCACAGGCTAAATGGTCTCTAGATAAAAAGTTCCAGACCCTTCAATGACTTGTTTGCCTTCTCTGGATGCACACTAGGTAATCTAAGGTAGTGCTCTCTTTAAGTATAGTGATTAAAACAGAACACAAGAACCCTCAGCCATTGCTGGTGGGAACATAACGTGGTACAACCACCATGGAAAAACAGCTTGGCGGTTCCTCTAAAAGTTGAACATAGAACTACCGTATGACCCAGCAATCCCAATCCTAGGTATATACCCAGAAGGCGTGAAGGCAGGAACGCAAACAGAAACCTGTACACCAATGTTCATTGCAGTACTTTTCACTATAGCCAAAAGGTGGAAATAACTGAAATGTCCATCAACAGGAGAATGGCTAAACAAAATGTGGTATATACGCACAATGGAATACTACTCAGCCATAAAGAGAAATGAAGTCCTGATGCATGCCACCACACGGATGAAACTTGATAACAAGTCAGTCGCAAAAGGACACATTTGTGTGACCTCACTTACATGAAATAAGCAAATATATAGAAACCAAAGATTACTAGGAGTTAGCAAGGGTGGGAGGGAGTCCCTAGGTGGAACAAATGGTTAAGCGCTAGACTGCTGGTTGAAAGGTTGGCAGTTTGAACCCACCAGAGGGGCCTTGGAAGACAGGCCTGGTGATCTGCTTCCAAAAGGTCATAGCATTGAAAACTGTAAGAAGCTGTTCTGCTCTGTACACACGGGATTGCCGTGAGTTGGAATTGACTCAATGGCAGCTAGTAACAACAGGGGTGGGAGGGAGGGGGAAAGGGAGAATTTTTGCTTAGAAGGCATTGAGTTTATGTTAATGGTGGTGGAATGATTTGGAAGAGGTTAGAGAGAATGATTGCACAACTTAAAGAATGTAATCAGTGTCACTGAATTGTGCACATAGATTGTCGAGATAAGGTATGGTTGTTATGTATACTTTCACCACAGTTAAAAAAAATAAAAAACACAACCCACTAGAAGTCTGAGAAACTCAGACTATAAAAGGATGGGCTTATGGCTTATCAGTACGTGTGCTCTGTTTATTTCATTTGTGCAAGTCTTGTCTCCTGAAACAGGTTGTGTTTATCCTCCTGGGCGGGCTTAATGATTGTCATGGTCTAATGAAAATATTATGGGACTTAAGAGTTTGAAAACCTACTCAATTCTTACCTCTGTCACATATAATAATAATAGCTAAATGTATTGAGCACTTAAAATGTATCAGGCACTGTTCAAAGCATTTTTCATAAATTAATTTTTTTTAGTCTTTACAATAACCCAGTGAGGTAAGTCATGCGATTACCCTCATTTTACAGATAAAGAAACTGAGGCACAGAGAAGTTATTTGCCCTAGATTACACAACTAATAAGTGACAGAGCCTGGACTCAAACCCAAGTAATCTTGCTCCAGAATCAAGACTTTTAACCACTATGCAGAACTGCCTCTTGCTTAAAAATGACATTAAGTTCTGTCCAATCCTTTTAATATATTTTCAACTAATTTCTCTCACTTGATTCTAACCACGAACAGATTAGGAAACTGAGGATCAGAGACACCAAACATTACAAAGGTAATTCTGGACTTCTTATCACATAAATAAGTGGCAGAATTGGGAATGAAGCTTAGATCTCTTGGTTTCCTCATCTGTATAATGGACATAATAACTCCTACTGCACATGGTTATTCTGAGAATGAAAAGAGCTTCCAAATGTCAAGGTGTCCATCAAACTGACTGGGTACCACTTAGCTCTCCACTCAATTATTCATTCATTTTATTGGGCACTGTGCTGTAGTTGATGTTGGGTGTTACTGAGTCAATTCTGACTCATAACGACTCCATGTGACAGTAGAACTGCCCCCATAGGGTTTTCTAGGCTGTAATGTTTATGGGAGCAGATCTCCAGGTCTTTCTCCCACAGAGCTGCTAGGTTGGTTAGCAGCTGAGCGCTTAACCGTTGTGCCACCAGGGCTCAACTGTGCTAGGCACATGGATTTCCCATAAATATTAGATTTGTCAGACACCCAGGTGGCCTTCTATGACCAAAGTGGTGAATTTTGAGGTGCTGTCTTGATGGACTCTAGGTTATCCTGCTCTCTCTTACCATGGAGCCTCTTGTCATTGAGGCAGAGTCCAGCAGTTTCCCCAAACAAATATGAACTCAGTAACACTCCAGAAGGAAGATGAACAATTAGTACCTGAAATCAAAGCAGACACACTAGAGGATGCACTCCGCAGCCAGTTTAGAGGGGGCTGTGTGCTGCCTTCTGGATGGAGCTCCCGCCATTCCACCACATACTCCTGGACAGCCTTCCCAGGCGGCTTCCAAGTCACCACCATGTTGTCTACGCCCTCTGAGTGTGCAGAGACGTGGTGAGGAGCCAGCAACCCTTAGGGGTAAAAGGGGGGCAAAATTACAGTGGATAAAGATCTACGGAAAACAACAACTCATCCCGGTAAAGTTTTAGGAGAAACCATTTTTTTTTTAAAGGACTTCAGGTTCACACATTTAAATTCAATGTACTTCTCAGTTCATGGCAAACTAGCATCATCAACTTGTATAAGAACCCCATTGTAATGATTAAGATTGTGTGTCAGCTTGGCTGGGCCATGATTCTCCATGTTTTAATGTAATCACTCCCATGATTGAACATACTATAAGTAGCCAATCAGATGAAAGGGAGTCTCCTTGGGGGTGTGGCCCACATCTGTATATAAGCAGACGTTCTGGCTTTTTGCTCTCTCTGGATCCTGCGGCTGCTTCCTGTCGTCTCATGTCCCATTCTTGGGACTTGTGCTGTCAGCTTATCTGCCGAACCTGGGATTCGTCGATCTGCACAGCCTGTGAGTGGGAGCCCTGCTCTCCGACCTTCCGATCTTGGGCTTGCCAGCTTCTGCAGCTGTGTGACTCGGGAGAGGCCTCTACCCTGATCCACGGACTTGGGACGTTCTAGCCTCTACAATCACGTGAGCTGTTTCCTTGATATAATCTCTCTCTCTATATATATATTTATACACTTTATTGGTTTTGCTTCTCTAGAGAACCCAGCCTAAGACACCCATGTAGTGTTATTTTTTTAAAATGAGTTTCCTCTTCATCTTCTGTTCTTCTTTCCAGTCCGGGATTTCCATAAGCACCTGCTCTAGTGAATGTAATATACATCCTTCTAATCCATCTTCCATTGTTTATTTAACCTGGGGAGGGTAGGAACAGTTGCAGTGGAGGTGATTCCAACCCTTTGTATGTCAAGAGTACAGCTATGCTCCATTGGGTTTTCAGTGGCTGATTTTTCCGAAGTAGACTGCCATGCCTTTCTTCCAAGGTGTTTCTGGGTGGACTCGAACCTCAAACTTTTAGGTTAGCAGCTGGTCACATTAACTACTTGTACCACCCAGGGATGCCATTGTTTATTTAGACATATATGTATCCTTGAAAATTAGTATTGCTTTGTGTTTGTATTTTATTTTCATGAAATGGATTGTGAGATCAATCTACTGCTTTTCCTAACTTTTTTTTCACTCAACATTATGTTTCAGGGATATCACCCATCCTGCTGTTATATCCAGCTCATTCATTCAACCTGCTGCCTAAACCCCCCCCTTGTCAAGTTTCCAAGTTGAAGCAGTCTCCAAGTTCCTCTCAACTCCCTGCTTGTGTGCTATGTGAGAGCGCCTCTGGGTACACTGGCACAGAATTGCTCACTTAGAGAGTAAATGCACATATTATTTCACTAAATACTGCCAGACTGCTCTTGAAAATAGCCAATCAGTTGACCCTCCAACGAGAAAAACACAAAGAGTTTCCATTTCCCCCTTGGTATTTTCTGATTTTCTAATTTTTGCCAATCTGATACTTGTAAAGCAGAGTCTAATTGTGGTTTTATTTTCATCTTCTGATTTTTTTTAATGACGCTAAGCTTCTCTTCACATATTACTAGCCTTTTGGCTTCCCCTTTTGTGAACTGCCTAATCAAATACATCGCTCATTTTTTTCTGTTGAGTTTCCTGTCTTCTCCCTGATTTGCAAAAATGCCTTTTCTGTTCTAGATATTAATCACTTCTCAGTTTTCAACGCTAAAAATATTTTACCGGAGTCAGTCGGCTCTCTGATAACTTTACCATGTGTCTGTTGCACATAAAGTTACTTTGATACAGGTAAACGTATCTATGGCTTGTGCATTTTGGGTCTTGTGTATGGAATCCTCACAAAGCTGCTCAGTCACACTGTCTCCTATTAGCATTTAGTTTTGCTTTTCGCATTTAGGTTTTTAATCCAAATCCATCTGAAGGTTTTGTTAAAAGTGGTGTGAGGAAGGAATTAAACTTGATTAATTTTTCACATAGTGAGACAATCAATTTTCCCAAAATCATTTTTAAGTAATCCCTCCATTCCCTATGCATTTGTGATGCCATCCCTGTCATACACCAAGTTCCATATATTCACGGGTCTGTTTCTGGGTCGGCCTCTTCATCAGAACATACTTGTCATTTCATCAGGCTTTCTAATGTCTGACTATTTGGTTAGCAAAGTCTCTTCCTCTTATTGCTCTTCTTTTTTTTCAAAGTGGTATTAGATATTCATGAACATTTATTCTTCTATATAACCTTTAGAATCAGGTGGTCAGAGCCCCCAAATATTCCAGCTGATATTTTTATTGAAATTAAATTAAATTTATAGTTTAATTTGGGGAGAAATTGATATTGTCACAATGTTAAATTGCCTCATTAAAAATGCTGTTTTTTTTTTTTTTTTAAATTATTCAGATCTCCTTTTATATCCTTTAGTGGAGTTTTAAAAATTCCTCAAAGTTTTTCATGCATTCTTTGTTAGGTTAATACCTTAATTCCTAGACACGTTATCCTTTTAGTTAGCTATCTAAACAGCATCTTATTTTCTACTCCTTTCTTTTTTTCCACTATTAATCTGTGTATGTTGATCTTATTTTTGGTAAACCTGCTAGTTCTAATAATTTGTCTCTTAAATAGCCTTCTTGAATTTTCTATGTAAGCAATCACATTAACTGCAAACTTAACGTATCTCCTTCCTCCAATCTTTTTATTAAACCTCTTACTTCTTTTCCATTTTTATCTTATTTCTAATTTTAAAGAGAATGTGCCTATATCTCTTTATTAATATGAGGTTTGTTGCATGTTTTTGGTAGAAAGTCTTCAGAAAGTAATAAGTTTTCTTTTATTCCTAGTTTTCAAAGAGTTTTAGTTTTTATAAAATTGTGTTAAACTTTGCTAAATTCTCTGTCTGCATCTGTTAAGAACACAGCCTTTCTTTTTCTCTTTTAGTATTAATGTGATGAATTACATAAACACAAATAGGGATCAACCCTATTTGATCATTCTGCACTAATTTTTTTTGAACCTGTTAATATTTTTTACTTTGTTTCCATTTTTTAAAGTTTAAATGACGTAGAATATTACAGATAAAGTTAAAGTCCTTTTTCCCTCCATGGGTGATACTATTTATTTTATGTGCCAATCTGTTATTTAGCTGAAAGGTGATCTCCGGGAGTAGTTGCAATTCAAAGTTTAAAGGTTATTTCAGGCTGATAGTCTCGGGGGTTCCTCTAGTCTCAACTGGTCCAGCAAGTGTGGACTTTTTAAGAATTTGAGTTTTGTTTTACATTTTTCTCCTATTCTGTCAGGGTCCATCTATTGTGTCCCCTGATCAGAATGGTGGTAGTAGTAACTGGGCATCATCTAGGTCCTCTGGTCTCAGGGTAGATGAGGCCATGATTCGAGGTGTAGGCTGTTAGTCCTGAAGACTAGTTTCTTCTCTGAGTCTTTGCTTTCCTTCTTTCTCTTTTGCTCCCGATGAGTAGAGACCAATGGTTGTATTCTGCATTAATTTTTAATACATGTATTGGATTCAAGTTGCTAATATTTTATTTAGGTTGTGTATCAATGTTCACAATGATAGTAACCTATAATTTTTGTGTACTGTCCTTATCTGTTTTTAATAACAAAGTTAAATTAGTCCCATAAGGTAAGGTTGGGGAGATTTCCTTATTTTCTGTTTTCTGCAACAACTTGAATAACAGAGATTATCTGTACTTTCAGAGTTTAGCTGTAAAACAGTCTGGGTCTGGAGCTTTTTTACGGAGGGCATGTTGCGTATTAAGAAGTTTTTGATTCTTATTTCAACTTCTTAAATGGTTATTCTTTTAGTCAATTAAAAAATTAATCTTGTGCTAATTTTGACATTTTATATTTTTCCCAAAATTTACTCATCTAAATTTTAAAGTTTACTGGGGAAAAATATTCTTTCCCCTTGCTTTTTTTTTTTTTTTTTTTTTGGTATTCTGTTTATTTGCATCAGCTGTCTCTTTACCCCCATTGGTCTTATCAGAAGCTTGTCTATCTTATTAGGCTTTTCAACAAACCAGCTTTAGACTTTACCAACCATCTCTATTGGGTTTTAAAAATTTATTATTATTGTCCTTTTTATTGATTTCTGTCCTTGCCTTTATTATTTCCTTCTCACTTCTTTAAGTTATAACCTTTCTTTCCCTTATTTTTAAATGATAGTTTAGCTGGATAAAAAATTCCAGATTCAAAGTTCTTTACTGTCTTCAGTTTGAAAATATTACTTTGCCATATTTTTATATGCTTTGGTGTTGTTGCGATATCTCATATCCTTCTGGTTCTTGTTCCTTTGTAGGTGATTTGCTTTTTCTCTATGAATGCTTTTAGAATTTTCCCCCATTGACTTTGAGGTCCTTATATTTCACTATAAAATAAGAAAAAAATTTCTTATGTCCAGCTTACTACTCTCTGAGGCTTTTTGATCTGAGGTTCTTTAATTCTGCAATATTCCTGATCATTAGTCTTTAAATATTTCCTCCCTTCCATTTATTTTTTTCTCTTACTGGGACTCCTTTGAGATGGCTGTCATCACTTCTATTTCTGTTCTTTCAGTATTTATTTATTTATTTTTCAGTTTCTTTCATCTTTTTTGATGCCTTGTGGAAGAGTGTGTCTCCCAGTCTTGCAGTCACTAATTCAATCTTCAGATGAGTCTTTTTTGCTACTTAATCCACTGGCTGAATTCTTCAACAACATACTTTTAGTAATGAATCTCTCTATTTGTGGCTGCCTCACCTCCATCTGTCTCTGATTTATGTTTCTAGTGTCTTCTCTTATCTTTATAAGGGTATTTATTATGTTTATTCTAAACTCTGTTCTTTCTGTTGCACTAGTTCTGTTTCCTGGGGTACAGATTGTTGTTTGTTGCCTTTCTTTCTCAGTACTTGTGCTCCTCAGATTTCACCTACTTTTCTCCTTTGGGATCATGTTTTCTTTTCTTGGACTGATCAGCAACCTTGGCCTTTATTTTTTTTATGGAGGGAGGAGAAAAGGCTTAGCTGTAGCTCATGTGCCTCTGGGTAAGTTTAGGGCAAGAAAGAGGAGCTTTTCAGGGAGTAGAGCTCCAGGACGTACAGCCTCTACCTGACCCCAGGTTCCCAGTAGGCATACCTAGCACCCCCAGAACCTAGCAGTGTCTCTATTGCAGATGCTGTTCATGGGGGAGAGAGCTGCTATTCTCTTATAATTGCCAGACTCGTGGGGTGGGTGGCAGAAGGAAATGCTCAAGGACTAGCCAACTCATAGGCGCTCTTTGCTCTCAGCTCCCTTCCCTAGTGGAATTCCAGGGCTTCCTTGAAGCTTCTCTGCTCTGCTGTGCTGCTTCCAGCTGCAGCAGCTGCAGCCACTTGTCCCTGCGGTAGAGGTGGCTGGGCAATGATCAGCCCAGGACAATGTGGGAAGAGAAAGGAGTATAACTAGAAAGTGCTCCTCAGCTCTTCCTGTTTCACAACCTGTCCCTGTCCAACCCAGGCACTGGCAACCAACAACAACATTCCCCGTTACACAGGGGCTCAGCCATCTACCTCGCTATCTCTCCTTCGCCATCCTCAGGGCTTTAGTTGTGAAAGCCTATAGCCTGTGTATTGGCCAGCCATCTTGTCAGGATCTGGAAGTCCCCAGTGGTGGTTCTTTTTTCGTCATTTGCTTTGGTATTTGATGTCTTGGCTATGTCATGGGATTGTTTGGGGGGAATCAAATTTATCCACTCAGCAAATATTTATCGAGCACCTAAGATTTGCAAGACCCTATGTCAGGTGATGAGGAGCCCTGGTGGCATAGTGGTTAAGAGCTTGGCTGCTAACTAAGAGGTCGGCAGTTCAAATCCACCAGCCGCTCCTTGGAAACCCTACGGGGCAGTTGTACTCTATGAGTTGGAACCGACTCGATGGCACCTAACAACAGCAACAACATGCCAGGTGATGGGATAACATCGCCAAAGAGCTTTCCTAATCACTGCTCTTGCTTTCTCTGGAATTGGTTAAGCAAATCCACTTGGCATTGCCCACAGCCTCAGCCTCTGAGTCACCACAGTTGCTGGGAACAGCCTGAAATTTCTTCCCGCATGATGTTTGTCAGGGCATGTTTTTCTCCTTCAAAACCTTGCTAACAAATCACCTTGTTCCTGTCGCCTTTCCAAATTATTGTTTTAGCTTTAATCATTTGACTTTCCATTTCTATTTTCACTGAGAGCTTCTGCATAGAGTTAAGCAATTCACAGGATATTTGAAGAAGTGTCCACCTGTTCTTCAGCACAGCTCTGCCACTGACTATATGTATGATCTTGGGTAAGTTACTTCACCTCTTGGGGCCTCAGACTCTGACATCTGGTTGGGCCTCTGTCTATGATTGTGCTGGCTTCTGGCTCTTCTGATACTTCAAAAGTTCTTGAGTGCAGGGACTGGTCTTTGACATATTAAATATGCTTTATTGTTGACTAGTGTGTTCAGCACGCATTCAAGTTTCATCATAAACAACAAAATCGTGCTCATGTCTCTTGATATGCAATGCCACGGAAGCTTTTTTTTATGATGTGTCCCTAGTTTCTAAAAATCAAAATAATTCTGCCTGTCAGGGCATTATTTTTCCCTTCCTAGAAGGAGACTATATATGTGAAGAGTGCGACCATATATTGAAAGAGCAGGAGACACAAAATCACGGGACTCTATTCCCACAGATGTGTGAGACAAGTGCCCTCAAGGACAGAGCCACACGACTTGCCAGTCTGCCCTCCAGGTCACCCTGGGAAGCACGTCTACTTGTCCTGGATGGTTCAGGTGTGTTCTTAGGCGAGGCAAACAGCCTCTGAGATTCTAACTCTCCTAGGACCCTCTTAGCTACAGCTCAGTTCTAGAGACCTGCCTCAATGTCTTAACTCTCCTCATCTTCTCTGCATCACCCCTCATCCTTACTTACATCTGTCCCTTCTCAGAGGAAGAAGTCTTCTTCTTCCCTGTTTTTGTCACTGGAACCCATCATCTCCTATCTCCCCAGGGACTCAATTCTTCAATTATCCCCTCTTTCCTTTATCTTCAAGATCTCTCTCACCCTGTTTCTTTCAACTTATAGGATCACTCAGCCCTCACTCAGATAACACCAACTTGTCTCTCCATACTCCATTCAGATGTCATCTCCTTTCCAAGCCCACTATTCAGCTTTTCTCTCTTCCTAGAGTTTCCTGTGCTTACCTCTAGCCTCACACTTAGTATGTTGTCGTTGTTGTTAGGTGCCGTCAAGTCGGTTCCAACTCATAGTGACCCTGTGTACAACAGAACGAAACACTGCCTGGTCCTGGCCATCTTCCCAGTCATTGCTAGGCTTGAGCC
Source organism: Trichechus manatus latirostris (assembly GCF_000243295.1). Classification (NCBI taxonomy): domain Eukaryota; kingdom Metazoa; phylum Chordata; class Mammalia; order Sirenia; family Trichechidae; genus Trichechus; species Trichechus manatus. Next base: position 14,153,865 of record NW_004443939.1, on the reverse strand, counting down.
CATTGTTGCAGCCACTGTGTCAGTCAATCTCATTGAGGGTCTTCCTCTTTTCCGCTGATCCTCTACTTTACCAAGCATGATGTCCTTCTCCAGGGACCGGTTCCTCCTGATAACGTGTCCAAAGTATGTGAGACGAAGTCTCACCATCCTCGATTCTAAGGAGCATTCTGGCTGTACTTCTTCCAAAACCGATTTGTTTGGTCTTTCAGCAGTCCATGGTATATTCATTATTCTTCACCAACACCATAATTCAAATGCATCAATTCTTCTTCGATCTTCCTTATTCATTGTCCAGCTTTTGCAAGCTATGAGGTGAATGAGAATACCATGGCTTGGGTCAGGCGCACCTTAGTCCTTAAGGTGACATCTTTGCTTTTTAACAATTTAAAGAGGTCTGTTGCGGCAGATTTGCCCAATGCAATACGTTGTTTGATTTATTGACTGCTGATTCCAGGGGCTTTGATTCTGGATCCAAGTAAAATGAAATCCTTGACAACTTTAATCTTTTCTCCATTTATTATGTGTTGTTTATTGGCCCAATTGTGAGGTTTTTTGTTTTCTTTATGCTGAGGTGTAATCCATACTGAAGGCTGTAGTCTTTGATATGCATCAGTAAGTGCTTCAAATCCTCTTCACTTTCAGCAAGCAGGGTTGTGTCATCTGCATACTGCAGGTTGTTAATAAGTCTTCCTCCAATCCTGATGCCACATTCTTCTTTATATAGTCCAGCTTCCTGGATTATTTGCTCAGCATACAGATTGAATAGGTACAGTGAAAGGATACAACCCCAAAACACATCTTTTTTATTTTAAACTACACAGCATTCCCTTGTTCTGTTCGAACGACTACCTCTTGGTCTATGTACACGTTCCACATAAGCATAATTAAGCGTTCTAGAATTCCCATTCTTTGAAATGTTATCCGTAATTTATGATCCACACAGTTGAACGGCTTTGCATAGTCAATAAAACACAGGTAAACATCTTTCTGGTATTCTCTGCTTTCAGCCAAGATCCATCTGACATCAGCAATGATATCCCTT
>NW_004443939.1:14151134-14152605 GCF_000243295.1 Trichechus manatus latirostris | reverse complement strand
AGTGCCGCTTGGACTTACTCCTTCAGTACCATCAGTTCTTGATCATGTGCTACCTCCTGAAATGGTTGAACCTAGACCAATTAATTTTGGTACAGTGATTCTGTGTATTCCTTCCATCTTCTTTTGATGCTTCCTGCGTTGTTCAATATTTTGCCCACAGAATCCTTCAATATTGCAACTCGAGGCTTGAATTTTTTCTTCAGTTCTTTCAGCTTGAGAAATGCTGAGTGTGTTATTCCTTTTTGGTTTTCTAACTCCAGGTCTTTGCACATTTCATTATAATACTTTACTTTGTCTTCTCGAGCCACCCTTTGAAATGTTCTGTTTAGCTCGTTCACTTCATCATTTCTTCCATTCGCCCTAGCTACTCGACGTTCAAGAGCAAGTTTCAGAGTCTCTTCTCACATCCAACACTTAATATACTGTACTATAATTTACTTTTTTATGTCTGTCGTACCACTTGACTATAAATTACTCGAGGACTTTGACTATATTTTTACATACTGCTGAATTCCAATTCCCTTCCATAATACATGCTCAACAAAAAATTTTTGAATGAGTAAAGTAGAGGTGAACTCCAGAATAATGAATGTGGCATTTGGAGAAGTTGTTACTAAATCTAAATAAGGAACCTGGAATGCACCCATCTAATTCATGAGGTTTATATCTTCAAGACCCATCTGCAGTGAGATTTTAATGGGTTCTGATAATGTCTAAAGCAGCAAGATACTAACACTGGTATAATTTCAATTTCTCCCACAGAATTCACTTTATAAATTTAGATATGTAGTACTTATTCCCTGAAGAAGAAAAGTTTAAATATATAAAAAGTAAAAAGGAGGAAAAATCACCCATAATCCCATGATGCAGAGATAACCTCTGTTAACATTTCCATGTATGTTCTATTAGACACTTTTTTAACTATGCAAAAATATGTTGTCATGTACATGTTGTTGTTGTTAGGTGCTGTCAGCTCAGTTCCAACTCACAGCAACCCTCTGTACAACAGAACGAAACACTGCCCGGTTCTGTGCCATTCTCACAATCGTTGCTATGCCTGAGCCCACTGTTGCAGCCACTGTGTCAATCCATCTCGTTGAGGGTCTTCCTCTTTTTCAATGACCTTCTACTTTACCAAGCATGAGGTCCTTCTCCAGAGACTGGTTCCTCCTGATAATATGTCCAATGTACATGAAATGAAGTCTTGCCATGTAAATATATAATTTAAATGGCATCATCCCCTACATACTTTAGAAAGCCTACTTTTTTACTTAGGGTACTATATGCATCTTTCCATACCAATAAAAACATAGCTGTAACGAACATCACTTTAATGTTCGTTGTGGTGTGGGATTAAGGCAGGTGAGGCTCATAATGTATTTAACCAGTCAGTCCCCTGTCTTTATTCATTTAGGTGGTTTCCTGTGTTTCACCATTTCAAACAATATTTCAACAATCATCTTTGTACTTA
>NW_004443939.1:14148463-14149497 GCF_000243295.1 Trichechus manatus latirostris | reverse complement strand
TGACCAATGTGCAAATATTGTGTGCAATTTTGGGCAAAGCTCCTCAGTAGTGAAGGGGGAACCCTTCTTTCTTCCTTCTTCTTTCCTGCTGCCTAAGAAGGCAATAGCTAGAGATCCAGCAGCCACCTTGGACCGTTTCCATCTGGAGGATGAAAGTAACGCTGGGTAGAGGAAACAGAAAGAGAGACCCTAGGTTCTTGATGATGTTACGAAGCTGTTACACCAGCCCTGGGCTACCTACACCTGGATTTCTTTTATGCAAGAAAATAAATTAAGTCACTATAGTCAGGCCTCTGGTAAAAGAAACTCTAACTTCTAACTCATACACATCAGTATTTTACCTGGATTTTCTTCTAGTTATTTTCATCTCGTATATTTATGTGTTTACAGACATAAGAGTGCAAATACATATAACCGAGATTTAACAGTGCACATAAGATAATAATGTTTTGGTAGAAGCATCTTCAAAATGATGATTGCTAGGTCTACACGTAAATAAAACTGTTACGCTGAATTTAATGAATGTAATTACAGAGTTTCACTCTGTTAGGATATCTTTTAAAAAGTTAGGCTATTAATCTTGACATGCAATCCTCTGCAATATCTAGAAAAACAGAACCAATATCTACTTTCTTGGATAATCATGGATTTTTATCCTGGGCAGTAAATTTTCAGAGGATGTGAGTTTGCCTGCGAAATGTGTGACCCTATATTTAGTTGGGAGTTTGGAAATATAGATAAATGTGTACATATCCAAATGTGTGTAACAAAGAGCTGCAGTACAGTGGAATTTTACTATAATTTCATTACAATTGGTTTTAAAATATTTTGACTAAAGGTGTAAACTGTTTTTTTCTAGAACTTGACAACACTTATTACTCTTGCTTCTGTCAACATTAGTCAGATGCTAAGTGTTCAATTTAATGTAACTACTATTTCCTTAACTGACATTTGTTAAGCAGCTGCTATGTACTTGACTTTGTATTTAATCTCACAATGACCTGCAAGACAGGAAATGTAATCCCTGTTTTAGA
>NW_004443939.1:14143024-14144041 GCF_000243295.1 Trichechus manatus latirostris | reverse complement strand
GTGACAGATGGTAAGACATCTGGTAAGTTCCCTTCTCTTAGTTACTCTAATATAAAAATTGCCGTGATTGGTGCTTCTATTATATTCATATGGCCTTTGTATCTCTCTATGGAGAGCCATGCCATCTTGTCCCTTGGCTAATACTACAGCTCCGTATAGAAGTTTCACCAATGTCATACACTTGATTATAAAATACACATATAATTTGTGGGTTGAAGCCTAGGTACCTTGATTTTGAGGCACTGGTGGTTCTGCAAGGAACCCTGGTGATTCACTGGTTAAGTGCTTGGCTGTTAATCCAAAGGTCTGCAGTTTGAACTCACCAGCTGCGAGAAAGGTGGGAGAAAGATGCAGCAGTCTCCTTCCATGAAGATTACTGTCTTGGAAACCCTACAGGGCACTTCTACCCTGTCCGATAGGGTCACTATGAGTCAGAATCTACTCAGTGGCAACAGGTTTGGGGGTTCAGTGGTAGAACTTTTGCCTTCCATGCAGAAGACCAGGTTCTCTTTCTGTCCAATGCCTTCCGGGCGATGCACCACACGCAAAGCCACCACCTTTGTGTCACTGGAGGCTTGCGTATTGCTATGATGCTGAACAGGTTTCAGCAGAGCTTCCAGACTAAGACAGACTAGGAAGAAAGGCCTGGCAATGTATTTCTGAAAATCTGCCAATGATAATCCTATCACAATGGTCCTGTCTGTAACTGATCATGGGTATGCATAAGGACCGGGCAGCATTTTGTTCAGTTATGCACGGAGCCAACATGAGTCTAGGCCAGACCGATGGCAGCTAACAACAACCACATCACCATGATTTCAGAACCCATGACTGCCTTCAGTAACCCCAGTCGAAAGTGAAGGAGTGCCTCAAAGGACAGTTCTCACCCGGAAATTAAAAAAACTCACCATATTGAAGTTTTCTGCTTATGGATCTCTCTCTCTACTAGCCCTGCTGTTTCACCTTTGCATCTTCAGTGTCGTGCACAATTATTTAACAAACACTTTTCATGAATAT
>NW_004443939.1:14132273-14142286 GCF_000243295.1 Trichechus manatus latirostris | reverse complement strand
ACAGAGTAGAACTGCCCCCAGAGAGTTTCCAAGGAGCACCTGGTGGATTCAAAATGCCAACCTTTTGGTTAGCAGCCATAGCACTTAACTACTATGCCACCAGGGTCTCCATGTTCTATGTTAGCTAACTGAAAATCCTCTATATTTCAGCTGACATACATATGTGACTAGCAAGCAAGGGAGAGTGACCCACTCTTCTTTAAAATATCTTCAGAAATTCTGTGCCAGCCAGTGATGGGGTAAAAGTTGGGAAAGCAGGAGATAGAGGTGACCATTGCAACAAAACAACAGAAACTTTCCCCCTACTGCTTTTGTATTAAAATATTGATTCTGAGGTGTTGTTGTTGTTGTTAAGTGCTGTTGAGTCAGTTCTGACTCATAGCGACCGTGTGTACAACAGAATGAAACACTGCCCAGTCCTGTGCCATCCTCACAATTGTTGTTATGCTTGAGCCCATTGTTGTAGCCACTATGTCAATCCATCTGGTTGACAGTCTTCTTATCTTTCGCTGACCCTCTACTTTACCAAGCATGATGTCCTTCTCCAGGGACTGGTCCCTTCTGACAACATGTCCAAAGTATGTAAGATGAAGTTGCCATCCTTGCTTCCAAGGAGCATTCTGGTTGTACTTCTTCCAAGACAGATTTGTTTGTTCTTTTGGCAATCCACGGTATATTCAATATTCTTTGCCAACACCATAATTCAAAGGCATCGATTCTTTTTCAGTCTTCCTTATTCATTGTCCAGCTTTCACATGCATATGAAGCAATTGAAAACATCATGGCTTGAGTGAGGCGCACCTTAGTCCTCAAAGTGACAGCTTTGTTTTTTTAAGGAGGTTTTTTGCTGCAGATTTGCCTAATGCAATACGTTGTTTGATTTCTTGACTGCTGCTTCCATAGGCATTGATTGTGGACCCAAGCAAAATGCAATCTTTGAAAATTTCAGTATTTTCTCCAAATTGGATACCTCCTGTAATAATATAAGAGCCTCAGGCTCCTAGCAGCCAATCCTCCCTGGGAATTTACTTTTTCCCACATTAATATAAATCAGGTTACAAACAATACTTTACTTTTACTGAACTTCTTTCATATGAGAAGGCCAAAGAATCCATCCCTTCAACAGCACCATGGGATATAGTTTGAAATACTCCCCGTATGAAAAAGAGAAATGCAGGAAGAAAAAGTGAAGGGGCTGAATGAGCTGCCCCCAAATGCAGCAGGTCTCTGTGGCTGTGCTGGGTTCTCTCCAGGGGAAGCTTGGTGGAGGGGACTTGTTATTTTTTCTTTCACCTTCTGTGGTTTGAGGAAAGCTATTTATCAAAATGAGTTATCTCATTTAATAAATGAATAAATCAGTAAACCAGTTGCCGTCGAGTCGATTCTGACTCATGGTGACCCCATGTGTGTCAGAGTAGAACTGTGCTCCGTAGGGTTTTCAATGGCTGATTTTTCTGGAAGTAGATTACCAGGCCTTTCTTCTGAGTTGTCTCTGGGTAGATTTGAACCACCAACCTTTCCGTTAGTAGCTGAGCATCTTAACTGTTTACACCATCCGGAGACTCCAATAAATTAACAAAAAGCACCAAATCTTTTACTCCTTCTTTTGGAACCAAGAGTTTTCTTAATTCTCTTCTTTACTGCTTGTCTAGGCATTCGAGCTGTGTGGTCCAATATGGGAGCCACTTTGCGGAAGAGGCTACTGAGCCCTTAAAATGCAGCTAGTCCGAACTGAGATGTGCTCTGAGTGTAAAACACACTATGGTTTTTCTTAGTAGGAAAAAAAGAATGCGAAATGTCTCACTAATAATTTTTAAATATTGATTAGGTATTGAAGGGGTAACATTCTAGATATATTGGGGTCAGTAAAATATATGATTAAAATGAATTTTGCCTGTTTCTTTTTACTTTTTTAAATGTGGCTACAAGAAAATTTAAAATTATGCATGTGGTTCACATTTGTGGCTTGTGTTATATTTCTGTGGGACAGCAAGGGCCTCCTGCTAAACGCTGTCCCCAGCCTTTGTCCTGGCCAACCCATTCTTTTGGGGTCAGCCCAGTATTGCCTAGCAAGAGGTCCTTCTCAGACTCATCGCCCAGCGCCCCCTCTGCTGGGCCATCCTGACCTTCATTCCCATGGATCTCTGAACTCATCCTCAATGCCCTGAGCACCCTCATCATCCTGCTCTTTTTCCTGTCCTCTCGCTGGACTGTGAGCTCCCTGACAGGAAGGCAGGATTTGTCTTGTTCACATCCATGTCCCTGGCTCGTAGCACAGTGTCTAGCACTAACCAAATCCCTTACCCTCGAGTCGATTCCAACTCATAGCAACCCTACAGCACAGAGTAGAACTGCCTCATAGGGTTTCCAAGGAGCGGCTGGTGGATTTGAACTGCCGACCTTTTGGTTAGCAGCCAAGCTCTTAATCACTAGGCCACCAGGGCTCTGTCTAGCACTAAAGAGGTGCTTAGAAATATTTGCTTGGAAGAATGAATGAATAAATACGCAAATGAGTGAATTCAGCTTGATTTGTACATAGGTCATTTCTCTTCCAGCCCCATGGCCTCAGCCATAATTTCAGGAAGTTTGTTTGTGATTTGCCACGATCAAACCAGTGAGAGGACTCGGAAGAAACCGACAGAGGAAACTGGAAAGTTTAGTGTGACACTGACCAGCTGTCTTATCTTTTTCACGTTACTCATGTATTCAGGGTAATTTTCTTCTTAAAGAATACACACTGTATCAACCAGCAGAAAAGCTGAATCATGGATTGAATTGCTTAATCAAGGCAAGGGAAACGACATGACGTTTTGCACTGAAGTAGACGGCAGAGGGGATTAGAGGAAGGGAATTGTTAAAAGCGCCCAGCCGGGAAGGGGTCTAACACAGCACTGGGGCTGTCTGTGATAAAGCGACATATTCCACTTGGAGAAGAGTTGCTTTGTGTTATTGTATTTATTGTTTTAGCGCCTGGGTGTTTTTATTTTGTTTCATAGATTAAGTTGTATGTTTTGGCTTCAACACACAATGTGTTGTTTTTTTTTTTCCTCTTAAAAATAGCTATGATAAAAAATAGTACAGGATATTTTTGAGGAAATGGAGCTTTTAGAGTAGGAACCAAGGTGTGGGAAAATGAGTAACTACAGGAAGCACGGCAACAAAGCCAAGGGCTCCTTCGGTCTCAACACACACACACACATTCACACATACTCACACTCATACTTATAGGCATTGACTCATACACATGCATACTCACATACATACATGCACTCACACTCACACAATGTACACCCGCGTACATACTCACACATACACCTCACACACACACACATACTCATATACATACACGCCTCACATTCATCCACATATACCTCTCACACACACATAATCATTCACATACATACACACCCCACACTCACACACACATACACAACTCTCACACATATTACTCACACACATACACACTCACACATACTCACACCCCTTACACACACACAACTCTCACACACACTCACACACACTCACACTGACATCTATCACACCCACACACACAGAAGCTGCACCACCCATTCATCATCAAGTTCTCCTCTACTGTAAACATCCTATAACAGTGAAAGGGCACCTGGGATGCAAGAGAAGTGTGCTCTCACTTTCTTCACAGGCTAATTGGGCTGTACTTGGGGCTTCCTGTGGTGCCAAGGCCTGAAGTTTCTCTGCAGTGGCTGGGTGTCCCTCTCTCCTGGTTTCCCCTTATTGCTCAAAGGAAAAAAAAAAAATCAATGGAAAACCACCACACGCACGTCTTTGCTTCCTTTCCCTAGTAAGATGTCATTTGGGCTCCACCACAAAGCACCTGATCCAAACGTCTCGTCTGACATTTCGATGAGTTCCTTGTGCCACTGCACCACCCCTTCGAGTCCCCAAAGCATGCCGGAGAGTGACATCAGGAATCTCCAATTCAAGGAGTGGGACAGGTGAGGTTCAAAACACAGGTGGCAGTGATTTCAGCCAAGGAAAGGCCCCATGAGCAAACACCATATCACCTGAAGTTCCCTCATCGGAAATCACTTCACCCTCTAGACCTGAGTTTCCATGTTTGTAAAATGAGGGGTGGAACTAGATGTCACTTACCGCCCCTTTCACTCTGGCCATCTGTGATTCTGTGGCCCAAAGCAGGACTGCTCATCTCATTAACTCTGGCCAGTGTTTTTATTCCCACTCCCTGGTGAGTAGCCTGTTTGGGGCCACTGAAAAAGCCCAGATTTGACAGAACAGGACTTAATCCTGTAATTGCCCTGCAAAGCTTAGGACTGGGCCTTTTCTTAAGAAGCCTGGTTGGATAGAGAACCACTGAAGGTTTTCAAGTTGCCCTGTCACGACTATTATCTGGCACCAAATTGTAGAAGCTTCTAACATTTATGTTTTTGGTTTCTCATATGGACCAAATATATATATATATATATATGTGAATGTGTGTGTGTGTGTGTGTGTATATATATATACATATACTTATATCTATCTATATGTATATCTATATGTAGATATATATTCAGACCAAAACATCCTTCTTGGGCTACCACAATTCTGGCTCCACAAAAGGAAAGATTTTCTAATGATAAGAGACATCCAACCACAGGATGGGCCATCTACAAAGTAGGCTCTCCCTGTCCCAGAAAGTCCCATCAGAGACATGTGTCTGTCCTGGCTGGAGCAGGAGTGATGTCTACAATGGGAGGAAGGGTGGGCTGTTGTTGTAATTCTCATGGTGACCCAAAGCACAACTGAACGAAATGCTGCCCGGTTTGGTGCCATCCCCATGATCAGTTGCAGATTGGATCAAGGGTGGATTAGAAGAACATTAAACCGAACCAAAACCAAACCAGCTGGCCACTGGGTTGATTCCGACTCATGGCGGCCCAATGTGTTGCAGAGTAGAACTATGCTCCACAGCCTTTTTGTGGCTGTGACATTTTAGAAGCATATTGTAAGGCCTTTCTTGCAAAGTACCTCTGGGAGGGTTTGAACTGCCAACCTATCAGTTAGTAGTTGAGTGCTTAATCGATTGTGCCACCCAGGATGCCAGAAGAACATTGAAATCCTTTCTAATTCTGCGATCTCATTTTAGAACTTCAGTGTTGTAAGGATAAGAACAAGATCAAAATGAGCTGGAGAGAAGAATTTGCATATGCATGTTTGCTAAGTATTACCTGTGGCTAACAAATATTTACTTTGACTTCACGCTGGTACTGGTTTCAGAGTGCTCATGCCTTTTATAAACTCTGTTACAGTGAGAAGCACCATCAGGCATGGAACTGGGCTTTCATTATTAGAATAAAAATTCATGATGTATTAGCCATTTAATTTTACCTTGGTGGCCCTAGTGATTTTCTGTATTTGTGTCCTCTCATTGACTGATCCCCACATGGTCTAGTCAGCTATGCAGATACTGGTAGCATCACTCTCATTCGCCTGAGAGAAATCCTTGAGTAGAGAGAGTGAATAAGCCTAAAACAGCTTATCTTTCAGATCACTGTTGGGGACTTTTTTGGGGGGGGCAGAATTTTTATGGGAGAGGAATTTTGGTTTTAACCAGTTGCTAACTTGAGAAAATGACAACCAAGAGCCAAGAATGAGCTGGGTTCTTCTATAATATTCACAAATTATGGCTGTTCTAAATGCCTTGCTGTGAAAACTGTCTTCCCGTTAAAAGTGGCTTTATTTTAAAATAAATTTTAAGCTGCAGTTTTAGTTTCAAAGTGAAGAGCTGGATTATGACTCACCGAGCTATTTATAGTAGGTCTCCTTTTATAGCAGACATTTTGCATGTGTGTGTGAGAAAGAGAGAAAAAGGGAGCAAGCACTCATGCCTTAAAACCAAAGAAGATTGCAATTACCAAAACCCATCATGTTAACCCCATCAGAGGACTTTACAGTCATTACTCTGACTCTTGTGATTTGATGCTCATCAAATTCATAATTTCAAAACTATTTATTTAACCTTAACTGGAAGAAGTGTAATGAAAGCGATATGGGGGTGGGGAAATAAAAAAGAGTACAGCTCACCCCAAAATCTCTTCTTACGAGCCTGTCAATCAGTGGCTCCATTCAAATAGTATTTTCTTTCAACAAGGATGAGTCACGGTGTGGCTGAAAGAGTTCTGGGTGAGGTTTCAGTACCACTTAGCGCTGGGTGACTTAGGGCAAGTATTCGCTCTGTGTAACCCCCAATTTTTTTTTTCTTTTAAATCTACGTGGGGATACTAGTACCTACCTCACAGGGCTTTTATGAGGATTAAATGAAATGACAATGCCAGCTTTCAGTACTTTGTGAAACTTTTGCATTCTGTAATAATGTTAGACTTCATTGTTTTCTGGAAGATTGTTCAATTTGCTACTGTTTTATTACTATTCCTGAGATAAGATTGCTTTCTGTACCTATTGTTTTCTGTCACTACTAGTATTTCAAAGTCCCTGAGTGGTGCAAATGGTTAATGTGGTCAGCTGTTAACCAAAAGGCTGGTAATTCAAATCCACCCAGAGGTGCCTCAAAAGAAAGGCCTGGCAATCTACTTCTGAAAAATCAGTCACTGAAAACCCTATGGAGCACAGTTCTGTTCTGACATACACACATGGGGTCACCATAAGCCAAGATGACGGGACTGCAACTGGTTTTTTATCAGTATTCCAGAGGTGAGACAGCTTCCTTTCCATCCTCTCCCTTTTCAATGACTATGGAAAATATATTTCTAAATATCCACATCCATAGCTTCCCCGTTGTTTATTTCCCAACCAGTGAATAAGTAAGATGGCATGGTCACTGCTGGGTATATTGTGTGTAGGAGAGATGGGAGTGAGCAGAGAGTCAGAAATGAGAAGAGTCTGAAGAGATGGTGTAGTTGGGGTCAGAGGGTGGGAATGCCTGGGGGATGGAAACGGACCTTGATTGACTGAGAGTGGGGTGAGGAAAGGATGTGATTGTGCAGATGAGGGAACTCGGTCAGAGCGCTCATCCTTATCTGTCAAAGGCAAATGACATTGAACCATGTATCATGAGGATATGTCTGAGAAGAGCTTCAACCAAGTCACTGAAGTCTCATTTCAAAGCCACAATGGAAGTGGAAGGTCTTTCCTGCCTTGAAACTCATCATTTATTTGAATATATAATTTCTTTGAATTTTAAATTGACACTGAAAACGTACCTTCCAGAAAAGAGAAATCTGTTGTTTATTGTAGTTGATGTGCTGTTTCATGTACCAGACATCTAACATCCCAGTAGGCTCTGTTTTGAAGGGGAAAAAAACATCTTTTTTATATATATCTACACAAGTAAAACCTTTAAAAATCAATTGATTATCTAGTAAATAATTCTAGGAAAGCAGAGGTATAGGGCAAATTTAGTTTTCTGTGTACTCCAGTATTTTCCTTTTTTTAAAAAAAAAACAATGGAAGGATGTAACAGAATGGACATATATACCTTTGGCCATAAAAGTCAGAAAAAACAAGGTTACTTTAAAAAGAAAATTTTAAAAATGTAACGTGTTAATAAAATAACTCAAAGAAAATATGTATGTATGATTATTTCTATTTTATTGGACTGGAGAAAGAATTCTCAACAGAAAAGTACAGACATAAATCATAAAGAAACATGTTTTTTGATCTTGAAAAAAAATTAGACTTCTGTATGTTAAACAAAACCTCCTTTTATATGAAGTATAATACAAATGGCAAACCTTATGTTCATCTCCATTCCTGAACCTATCACGTTGTATATAAGTATTTAGTTTCATAATCATTAGGCAATGAGCTATTTGAAGGCATGACCTATCTCATTTGTCTTAATATTCCACATACTTATTAGCACAGCACTTGGAATGTATTAGGCTTTCAATAATTGTTTGTTAAATGATGAACAAGTGAACAAATCAGGACTATTATCTACTTAATGCGGAAACCCAGGCTGAACTGATGGAAGAAATAACCACCAAACTGAGACAATGGTCCAACATGACCTAACTTAGCTTGAGAAAGGCAAACAAACATACTTAAAAAGAGATTGAATAATCAACTGGTGGTGCAGTGGTTAGGAGCTCCGCAGCTAACCAAAAGGTTGGCAGTTTGAATCTACCAGCTGCTCCTTAGAAACCCTATGGGGCCGCTCTACTCTGTCCGATAAGGTCGCTATGAGTCAGAATCAACTTGATGGCAACGGGTTTTTGGTTTTGTGTGTGAGTGTGTATGTGTAAGACTGTGAGTGTGTGTGTGTGTGTGTGTGTGCGTGTGAAGTAGTTTTCCTCTACTATCAGTTATTTAGGAATCTCTGGGTGGTGCAAACAGTTACACTCTTGGCTACTACTAAGGTTGCTGGTTCAAGTCCGCACAGAGGTACTTCTGAAGAAAGGTCTGGAGATCTACTTCCAAAAAATCAGCCACTGAAAACCTTAGGAAACAAAGTTCTACTGTGTCACACATGGGGTAGCCATGAGTCAGAATCCACTCGACAGCAACTGTTTTTTTTTTTTTTTTTTGATATGATCATTTATCTTTTATTGTGTATTTTAAAATGCCATTTTTTAATTTAAAGTTCCTCAAAATACTTGAGAGAAGAGGGTGAGGCACAAGATTTGGGCATGGTAGAAATGTTAACTTACAAAAATAATCAAGAAAATCCAAACAAAAGCAAAACCAACAGCAAACAACAATCAAAATGTGTGACGACAAAGATTCAGAGGTAAGCTTATCTCATCCCACACTGTACGGCCTCTAGGTCTTACTGTGGTGTTCAGGATAATAACAAGCAGATTTGTCAGACCAACATTCCTTTCTTCTCTTCTTTTTTTTCTTTTAAACAGAGCGCATCAACCGTTTTTTTATAAGTTACTTATATTTGTTTTGATTCACAGCCAGGGATAGACTCAACAGAAACAACCACTAAAAGGAGGCTTCGACGGCATCAATCTAACTTCTGAAACAGTGAAACATAATGTGTGTTTGAGGTGAGGCTGCGTTGGGATTTCTTCTGGTATAGCAAAGCCCATTTCACCTGATGGAAATTTCCAGAAAATTAAGTCCTCATTTGGGTAACGGAAGACAAGCAGTCGCGTAGAGGAGAAAAGGAAAAGGGGACAAATACTGAGCACATACTGTGGGCCGGTCCTGCGTGGGCCCATTCACCAGTGCTGTCTCACGGCCTCCTCACACCCTGGGACGTAGCTATAAGGCCAGCAGTGGTTAAAGGGTGAATTCCAGAGCCAGACCATCTACGGGCAAATCCTGAACCGTGATCTTGAGCACACATTAGCCGCTTTTCTCAATGTCGAATGAGGATAATAATGCCATACATCACATGGAGCTGCTGTGAGAATTTAAATGAATAGAACAGTGCCTGACACATAGCGAGCATCGGTAAGTTTAACTATTGTTATTATCTTCATCTGAAAACCGAAGCACTGAGAGGTTAAGGCAGGGTCCAAGGTCCCAGAACTAATAAGCAGAGAATCCAGGCTTTGGACACAGGTCTGTTTGACCACATAGCCCGTGGTCTTTGCAGTGGCTTGGTTCTATGCAGGCTTAAGTTTCTCTACAATGCTTCCATCTCCTATCTTGTGGGCCTTCTTCTTGTCCTATTCTCTTCCTTTGTCACTGCCTCTTCCTGCCTCTCTCGCCTTCTTCTCTTCTGTTTTTTCTAAACACTCACTTCTTTTCCTTTCTAAAGGCTTCTTTTCTTTTCCCTTCCTTCCCACCGGTGGTAATATTTGCCCTTGCGTCAAGGACTTAGGGTAAAGAAATGTTTACATAAAACATTCTGAAAATGTTTCCAATCCATCAGGATTATGAAGAATGACACAGGAATCAAGCCAGGGACTTCTTTCTGCCGGTCCAGATACAAAAATGAAAACAAACAAACAAAAAAAACCCCACAAGTCTTAAAAGCCTGTGAGCAGCCAGCTAAGATACTCCACTGGTCTCACCCCTTCGGGAGCAAGGGAGAATGAACAGAACAGGATACAAGGAAA
>NW_004443939.1:14124938-14131518 GCF_000243295.1 Trichechus manatus latirostris | reverse complement strand
AGAGTGTTGACATGTTGTGGGGTTGTTAACCAATGTCATAAAACAATATGTGTACTGACTGTTTAATGAGAAACTATTTGTTCTACAAACCTTCATCTAAAGTACAATAAAAAAATTAAAATAAAATAAAACAAAATAAAAAAAACCCCACAAGCAATAGAGGGAAAAAGGGACCTGTTATTTACTAACCACCTACCATCTCCCTGGGTGGCAGAAATGGTTAAGTGTTCCATGACTAGCCGAAAGGTTGGTGGCTCCAACCCACCCAGAGGTGCCTTGGAAGACAGACCTGGCAATCTGCTTCTGAAAGGTCACAGCCTTGAAAACTCTGCTCTGCACCCTTGGGGTCACCATGAGTTGGAATTGATTTGATGGCAACTAACAACAAAAACAAATGTGCCAGTCAGTGTTGGGCACTTTATACACATTATCTCATTTAATCCTCACACAATGCAGGGGTGCAATTGATTACTCTTGTTTTAGAGCTAAGGGCAAGAAGACTGGCAAAGGTCAAATGATTTAAGAAAGACTTAGAGCGGGTAAACGGCAAAGCTGAGAGCTGAACCCAGGTCTCGCTGCCTCTTAAGACCCTACCCTTCCCATTAAAACCAATACACCAAATCCGTTGCCGTTGAATTGATTCCTACTCATAGCAACCCTGTAGGAGAGAGTAGAACTGCCCCATAGGGTTTCCAAGGCTGTAATCTTTACAAAAGCAGACTACCATGTCTTTCTCCTGAGGAGCGGCTGGCGGGTTTGAACCATTGACTGTTCAGTTGGCAGCCAAACACTTCACCATGGCACTACCAGGGCTCCTTTCTCTTCCCATTACAGTTCACTATATTGAGCAAAGGGCTGAACACTTCACAAACTAGATAATCCAGACATTGACTATGTAATTAGGATTTGGAAGCTTGGATGTGCTCAGTCTCAAAGTCAAGTAACTTGTTCCAAAGCATTAAATGCCTTCAGGTAATTACATTTTGGTAAGAAAGTTAAAGGGAACACTGTCATGGTTTCAATTATGTTCCCCCAAAAAACCTGTGTATCAATTTGGCTGGGCCATGATTCCCAGAATTGTCTGGTTGGCCTCCATTTTGTGATTGTAATTTTATGTCAAAGAGGATTAGGGTGGGATTGTAATACCACCTCTACCCAGGTCACATCCCTGATCCAATGTAAAGGGAGTTTCCCTGGGGTGTGGCCTGCACCACCTTTTATCTCTCAAGAGATAAAAGGAAAGGGAAGCAAGCAGAGAGTTGGGGACCTCCTACCATCAAGAAAGCAGTACCGGGAGCAGAGCGCGTCCTTTGGACCGGGGTGCCTGTGCAGAGAAGCTCCTAGTCCAGGGGAACACTGAAGAGAAGAAGGCTGACAGAGAGAAAAAGGCTTCCCCTGGAGGTGACACCCTGAATTTGGACTGTTAGCCTACTTTGACTGTGAGGAAATAAACTTCTCTTTGTTAAAACCATCCACTTGTGGTGTTTCTGTTATAGCAGCACTAGACGACTAAGACAAACACTTATTGTCTCATTAAAGACCCACAACCTAAAAGATTATTACAGAGCTAAAAATGGATTCTAGAAGTTTAATTTCTTCAAATAAAAATTGCAAGTGAAACTTAAATTTCAATGGTGCCCACCTGCAGTGTAAGCCTATGTGGGAGAGAAATCATCAGTTGAATCAGTATGGGTTTCAAAGTGAAAGATTTCCTGACCAGGGGTGTCAAACCACTGCAGCTTAAAGCAACACTAGGGCTAAAATTGAAGAGAATCTTTGGCATTCAACTGTCACAAAAATCAGTTTAAGTTCTAACCTCAGTGTTATCTACCAAAAGACAGCTATAACTATGATCTTACAGGCAGGTGAGAAAGTCAGAGGCCAATATGTTCAAAACAAAAAGACACAAATGTTTAAAAATAGAAATATGAGCAATGAAAGTCTGGTCTCTTGAGACAAAACTACTATTTTAAAAGGCAGAATTGTAGCGTTGAAGAGACGGAAGCCCTCAGTGTGAAAAAACAGTGATTCTAATTTAAGCAGGAGATTGGCCTAAATGACCAGGGTTCTTTCAATTCTAAGATCCTGAGGTTCTAGGATTCTATGAAACAGCACGTGTGCTAAACAAGTCAGAGTCAAGCCACGTGTTGCTTCTGAGATAAGCACTTAGTTGCTTCTCTATCCTTACTTTATTGGACTTCTCATTTGACACAGTTGACTACTCCCTCCACCATTTTTTTTTTAGAACTATAACCTTTTAACATCCAGATCACAAGTGAAAAGGTTGTCGTCTGATAGAAGCAGAGATGTTTCAACCATGCTAAAATCAATGGAAGCATTGTGTTGGAGTGTTGATGGGAAAAAAGTTATTTGCAGCAGATTACACAGAGTATACAATTTTGACACAGCTCAAAAACAAGCAAGACTAAACATTGTTTAGAGATAAATACATTTGTGAAAACTATGAAAAAAAAGTATGGGGATGATAAACACAAAATCTAGAATAGTGGTTACCTCTGAGAAGGCATAGCAGAAGTAAGAATATATTGGTAATAGTACTTAAGTTGGGTAAGTACTTAAGTGGTAAGTCTTCATTTGTTGGGCGTATTGTGTGTAGGAGAGCATACTGAAGCCTCACTGCAAAGCCACTATGGAAATGGAAGATCATTTTTTGACTTGAAACGCATCATTTGAATATATAATTCCCTCGAATTTTAACACTGAAAACTTGCCTTCCAGAAAAGAGGAATCTGTAGTCTATTGTAGTCAATGTGCTGTTTCAGTACCAGACGTCTTTGTAATTAGCAAGTAGCTTGAACTAGGATGGTCATAGTGGCAATAGAGAGAAGTGAACAGATTCTGAATATATTGAAGAGAGAGTCAATTGCTCAGATGAAAGAACGGGGAAAAAGAGAAATTAAAGCTGATTTCTAGATTTTTGGCTTGAGTAACTAGGAAGACAGTAGCGTCATTTAACGACACAAAAGAGACTAAAGAAGAGAATTTTGGAAGCACTTTGCTTTGGAGGACAGGTAAAAGTTTTTGTTTAGGTTATGTGAGGTTTGGGATGGCTGTTGACATCTAAGTGAAAATGTCAAATAGGCAGTTGGAATACAAGTCTGAAGTTCTTGAGTGAGGCCAGGCTAATATATATATATATTTTGAGGCATGGGATGGATGTAGTCACCTGAGCAAAGAAGGAGGCCCAGTAGAGAGCCCTCGAACATCCAACCTCTAGAGATTGCTAAGAGGAAGATGACCAGCAAAAGAGACCAAGCAGAATTGGCCAATAGGTAGACTTGAAAGCCAGGAATACAAGATTTCACCAAAGTCAAGAAAATCAAGTACTTCAAGGAGGAAATAGCTCCCTGCTATAATGATGTTGGAGGCCATATGTTCCAGATGGAGGAAGGCTGCCAGATTCCCTTTGAACTTTTGGTGTTTCCTCCTCCTGCAACCTTTCCCTGACCTTCCAAGATAAAATATAAGCCCTTGAATCTGAGGATCTGATTGTTTATCATTGTGTCCCAGCACCTGGCATAGTTCCTGATTCATATGTTCCTCACAGTCCATACAGAGAAGGCTTTTTTTGTTTTGTTTTGTTTTTCTCAGTAATATCTGTTTAGAGGAATTCATAGAAAGCACTTCTTATTGAGCTGATCACTATCTTGTCAAATGACTGAGCCCAGGCATTTACTTCTTCCAGTGTAGGTGTAGGGCTTAGAGGACATCAAAAGAAGGGGAAAAGAGAGGAGGGACTATTATTGGATCTCAAACATAACATTTTCTCTCTAATGAAACGTTTGCACCTATGTCCCTTTAGAAGGGGAAAGAACCATATATTCTCATTTTTTTAAGTCATAGGTAAAAAGACATAAGTATGATGCTTTCAAGGATCCATAGTGGTGCAACAATTAAGCACTTGGCTGCTAATTGTAAAGTTGGTGGTTCAAACCCATCCAGAAGTTCTGCGGGAGAAACACCATAAAGACTACAGCCTAGTAAACCCTAACGGACCACCTCTACTCTGTTATATGGGGCCACTGTGAGTGGGAATCGGCTCGACGGCCCATGGCAACAACACGATGCTGTCAAGTTTAGCTAGTTTAAGGGTCACGAAACTATGGTCTGCAGGCCAAATCTAGCTCGCTGCTTGCTCTTGTTCTGCCCTTGAACTAATTGTATTTTTTACATTTTTAAATGGTTAAAAAAGGAAGAAGAATTTTTCATAACGTGAAAATTATATGAAATTAAAATTTCAGTGCCCATTTGTTTATGCACTATGACTTTTTTCACGCTACGGTGGTATGTTTTAGTAGTTGTGACAGAGACCGTGTGGTCTGCAAAGCCTAAAATATTTAGTACATGGTCCTTTACAGAAATTGTTTGCTGACTCCTGACTCCTGAGCTAAACTGTTATGAAATGCTTGCTACCCTAAACGGTAAAACAACCTATAGCATTTAATTGTTTGTACTTAACCTGCCAAAGCAATATTTTTAGGTTACAAATGAATGAATGAATGAATTACCTAGCTTCTCAGTGTAAGGAAGGGTGGCTGGAGCTGGTAATCTGGCATTTTCTCTCTTTTTGGGGATCTCTTGCCTTTCACCTGTGCGACTAGTATGATCAGAGAGGGCTCCTTTTCAGTGCTCTGGCCCAAGTATTCACATGTAATGCGTCTTTTATTACTTGTCCATAGAGTTGAGCAAGACTAAAACATTTAAGTAAGACTTTAAAAAATGGTGAATGAACAGACAGAAACACCTAACGGATGAGACAGCTGTAAGGAGCAGCTCATTCATCTTTATTTTGGAGACTCTTCCTGGGTGTTTTAAGTGGCAAGGGATCATCTTTCCCCATCAACTGAGCATATTCTCAGGCATGCTCAGATGCTGTGAAACCCAAACTCAAGAATGTTTTCCCACTAGAAGCAAAACATGGTTGCTTGCTTCCCAGAATAAGGCCTATCTTAGAAGGATGACTGATTGTGAGATTGTCCTCCTAAAAACAGGAAAGTGGTTTTTAAACTCCTATCCCTCACTTAGTGGTCATTTAAAAGCATTTCTCATGGCGAACCATGACAGGAGTTGAATTTAACTACCCAGGAAAGGGCCATATGGAGTAAATAACGCCCTTATGCTCTGCTGAGGTGATGTAAATAACTCAGCCCAAGCCACGAGAAGACGTTATGTTCCTCTCAGTTTTGAGTAGCAAAGGCTGCAAGAGCTCTATTATAAAATCATTCACGGTTTTAGAGCGTAACTAAAAAAAGCTTACTATTAATTTTTTTAAATGCCAAGTTACATATGAATATACACTAAAAGGGTTAAAAGGAAGAAGTGTTAAAAAAAAATTCACACCTCTTAGGTTTACATCAGTTGGTATTTCATAAAGAAACTGATGACAGAAACAGCGGTATGAGGTGAAAACCATGAGCTTAGAGTAAGAGAAAAGAGACCCTGCAACAACCCACAGAAAGATCACACACAAAAAAGGGAGATTCAGACACTGAAAGGAAGCCAACAGAGCCTTGTAAACGTGGTATATCTCAGACTATGGGTTTCTCTCTTTATGAATGTCAGCAATTACTCTGAATAAGCCACCTTCCTAGGTTCGGTTCATAACCATCCACACACAGAGATGAGGTGCTGTACTCATTGTTATGATGGTGGTGTATTTTACGGGATTTGAGAAAGTCACCATACTGTCTTGAAGGGTTTTATGTGCGACACATGAACACTTCTAAAAAAGCAAAAACAAAAACAAGCGAACAAGAAAAACCTTTCACACATCTCTAAACAGGTCATCGTCAAACGTAAGAGGACAAGAATTCACAGGCCCAGAGTTTCCCTAGTTGATGGTTTAGACTAATATAACTTAGATAGTTCTCAGCCTATTTACTACCTTGGACTTAGACATAAAATATGGCCCATTTTAAAGAATATTACCTGTACTATGTATAAAAAAAACTAAATCGTGAGGTGTTTTTCAAAAATACAGTACTTTGACTATGTGTAACAAATAAGGATAATAATAGTAAGCTCTTTGTTATAAAAATGACAAGCATTTAAACAGAGAACAAGGACTTAATAGTTTAAGAGAGTTTGTCATAAAATGAGAGGGAGGAAATTATAATCTCTTGGGCTATTTTATTTTTTTAAAGTAGAAAAATGTGATTAATACAAGAAGAAAGGAAGAATAGAAGATTATTCTACAATTTACATATTAGGTGTTATATTCTGTTAATAGGCTCTGTTGATCCTTATTTGTCATTCGAGTATCATTGATGAGTGTTGTCATGGATTGAATTATGTCCCCCTAAAAAAGTGTGTAACAATTTGGCTGGGCCATGATTCCCAGAATTGTCTGGTTGGCCTCCATTTTGTGATTGTAATTTTATGTTAAAGAGGATTCGAGTGGAATTGTAACACCACCCTTACTCAGGTCACATCCCTGATCCAATGTAAAGGGAGTTTCCCTGGGGTGTGGCCTGCACCATCTTTTATCTCTTGTAAGAGATAAAAGGAAAGGGAAGCAAGCAGAGAATTGGGGACCTCATACCATCAAGAAAGCAGTGCC
>NW_004443939.1:14082895-14124838 GCF_000243295.1 Trichechus manatus latirostris | reverse complement strand
CTTGTGGTATTTCTATTATAGCAGCACTAGATGACTAAGACAAGTGTCTTCAGTTACCAAAAATCATTAGTGGCTCCTAGAAAATGAATGCAACTTAATCATGAGGCTAGTTTACTTGTACACAAGTCTCACAAAAAAGCATTTAGATTTTCTCACATTAATACTTGAGAAGCTATGGGTAATAAAGCAATGGATCATACGTCAGTAATTTTTCCTCAGAGCCAAATTTATACAAATTATGAAAAGGTCTATGCTATATCACTAATTGAGTGCTTTTGACTATGAAGTCAGATGCCTATTTCTTGTGTCTCCAAAGACCTTTTAATATTGGCATAAAGTTTATGTATGCATTTTTGCTTCAATAAAATATTTGATTACACTTCAATAAAATTGCTTGCCCAATAATTAGCAAAAAGAAAAGTATATCAGACTGAAAAATATAGTTGATATTTTCCATAGCTATAGACAGTCAGGTGATGCTCATCTGAACAATGGGTATCAAAAGCTTAAAGAGGTACTTAAAGTTTAAACCATTTGCCTTTCAAGTCGACTTGACTCATGGCCCATGTGGGTCAGAGGAGAACTGTGCTCCATAGCGTTTTCAGTGGCTGATTTTTTCGAAGTAGATCATTAGGACTTTCTTTTGAGGAGTCTCTGGGTGCCCTCGAACGTCCAAGCTTTTGGTTAGCAGCCATTTGCACCAGCCAGGGACTCCTTGAAGAAGTACAGTGCTGTAATATTTGGAGGAGAGAGGACTGCTGGGTGTCAAATTTTATTCTAAAATCTTGTCTCCAGAGTTTACTTTCTTTCACGCTTTTAGTATGACTTATAGAGCCACATTAACTTTCATAGAATTAAAAAAGTAAAATGTATCAAGGTTTAACTCTTAAGGAATGAGAGTAATTACTCATCATAGCTTTGCAGAATAGGACAGCATTGGTGAGATGTAAGAGTAATAGGGATAAGAATTGGAATGGAGACATAAGATTATAACCAACCTGATTTGTAGCAAACAGGCATAAGACTTAGCTATTGTTAAAAATTTGCTAGCTATATAAACATATCTCCTTGGACAGTTTCAGTACTTAAGATAATGTAAAAATTAATTTGTTAATTAATATATTTTTGATTTAGCACCAGTAATTTAGAAATTCTATTCCAAGGAAATTATTACAGGCAAATGTTAAACCAAAACCTAGCTCTACAAAGATCCCCCGAAAAAATTAAACACACAAATACTCAACAAATATGAAAAGTAGTGAACTTGGTATAGTAATACAATGGAAAGTAAGATAGCCCTTAAAATATATCTTCCTAATGCCATCACTTCTCTTTACTCATTTAAATTCCGTAGTCCATCAATAAAATCACTTATTTGCTTACATTTCCTCTTTTTACCATTCTCAACCTAGCCAAATTACAAATTACAAACTTGCTTAAACTCAGTTGTCAGCCTAATTCATGTCTGCACCTAAGAAGATGCTGGAGAAAAAATACACATAACCATGATGTTAAAGGCATGATCAAAAATCTCAAGTGGACACGCAATGCTGCCTGACAATTTAGCCATAATTGTCTATTGTATTCAATACCCTACTCTTCCAGCAAAGCCTTCTCCTTTTCCCTTGAAGATCCTTTATCCCTGGTACTTATGATTTTGCCTCATATTTATGGAAAAAATAGAAGCAATCAGAAAGAAGTTTCCACATTGTCCTAATCCCAAATAGACCAAGATACCACATTTGTACCTGGCCCTCTGCCTTCTTTCCTGCCACTGTAGATGCCTTGTTCCTCATCCTATCAAAGGCCAACCTCTTCATTTGTGCTCTAGCTCCATCTCCACTTGCCTCATCAAGTAACTTCCTTCTTTAATATGCTCATCTTAAGCATACAAACTTGAGAATCTCAAGGTATTAAAAACAAAACCTTCTTCTGACCCTGTATCCTCTTCCCTTCTCCAGCTATCTCACCATTTCTCTGCTCTCCTTCAAAGCAAAATTCATTAAAGAGTTACCTATAGATGTCTCCTCTCCCTTCCCTCACCTGCTTCTCAGCCCATTCCAAATAAGCTTCTGTCTCATTTCTCCAGTGAGACCCTTCCGGTCATTGTCTTTATGGCCTATATGCAGCAAACTTCATGAATTCCTTCTCTATTACTTGACACTCAGCAACATCAAACACATTTGACGACTGCTGCTTAAACACTCTTCTCTCGGCTTCTGTGACACCACACTTTTCCAGTTTTCATTCTACCTCACTAGTTGTTCCTTCACAGTCTCCTCTGCCAGCCCTCTCCTCTTCAGCCCAGTCTCTAAAGGCAGTGGAGCTTTAGGAGTCCCTTGTATACATTCTCTCTAGGATATCACGTTTAGTCCATTATATTAAGCACACCATCTCTATGCCGATGATTCCCAAAACTGTATTTCCAATTCAAATCCTCCCTAGAACACTAAACATGTATATCGAACTACATACTTGATAGTTCCATCAAGATATCCAATAGGCATTTCAATAAGACCTAAGCAGAATTCTTATTTCTTTCCCCCTTTCCTTAGGCAAATGTACCTCAGGAAAAGTTATCACTATATATCCAGCTGCTCAAGTCAAAGATCTAGGAGCTATCATTTGTCTTCTCTTTCTCTAAACTGCCACATCATATCCGTTGGTAAGTTCTGTTACTCTACCCCAAATACATTCCAAATCCCATTAATTTCTCTCCATCTCTACTACTACCATTTTAGCCCAAGCCACCATTATCCCTTTCCTGAAAACTACAATGGCCTCTTAAACAGTCTTCCTGCTTTTACTCTTGCCCCAACCTCCCACAATCTATTCTCCACCTAGCAATTTGAGTAAGCTTTTATAGAATAAAGTCAAATGAAAACTCACCAATAACTCCCTATTGCACTTAGGAAAAAAATCCAACTCCTTCCTCTGGCTTTTAAACATTTTATGATCTCACCCCTCCCTGTTTTCAGCTTTTATGTCATCTGTTCCTCTCAGACCTCCGTATCATTGGCATTTTCTGCATTCAAATTCAGCTTTCATGTTACCTCTTCAGAGAACTCTTCCTTGATCTCCCAATAAAGGATAGCCACTCCATTGCTATAACATCATCTTATTTTAATTTTCTAAGTAACACAGCTATCTGATATTGTACTTTTTTTGTTTGTTTGATTGATTTAATTTTTCTTTCCCAACTGGAATGTAACAGCTATGAAGTCAAGGGTTTTATCTATTTTTCTTATATCTCCATTACTTAATATCTTGGTTGGGGTATCCCACATGATTGTAATCAAATATTTACAGGAATGAATGAGATTATATATTTGTGGTCTCTAGTGATAAATTGAAGAGACTATATGAAATAATGTAAAGTAAAACAAATAGCACAAAATGAACACTGATTTCTATGTAAAAAATAATGCCTCATTAATGATAAGACTGGAAGTATTGGTGTCATGGAAAGAGCTGGAGTTAGATAAGTCCTAGATTCATCACTTTCCATCTGTTTTACCTCAGGCAAGTGTCTTAAGCTACTCAATTTCTTTACTTGGAAAATGACAATAACTCTACCATTCTCACAAAATCACTGTGGGTGACAAATTTTTGTTATTCCATAAAATCGATTATCATTTATGTTATACTTGATAATCGAAATAGCAAAAACCATTGCACAAACTAGTATTTTTAGTCATCCCTAACTTTAGCTATAAAAATTCATAAATTCTCCTTCCAAAACTTTTTTGCTTTCTCTCTCTTCCTCTTTTTCCCCCGTCCTCTTTTTTTTTTGGACACATACCTTCTTCTGGTGTTTGTGTCCTCAATGATTCACTCCAATCACTCCAAATTCCTTTATGAAGATGTAGCTTAGAGGCAATCTGAAATTCATATTCTGTATATGGTTTCAGATCAAGCAAATCATGTTTTCCTTTGGCATTTGTAACATTAACCTTAAATCAAACAAGATTTTAAAAGTTGCATATTAATATTAAATTGATTTAAAGAATCTTAACATAAAGGGAAGAGGCTAGACCAGATGGCCATTTTAAATTTTTTTTTTCAAATCTATTATTCAATGAGAAAAAATTTCAATGATTGGGTTTCTAAATACACATGATGCTAATCTGAAATAATAACATCTCATTAAAAAAAAAAAAAAGACACAAAAAACTCCTGGACTAAGAACCCAACTACATGGATTCTAAGAGGCATCCTGAAACTGGCTGAACCATGAGTAAAGACTGAAAACTACTGTTCTCAAAAACCTTGAAGAATCTACACTTGAGATTACCTTTTATTAGGTTACAACTAGTGTGTAATAAATGTTGTAACACAGACATAGAACTGGCTTCAAAAAGAAAACTTTAATTAGTTACATCTCTCTTGAGTATCAGCTATATATGGAACTGATCCCTTATTATTATTGTAAGTCATCGTATTTTACAAAAATACTGGAAAAATTATAATCCTATACTTTATATTATAAAAAAATCGATGCCTAATAGTGTGTCAAATTGTGGTGCTTTAGCTTTGCAATATACTCTCTCCTTACTTATTGACATGGTTAGTTTCCAAAGACGAAGTTGTTATGCAAGATTGATGCTACGTGAAAATGGAGGAATACCACATGAGATCTCAAAATGGAAGATGACTACATCATTACATAACTGCCAAACCACTGAGAATCATGGCCCAGTCAAGCTGGCATATAATCTTGACCATCAAAGCTAGCATTACTCTTGCCTCACACCTTGGAGTTTGTTACTGCCAGATGTATGTCGTTAGTGCACAAAATAGTTGGATAGTAGATTTTTCACTGTTGTCATAAATGCAAAATGTCAGCGAATGAGATAGTCGATTTGTGATGCGACAGTGTAGTCTATTCCATATAAGCCTCTACAGATATTCTCTAATATTTCTGTTTCCTATATGTCAAAAAATTGCTAAAAAGTAATAATGGGGGGATATAGTAACAGGGAAAAATGAATCCTATACTAGAAATAAATGATAGAAAATTAATGTTGGTTTACAGAAGCATGTGGCTTAAAGATTTCAGAATTAGTAATCAAAATTCAAGATATTTCTTAATAAATGGCAGTGTAGTTGACTTTCTGATATATCTCAAGTATGTATTTTTGGGCAAAACATTCCTAAACTCCACATTTTGCTGGCAAGAAAAGACAGAGGTCTGTGTAGTAATGTTAAGGATGCCTTTCCATTTACTCTTAAGGCCATTACCATATTCCAGGACCCGCCATCAATGGACCGATATTTGAGTCGATTAAGGGGCACCATTCCCTCATCTCTCCAATGAAGGGTACATCTTCTCACGGAAGCATTTAGAAATTTGATTCTGATGTCCCACGGAGGAAGAGGCTTCACTAGCAACCAGGATAAAAAAGTGTAATTTAGGCTCCATGCTTGGAAATTGCCTTATGTATTAACATGAGGTATAAAGAGCTGAAAATGTTCATTTCTAAGCTGAACAACCACCAAATTTGGTAAAAATATATGAGAGAAATCCATGGCTTAAAAAAAAAAAAGAAAAAATTTGATTCATTTCTAAATCATTAAAACAATTTCCCTTAATCCACCCTAATTTTTACCAAATAAAACGATACCAACATTCCTGATGGTGTCCACTCCACTTAATTCAATGACTCAAAGAAAACCAGTGTTCCAAACCCAAGGGATTCCAAGGGATAAAAGAAGGCACAGTCTGCTGGTGATTGCTCCCAGGAGGAGAAGAAATATTGATAGGAAAACTCATAGGAAAGGGTCAGAGAAACAAAGAAGCAGAAGAAAAGACTAAGGGGAAAAGAAGATGGCTTAGAGATGAATCATCTATGGAAAGAGATGGACAGAAGGGTGGGGGAAGTGTAGTAGGAAAGTGTATAGAAAATGCCTCTGTTTAGACTCATATAGTTACCAGTTTGTATGCAAAAAAGTGCTATGAGAAGAGAGAAGATAGACACATTGTATGAGGCTGGAATTTCAGGTATGCTAGAAGCTCATTCCTACCTGGGATGGTCAGAACTCAGGGATGCCTGTGGTTGGCCTCTGATGTAACTGGGCCCATTTTATTTGCTCAGAAATGTGCCAGAGCTGGTTCACTCCAGCCCTCAAGCTGGTAAAAAGGGTGGAGGTAACTATTTCCATAGAAAGTTGCATTTGTACCTTGATACATTTTATTTATAATTTGCATCTGGCTACTCTAGCCCAGTAGGCCAACGTGTAGCCATCTCAGAACAGTAGAAGTATCCATGGGGTAAAAAGATACTTCCACCAAGAAGGGCTTATACTGAGCTTCTTGAATGACCTCATGGTCAGATGGCATCGTTGGGTAGTTGGTGTCCTCATGAAGTTGGTGCCTTCATGCCTTGAAGCCAGGAGTTCTCATTTCTCTAACAGAGAGAATAATGTTTAATATCCTATGTCATACAGCCATCTCTGAATAGTTCTAGGTTAGTGCACTCTTTTATTTGCATTAAAGTAACTTCTTCCCTTTGCGTATGCTCATTGGTCACTTTCATCAACCACTGTCTCCAGTGAAACAACCACATACAGAAGATTTGACTATATGAAGAAAAAAAATTCCATGTGCCAATGAATGACATCTATCAAGAGTGAAATAAAATGTACCTATGTCCAAGAATGTGAATATGGATGGAAATGAAGAAGAACTTCCAAGCCTATTGATAGCAGTAACCATGGCTGTATAACTGGATTCAGGTGATTCAGGCTTTAGGTTTATTCCAAGATCCAAATGATCACAATAATGATCTGTACATTGCTTCTGCCAAGTTAAATTTTTTGGTCCATTTAACCTTTAAATAAAAGATAATTATGTTAGGAAGATACTTTATGTGATACTTTCTCCTTTAAATACAAAAGAACCAAGTGTTCAAATATTTAAAATTCTAGACTGTTTTTTTAAGGTCAGTGTTATTACCAGGGGAAACATCATGGGAACATTTGTATTCTATGGCCGTAAATATGACCATATCCCCCTTCTCTATTTTTTTGGTAGAACTTAGATTTTCTTTTTTTTTTTTTTATGTTCACATAGACAAATAACTTTCCTGAATATACAGCCTGAATTCCCTGGTGGCCATATTGGCTCCTGAGGGCAATTCCAATCATTATCCAAAGGATCCCTGGCTATCTTGGCATCAATTGCACAAAACAGCCAGCTCTTGGCAAAGAAATGGCTAGACTGGGATCTTGGCCCCCCCTCCTTTCCCCCCTCTCCTGTTCACTCAGGCTTGGGGCCACCTACTAGAAGCCAGCTGGATCTTTGGATGAGACCATGGAGTCAACGTTTCAGATCTTTTCTTCTTGTAGACTTGCAAGTCAGGAAAAGGTGCTTTAAAAAGGGATGCCTTCAAGGCTTACAGAAAGCTACCACATGAAAGAGTCTATTTATATATCACGACCCCAAGAGTTTGCGAATGCAAAAGAGGGAAGTGATATTATGCAGTCAGTTTAACCCTACTAGACCAGGGAAGAACTCCCAAAACTTGGGCTTTGGATGCTGTTAAGATCACCCTCAGTTAGAACTCAGACTGAGAATTTTTTCCAACACATCAGGTATCACGCTTCAGGTGAATGAACCAGTTTTAACTGACAAACACTAGATTCTTGTAAAGGATCTAATTGTCTAGGGGTGTCTGTTGCTTTTTTTCTTTAGTAAAAATAGAACTGTTGGGTATTTTTAAAGGTCATCTAAGAGAAGTCCTACAAAAGAGCTGCAAAAATACAGCCTCTCACTCACTGTAAAGTATAGGCAGTATATAGGTGGGTGTCTCTTCCTCTGTCCCATGTGCAGGCCACAGTCCCATGTTCTCCCTTCTGTATGCAAGATACATTTTGAGGCTGTTCTGGAACAACTTTAAAAAGAAAGAGAGCATATTTTAAATATCACATTAAAAAAACAAACAAACAAAACTCGTTGTCATTGAGTTGATTCCGACTCACAGCAATCCTATAGGACAGAGTAGAACTGTCCCATAGGGTTTCCAAGGAGCACCTGGTGGATTTGAACTGCCGAGCTTTTGGTTAGCAGCCAAAGCTCTTAACCACTATGCCACCAGGGTTTCCAAATATCACATAAGTGATATTTAAATCACATTGTTATGTATTTGCCTAACAAAATGACACTTCCTACCAACTCAGCTCTTCCTCCACCCGCTATCCCCCACATCCAGATGAGCGGGAGGCATTACAGAGTTCATCCAGTTAAAATTTACCTTCAAGGCATGCATTCTTTCTAATAACAGTAATAATAGTAGTGAATACGGATCAAACGCTAAGTATATGCCAAGGCCTATGCTAAGTGTTTTACGTGTGTTTTTCTCAATTAAAGATCATTGCAGCCTTATGAAGCAGTGTAATGGTTAATGTTATGCGTCAGCTTGGCTAGGCCATGATTCCCAGTATTGTGTAACTGTCCTTCATTTCGTGATCTCATGTAATTGTCCTCCATTTTGTGGTATTGTGTAATTATCCTCCATTTTATGTGTTGTAAATCCTAAACTTCTATGTGCTAATGAGGCAGGATTAGTGTGGAGTGTATCTTGAGTCACACCCTTACTAAGGGCGTGACTCAAGTCACAGCCTTACTCAAGTCACACCCTCACTCAAATCTCTGCCTTACTTAAGTCACCGCCTTACTCAAGTATCTGATGTAAGGGGAGTTTCCTCAAGGGTGTGACCTGCATCCAATGCATACATGGACACTCTGGAAAAGTTTGTTCTCACTCTGGATCTGGCATCCAGTTCATCATCATCTGACTTCCAGTTCTTAGGACTTGAGCCAGCAGCCTGTCATCTGACCTGCCAATTTGAGTTTGTCAGCTCCTGTACCCACACGAATCAGGAGAAACCTCAGCCTGATGCTTGACCCAAGGATTTGGAACTTGCCAGTTTCCACAACAAGCCATTTCCTTGAGATAAATCTTTGTCTATGTATATATGTAGCTATCTATCTATCTATCTATCTATCTATATGCATGCATGCTTCACTGGTTCTGCTTCTCTAGAGAACTCAGCCTAAGACAGGTAAATACTATTATTAACCTCATTTTATCAACAAGCAAACTGAGACATAGAGTGATTAAGTAGCTTTCCCAAGATCACAAAGCTATGAAGTGGAAGAGTCAGACGTGGCTCACTGGAGTCCAAGCCTTCAACCACTACATGCTTCTGTTCTGCCTAACAGGTGAACATGCTTAGTTACCTCAGGTGACAGTGAGTTAACTTTTTTAGAGTGAAGCCTATTCAAATATCAAAACCAGTTGCCATCAAGTTGACTCAGACTCATGGCAACCCCATGTGTGTCAGAGTAGAACTATGCTCCATAGGGTTTTTAGTGGCTGATTTTTTGGAAGTCAATCAGCAGGCATTTCTTCCAAGTAGCTTCTGTATGGACTCCACCCGGCAACCTGTCAGTCAGCATCCGAGCATGTTAACTGTTTGCACCACCCAGGGACTCCATTCAGATATTGTTGTTGTTGTTAGGTGCCATTGAGTCAATTTTGACTTATACTGATCCCATGTGACAGAGTAGAATTGCCCCATAGGGTTTTCTGGGCTGTAATCTTTATGGAAGGAGATTGCCAGGTCTTTTGAAGGCAATGCTCTGTTATTGTTGAGATTTCAGGCTGCTCTTGAGAAGCCTGAAGCCATTCTGATTCTTCAACCATTATAAATGGTCTGTTTTTCTCTTCAAAAGATTGTAGACTCTTCTCCTTGTCCCCAGTATTCTGAATTTTCACAAAGATGTACTAAATGAGGGTCTGTTTTCATCTATTCTTATGAGTTCTCAGAGGGTTCACACATTCTGCAAACTTTTGGCTTTCAGTTTGGGAAAAATTTTCTTAAATTATTTCTCTGATGATTCCCTCTCTCCTATATTTCTTTGTAAAAACTTCCATTATTCATGAGTTGGACCTTCCTCTAATTTTATCTTTTATCTCCTATATTTTTAAACTCTTGGTCTTTTTGTTCTACTATCTGGGAAATGTCCTCAGTTTACACTTCAGCCCTCCCATTGAGTTTCTAATTTCTGCTTATCATCTTTCTCATTTGTGGGCATGTTTTTTATTCTCTTAATGTTCCCTTTTTTATAGCATTCTATTCTTGTTTGGAATCGGCTCAACAGCAATGGGTTTGGTTTTTTGGCATATTCTTCTTCTGTATGCAATATTTTCTCTTAATTCTCTATTAAAGATAGTTTTTTTTTTTCTTAACACTTTCTTCTCCCTGAATACTTTTTATTTTCTCCACTTTGCTTACTTGCTTTATTCCATGTGCTTTTTTTTTGGTTTACCTCTTTCACGTCAGGCAGTTTCCTCAGAATCTTGTTTTTTCACTCATCTGTAGGAGAGTCCCTGAGTGACACAAACAGTTAACACGCTTTGCTGCTAACC
Source organism: Trichechus manatus latirostris (assembly GCF_000243295.1). Lineage (NCBI taxonomy): Eukaryota > Metazoa > Chordata > Mammalia > Sirenia > Trichechidae > Trichechus > Trichechus manatus. The sequence goes on along the minus strand of NW_004443939.1, from coordinate 14,114,405 downwards.
TAAAGGTTGGAGGTTCAAGTCCACCAGAGGCACCTTGGAAGAAAGGCCTGGTGCTTTAGCCTGAAAAATCAGCCATTGAATACCCTACGAAGCACAGTGCTACTTTGACACACATGCGAGCACCATGAATGAACTCGGCGGCAACTTGTATACGAATGGGGCACTAAATTACAGACTGCAGCTCAGCCTGTGTGTTGATGGGGGCGGGGGGCATTTGCTAACTCTGGGTTTCATCCCATGGTGATCTGGCTAGGTATTTTGGGGAATTCCTATTGTCAATATTTTTAGATATTTCCTCTTGGCCCGATTGGATTTCTTAGAAAAGGATTTTCTAATTTTCTGGTACAGGGCTGGCTGCCAGCATTTTTGGAGCTGAATGCAGGAAGAGAGCTCTATGTAAGTATTCCTTTAATACTGCTGGTTTTCAGTATGCTATCGCCAACTAGGGGACTTAAAAACCCAAAAACCAAACCCACTACTGCCCAGTCGATTCTAATTCATAGTGACCCTATAGGACAGAGTAGAACTGTCCCATAGGGTTTCCAAGGAGCACCTGGTGGATTCGAACTACTGGCCTTTTGGTTAGCAACTGAACTCTTAACCACTACGCCACCAGAGTTCCCCCAGAAGTACATGGTGCCACCAATTTCTGAGTCTTTCTAGGATGAGGGCTTCTGCCTTAAATTATTTCATTTTGACTTTTCTCACTGTCAGCTGTAGGCTAAGTCAGTTACTACTGGTCCACCTGCTTTCTAGCTTCCAAAATTTTGTTGACATGTCCTCTTCCTCCCATTCTTTTTGTCCTTGAGGGTTTACACCACTTGAAATTTTTGTAATTTTGACCTTATTTCAGGGGGAATGAACGTAAACATATCTGTCACACCCGCCATTTTTACCCTAAAACCTTCAAAGTGTCTCCTGATGAGCAAATGTGATATAAAGTGCCTCGCACTTTTATATAATGAAGAAGAGTTCTCAACCCCTCCCTATTCCTAAAGGTTTCGTTTTAGAAAATGGCAAGATTCACCCACAAATCAAGTCGACTTTCTCAACGTGAGTTCCCTGGACCACAAAATCAAGGTGTCTCCTTGACACGGACTTGGTTTTGGCAGAGCCTGTCTGTCCCAGGGGAAACCAGACATAATTCTCCTCAATGTAGTTAATGTCAAGGAAAGAACAGCAATCAAAGGCTTTGAAAGGTCAAAATAGCTTACAATATAATAAATTGTTATAAGTATTATGGTTGTTATTGTTTTTAAAAGTCCTATTTACTAAGGGAAATAGAAAAAAACTCAGAAAAATAGTTATCAGAAATATTCAGTCAAAGCATATATTAAAAACCACCAAGGAAGAATTAATTTATTGCCTTGATTATCTAAATGGTTTGTGGATCAATCTTATGAGGTTAAGCTAGAGCACTGTGTCTAATTATTCCACAGTTTGGATGAGGTCTACGTGGCAGAGCAGCCCAGGCCTGGGAAGGGGCCAGGAAGAAAAGGCTAAAAGGCGGCCTGCCTATTTCCAGTTCTGAAAAACCAGCCAGCTATATGATAGGCCCTCTCAGGACATAGGACAGCACTCTGGACTACCACTTATCACAGAAAAGAAAATGGACTATTTTCTCCCTCACTAGACGGATTGAGCATATTACCTTGGGGGAAACCAAAATTCATTGTCTTTCTTGGAATGACTGGCTATATTCAGAAAAAGGTGTCACTTCCAGTCAGTCCTTCACCTCAAAGGTTTAAACTTGCTCAAAGAGTAGTCATTCGATTGTGTGGTTACCACTTGTTCTTGTTGCACAAGCAACGTTCTGGCAGCACCACCCAACTGGGCTGCACCAGGACAGATAAGCATCACCATCTCCCTAGACCTTTGGATCCTGCAAATTGTCATAAATGCGTTCATGTGCCCTGGATGGAAAAGTAAAAATTGCAACGGGGATGGCAGTATTCCGATGTAACTTAAAATAGATATGAAACAGAACGAAATGGCTAAGTACATCTGCACGGGAACTGATCACCAAGGCTGTTGTTGGTCTACTCAAAAAGAAGTAAATGCCAGCAGCACTGCGGGCAACTGGAACTGATATGACAGAGCTGAGAATGCCTTATACAAACATGCAGTATTGATCTGGTAAGACAGTGAATTACCTGATTGAAATATTCAACTGTTCTGAGGGCAAGGGAAGTAAGGACCAATGGTGTGATTTTTGTTTTTTAATTTCATTTTGTAGATAACCAATGCTTGTGCTTTCTTTTAAGGAAACATGTGCAGGTAGCCAGCATGCTGCACACATGAAGGAAAGAGTAAAATTGAATGAAATTGCAATCCTAGCTCTCATTATCAAAGTGCCTCCTGTATGTCTGGCTGTAGATTTAGCACTTTGCATATAATGTGTCATCTAATCACTGTTGCTTTTAGGTGCCATAGAGTCGGTTCCCTCATTGTGACCCTATGTACAACAGAACAAATTATTGCCCAGTCTTGCTCGTCCTCACAGTTGTTGCTATGTTTGAGCCCATTGTTAAAGCTGTTGTGTCCATCCATCTCTTTGAAGGTCTTCCTCTTTTTTGCTGACCCTCTACTTTACTAAGTGTGATGTCCTTCTCCAGGGACTGGTCCTTCCTGATAACTCGTCCAAGGTATGTGAGACGAAGTCTCACCATCCTCATTTCTAAGGAGCATTCTGGTTGTACTTCTTCCAAGACAGATTTGTTCATTCTTCTGGCAGTCCATGGTATACTCAATATTCTTCACCAATACTATAAATTCAAATGCATCAATTCTTCGTCCATCTTCTTTACAACCATCTTATGCATTAGGTGTTCCTATCTTCATAACACAAATGGAGAAACCGAGGTTCAGAGAATGTAAGTTGTCTAAGCGTACACTGCTAGTGGCAGGGTTGGGATTCAAAGCCCAAGCTCCTTTTACTCATTACAGGCAGTCTAGGCTGATTGTGTATGATCTGTAAGTGGTGTGAACGGGAGGCCTGAGCTGGGAGAGGAGCACTGGATCTAGTTTATGCCACCTCTCACCCTTCTCATCCCCGCTGATTTGCTTGGCCATGGTTTTCTGCTCAGTGCTTCTGGTGGCCCTCTAGGAAAATTGCCTGGCACCAACCATATCCTTACAGGTCACAGAGAAGAGTATCCCATCTTTCCTGGAAAGCATCTCATTGAGCTCCATATCACTGCCTTCAGAGCAGAGACCCTGTCCTGGCGTGTTGGTCAGCCAGCCTGCAACTCTTTCTAGCAACTCTTCCTAGTCCCCTCATGCCTCTCCCTCCACTCTGAAGCTTCCTGGAACACTAGGCACAGGGCACCATGGGATCACTAAGGCTATGGCTGCTCACTGGTTTGCCTGGCTGGGCCTGTGAGGCTGGATGCCGCAGGCTGCAGGCTGCAAACTGCAGACATGTGTGATGCTGACTCATGCTGTGCACTGTGGCTCATGCTACAGATACCAGTTCTGATGTCTTAGTTCTTACTTCTCAGTAGCTGCCTGGAGGGACCCAAAGGGCAACACAGCAACATCAGGTTGTTGCCCCAGAGGGTGAACTTTGATCAGTGAGAGACAGATAAATTCTTCTCTTTTTCCCTTGTCATTGCATTTCCATATACTCTTTCTGGGGATGTCCCTAGTGACCAAGTAACCAGCTGTGTTTTCTGTCAAAATTGTGGCCAGCTAGTAACTTAACCACCCTGTATTTGCTTTCTCTCCTCTCCTGGCTCACTTCCTCACTTTTGCCTCCCATGAATATACGCCTCCCTCCCCCCACAAAGTGTTAGCATGTCAGTTTTGTCTCAGGCAGTTTTCTAGAGAACCTTGAAAAAGATCTTAAGTATGATGATGTTGTTGTTAGGTGCCACCAAGTTGGTTTCAATAGCTCTCCTTTAACCTCTGCTAAGTATGATAACCAGTGGTCAGGGGTGATTGTGGTTGGATGGGAATGAGAACTAATGAAAAAAAATATTTTAAACATGATTTGTACTTTTTATGTTGCCTTATTTATTGATTTATGAGAACTGCTTTTTTGTGCATTAAGTTAGAGAAGGGGAGAGGTGTTCAGCCTTGGGTAGCCAGCCTGGGTTGCATAAGTAGAAAGAGACATCTCGTTATTTTTGAGATTGTACCTTTGAACAAAATTTCATGTCAAGAAGCATGAAGACTGAGCTGTAGAAGTTCCAATTTCCTGCCATTAGCGTCCAAGGAAAACAGGTAAATGGTCTTAACGGCTGAAAACAAACAAACAAATGAGCCCCCACTTCTATCGATTTCTGGACTTCTTACACTGAGGTCCTCCTGTGTTGCTATCAACATAAAATATTCCCATGTGACAGAAGAAGAAAGAAAATTGTTCTCTATTTGGGTTTCTGTTTAACGCATCTCAAGTACCAAAAGTACAGCAGTTTTTAAGAGTTCAGAATGGAATGCTCACCGCCAACGGAGATCTCTGCCCCACATATTCGAATCTCGTCACTACTGCTGCAGGCCAGTTTGCAGACAAACACGGTTGTGCCAAGGGGAAGGTCTGTGACTTGAGAGCTGAGGGTCAGGCCTTGCTGAAAATGGATTTTTCTGTAGAACTTGTAGAGGATTAACTTGTTAGAACTAGAATAGCCTGAGCAGCCTTGTTTGGGCTTCAAAGAGCATGAAATATTGACGGCTGATCCAAGTGATATTACATGGGAAGGCTTCACGGTTACTCCTCCTCTCTTGCACACATCTGCAATAAGATACAAATGCAATACTCAGTAGGCACATAAGAAACCTATTTCAGAATGGAGGGTTTGTGTAATTCCCAAAGGCAGGGTAAAATGAACCCCATCACATCATGGACATATAATCCATACTGCTCTGGCTGCATTGGTGATGCATAAGGAGACTAGAAGGCAACCATATTAAAGTCTAACTGTATTTGAATTAAAATATGCATCTTTCTCAAAATGGTAATATTATAACCAGTACTGTAGTAAGAAAGTGGTGAGAAAATAGGGTTGGGAAAACACGCAGGAACACAATTCCAGGAACAACTAGCCTCTGTTATATGCAAATCATCCACCAGATTCCAAAGAGGGCTTCTCAGAAGATATCGTATTTGTTTTTATCACCATTTATAATTTATAATGCTTGCTTTAATACTCATAACAACAACAACAAAAAGTTCTAAAAGGATATCGGAAAATTTAGGGGCAGATTTGGGAATAGTTCCTTCTCTTTCTATATGTTATGGATTGAATTATGACCCCCCAAAATGTGTGTCGACTTGGCTAGGCCATGATTCCCAGTCTCGTGTGATTGTCCACCATTTTGTCATCTGATGTAATTATCCTACATGTTATAAATCCTACCTCTGTGATGTTAATGAGGTAGGATTAGAGGCAGTTATGTTAATGAGGCAGGACTCAATCTACAAGATTAGGTTGTGTCTTAAATCAATCTCTTTTGAGATGTAAAAGAGAGAAGTGAGCAAGAGACAGGGGAAAGTAGAGCCAGGAGAATAGTGCGTCCTTTGGACCTGGGGTCCTTGTGCTGAGAAGCTCCTAGTCTGGGGGAAGATTGATGACGAGGACCTTCCTCCAGAGCTGACAGAGAGAGAAAGCCTTCCCCTGGAGCTGATGCCCTGAATGCGGACCTCTAACCTACTAGACTGTGAGAGAATGAATTTGTCTTTCTTAAAGCCATCCACTTGTGGTACTTCTGTTATAGCAGCACTAGATAACTGAGACACTATATTAGTAGTATAAAGTATGTGTAATCTGCAAGATATAGCAAACAGAAAATATTTGGGGCTCTGGTGTGTTTGTAGTTGTCATCAAAGATGGAAATTAGGTCTTATGTTATATTCTGGTAAGGCCTTCCAAAGGTAAGGCCCTGGGGTGGATGAACCATTACCCCATATAACTAATATGAGATTACATGAATGTATTCCTCTTTTTAAAAAAAGTTCTCCATACTATTGCCCATATTCCAGATACCACATTAAATTCTCGTTTGGAAGAGAGATTGTTCCTACTCCCCAGAAGCTTTCATATTAACAAATGTGACAACTGCTGGGAAATTAACAGTTGCTTGTGGTATTCAGTAATTGTTGACAACAAGAACTTCAGAATTATAGATTCACCCGGCATTTTCAGTTGCAATATAAAGTCTCCACTGAATATCTTTTTTGGGTAATTGTAAGGTTGCTTGGATCCATAATCAGAAATTGGTAAAAAGTTATTGAAATCAACTAAAGGACACAATGAAAATCATTTTAAATAAAAAGTTCTTATTTTTATTTTCAGACTGAGTCTTTCAGTCTCTTATTTTACTTATATGTTTGTTTTCTGCTTCTTTGATCTGTTTCCTCTTCTTAAAGGGCCAGAAAGTCAAAAACAAGCTCCCAATAAAAAGTAAAGAAAATGCTAGCTATTATTGTTTTTTTTTAGAATAGCTGAATGCATCCATGAGCACCCCTTTGTTAAAATGCACTATAAAGTAAAACATGCATATATGATGCCTAGCTGGGTTACTTAGCCACTTTCTTAAGAGGAAATGATACGATAGAACTCTTACATTAATAATTAGTATAAATTAAAAAAAATACGTTCAGCTATAGACATAGCACCAAACTTAACCACTTAAATGACAGAAGATTGACTAAAAAAGACCATCTACCAGAACCTTTACCAGAAATGCATATTATATCTGTAACTGAGAATCTAAATCTCCAGTCCTTTCACGATTAGCTTACAGAAATATCTTACCTATTTTTGCTTTAATCAACAGCCACATGGTTATACAAATAAATGCCAGTGAGCATCCTCTAACAGTATATGCCATGAACAGTCAGCTTTGGAATGCACTTCTGTATTCTTCCTTGTAAAAGAGACAAATTCATTCATGTAAAATACAGTTAGAAAATACTAAAACCAAAATTGTTCAGAATAGTTAAAATGTCATTTTATGCTTCCGCATTGCTAAGATTTTGTTATTTTAAAAAATAAAGTACACGTTTAAAAGTACTACATTGAAAATCTTGGCTACCCTCCCCGGCAAGTTATGAGTCCTGGGGTCAGCAAAGGATGAGAGGAGAAGCATGGGCTTCGGAGTCCTTTAGACCCAGGTTTAAATATTTTGTGACCTGGGGCAAGTTACTTAACCTTTCTGAGCTTCAGTCCCTTCATTAAGAAAATAGGAAGAATGAAACTTATCTTTCAGAGTTTTAGATGTAAAAAAGTCAGATATATAAAAGCATAGTGCTTGATACTCAATAATATTAGTTCACAAACCACCCCCTTATTCAGCATTCAGTGGTATTATGATCCAAATACAGACAAGTTCCTCTTGCAGGTAAAACCAAACCCAAACCCACTATAGCTGAGTCGATTCTGACTCATAGTGACCCTATAGGACAGAGTAGAACTGCCCCATAGGGTTTCCAAGCCTGTAAATCTTTATGGCAGCAGACTGCCACATCTTTCTCCTGCAGAGTAGCTGATGGGTTCGAACCGCTAACCTTTGGTTACCAGGAGAGCGCTTTAGCCACTGTACCACCAGGGCTCCTCTTGCAGGTAAGGCCCTCTTTTGATACCTGTCATCTACAGTCAATTGAAATGTCGGTACAATTCTTTCTTTCATTCACTCCCTCATTTATTCATCCAAACACTTGTCATTTACCTACTTTATGCCAAACACTATGCTAACCGAAGGGTTTGCAAAGAATAATGAAAAAGATGTGGTTCCTTTCCTTGGGGACCTCAAAGTCTAACCTGGGAAACAAATATCAATAACTATAATGCAATGTGGTGTGTGATATTCCTGTAATAAAGGAACACAGAGCTATTAGAGGACCAAAGAGGCAGCAACTGATTCTTGGTGAGGTGAGGCAGTAAGGTGGGAGGAAAGATAGTCGCAGAACATTATAAAGAAAAATAAATGACATTCATATTTGGTTGGAAGGATGTCTAGTTAGAAAAATGGGAGAAAACTTTCAAAATGTGCTGTCTACTAGACAGCCCTAACTGAAGTTTTCCGTATTTCATTAACTAAGGGAACTATGAGAGTCATTAAAAATATTCTTGGCTTTCAAACATTTGGTTTTGATGTGTTAGACTGGAGAGACATCCTCCCACTGTAGAACTCTGAAGCTAAAGGTAGTGATTCAAATGGTTTAAATAGTCTGAAGGTTTCTTCATACTTCTGCAAGAGATGTTAGCACAATTTCAATTGTTTCATCAAATGGACCATCACATATGCAACGGTTACACTCTGTTCCCAAAGAAATGTGTGCAGTATTACACTGTGGTTGCTAACTGTCCCAAGGCTGCCACAAAAGTGTCAAAACAAAATGAATTCGATTTCATATTTAGTGTTAAAATAATCATTATGCCACACAAAACTTTTCTTCTAAAGAGGGCTGCATCATCATTGCCAAACAATAATGTTAAGTTCCAAAAGGACTGAGAATTCTGATCTAATCATGTGCTTCTGGAAATAACAGTAGACAAAAATGACTCAAATCCCCTCCCCCTCTCCCGGAACTAAGTAAAAAAATCGATCTCTGGAAGTAAGAAAAGAATTTCCAAGAGTTCGAAAAGAAATATTTGGGTTTTCCATAGAAGCTCAATTTTATTTGTATATTTTCTTATTTACTTTAATGAGTATTTTCATCTTGAGAGGTTCAGAAAATACAAGCTGGTGATTTCTGATCTGTTCCAATTTAAACCTCAGGAATGGCTCTACTAGTTATTAGCAAATGCTCTAATTCCTATTGAAAGTGGTCCCAAAATCCATAAATTAGTCTGGGAAGTTATGTGATGTCAGACCACTGGGAATTAGCCAATGCAAATGTTTACCTCTTAGCCCTATACTTAGAAATGTGCCAGAATGTATAGGAGATCCTCAGGAAAATTTTACTTACTCATTCAACATTGACGGCCACCTTTCATGTTCCAGGTATTACGTTAGGTGCTAGAGATACAACAGATGTGTTCACTGGAGTTCTAAGAAAGTGTCCACTTGCCCCTTTGACTCGTCTACCTTTAGCCTGGTCGTGACTCAAGGTAGCCCCAAATAATATCAGCATTTTCTCAATAGTCTTTCCTGGCTCCCTCTCTCCCTGTCCTGACTTTCCAATTTTTAAATGCCAAGGATGACCCTGGCATGCTCAAGACATTGTTTTTTATTTCTACTCTCTCTCTAGGGAGTCTCATGTGGTCTCCTGGCTCTAGATACCATCTTTATGCTAAAGACTCTCAAATGCACATCTTCAACTCTGTTCTGTCTCAGTGACTGAATCTCTTATCTCCTCAGTTGTTCAAAAACTTAAAACTCACCACTGATTCTATCTTCTTTCTTATCCCCCACAAGCAAACCAACACTAAGTCCTGTCAATTTTACCTCCAAAAGTTATCACAGATCAATCTACTTCTATCCAGTGTACTATCCTCAACCTAGTCCAAACCATTGTTCTCTCTCCTCTAGACCACTCTAATCGTCACTCACTATGTCTCTCCAATGCTACCCTTGTCTCTTTGTTTTTCACATAGCCAACTATCTTTTAAAAATATGAATCAGATCATGTTACCCCCAACCGCCACCATTTAAAACCCTTCAACGGGTCCCCATTGCAGTTAGAGTAAAACCCAAAGTCCTTACCACACACCATCGCTCAGGCACTGCGTGACCTCACCTCTCCCCATTTTGCCAACATCATCAGCTCTACTTGTTTTGCCTTTCTCACTATGCTCCATTCACACTGGCTTTCAGACTGTTCCTCAACAAGACAAGCCCTTTGCTGCCTGGGGGACTCAGCACTTTTCGTTTCCTTTGCTAGAACCCTCTTCCCCTGGTTTTGTGTGGTTGGCTTATTTATATCCTTCAAGCCTCAGATCATATGTCATTTCCTTAGAGAGCCCCTCCCTGACCACCCATCAAAATGGTCATACCCCGTTACTTTCTGCTTATCACCATATTTATTGCCTTCATGGTACAATCTGTAACTACCTTGTTTACCTGATTCCTTGTTTGTCATCTATCCTATATACTAGAATATAAACCACAGTGAAAGCAGGAACATTGTCTTACTCACTGCTGTTTACCAGCACTTAGCACTGGGAAAAAGTAAGTACTGGATAAATGTCTATTAAAAAAAAAAGGAAAAGGAATGAGAGGAATATGAGCTATAGAAAATACCCTATAAACATCTTTGGACAGGCAGAATAATGGCCCCCACAGATGTCCATGCCTTAATTCCCAGAACCTGTGAATATGTTACCTTACATGGCGAAACGGACTTTTGCAGATGGGATTAAAATTAAGGATCTTGAGATGGGGGTATTATCCTGGATTATCTGGGTGGTCCCAATCTAAGCACATGAATCCATAAAAGTGGAAGAAGAAGGCAGAAGAATGAGTCAGGGAGATGTCATGTAAGATGAATATGACCTCCCACTGCTGCCTTTCAAGATAAGATGAAGGGGCCCTTAAGAAGCTGGGGATGGTCCTCAACTTACAGATAACATAAAATCTGTTTCTTGTGGGTCATGGTTAAAATGTTTGAGAAGCTTCGATCTAAACCAAAATCTGATGGTTTCCCTCCCTCGAAGCTATAATGTCCAAGGTCCTGACATACAATGGTCTTTGTGAGCTAATTCCTGTCTTTACCACCAGCCACATCCATCGCCACTGTCTGCTGAAACCCTACTGTCTAGTAATGCTGAGCTGCTTATAGTTTCCCTGCATACCCTATGCCAATTTATGCTTCTGTGTCTTTGCTCATGCTAATCTCTTTACCTTGGCACTATTCTTAGACTGGCTAAATTTTACTGACAGTCTAAACTCAGTTCAGACAACTTTCATTCAGTCATTCATTCAACAAATTTGCATTAAGCACCTATTGTGTGCCAGGGACCACCACCCATAGCCAGTTTGTCATACTGTGGTGGCTTGTGTGTTGCTGTAATGCTGGAAGCTATACCACTGTTATTTCAAATACTAGCAGGGTCACCCATGGTAGACAGGTTTCAGTGGGGCTTAAAGACTAAGACAGACTAGGAAGAAAGGCCTAGTGATCCACTTCCAAAAATTAACTGATCAAAACCCTATGGATCACAACAGAATATTGTCTAATATAGTGCTAGAAGATGAGTCTCCATGTCGGAAGTCACTCAAAACACACAGTGACCACAACAATGGACTTGAGCATACCAACAATTGTGAAGATAACACAGGACTGGACAAGGTTTTGTTCTGTTGTACATGGGGTTGCAGTGAGTTGGTGTAAACTCAAGGGCAGCTAACAACAATGACATGTGCCAAGGGCTCAGATAGAGTGGAGAACAAGACAGACAAGGTTTCTGCTCTTGCAGAGCTAACTACTACTAGAGTAGGGAGACAGAAAACAAAGAAATAAATCACAAGCACATAAGTTCAGATAATGATAAAAGAAGAATATGAAAGAGGGTCAGAGGAGAGAGAGCCTGGGGAGGAGAGAAGCTGGTCAGTGAAAGCATTTCTAGGAGGCAATGCTTGAGTTGAGATTCAAACGACCAGGAGCGCCAGCCAAGCGAAGACTAGGGGAAGAGTTATCCAGACACAGAAAATGGTGAGTGCAAAGCATGGGGGCAGAGGAAAGAGCTTGCCATGGATAAGGTGCAGAAATAAGGCCAGTGAAGCTGGAAAAAGTGAATGTGGGGAAAATGGTATAAAATGAAATTAGAGAAGAAAGCAAAACAACAACAACTCGTTGCCGTAAAGTTGATTCTGACTCATAGCGACCCTGTAGGACAGAGTAGAACTGCCCCATAGGGTTTCCCAGGAGTGCCTGGTGGATTCAAGTAGCGACCCTACAGGACAGAGTAGAAATTTCCTCATAGGGTTTCCAAGGAGCGCCTGGTGGATTTGAACTGCTGACCTTTTGGCTAGCAGCTGAACTCTTAACTACTATACCACCAGGGTTTCCAGAGAAGAAAACAGGGGCCAGATTTCCTATGGGCTTGTTTGCTATGGAAGGGATCCTGGATTTTACCCTCAAATATATGGGAAAACCACTGGAGGTTTTTAATTAGGGGTATTACAAGACATGAATTACATTGGGAAAAACAAACAAACAAACAAAGATTACTCTGAACCCTGGGTATGAGGGCCAGAGTGGAAGTAGGCAGACTAGCAATTACAGAAGCAATTGCTGAGGGCCCGGGGAAAAATGATGGAGATGTGGACCATGGTTGTAGAAGTGGAGATAAAAAGAAGCAGTCAGATCTCAGCAAGTCTTACCTAAGTCTTCAGGTCAGAACAAAGATTCCTACCAGCATCCTGATGGTATCCTAGTATATCACTGTTTAACCATTTGCCACTGAGTCAATTCGGACTCATGCTCCAACCATGTGTGTTAGACTAAACTTGTGCTCCACAGGGTTTTTAATGGCTGATCTTTGGAAAATGGCTGATTTTTTTTCTTCCAAGGTGCCTCTGGTTCACTTGAACCGCCAACCTTTCAGTCAGTAGCTGAGAGCATTAGCCGTTTGCATCACCCAGGGCTCCTACCCCTGTCTTAGCACCTACTATATTAAATGGAACTAATCTATTTTGGTATTTGCCTTTCTCCTCCATTAGCCTGCAAGCTCCTCAGGAGCAGGGCCTCAATGTGTGGCACATAGTAAATACTCAATACATGTGCTGACCTGGCAAAACGTAAACGAGTTTTCTCTGGTGATCTATTGAATTTCCAGTTTAGTTTAAAGTAAGTACTTTTTAAAATAATCAAATCTTATTCTGCTACGTTGTGGTCGACATCACTAGTACATTTTTGTTTACTGAAGCTACTTTAGTTGCTGCATTAAAATCTGGAATATTCTGGCATAGAGAAAATGCTGAATTGAACTAGAAGATAATTGGATGGACAAATACATAGGAATTAAGTAGTTCTCTGCTTCCTAACTGGAAAGGATGTCTATAGCACGTCTTTATAAGGGTTTTCAATGTGCATGGCAATTTATGAAGCTATCACATTCCCCAAATAATAAAATATTTAACTCGTCATCCTAAGGAGTTTTAAAATGAAGATATACATAAGAAGTAGATAAAACAGAAGATAAGCTTGAGTTTACATCATACATTGATCTAAACACAAACTTGCTCATTTTCTCTGAATACCAGGTAAAAGCAGCTTCTCCATTTATGAGAAACTCAGAACCCCAAAGACCTTCAAGTAAATGAGGTATCTTCCAATAAAATGAAACCTCCTATCAACTGTAAACATCCTTCATACAGCCTGCTTGGAGGGTCGATATTAAAACTACAACCCTACCTTGAATCAGAAAATCAAAGAGCATGCTATGTCGTTGACTCATCACTCAAGTTGTGACAGTTTCCAGACGGTGAAAACAGTGTCTCAGATGAGGGGGAACCAGAGCCAGAAACAGCGACTGGCAGGAGGGCAGAGGGGACAACTTCCCCTCAGTGAGTCTCTTTTCCCTCAGCTCCAGACAGAAGCACAAAATAGGCAGCTCCTTCAAAATAATTTTTTACTAGGCTAGGAAGAAACCCTTAAGTTTTCCTCTTCAGGTGACCATTCCACATAGGTAGGACACTTTCCTACTTCTACCTTTTTTTCCCCTTCCTGAAGCACCATATTAAGTGTAAGAAGCAGTACGATATTGTGGAAAAGGGCTACTGAATCTCAGTTGTACTGTATATAATTAACCGTGAGAGCTCCATTTCCTCATCTGTACAAAATGAGCCCTGGTGGTACAACAACGGTTAAGTACTTGGTTGCTAACCCAAAGTTGGCAGTTCGAACCCACCCAGCAGCTCCATGGGAGAAAGATTAGGCAATCTGCTCCTGTGAAGATTAAAGCGTAGACAACCCTATTGGGCAGTTCTACTCTGTCACATGGGGTTACTATGAGTCAAGATCAACTCAACAACAACGACAACAGGTATAGTAATAACTACCTACACATAGTTATTGTGAAGAATAAATGATAATGTCAAGGAACCATGCACTAAGGAGGCACCCCACTGAGACTAGTTCCCATTTTCCCTTCATTTCTTTTTCAAATTACTTGTGACTTTCAATGTACTAGAATTGTATGTTTGTTAAGCCATTTATCAGGCAATCTTTATTTCTAATCCTGGCTATCAAAGAATTTTTAAAACTCAGGAGAGGAAGGAAACTCAAAGGTTATTTAGTATGTACCACACCCCTACTGCTTCCCCCCACCCCACCTCCCAAAAGCTGTCATTTCAGTCTGGGCTAGGACAGAACAACCAAGTGATTATCCTGAATATGCATCAAAGCCTCTAGGAAGGAGACGGCTTCTCAGAGGCCACTCATCTTTTTTTTTTTTTCTACAATGTGAATTACTTTTTGTCATGAATTGTGTCTCCCAAAAATATGTGTATCAATTTGGCTAAGCCATGGTTCCCAGTATTGTGTGATTGTCCACCATTTTGTCTCTGATGTGATTTTCCTATGTGTTGTAAATCCGATCTGTATGATGTTGAGATGGGATTAGAGGCAGTTATGTTAATGAGGCAAGACTCAATCTACAAGACTGGGTTGTGTCTTGAGCCAATCTCTTTTGAGATATAAAAGACAGAAGTGAGCAGAGAGACATGGGGAACTCATAGCACGAAGAAACAAGAGCCAGGAGACTAGCAAATCCTGTGGACCTGGGGTCCCTGCACTGAGAAGCTCCTAGTCCAGGGAAAGAGAGATGACAAAGACCTTCCTCCAGAGCCAATAGAGAGAAAGCCTTTCCCTGGAGCTAGCACCCTGAATTAGGGCTTATAGCCTCCTAGGCAGTGAGAGAATAAATTCTCTTTGTTAAAACCATCCACTTGTGGTATTTCTATTATAGCAGCACTTGATAACCAAAGACACTTTTATTTTAAGGTTTTTACATTTAGTAAATAATTTTTCAGCATTCAAAAGGAATTTGTAGCAAGTTATTGGCCTTTTCAATCATGTACACATTCAAGAACAAACAATTAAATTGTCCTGCCATATAATTATTTTAAATTGGGAGTAATTTTGAATATACCATATCAAAATGTATAAAAATTTCAAAGTTTTCACTAAGCCCCTGGAGATCATTTAGCACTTCCATAATGTATCAAACACTAAAAATAAAACATTGAGAAGATATGGCATTAAGGCTGTGAAAGAGTAAACAAGCTGCAATATTTAATATGTTTGTTAAATTAATGTAAAGCTGATTAAATATGAACATCTACTTTAAATTAGAGCTTTAAATTGATATTTAATATACTATATATTGGTAGAGAAAGCCTTCTGATGTCTTATATTCTTAGCATAACAAATAATACATTTGTAGAAGATGGGAGACTGGAAAAAATTATAATAATCTTACTTTCAGAGTAAACGTTTATTTTCCCATACTAAATTACACCTTGATTAGAAATAGTGATTACAGATCATCCATTTTAGTGATTTTTAAATATAATGAACCTGCATTTAACTTTAAGGTTATCAGTTGTACTGTTAATTAAAAGTCTCATAAAATTATTAAAATAACTTTTCTATATTTCTTCTATTTATTTCTCCTAAAAGACTCTGTTCATCTCTAACATATTGCTGACATTCTCTGTCCCTGAAAAAAATGTCTCTATTGATTCATTTTATTTTTTTGAAGTCAGAACCCATAACTGTCTGTACTATTTAGAAGGCACACAATAACCAAAGTTGACGAAAGACAGAAACATAAGCCCTGATTATCTAGATGAACTCAATGGAAATTTTGTAAAGCTTTCTTAGTGTGATGCCCTATCACCACTATTATCAATTCATGATCCAATACATCATTCATCTTTAGGTAGATTTGTTAGGCTGCCTGTCTTGTGAATGTCTGTTGTTAATTACCCAGTGAGACAGGGTACAAACTCTTATTGCTGGCAAAGCTACTTACAGACATGTCTTCCGGTGGCATATTGGTATCATAACGGATGTATCTATTAAAGGCAATATTTTGGAGGTCAGCTATTCCACCTTTCCCATTTTACGGGTGGATAAACCAAGGTCTAGAAAAAAGAGGGGACTTGACCAAGCTCACATTAATAGCAGAATCCAGATCAGAACTTAGGTCTCCTGATTTCTAATCCAACATTCTTTCTAGCGTGTGAAATTGCTTCTGATCAGTAGTAAGAGTAGCAGCATAATGCTAATACCAGGGCTAATGTTAACACCAACGCTAAAACTACCACTAATGCCACAGTTTGCTGATCGCTTACCATGTGCCAGGCAAGATGCTAAGCACGTTACATTTCATCTCTATGATATCAGTCTACTTATAATAAATGCCTAATGCTTTAATCTTCAGAAGCTTGAATCATTATTTCTGATACCCACTTCCCTCAAAAGAAGATGAAACAACAATAAAAACAAAATTGAGCAGATACATGATATATCCACCACTGGTTTGTCAGTTTGCTGTACTGCGGTGGCTTGATGTTTCTGTGATGCTAGAAACTATGTTACTGGTATTTCAAATGCCAGCAGGGTCACCCATGGTGGACAGGTTTTAGCAGAGCTTCCAGACTAAGACAGACTAGGAAGAAGGGCCTGGTAATCTACTTCCGAAAAATAGCCAATGAAAACCTTATGGATCACAACAGCACATTGTCCGATTTACTTGCTTTGGACACATCAGGAGGGATCAATCGCTATAGGAGGACATCATGTTTTGGGGAAGAAGAGGGCCAGCAAAGGTGAGTGAGACCTTCAATGAGATGGATTGGCACAGTAGTTGCAATCCACCAAGTAGCTAACTCTCAGCTTAGCCATTGGAGCCAATCTTCTCTCGTCTACGGCTTTTCAGGACCTAAATCATGAAAAAAAATTCTCCTGACTAAAGTCTTACTTCCTTTTTTCTTCTGAGTCTACCATTTGATGAAAAACCTAATAAGCCCTGGCATGAACAAAAGATGGCCTGTTGGACTCCAATCATCAACTCAGCCCCTTCATAATGGCATGTTAAGTGGCTTGATGGAGAAGGAAAGTGACACCACATCAATCCTCTTTATTTTTTCTTCTTTCTACCCAATAGTCCACTCTTTCCATGAGCCAATCCAAAATACACCTGTTTCCCTCTCTTGTACAGATGCTTAGGCTTCCCTGAACTTTCTCTCATCTCACTGGTATTTGTAGTTTTTTTTCTCTAGCTTCACCTAAGTATAGAAACTTTCTTCTCTTGCTTGAATTAGAGACTTCTAAACTTTTGTTCTTTTTTTTTAATTCCAGTCAATGTGTTTTCTCTTTTCCCTCTTTATGACCTCCTTATCATTTTTCTAAAAAAAAAGTGTTCCCTTACCTTTTCTCCCTTCTCTTCTGTTTTTCTTTCTGTCAATTCTGTTCTATTTATTTCCATTTCGGATATATCACACTTGATACAACAGATGTGTTCCCAAAATGCATTAAGGAATCTTATCCCACCTCCTCCCTTCCACACCCCTGAATCATTCGTACTGTGAACTATTTTATACACTCAACAAACATTCCCCTAACATAGCAAAGAAACAGAAAGAAAGAAAAAGATATGAATGGAGTCTTAAAGAAACAAGACACTTCAAATCAACTGGATGTTACTTGCTACATTTCCCCGTTTCTTTCCTTAATTAGTTCCCACAAGTCTACAATTTTTGTGGCACTTGTACAGTAACATCTTAAAAATCCAATCTTTTCTATTTTTACTCTCTGTGTCCTTCTAGAAGCATAGATGAAATAAGCTACCCTCTGTTGGGAAGGTTGTGGTACTGGAAAGAGTGTAGTGTCTGGGGATAGGGGACCCAAATATCATTCCAGGTTCCTCCACTTCTACCCATCACCATCACATGTGACTTCATATTTCGAAGTCTCCATTTCCTCATTTCAAAAACGAGAATTCCCCCCTAAAATGATAAAATACCTAGGAATAAACCTATCCAAGGATGTAAAAGTCTTATACTATGAAAACTATAAAACACTAATATGAGAGACTAAAAGAGACCTACATAAACGGAAAGACATTGCCCGCTCATGGATTGGAAGACTTAATATTGTGAAAATGTCAGTACTACCCAAAGCAATCTGTAGATATAATGCAATCCAGATCCAAATTCCAACAACATTCTTTATTGAAATGGAAAACTAATCACTAACTTTATATGGAAATGAAAGAGGCCCCGCATAGCCAAAGCAATGTTGAAAGAGAAGAACAAAGTATAAGGCCTCACAATTCCCCACCTCAAAACATACCATACAGCTACAATAATCAAAACAGCCTGGTACTGGTTCAACGATAGACACATGCACCAGGGGAATAGAATTGAGAACCCAGAAATAAATTAATCCATCTATAGACAACTGATTTTGACAAAGGGTCAAAGACCATTCAATGGAGAAGGAGCAGTCTCTTCAACAAACGGTGCTGGCAAAACTGGATAATCACATACAGAAATATGAAACAGGACCCATACCCCATACAAAAAACTAACTCAAAATGGATCAAGGACCTAAATGTTAAAGTTAAAACCATAAAGTTCTTAGAAGAAAACATAGGGGCAAAACTGTGGGCCTTTTTCTTTTTTTTTTAAAGATAGATTATCAAACAGAACTACAAATGCAAGGGCAACAAAAGACAAAATAGATAACTGGGATCTCACAAAAATTAAATACTGATGCTCATCAAAAGACTTCATCAAAAAAGTAAAAAGACAACCTACAGACTGGGAAAAAATCTTCAGGAACAACATATTTAATAAGGATGTAATCTCTAAAATATATAGAAAACTTCAACAATTCAACAACAAAAAAAAAACCAATTTAAAAATGGGCAAAAGACACGAACAGACTCTTCACCAAAGACGACATTCAAGCGGCCAACAAACACATGAAAAGATGTTTGCAATCATTAGCCATTCCCCAAACCAAACCAAACACGTTGCCATCGAGTTGATTCTGAATCACAGAGACCCTGTAGGACAGAGTAGAACTGCCCCATAGGGTTTCCAAGGCCGTAATCTTTACAGAAGCAGACTGCTACATCTTTCTCCCAAGGAGTTGCTGGCGGTTTCCAACCATGGACCTTTCAGTTAGCAGCCAGGTGCTTAACCACTGCACCACCACAGTTCCTTTAGAGAGATGAAAATGAAAACTACAATGAGATACCATCTCACCCTGCTAAAATGGTACTGATCAAAACAACAGCAAAACCCAGAAAACAACAAATGCTGGCCAGAGTGTAGGGAGATTGGAACCCTTACCCACTGCTGGTGGGACTGTAAAATTGTACAATCACTATGGAAAACAGTATTGCTTTTCCTCAAAGAACTAGAAATAGAACTATCTTATGATCCAGAAATCCCACTTCTAGGTGTATACCTTAGAGACCTAACAGAAGTGACACAAACAGACATATGCACACTTGTGTTCATTGCAGCACTATTCACAATAGCAAAAAGATGGAAACAACCTAAGTGCCCATCAACAGATGAATGGATAAACAAAATGTGGTACATACATAAATGGAATACTATGCAGCCATAAGGAATAATGATGTATCCTCAAAACATGAATCTGGAGAACATTATGCTGAATGAAATAAGTCACTCACAAACGGACGAATACCGTATGATCTCACTTTTATAAAAAAAGTACTATATAAAGTTACTAGTAGTATCTGTATTCTACAGGTGGAGAAATCTGCAAATTAACCAAGATAATAAAGAAGAACCAGAAGTAAATCCAGATTAGATTAATTAAAACCACCTTGCATGCTTCCCTTCTTACTTCGTGATCACTGGAGAAATAAAAATTCAGTCCTGATATTCTGCTGGTCTAACTTGAATTTTTTTTTTTTAATTTATTGTTGTTGTTGTTAGTGGCCATCAAGTCAATTCCAACTCATGGCAACCCCATGTGTTACAGAGTAGAACTGTTCCACAGGGTTTTCTTGGCTGTAATCTTTATGGAAGTAGATCGCCAGCCAGGTCTTTTCTTCTGTGGTGCTAATGGGCGTATTCAAACTGTCAAATTTTAGGTTAGCAGTCAAGTGCAAATAGTTTGTACCACCCAGGGATTATCCATTTAAATGGATAATTATCCACTGTAATAATGGATAGTTAATAATAATATTAAATTATCCAAATCGTCCACTTAAATTCTGCAGGAACAAGCTTACATCCCTCATTTATTCTCAGCAAGCCCCAATGATTCCCCATGTTGCCTCCACAGAGCAATCCACTCAAAGACGAACTGAACTGTTTACTCTCATCACCTCAGCCTCATCTTCCAAAAGAGGCTCCTGAGTAATTGAGGTAGCTACGAAAAGAGCAAGGAACCCAGGTCTTCACTCTACCACTTCTCACTCTGTGGTCTGTGACAAATCACTTAACTGCTCAGCCTGAGTTTCCTCACCTGTAAAATGGGAATAAAAAACAGCACCTACCTCACAGGATTGTTGTGAGGATTAAATGAGAAACTCCTAGCACAATCCGCCTAGCATATAGTAAGAGTTCAATAAATACTATCACCTGCTATTATTATTATATAAAAAAGGCCGATACTACTTACTTTTTCAAGGACTTTGTTAGAATTAAGTAGGATAGACTTGTCTTTGACCTGTTTCCTTGCCCATCCACCTGGCTCACTACTGACAGATTAACTCTTTAAAACTCGATCCCAGACCTGACCTTATACCACTGCTCATTTATGACATACTAGATGTCACTATGAGTCAGAATCCACTTGACTGCAACAGTTTGGTTTTTTTAGTAAGTGTTCTTTTAATTCTTGTCTTCCCAAACAGTTTTAACTTCTTGAGGACAGGAACTGGATCTTACATTTCTTTATAGACACTACAGTGTCTAGCACAACGACTTCGACATAATAGATGTTTAATACATATTTGCATTTGAAAAAAGCATCATTATCAAACGCAAAGA
Source organism: Trichechus manatus latirostris (assembly GCF_000243295.1). NCBI lineage: Eukaryota > Metazoa > Chordata > Mammalia > Sirenia > Trichechidae > Trichechus > Trichechus manatus. The sequence continues at coordinate 14,093,471 of NW_004443939.1, read as the reverse complement.
GCACCACAAGATTCCAAGAGCAAAAGAAATTTGGATAAATCTCCGTTTGGGGTTTTGCTTCCTTTTTGGTTTATTCTACATAAAATATACATACATACATATGTTCATATATATGTATGTATGTATGTATATAAGTTGAGAAGAGCCCTGTGAAAGTAATTACAAAGACAACAAATAATTTGCCAGGGAGCAAAGTGGGTGCAGTAATTCAAAAATAAATTCACAATTAAAAAACAATGCACAGCATCCACTGTACATTGAGGATTCTTCTTCCATAAAAATCATACATGTGCTTTAGAGTTTTTTTTTTTTACACTAAAACTGATTCTAACACAGAAAAGATTCACGGCTTGCCAAAATTTGGAAATTTATCATCCAATATAACCGTCAGGACATTCAAGAAATGAGTGACACGATATAAAGAGCATATTGCAAAATCGAGAGATTTCTGCTGTACCTAACAAAGAGACAGTAATGAACTGAGGATTTCACCAAAAAAAAAGAAAAAAAAGTGGGTGAGGAGAGTGTCAGCTCTTAGCCACGAAGATCCTTTCAGATGCACTTTGGACAGAGAAATAGAGTACTGTACCATCCCTTGTTAATGGAGAACGAGAATTTGTTGGTTTGCTCGAGTGAAGATGGATATATGCTTATGAGCTGGAGGTGTCAACAAAAGGATCACAAAGTTTGGACCCAGAAACCTGCAACTCACTATCCATGTGAAAGTGGGCAAGTTCCCATACCTATAAAATGGGAATATTACTAACTGCTTCACTGGGCTTTTGGAAGACGTAGGATAACAATGTATACCTAAGGGCCAGGTACATAGTAGGTGCCCAGCAAAGATTTTCATCCACCCAGGGCACACACACACATACAGAAGTAGAGGATTATAACAATATCCAGAGTTCAAAAAATAAAAAAAGACCAATTTTGCCCTGTTCTTGAGATATACCAGGAAAAAATCTTTTCTTAAATTTTTGGGTCACTCTTTATAAGGCTTGGATCCAATCATATAGGTACATAATAGCTTGCAATCCCTATAGTTAAAGCCCCTCAGTGAGGTGAGAAAGGGCTCCCTAAAGCAGACACTTCACAGCCCTGAAGACTGTAGCTGGCCCGTTGCTTGCCCCAGCATCCTGCTTCCAACTGGCCTGGAGGAACTCCAGGTCTGTCTAGAAAGGCCGCAGCAAAGTGCTGCCTGCCTAGAGAGCAGTGGGGTCACCCCCATCCAAAGCTAAGTAAGAGCCCCCAACATCTTACCCACAGAAGGTCCATTTTCAAGCCCCAACCACGCTCGTGGGTATCGACCACGGCTGGATCCGGAGGGGTGCCCTCTGCTCTCTATTCTTCCAGACACCATCCCTTGCCTCCGCGCCCACCACGCTACACCCCCCCTTGGAAGCTCCGTCTGAGCACCCCGTCCTTTCCACAGGTTCAAATGCTACCCCAGCACCCTCAAGGGAACGGTGGTGCCCAGAGCATGGGGATAGCGATGAAGGGAGGCTTCCACCCGAGCCCCCCGGGAGAAGCAAGGCACAGAAGCCTGGGCATTTAGAGACAGCTCCGCCAGCGTCCTGGGGTCCCGGCGCTCCCGCCCCATCTGAGCCATTGGTTACTCACTGCGCGTCGCCAGCCCGGGGGCTGTGTCCAGAGGCGGCGCGGACCGGGTGGCCCCGTTGTTCCGGGCCGCACGTGTCGCGCTCGCCGCGGGCGCTCGGGCGTCCCAGGTCCCAGCGCCTGCCGCGCCAGCTGCGCGGACCTGGGGGTGGGCGCTCTGGCACCGAAGCGCACGCCGACGCCGCGGCAGGTGGGGGCCACGCGGTGGCCCAAGGCGGAGCGACCGGCTTTACTGTTCAGCTGCTTGGCGCCCAGCCAGGCTAGAGCCTGTGGTCTCAACGCAGCGATTGGAGCGGGCCAGGGTCGGGTTCTGCCACTTGTGGGCTGTGTCTGTGTCACCTTGAGCAAGGTAGGTATCTCAGGCCTCAGTTTCGCCTGATACAAAATGAGGATAATAAAGCCTGTCTCATAAGACTGAGGGAAGATTGACTGAGAAAGTGTGGTGAATTATACACCAAGAAATGATAAGCATGGCAAAATCATGTTCTTAGCTTTCGCAACCGCGGAGAAGTGGCACTTTGCTGACGCTCATCAAAGAACTTTCCTCAGAGATGTTCTTCCTCTGTGCTCTCTGGACCTCCCAGCTCTTAACCACACTATAGCGTAATTGTCTGTGGTCTCCAAAGTGGGCTGTGTGCAGTGATCCACTGGGATGTGGGAAGGAAACATTAGAACTTTCATTTGCGTTTATTATCTAAAAAAGGAAAAAATGGCATTTAATAGATAGCATGATACTGGCCCTAAATGTTCACATGCTCTCTAAGTGGGGTTCTGAGGAAAGGGAAAATTACACAATGTAAAGCAATGCCTTTACTGAAGCAATATTTCACTGAATCTAGGAATTCATCAACTATAAGACTATAAGACATACCATTGTTTGTGTACCAGTAAGAAATAAAAAGGACTGCCCCATACACAATACTTTCTCATCACTTAGATTCTTTTAAATTATTTATTGAAATATCTTCTTTAGATTTATTCAGATGTTTATTATCTGTCAAGCTTGTACATTCAAAAAAGAAAAAGGGAAGTATAAACAAAACAAATTGGTTAAGATATTCTTTAGATGTATCCACACACAGAGTGCAACCCTTGTGATCAGTTTTTTTTTTTTTTTTTTTTTCACTCAATATCATCCTTGGGGCCATAAGAGTGTTAATAAAACAGCATTTCTTAAAGGAGTGCTCCACTATTGTCTCTGGAATATTATTCTGCTTACTGAACCCCAGTTTTCCTGAGCATTCACAGACAGTGACAATTACATCACCATTACTGCCTGGGCTATAGCATAAGACATCCTGATTTTGGAGACGATAAATATGAAACATGTATGCCTTAGAATTAACAACGTACACTAGACTGCTTTTATGGGCCCGTGACTTGCTTCAGCAATTTACGTGGACACTTGATAAAAATAAGTCCTTTTAATTGTAGAAGCTTAGCATTATTGTGTAATGAGATAGTGAATGATCGAGGAAATAATTTGTAGCAAAGTTAAAAGTGCTGTCATTTAAAGATGAGTTACTTTTTGTTTTATTTATAAAAAGACAAATATTCTAAATTTGCTAATCTTTTCTATAGTGATATATGGCTTTTAGTAGTATATTACCTAATAAATTTTTATGAAAAAAAATCACAGGCTTCTTTATTTCCTCAAGGGAAAGCTAACCTTTTAAGACTGAGTGAGACAGTACTATGAAGAGAATATTTGAAAATGAACATTTCCAACTGTTGTCATCGTTATATGTTTTCGTTGCTGAAAATTATGTAATTTTGTCACCTACAAAAAAAATTCTTAAAACACTTAAAAAAATTTGCTATTCTGTTTCAATCTTCCAATTGCACATTTCAGTGGGTTTTGAACCCATTTGTTAAAAAATACAAATATACCACAGCTTCTGATTAGTTTGATGTGACAACTGATGGATGCCAGGGATAATTTAATTATGATAGACAAATGTTAATAACAAGCTTGCACAGATCATGGATTAGACTATTTTATAATTATTTTTAGTGAGAAGAAATGTCTTATTTTGTTAATAGATAAAATAAATTATTCCAAAATATATATTTTACTCTTTTATCTCATATTAAAAGGAGCCCTGGTGGCATAGTGGTTGAGTGCTGGACTGCTAACTAAAAGGTCAGTGGTTCAAACCCACCAGCCACTCAGCTGGAGGAAGATGTGGCAGTCTACTTCTGTAGGCCTTGGAAACCCTGTGGGGCGGTTGTATTCTGTCCTACAAGGTCGCTGTGAGCTGGAATTAAATCGAGTTGACTTGACGGCAGTGGAATCTCATATTAAAATGTAATTTATGTTTTTGTATACATTTTAAAATGTATATAAAATTTGTAAGTAAATAACAATGACAACAACAATTGAATTAAATGGAGAATGTGTTTTCAAAATCTGTTTTTTTTTTTTCCCTGAAGGAGTGCACAATCTAAAGTGTGTAAAAGCCACTGGTCTATTAACTTCTAATTACAATATCTTACAACATTGCTAAGCCAAACACTAAATGGTGTTCCAGCTACACCTGAGCCATCTTCTTTGGGGCACTAGGCGAGAGGTGTTGGTGACGGGACTTGAATCTTGTTGTTAAACAAGAAGGAATTAACAAAAATATGATAAGATACAGGCAGTGATGATAGTCTTTGTTGTTTCTTTTTTTTTCCTCTAGATGCAAATAAATAAGAAGATGCATTGTTAAGTAAGTATTCATTGAATAAGATGACCAATCTTACATAAATATTGTTAGAGAAATCATCATGCTATAAGTCCATCCGTATATCATTCCACCGAAGGTTAAATATCAAGTGAAGACTTGGGCTAATAGTTACTGATAACAACAGTTCTCTCATCTTGCACCCTCCCTAGATTGTAAGGTCTGTAAGCTCAAGGACCACATCTTTCTTGTTTTTTCATTCCATGTTTTCCAGCACGTGGCACAGTGAATGGTACAGGCCAGGTGCTCAATAAATGTCATTGAGTTGAATTGACTTGTTCTGGAGAGATTTCATTTTCTTTGGCCAACCAAGGTTATAGGTGTTGTTGAATCTTCAACATTTTCAACAGAGTCAAAAAGCAGCTGGAAAATTATATATTGTTTTTCTTAGCAAGTGGCAATTTCATATGAGTGTAGCACTTTTAGAGAAGTTTCTTTATTCTTTCTTCTTTTCTCTTCCTCCTCCTCCTCTTTCTTCTTTTATTATCTGGGGAGATTCCCTAGTAGATGTGTAGCTGTTACCAGTGATTGTCTGTCTAGTTAGGGAAAAACATTCTTGCTTCTGTAGTTTCAGAAGAATAAGCCCTAGACAGTGGCGAATGCCTGATGAAGCAAGAGCCTAACATACAAAGCAAAATGTTAACATATGACTGCTGGGATAATTATTTTTAAGCCTACAGGTGTGAGATAGCGTTCTGTGTAGTTATAGCTAGATGAATACACTGGTGAATCAAAAGCTCAATTAAGTGAATAACCACAGTGACAGTAACAAAGCCTTTTCTAGGAAATAGTAGTTCAGTTTCCATTTCTGGTACTTTTCCATTCCTTTAAATGTCTATTTTGGTTCATTGTTGATAGCAAAAGTCCTGAAAATACTTAATTACACTATTTCTGAACAACTGAGCTCTGCTCCGCTTTAAATCACTTGTTGGAATAAATATCAAAAGATGGTTGCCAGCATAGTGATTTCGAGCATCAGACAAATGCTAGCACCAGTTAAGTTTGATAAGAACGTTTGGACATGTATTTTTACCTTTTACTTATAGTAAGGAGACTCACATCAAAGACTGATTACTCACCCTCACTTTGCCGAAGTTTCATTTCTAATAGTCTTTACCTAATTATTAGGTTTACACACTTGTACAGAGTTTTAAGTTTATAGGATATCAATATAACTCTAAATATACTTCCAGTGTCATATGCTGAAAAGGCTTGAATAGACAGTGCCATGCAAGATTCTTAGATTACGAGCAATCTCCAAAGATTATAAAAACGCAGAGTCAGAACTTTTCTAAGGTTGACATTGAGCAAGCACAGATGTTGTTTATAGCTGAACAAATCACATGGAAAATGTCATGGCTTGGATAGGAGCAATACATTTTCAAGAGGTTTTTTAGGTTGAAAGAGACCTTGATTTTTATGACCACAGTTGTCTAAATATAGCAGATAACTTGCTTTTTCTTGTTGTTGTTATTGGGGCTAGAAGACTAGATTATTTTAGAATAAATTGTTTTTGTTGTTATTGGAGGTAGGGGGATAGGTTTGTTGTTGTTGTTAGGTGCCGTCAAGTTGGTTTCAACTCATAGCGACCCCGTGTACAACAGAATGAAACACTGCCTCGTCCTGCGCCATTCTCACAGTTGTTGCTATGCTTGAGCCCATTGTTGCAGCCACTGTGTCAATCCATCTTGAGGGTTTTCCTCTTTTTCACTGACTTTCCACTTTACCAAGCATGATGTCTTTCTCCAGGGACTGGTTCCTCCTGATAACATGTCCAAAGTAGGTGAGACGGAGTCTCCCCCATCCTCACTTGCAAGATGCAATCTGACTGTATTTCTTCCAAGACAGATGGTTCATTCTTCTGGCAATCCATGGTATATTCACTATTCTTCCCCAACATCATAATTCAAAGACATCAATTCTGCTTCAATCTTCCTTATTTATTGTCCAGCTTTCAAATGCATATGAGATGATTGAAAGTATCATGGCTTGGGTCAGGCTCACCTCAGTCCTCAAAGTGACATCTTTGCTTTTTAACACTTTAAAGAGGTCTTTTGCAGCAGATTTGCCCAATGGCATACATCGTTTGATTTCCTGACTGCTGCTTTCATGGGCGATGATTGTGAATCCAAGTTGCTTATTGGTCCAGTTATTGGTCCAGGGGGATAGGTTATTTTACAATAACAGTTTTTAATGTTTGATTTTTAAAGACTTTTCTTCCTTGTCTTTCCTTAGCCATTTACTTGATCTGATGCTGGGGTCTTCTTCCAAAACAATGTCATAAGTCTATAGGGTGGATTCTCCTTAGCAAGAAGAGCATTTTCTGTAGTTTTCAAGGTATTTACTACTTTCTACTTTATAGTACTGCCACCCATCTGTCAGTTTGTTGTACTATGGTGTCTTGTGTGTTGCTATGATGCTGAAAGCTATACCACTGGTATTTCAAATACTAACAGGGTCACTCATGATGGACAAATTTCAGCAAAGCTTCCAAACTAAGACACGCTAGGAAGAAAGGCTTGGGAATCTACTTCCAAAAATTAGCCAGTGAAAACCCTATGGATCACAACAGAATATTGTTAGATATAGTGCTGGAAGATGAGCCCCCTAGGTTGGAAGGCACTCAAAATACAGGGTGGATTTGAGCATACCAACAATTGTGAAGATGGTGCAGAACTGGGCAATGTTTCGTTCTGTTGTACATGGGGTCGCCATGAGTCAGAGCCGATTTGACAGCAACTAACAACAACAATACCACTTTATATACAAACCTTATCTCTTCCACTAGACAAGTGCTCACTCTGAGAGGAAGTGTACTTAGTGGTTTTGGGCATAGGCTCTTGCCCCTGACTAGATTCTAGTCCTGATTCTGCTACTTACTGGTAAGTAAATTACTTAATCTCTATCCTTTAGTTTCCTCTTCTGTGAATTTGACCTAATAATGGTGCCTACCTCACAAGGTTATTGTGAGGAGTGAGCTAATTCATGAAAAACTACTTGCTAGGTGTGCCTTTAAAAACTCCATGAAGAGGAGGCAGACCAAGATGGCGGAGAAGTTAGATGCTTCCTGTGGTCCCTCTTACAACAAACATCCAAAAAAACAAGTGAATCAATGGTATATGACAATTTAGGAGGCCTGAACATCAAAGGCAAAGTTGAGGAATCAGACTGAGTGGTGGGGGGAGGGAGAGACGGTTTGGAAGCAGCAAGGAGTTGCCAGATCTGACCACACAGGAGCCAGTGCCCTTAAGGCTGGATTGGCTAGAGTGCACGGTGAGGCAAGCAGCGGTGCTTGGGAAGCGTGTTCTACATCAGAAGAGGCCCAGTGGCAGACAGTCTACTTGGGCATCCAGAATCAGTGAAAAGCAGTGCTCAACTGGCAAAAGATAAGTACTTGCATCTGGCCTACAATGTGGAACAAAAAACACCTCCTTTCGGAGAAACCTGTCTCCCGTTTACCTCCCCATTCCCCACTCTTCACTGGGACCTGGGCCAGCTTCAGTGATTGCCAAGTCCCCTGGGCTGGAAGTAAGACCATCAGGCATCCTGAGCCATTCTCCCAGACATGGAGTGGGTACAAATTAACAAACAGGGAAAAAAATAATCTGATGGCTCCCCTAAGCCGGGAACTCAGGGTAGGCACAGCTCCTTTGCCCAGGCACAGGCATAAGGGGTCCATGGACTGTGAATGCCTTTCAGCCCAGCATAGACTTGTGTGGGCACATTTCAACAGTGTAGGCCCTCATTACCACAGTACAACAGGGTATACACATGAAGTCTAACTTTAACTGTTTCAGCTGTGAAGTGGTAGGTTCTTGACATTTGACACTGCTCTGCCCATTAAGCAGGTTCCTCACCTGCCTGCATCAGGGGCCTGAGGACTGGTGGCTCCACCCACGCCACCTAGCTACCCGCAACAGGGGTCCAAGAATAAGTGATGCCCCTGAGTCCTTACAGCCAACAGCATTGGGTGCCCATAGTCCGGCTGCAAAACCCACCCACCTACGTGCTCTAAGGAACAGGGACATGCTTTCCTTCCAGACATTCAGGGGCAGCCGTCAGCCCCCTGCCTTGCTCAGCACATAACCTCTTACTGTAGACAGATGCCTGTGCCTACACCAATCATCTTTGCCAAGCTAGGACTGTAGGTGAGAGCCTGCACCACACACTTGGTGACTGACTACCTGGACACCTGAGCTGAATCCATACAAGAAAATTAAATGGACTCCTGGGCTCACATGCTTAGTAACAGATCTAACCACCTGATGACAGGATGTTAGAGATGCATAGGCGCCAATAATCAAACTAGCTCATGTAAGCAGCCTATCTGGGCATATCAAAACAAAACAAAGCAAGAAGCTAGGACACTGTCAGCAAACATAAAATAAATAAATATAATAACTTATTGATGGCTCGGAGACAAGAGTCAATATCAAATCACATAAAGAGGCAGGCCATAATGGCTTCAGCAAGCTCCCAAAATAAAGAATCTAGAAATTTTCCAGAGGAAGAGGATTTTTTGGAATTACCGGAGGCAAAATAAAAAGATTAATACACAGAACTCTTCAAGAGATCGGAAAGGAGATCAGGAAAACCACAGACCAAGCAATAAAGAAACTTAAGAAGATTAGAGAAGAGCGTAATCACAAATTCAACAGGCTGCAAGAGTCCATAGAGAGACAGCAATCAGAAATCCAAAAGATTAACAATAAAATTTCAGAATTAGACAACTCCATAGAAAGTCATAAGAGCAGAATTGAGGCAATGGAAGTCAGAATTAGTGAGATTGAAGATAAGTACTTAACACCAGCTTATTTGAGGAAAAAATCAGATAAAATAATTTTCAAAATGAAGAAACCCTAAGAATTATGTAGGACTCTATTAAGAGGAATAACCTACGAGTGATTGGAGTACCAGAATAGGGGGGGATAACAGAAAATATAGAGAGAATTGTTGAAGATTTGTTGGCAGAAAACTTCCCTGATATCATGAAAGATGAGAAGATATCTATCCAAGATGCTCATGGAACCCCACATAAGGTAGATCCCAAAAGAAAGTGAGCAAGACATATTATAATCAAACTTGCCAAAACCAAAGATAAAGAGAGAATTTTAACAGTAGCTAGGGATAAACGAAAAGTTATCTACAAAGGAGAGTCAGTAAGACTAAGCTGAGACTACTCAGCAGAAACCACGCAGACAAGAAGGCATATTTAAAGCCTTGAAGGAAAAGAAATTGCCAGCCAAGAATTATGTATCTACCAAACTGTGTCTCAAATATGATGGCGAAATTAGGGCATTTCCAGATAAACAGAAGTTTAGGGAGTTTGCAAAAACCAAACCAAAATTACAAGAAATACTACAGGGATTCCTCTGGTTAGAAAATCAATAACATCAGATAACAACCCAAGACTAGAAGACAGAACAGAGCAACCAGATATCAACCCAGATAGGGAAGCCACAAAAATAAATCAAAGCTAAAACACTGAAAATAGGGCAACAGAGCTGTCAATATGTAAAAGATAACAACATTAAAACAAAAAAGAGGGACTAAAAATTGTAAACATAGATTTTTCATATGGAGAGGAAGTCAAGGCAATATAAAGAAATAAAAGACTGGTTTAAACTTAGAAAAATAGGTGTAAATGTTAAGGTAACCACAAAGGAAACTAAAAATCCTACCCATCAAAATAAAAAACATGAAAAATATAAAGACTCAGCAAATACAAAATCAACAACAATGAAAATACATAAAGAAAAACAACTCAGCACAGAAAATTAAGTGGAACTAAGAAACGGTCAACCACACACAAAAAAAGCCATCAAAAGGACAGCACTAAACTCATACCTATCAATAATTACACTGAATGTAAATGGACTAAATGAACCAATACAGAGACAGAGAGTGACAGATTGGATAAAAAAACCACGATCTTTCCATATGCTGCCTACAAGAGATACACCTTAGACTTAAAGACACAAACAAAAACTCAAAGGATGGAAGAAAATATATCAAGCAAACAACACTCAAAAAAGAGCAGGAGTGGCAATATTAATCTCTGACAAAATAAACTTTAAAGTAAAATCCACCACAAAGGGTAAGGAAGGACACTATATAATGATTAAAGGATGAATACACTAGGAGGACATAAGTATAATAAATATTTTTGCACCCAATTCCAGGGCTCCAAAATATATAAAACAAACTCTAACAGCATTGAAAAGAGAGAT
>NW_004443939.1:14073463-14082475 GCF_000243295.1 Trichechus manatus latirostris | reverse complement strand
AACTCCTCTCCCAAAAAAGCTCCAGCCCGGATGATTTCACTGGAGAATTTTACCAAACTTTCAGAGAAGAGTTAACACCACTACTACTAAAGGTGTTTCAGAGCATAGAAAAGGATGGAGTACTCCAAAACTCATTCTATGAAGCCAGCATAACCCTGATACCAAAACCAGGTAGAGACACCACAAAAAAAGAAAATTATAGGCCAATATCCCTCATGAACATTGACCCAAAAATCCTCAACAAAATTCTACCCAATAGAATTCAACAACATCAAAAAAATAATTCGCCATGATCAAGTGGGATTTATACCACGTATGCAGGGATGGTTCAGCGTTAGAAAAAGAATCAATTAAACCATCACGTAAATAAAACAAAAGACAAGAACCACATGATTTTATTAACTGATGCAGAAAAGGCATTTGACCAAGTCCAACACCCATTTATGATAAAAACTCTCAGCAAAATAGGAAAAGAAAGGAAATTCCTCAACATAATTAAGGGAATTCTTACAAAGCCAACAGTGAACATCATCCTAAATGGAGAGACTTTGAAAGCATTCCTGTTGAGAATGGGAACCGACAAGGATGCCCTTTATCGCCACTCTTATTCAACATTGTGCTGGAAGTCCTAACCCAAGCAATTAGGCTAGAAGAAGAAATAAAGGGCATCCAAACTGGTAAGGAAGAAGTAAAAGTATCTCTATTTGCAAACGATATGATGTTATACACAGAAAACCCCAAGAATCCACAAGAAAACTACTGGAACTAATAGAAGATTTCAGCAAAGTATCAGGATACAAGATAAACATACAAAAATCAGTTGGATTCCTCTACACCAACAAAGAGGACTTCGAAGAGGAAATCACCAAATAAATACCACTTACAATAGCCCCCAAGAAGATAAAATACTTAGAATAAATCTAACCAGAGACGTAAAAGACCTATACAATGAAAACTACAAGACACTACTACAAGAAACCAAAAGAGACATATAGAAGTGGAAAAACATACCTTGCTCACGGATAGGAAGACTCAACGTCGTGAAAATGTCAATTTTACCCAAAGCACTCTACAGATACAATGCAATCCCAACCCAAATTCCAAGGGCATTTTTTAAGGAGATGGAGAAACAAATAACCAACTTCATATGGAAAGGGAAGAGGCCCCAGGTAAGTAAAGCATTACTCAAGAAGAAGAACAAAGTGGGAGGCCTCACACTACCTGATTTTAGAACCTATTATACCGCCTCGGTAGTCAAAACAGCCTGGTACTGGTACGACAACAGATACATAGACCAATGGAACATAATTGAGGATCCAGATGTAAATTCATCCACCTATGAGCAGCTGATATTTGACAAAGGTGCCCAAAGTCCGTTAATTGGGGAAAAGACAGTCTCTTTAACAAATGGTGATGGCATAGCTGTATATCCATCTGCAAAAAATGAAACAAGACCCATAGCTCACACCATGCACAGCAAGTAAGTCAAAATGGATCAAAGACCTAAATATAAAATCTAAAACGATAAAGATCATGGATGAAAAAATAGGGACAATGCTAGGAGCCCTAACACATGGCATAAACAGAATACAAACCATAAGTAACAATGAACAAACCCAACAAGAGAAAGTAAGTAACTGGGAGTGCCTACAAATCAAACACTTATGCTCATCAAAAGACTTCACCAAAAGAGTCAAAAGACAACATATAGACTGGGAAAAAATTTTTGGCTACGACAGTTCTGATCAGCATCTAATCTCTAAAATCTATAAGATACTGCAAAACCTCAACAACAAAAAGACAAACAACCCAATTAAAAAATGGGCAAAGGATATGAGCAGGCACGTCACCAAAGAAGACATTCAGGTGGCTAACAGACACATGAGGAAATGCTCACGATCATTAGCCATTAGAGAAACGCAAATCAAAACTACAATGAGATACCATTTCATCCTAACAAGGCTAGCATTAATCCAAAAAACGCAAAATAATAAATGTTGGAGAGGTTGTGGAGAGACTGGAACACTTATACACTGCTGTCGGGAATGTAAAATGGTACAACCACTTTGGAAATCAATTTGGAACTTCCTTAAAAAGCTAGAGATAGAAGTACCATACAGTCCAGCAATCCCACTCCTTGGAATATATCCTAGAGAAATAAGACCCATCACACGAATAGATATACACATCCATGTTCCTTGCAGCACTGTTCACAATAGCAAAAAGATGGAAACACCCTAGGTGTCCATCAACAGACGAATGGATAAACAAATTATGGTATATTCACACAATGGAATACTACTCAATGATAAAGAACAATGATGAGTCTGTGAAACATAATATGGAGGAATCTGGAAGGTATTATGCTGAGTGAAAATAGTCGCAAAAGGACAAATATTATATAAGACCACTATTATAAGAACTCAAAAAAAGGTTTAAACACAGAAGAAAACATTCTTTGATGGTTACAAGGGTGAGGAGGGAGGGAGGGGGGTATTCACTAACTAGATAGTAAACAAGAATTATCTTAGGTGAAGGGAAGGACAACACACAATACAGGGGAGATCAGCACAACTGGACTAAACCAAAAGCTAAGAAGTTTCCCAAATACAACCAAACACTTCTAGGGACAGAGCAGCAGGGGCGGGGGTCTGGGGACCATGGTTTCAGGGGACATCTAGGTCAATTGGCATAACAAAGTTTATTAAGAAAAGGTTCTGCATCCCACTTTGGTGAGTGGCACCTGGGGTCTTAAAAGCTGGCAAGCAGTGATCTAAGATGCATCAATTCGTCCCAACCCACCGGGAATAAAGGAGAATGAAGAATACCATAGACACAAGGAATGTATTAGCCCAAGAGACAGAAAGGGCCATATAAACCAGAGACTTCATCAGCCTGAGACCAGAAGAACTAGTTGGTGCCCGGCTACCACCACTGACTGCCCTGACAGGGAACACAATGGAGAGTCCCTGACGGAGCAGGAGAAAAGTGGGGTGCAGGACTCAAATTCTAGTAAAAAGACCAGACTTAATGGTTTGATTGAGACTGGAGGGACCCCAGAAGACATGGTCCCTGGACTCTCTGAGAGCCAAAAACTAAAACCATTCCCAAGGCCAATTCTTCAGACAATGATTAGATTGGACTGTGGTACATAAAATGATACTCGTGCAGAGTGTGCTTCTTAGCTCAAGTAGATACAGGAGACTAAATGGGCAGCTCCTGTCCAGAGGTGAGATGAGAAGGCAGAGAGGGTCAGGAGCTGGTTGAATGGACATGGCAAATCCGGAGTGGAAGGGAAGAGTGTGCTGTCATAGTATAGGGAAAGCAACTAGGGTTACGTAACAATGTATGTATACATTTTTGTGTGAGAGGCTAACTTGAATTGTAAACTTTCACTTAAAGCACAACAACAACAACAAAGTAACACTTCGTGAGTATCAGCCATTGTCATGACTGGATTAGCTAGGATTTTTTAGTCTCCAGCAATAGAAATCCAGCTTGAAATGTTTAGGCAAAATGGTGAGTTTAATAGAAGGATAATGGGTCATTTGCTTACCATGATAGGAAGAAGCGAACAGCCTGGCTTCTTTTCCTCAAACTCAGCTCCACTTCATGATAGGGAAAAAACAGTCTAAGGCTCCAGGATTTCACATGGTATACCTCACCTTCAGGGATGGGAAATCTTCTGTTCTCTTCACCCTATGATGGAATGAATGACCAGAAACTCTCAATTAGATGGTGAAGACATAGAGAAACACAAGATATGCTGTGTCCTTCAATACATTCTGCTTGTCATTTTAAATAATGACTGAGGTTAAATTAGATAATATATATGAAAGCATGTCACTTACACTGTAAGCTAGACTGTGAACATATCTGGGCCTGCTCCCTGTCTGCTTTGTCCACTGCTGTATCTCCAGCCCTAGTGCAGAGTCTGGCGCATAGAGATAGGTAGTTAGATAGACAGATAGACAGACAGACAGATAGATAGACAGACAGACAGATAGATAGCTGCTGTCGAGTTGACTCTGACTTATGGCAAACTTAAGTATAACAGAATGAAATGTTACCCTGTACTGTGTCATCCTCATGATCATCAGCATGTTCAAGAGTCCATCGTTGTGGTTATCGTGACAAACCATCTCACCAAGGGTCTTCCTTGCCTTCACTGGCCTGCTACTTCATCAAACATGATGTCCGCCTCCAGTGACAGATCCCTCCTGATGACATGTCAAAATCAAGTGAGTCAGACAATGTTCTGTTGTGATCCATAAGGTTTTCATTGACAAATTTTTGGAAGTAGATCACCAGGTCTTTCTTCCTTATCTGTCTTAGTCTGGAAATTCCACTGAAACTTGTTCACCCTGCTGGTATTTGAAATACCAGTGGTATAGCTTCCAGTATCATAGCAACATGCCAGCCACCAGAGTATGGCAAATTTACAGACAGATAGTAGCTGGCACATAATGGTGCTAAATATCTGTTGAAGTTAACGACCTATATTAGTTGGTCATTAGTGAATAAATATTAATTTAATTATAGTGAGGTCATAGAAGGCCGACCTGAGCAAGTGTGTGAGGGACACAACAATTTGGTTCAACCAGTAAGTTGCTGGCTATCCATTGCTTTCTGTGCAGCTGTAGTTAGAAACCTTCACTGCTCTCAAGTCCCCACTTCATTCCTCCTTCACTTCCCTATCTAATTGAGAAGATAAATGTTATCTGCTATTAACAGCCTTAGGTTTCTTCCTTTCTGCCTCAAAATGTGTATGCTTTGTTCTTCATGCCTCTGGGGAAGAAGCATCACTCTTGGTCAAGGCCAAGGCCAAGGCCAAGAACATTGATGATCTCAACTCTGGATCTTGCCTTCCCCATCAATTATTATTATTCTATATTTTTATGCACTTCTTCACTGTCTCCTTCCACATGGCTTTCAACAGGCTCATGTATACAAGTCCTAAAAAAGAAAAAATTAAATAACCTTCTCTTTGAGTCTTCTGCCCCTTCAAACTGTAGCCTGTCACCCCCTTTACTGCCAAACTTCTTGAAAGAATAAAATATGGTTGACGTCTCATTTTCTTTTTTACCTCATACTCACCCCCATATGTCCTCAAATCAGAAGAATTCCACAACCATTGTCCTGAAACTCCTCTTTTAAAAGCTAACAGTGTCAACCAACCACCAAATCTTGGCCTGTTCTCAATTTTTTATTCCCCAGAACTGT
This sequence comes from Trichechus manatus latirostris, assembly GCF_000243295.1. Lineage (NCBI taxonomy): Eukaryota > Metazoa > Chordata > Mammalia > Sirenia > Trichechidae > Trichechus > Trichechus manatus. Next base: position 14,077,252 of record NW_004443939.1, on the reverse strand, counting down.
TGACACTGTTGACCAGTTCATCCATGTTAAGTCTCTCACCTTGCCTGGTTTCTCTAATGTGACACTAACTATTCTCTTCTTGCCTCTTTGATCACTGTTTCCTCTTCTTTCTTTATCTTCTTGAATATTTTAAACATTCATTTAAACAGTCAAATCTCTTCCCAGTGCTTATTTATTGTAGTTATTGGAGTGTGAACGTGGCCCATTGTTGCATGTTTTCATGGTAGTTCACTTCCCCTCAAAAGTTGTAATTTTTTTTACTTTGGGTTCATGTCTAGTGGGAGTTATTACCCTGTGGGAAGCCCATATGCTCTGAGTTGTGGGGAGACCTTTACAGAATGGTTTACTTTTGCTTGTGCTGGAGCCCTATAAGCTTCACCATACTAAAAACCAGAAAAACCAGTTGCTGTTGAGTTGGCGCCAACTCATGGCAACCCTATGTTTGTCAGAATAGAACTGGGTTCCATAGGGCTTTCAATGGCTGATTTTTTGGAAGTAGATCACCAGGCCTTTCTTCCAAGACACTTCTGAGTGGGCTTGAACCTCCAACCTTTTGGTTAGCAGCTGAGTGCTTAACCATTTGTTAAGCCAGGTACTCCTCACCATACTAGGCCAGCTTTTATGATAAATTATATGCTCTGGCTTCCTACTTGGCAGGGGCAGTGTGAATTCAGACCTTATCAGTATCTATAGTTTGGTCTTGGTGTTAAGATTTCTGCCATTATCTCTTTCTCTATCCATGGCCCCAGAAGCCAGATTCCTCCAGCTTCTTAAGGCCAGTGGGTAGAACCTTTTTCTTTTATTTAAATTTATTTATTTATATTTTACATCATTCCAAAAAGAACTTTAGACAGCTTTTTCTAATACGTATGACATCAGAATGTAAAATATGAACAGATTTAAAAAAGCAGTGTTATATGAAAATAAAGGTTAAAGAGTAACATGAGACATGAGGCAATTTTAAGACATTGTTGGTTACAAGGTCCTACACAGTATAAACTTCATTCACAATCTGGCTCTGCCATTCTCAGCAGCTAAATGTTAAAGACATATGAGTTACAGGATTCACAGATTCCATAATACAATGGCTTGTTACCTGATCATCAGAGATAGAACTTTTGGTTCTCCAACTAAGTCTTTCATGGGTTCTTAGAACATAGAATCCTTGGGTGGTGAAAATTGTTAATGCACTTGGCTGATAACTGAAAGATTGGAGGTTTGAGTCCATCCAGAAGTGCCTCAGAAGAAAACCTGGTGATCTACTTCCCAAAAATCAGCCATTGAAAGCCCTATGGAGTACAGTTTTACTCTGACACACACATGAGGTCGCCTTGAGTCAGGAATGAGAAGAAATAGCTGCAAACATCCATTAGTAATTGGAACGTGGAATGTACGAAGTATGAATCTAGGAAAATTGGAAGTCGTAGAAAACAAAATGTACTTCAAAAACATTGACATCCTAGGCATTAGTGAGCTGAATTGGACTGGTATTTGGCCATTATGAATTGGACAGTAATATGGTCTACTATGCTGGGAATGACAAATTGAAGAGAAATGGCATTGCATTCATTGTCAAAAAGAACATTTCAAGATCCATCCTGAGATACAATACTGTCAGTGATAGGAAAATATCCATACGCCTACAAGGAAGACTGGTTAATATGACTATTACTCAAATTTTTGCAAACCACTAAGGCCAAAGATGAGGAAATTGAAGATTTTGAACAACTTCTGCAGTCTGAAATTGATCAAACATGCAGTCAGGATGCATTGATAATTACTGGTAATTGGAATGAGAAAGTTGGAAACGAAGAAAGATTGACAGTTGGAAAATATGGCCTTGGTGATAGAAACAATGCAGGAGATCTCATGATAGAATTATGTAAGACCATCGATTTCTTCGATGCAAATACCTTTTTTCATGAACATAAATGACCCCCACGTGTCTGTCAGTTTGTTGTACTGTGGGGGCTTCCGTGTTGTTGTGATGCTGGAAACTATGCCACCAGTATTCAAATATCAGTAGGGTCACCCATGGTGGACAGGTTTCAGCTGAGCTTCCAGACTAAGACAGACTAGGAAAAAGGACCCAGAAGTCTACTTCTGAAAGAATTAGCCAGCGAAAACCTTCTGAATAGCAGGGGAACATTGTCTGATATAGTGCTGGAAGATGAGCCCCCAAGGTTGGAAGGCACTCAAAAGATGACTGGGGAAGAGCTGCCTCCTCAGAGTAGAGTTGACCTTAATGACGTGGATGGAGTCAAGCTTTCAGGACCTTCATTTGCTGATGCGGCATGACTCAAAATGAGAAGAAATAGCTGCAAATATCCATTAATAATTGGAACATGTAATGTACGAGGTATGAAATCTAGGAAAGTTGGAAATGGTAAAAAATGAAATGGAACACATAAACATCAATATCCTAGGCATTAGTGAGCTGAAATGGACTGGTACTGGCCATTTTGAATGGGACAATCATATGGTCTACTACGCTGGGAATAACAACTTGAAGAGGAATGGCATTGCATTCATTGTCAAAAAGAACATTTCTATATCTATCCTGAAGTACAATGCAATCAGCGATAGGATAATATCCACATGCCTAGAAGGAAGGCCAGTTAATAAGACTATTATTCAAATTTACCCACCAACCACTAAGGCCAAAGATGAAGATTTTTACCAGCTTCTGCAGTCTGAAATTGATGAAACATGTAATCAGGATGCATTGATAAATATTGGTGATTGGAATGTGAAAGTTGGAAGCGAAGAAGAAGGATCAGTATTTGGAAAATGTGGCTTTGGTGATAGAAACGATGCCGGAGATTGCATGATACAATTTTGCAAGACCAACGACTTCTTCATTGCAAATACCTTTTTCAACAACTTAAACGGCGAATATACACATGGATCTTGCCAGATGGAACACACAGGAATCAAATCGACTACCCCTGTGGAAAGAGATGATGGAAAAGCTCAATATCATCAGTCAGAACAAGGCCAGAGGCGAACTGTGGTACAGACCATCAGTGCTCATATGCAAGTTCAAGTTGAAACTGAAGAAGATTAGAACAAGTCCATGAGAGCCAAAGTATGACCTTGAATATATCCCACCTGAATTTAGAGACCATCTCAAGAATAAATTTGATGCATTGAACACTAATGACTGAAGACCAGATGAGTTGTGGAATGACATCAAGGACATCATACATGAAGAAAGCAAGAGGTCATTAAAAAGACAAGAAAGAAAGCAAAGACCAAAATGGATGTCAGAAGAGACTCTGAAACTTGCTCTTGAACATCGAGTAGCTAACAAAAGGAAGAAATGATAAAGTAAAAGAACTGAACAGAAAATTTCAAAAGGCAGCTCGAGAAGACAAAGTAAAGTATTATAATTACATGTGCAAAGAGCTGGAGATACAAAACCAACGGGGAAGAACATGCTCAGTATTTCTCAAGCTGAAAGAACTGAAGAAAAAATTCAAGCCTCGAGTTGCAATAGTGAAGGATTCTATGAGGAAAATATTAAACAATTCAGGAAGCATCAAAAGAAGATGGAAGGAATACACAGAGTCACTATATCAAAAAGAATTGGTTGATGTTCAACCATTTCAAGAGGTAGCATATGATCAGGAACCGATGATACTGAAGAAAGAAGTCCAAGTTGCACTGAAGGCACTGGCGAAAAACAAGGCTCCAGGAATTGACGGAATATCAATTGAGACGTTTCAACAAATGGATGCAGCACTGGAAATGCTCACTTGTCTATGCCAAGAAATTTGGAAGACAGCT
>NW_004443939.1:14071223-14072220 GCF_000243295.1 Trichechus manatus latirostris | reverse complement strand
GCATAACAATGATTGTGAGTGTGGTGCAGGACCGGGCAGTGTTTCATTCTGTAGTACATAGGGTCGCTATGAGTTGGAACCGACTTGATGGCACCTAACAACCACCACAACAACAACAGATGGCAACTATACACGCAGAGGAGCCCTGGTGGCACAGTTGTTAAGAGCTCCGCTGCTAAACAAAAGGCCGGCAGTTCAATTCACAGTTCCTCCTTGGAAACCGTATGGGGCAGTTCTACTCTGTCCTATAGTGTCGATATGAGTCGGAATAGACTCAGTGGCAACAAGTTTTATACACTTGGACCTCGCCAGATGTAATACACAGGAATCAAATCAACTATATCTGTGGAAAGAGATGATGGAAAAGCTCAATATCATGAGTTAGAACAAGGCCAAGGGCTGACTGTGCAACAGACCACCGATTGCTTGAAGTTAAGAAAATCAGAAGAAGTCCACAAGAGCCAAAGTATGACCTTGAATATATTCCACCTGAATTTAGAGACCATCTCAAGAATAGATTTGACGCGTTGAACACTAATGACTGATGACAAGATGAGTTGTGGAATGACATCAAGGACATCACACATGAAGAAAGCAAGAGGTCATTAAAAAGACAGGAAAGAAAGAAAAGATGAAAATGGATGTCAGAAGAGACTCTGAAACTTACTGTTGAATGTCGAGTAGCTAAAGTGAAAGGAAGAAATGAAGAAGTCAAAGAGCTGAACAGAAGATTTCACAGGGCCACTCAAGAAGACAAAGTAAAGTACTAAAATGTAATCTGAAAAGACCTAGAGTTAGAAAACCAAAAGGGAGGAACACGCTTGACATTTCTCAAGCTGAAAGAAGTGAAGAGAAAATTCAAGCCCTGAGTTGCAATACTGAAGGATTCTATGGGGAAAATACTAAACAACACAGGAAGTATCAAAAGAAGATGGAAGGAATACACACTCACTGTACCAAAAAGAATTTGTTTGACTTTCAACCATTTTAGGAGGTA
>NW_004443939.1:14048639-14051517 GCF_000243295.1 Trichechus manatus latirostris | reverse complement strand
ACAGAGCAGAACTGCCCCATAGGGTTTCCAAGGCTGCAGTGTTTACAGAAGCAGACGGTCATTTTTCTCCAGCAGAGCAGCTGGTGGGCTCAAACCGCTGACCTTTCCGTTAGCAGCCGAGCGCTTAACCACTGAACCACCAGGGCCCCTTATCATCTAGTAAGAGGAATTTTTTAGAGGTGGGGGAAAAGTCACTAGTAACAGGAATAACATGCACTCATCATCCTTAGATGGCAGTTTAGCATGCTGCTTGGGAGTGTCATCTGGCAAGAATTGTTGTTGTAAATGCAGACTCTCTGGCCCTACTCCAGGGTTCCCTGGGTGGCACATATGGTTAAGCACTCTACTACTAGCCAAAAGGCTGGTGGTTCTAACCCACCCAGAGGCACCTGGGAAGACAGTCCTGGCGATCTGCTTCCAAAAGGTCACAGTCCTGAAAACCAACCCTATGTGACAATTCTACTCTGCATGCATGGGATCTCCATGAATTGGACTCTACTCGACGGTCAACTAACAACAACAACAACTGGCCCTACTCCAGACCTGGTGAATTAGAATCTGCATTTTAAAAAGTTCCCATGGCATTCAAATGCACATGAAAGTTGGAGAAGCATTATTTGAGAATAGCTCATCCTCTACCTGTGCTGAGAGCGAAGCTAACCCCACCCTGAATCCTCTGGTGGGCATGTGACTTGGCCTGGCCAATGAGAGCATTGCACTCCCATGGCAGCAGCGATTAATTAACTTAGGGATAAGTATGTGACCCAGGTCATGCTTAGCAACCTAAACATTTGAATTTATATAGGAATTACTCAGCTGCTCTTTTTTCCTGGGACTGCTAGCAGTATGGGTGATCTGAGTCTGGAGTTGTTGGGGCCGCCATTCGAAGCTGGAAAATGAAGCCAAGCATTGCAGAAGGCCAAGTCAAGAGATGGGAGAAACTAGTTCTTGATGACATCACTTGAGCTCCTGGATCAAGCTGTACTTGAATTTAAATCTATCCCTGGGCTTTTTTTTTTAGACTTTATTTTTTTAGAGAAGTATTAAGTTTATCAAAAAATGGTACAGAAAGTACAGAGAGTTCCCACCTTCCCCCCTCCCTGTGCACTGTTTCTCCTATTATAACATCTTGCATTTGTGTGGTACATTTGTTATAATTGATAAACCAATATTGATATATTGCTATTAACTAAAATTCATAGTTTACATTAGGGTTCACTCTTTGTGATATCCAGGGGGTCTGGCAAAGGCATAATGCCATGTGCCTACCATTATGGTATCATACAGAATAGTTTCATTGCCCTAAAAAGGCCTTGTGCTCCCCTGAGCCCCTGCGAACTATCGATCTTTTTACTATCTCTATAGTTTTGTTCTTTCCAAAATGTCATATATTTGAAATCATACAGTATGTAGTTTTTCAGACCGGCTTCTTTCACTTATCAATACTCATTTAAGGTTCCTCCACGTCTTTTTGTAGTCTGGTAACTCATTTCTTTTTTAGCTGAATAATATTCCATTGTATGACTGAACCAGTTTATCCACTCACCTTCTGAAGAATATCTTGGTTGCCTTCAGTTTTTGGCAATTGTGAATAAAGCTGCTATCAACACTTGTGTACAGCTTTTTGTGTGGACTTAAGTTTTCAGTATCCCTGAACTTGTTAGTTACTTGATCCGATAGACTGCCATTTTCATTAAAGCTAATTTGAGTCAGGTTTTCTGTTCTTGGATACTGAAAGAGCCCTCTTGGCTATACCCCTCTTCTGTTCACCGTTTAGATAAGGTGACTCAGAGACAGGTTTTGCTGTAATACTGTGTATGCACAAGCAGATCTACATTTTGCTTGAATTATCCAATTTTATTATCAAGCTCCAGAAATTCCTGAAAATTTAACAAATGTCCACTTTGTTTTATTTTAAATGATACCAATCCTTGATCAAAAATATTTTCCGTTGCATATGTTTTTCTTTTCTTCTTTTCGGTACACACAATTCAATTGTAGCTATTAATGGAGGGCCAGTAAATTCCAATGTGTAATAACACGTTTCCTTCTAGGGTGTAACTTCCTTAGTCGGTTCACTGAGCCAACAATGCTAAGAATGAAAAGCTGCTGTTTTCACATCAGAAATATATGGCTAAAAGCATATCTCTGACCAAAGTTCCACAGCCTCCATGTTCAAAGCTTCCTTTTAATCTGTAGCTTAAGTTTTATTAACTCAAGGAAATGATTAACCACTCTTTTAAAAAATACATCAGAGTCCTCTTCCCTTCAAAGCATTCCAAATCATGTCTTATCTACCTCGGACTATGCTGCAGGTAGCTCAGTGCCCTCTGTAGAGAACTTTCTCATTGTGTGCTTGTTGAATTTTGTTAAATTAAGTCTACAGACACACATAAGCACGCTAAAGGTTGTGAAGTCTTTTTCAGATTGCAAATCTAACTTGAATATAGACCATAAGGGGCCTGAGAGATTCCCTAGCTGAATCTCTTTATTGTAAATTGAGTCTGTCTCTCTCTCTCATTGTTTTAAAGAAATAAAACATTATAGATACAGCTAAAGCTCTAACCCTGTCCTGTCCCTTCTTTCACCTGCTTCCCTAGAGGTAAGCCCTATGGCAAAGTTATGTATCAATCCAATGTATGGTTTTGTAGTGTTGTGATGTGTTCTAACGTTGGAAAATTTACATAAATGGAAACATATTAAATGCATCTTTTTGCGGTGTGCTTTTTTTCTCACCCAACATATGCTTTTGAGATTTATCCATGTCGATACACATAGATCTACTCTATGAAATGCTTGTACATGAGTACAAGAAAATATGTATAAGATTGTTCACCTCAGCACTGTTTGTAATAGTGAAAAACTTGAAATGATCCAA
>NW_004443939.1:14043685-14048324 GCF_000243295.1 Trichechus manatus latirostris | reverse complement strand
CATTGTATCATAATATATGTGGCTCACATATATTATGCCCCTTTACTCTAATGCTTCAGTGTGATTTCGCATTAATGAAGATATGCACTTAAATTTCACAATACAGATATCAAATTCAGGAAATTTAACATTGACATAAATATATATATATGTATATATGTATTTTCCCTAATTTGCAGTCCATATTGAAATTTTGCTGAATGTCAAAAAATAGCAGTCTTGATAGCAAATCCCCCCTCTCACCTCCCTCCTGGGCACAAAACTCAGTCCAGGATCATGTGTTGCATTTGGTGGCCAAGTCTCATCTTATAATTATTTATTCTTGCTGAATCTGAACACCAGTTTCACAGGTGCCCCCTTCATAATCCCTCTACTACACACCCATGCTGACTTTAATTAGCACCTACTCTTGGTATAACTGCTATATTCTTGGTGCAGTACACATTATTACTACTGTATTGGTTTCCTAGGGCTGCGGTAACAAATTCCTACAAATTGGGTGGCTTTAAACAAGAGAACTTCATTCTCTCACAGTTCTAGTAGCTAGGAGTCTGAATTCAGGGTGTCAGCAGGGCCATGCTCTCTCCAAAGGCTCTAGGGAAAGAGCCTTTCTTATCTCTCCAGGGTCTGGCTTGCAGCTGCAGCAGGACTCCAACTCCGCTTCTGTCCATCATATGACAGTCTTTCCTCTTTCTCTCTGTCTCTTCCCCTCTTTTTTAAGGACACTATTTAGGTGGGATTAGGACCCACCCTACTCCAGTATGATCTTGTGTTATATTAATTACTAATAACCTCTTCAAAGACCCTATTTCCAAACAAGACCACGTTCACAGAAGTTGCGACTTAAGATGTAGTTTTCGGAGACAGAATTCAATCTATAACAACTATCAGGAAGAGGAATCCAGTCTTACGGTGCAAATGTTAACCTACAGAAACAATTTAAACCAGAAGCTCATATCCCTTGAGGAAGTCACAGTACATCACAATGCTTAATAGATACACGGGAGTGAGGTACCTATGTTCAAAAGCCAGCTCTACCACTCAGCAGCTAGGTGACGCTGGGCAAGACCACCTTCTCTCTGACTCAGTTTCCTCAACTGTAAAATGGTAATGATAATACCTACCTTATAGGCTGTAAGAAAAATTAAGTGAAATAATATATGTGAAGAGGTTTAGTTTGTGTTCATAGAACTCATTTACAGTAGATACCTTTTCTTCAATGTGTGCACTGAGATTTCATTTCTGTCAAGTTGGCGTGTTAATGGTTATGACACGTAATAGCCTTTAAGCCTGTTCACAGCAGGCAATGTGGGAGGTGATGCTTAAGTCAGTTCTTCCCCGGTTTATGACAAGGTCACCTGGTTTCTGCATAAACACAGAGAAGGGTGCTCTCTCTTTTACATGCTACACCACATCAAACTTGGTACCGTGCAAAAGATTTTTGTTTATGTAGTCACAGAAAAGGAAGTTTGCATCAATTTCCTCAAACATTGATTAGCCATAGTCTCCTCATGTTCTGAAACTAGTCATGTAGTTTGGAGGGATTTTCCTTCTCTGAGATGGCATGCAATGTCTTTATTCAGAGGTATCTGTTGAGATGGAAGGATGATAGTGATAAACATTTATAAAAGTAAAAGCACCACAAGTTTAGTTCCCTTTTAGTCTTCCAAATCAGATGCATAATGAATTGGTAATGCAATCCAATGGTCCTTCATCAGCTTTTAAAATTGATTGCATTTTCTTCCAACCGAATTGCATTTATTGCCATTTTTTCTGGCTGCAGTTACAAAGAGGTTGATGTAGGTTGGAGTTGCCAGAATGGCTTGAGATTTAACTCCAGTAACAATTTACTGAAAATAACATCCAATATTTCTTTGTGCAATGGTCCTGGTCCAATTTCTGGTAAATTAGTGTACAAGATAAAACAAACAAACACCTTCAATCATGCTAATAATTATTTTTTTTTGAAAAATCATGCAGGTTCTGGGAGCAAAATACAAAGTTTTTTTTTTTAAATTCTAGGACGTTGTATTTATTAGGACTTTCAATTTTAAATAACAGTAAATCCAAGTCTAAGCTGATGATTAAGCGAAAAAGAAGCCTGTATGATAAAGGCTTCTCATGAACCGTAAGTCATAAATGTGATTGAACCTTATTAACAATTGAAACTAGGGACTTGAATGCAATTAGAGTTCTTATTTCATCTCTCATTTTTGTTTTTTGTTTGTTTGGTTGTTTATCTGTCTGTGCTTCTTGCTGTCTGTCTGCAGACCATCCTCCTTTGACTCTGGCCGCATGGGGAAAATCATGACTGACAACAGCTTCTGAACTTTTTTATATATTATGGTGAAAATATACACAACAAAACATATGCCGACTCAGCAGTTTCTACGTATACAATTCAGTGACATCAATTAAATTCTTCAAGATGTGCAACCATTTAAGATACCCTTTTCCAAATAATTCCACCGTCATTAACAGAAACTCAATAACCCCTAAACAAAAACTCCCTCTTTCCCCCTTCCAGATAATCACTAATAATCTTTGGTTTCTATATATATGCTTATTTCATATGAATGAGATCATACAGTATTTGTCCTTTTGTGACTGATTTATTTTGCTTGGCATGATGTTTTTAAGGTTCATCCATGTATGCATGCATCAGGACTTAATTTCCCTTTATAACTGAGTAGTATTTCACTACTGCATTTGGTGGCCAAGTCTCATCTTACAATTATTTATCCTTGCTGAATCTGAACACCAGTTTCACAGGTGCCCCCTTCATAATCCCTCTACTACACACCCATGTATGCATGCATCAGGACTTAATTTCTCTTTATAACTGAGTAGTATTTCACATGTGTATATACCACATTTTGTTTATCCATTCTCCTGTTGATGGTCATGGGTAGTTCCCCAGGGGAGTATCAACTAGGCTGGCTGAAGTCCTCAATTTAAAAGGGGAGTGGGGAGAAGGGTGATTTAGACAAAGGCAATAGTATATGCAAAAGCCTGGAGGCAAGAGAGAATCTTGCCCAGTATGGAACTCTAAGGAGCTTGGTGTGGTTGGAATATAGAGTGTGACATGCAGAGTGGCAAGAGATGAAGCAAGAGAATTCAGCAAACCATGCAAGAAACTACTGTTATGCCTTGCTGTGGAATTTATACCAGAGACGCTTAAAAGAGTTTTAAAGAGGGAAGAAATAGGAAAGCTGCATTTTAAAAAGATACGCTTCTACAGAGCTTGCAAAATGAGGTAATACTGAACACATGGAGACCATTGAAAAATCTGTCAAGTGGTCTAGGCAAGAGATTATGGTAGCCTGAATTAGGGGAGTGACAGTAGAAATGGTGAGAAGGAAGAGATTTAAGAGATAATTATGGAGTAGCTGGTCAAGAAGTAATTGTTAACTTGCTGGGGATGGGTGGTGAGGAAGGAAGAGGCTTTGTATTTGGGCATCTGGAGGATGGTCATTCTCCAATGCTGAGAAAACAAGAAAAGTAGGTCTTAGGGGGAAGATGATGAGTTTACTATTGGATGGATGAAGAAATGCCTTTGGCTCATCTTTGAGTTACGTTGCAGAGTATAGGAATGTGGGGCTCTAGAAAAAGACCTGAGCTGGAGATGCATATTTGGGAATCATCAGTATATAGACAGTAACTGAGCTGTGTAGGGGGTATGATGAAAGGAAAAAAGGTAGGGTGAGAAGAAGGTTGAAGCCAAAATGCTTTAGGACATGAATATTTAACAAGTAGGAAGAGGAAGAATGACCCAAAAGCGAGACATAGAAGAAGTAGCCAGAAAAGTAGGAAGAAAACCAGGAGTTGTGGTGTATCACAAGAGTCAGGGGAATAAAGTTTCAGGATGGCAGGTGATTCAAATGCTTCAGAAGTATCAATTAAGATGAGTCCTCTTGAACTAAAGATCAAGTGTCCTTTCGCTTTAGCTGAAGGAGGAGGTAGTTGATCAAGGGGGAAGGGTTGGGAGGAAGCCAGATTGAAGTGGGTTAGAAAATGAATTGAAGGGTGGATTGGAGACAGGAGCTTCTCTGTGTATGGTAGGGGTGAGATATTGTAGTTGTTAGGTGCCGTCGAGTTGGTTCTGACTCAAAGCAGCCCAATCTACAACAGAACGAAACAGGGGTGAGATAGAAGGGTAATAAAGCAGAGTTATAAGGTCCGTTTCCCTCCCTTCCTCAAGTTTGAAGGGATGTGAGAATATTTCAAAGCTGATTAAAAACAAACAAACAGTAGAGTGGGAAATGATAAAAATATCAGAAAGAAAGGCACTCATCAGTGAGTTGAGACGAGTTCCTAAGGTGGAACGAGACAGTGAGGTCCAATGCCAGGTGGAGATATGTCTGACAGGGAGAAACATACCTTTCTGTTTTATGGTGGAAAGCAAGAGGATGGTTGAAGGTGCAGGTAAGCTCATGGATTGGGTGACGCAGGGAGGCACACATCTATTGGCATCTACGGTATTTTCCCTGAGGAGAAGAAGTGATGGGACAACTGGGGTGCTAACTAATAATGTGCAAAGGCAAAAAGTTCCTTTCCTAACATCCAGAAGGAGCGATTAGGTTGGTGGTTCGCAACACTGGCGGCACATTAAAAACCCCTGATGAGCTTTTAAAAAATA
>NW_004443939.1:14041138-14041972 GCF_000243295.1 Trichechus manatus latirostris | reverse complement strand
GAGGGCAGGGGTAAACCAGGTAGGGCACAATTGGTCATTGTAGTGATTTTGCCTCTTATTATTGTACATGGAGTGGGAAGCCATTGGCAGGTTTTGAACAGACAAATGTTGTGTCAGCAAGATCATCTTGCTACATCTAGCTACTCTAGTAAAGATGGACCTTACGAGGATTTTGCAAAACTCCAGGTGAGAGATGATGGTGGTTTGGACTAGCATGGCTGAGCTGAGGTGATAAGAAGTCGTCCAATTTCTGGGTATATTTTGAAGGTAGGGTGGATAGCATTTCCCGATTGAGTGGATGTGAGGAGTGAGAGAAAAAACAAACTCAAGGATGACACCAAGATATTCGAGCATCTGGAAAAATGGCATTATTATTTACTGAGATGGGAAGGTCTGTGAAAAGGGAAGGTTTGGGAGGTCACCTCAGGAGCTCAGTTTTGGGCATATTGGGTCTTACATGCCTTGATGATACACAAGTGGAGATGTCAAGTAGACAGTTGAATATATGAGTCTGGAGGCAGGTAGATGTTGGGCTACTCTTTTGTTGTTGTTAGGTGCCGTTGAGTTGGTTCCGACTCATAGCGACCCCATGTACAACAGAATGAAACTCTGCCCAGTCCTGCACCATTCTCACAATGGTTGCTATGCTTGAGCCCATTGTTGCAGCTACTGTGTCAATCCATCTTGAGGGTCTTTGTCTCCTTTGCTGACCCTATACTTTCCCCAAAATGATGTCCTTCTCCAGGGACTGGTCCCTCCTGATAGCATGTCCAAAGTATGTGAGACGAAGTCTCACCATCCTTGCCTCTAAGGAGCATTCTGGCTGTACTTCTT
>NW_004443939.1:14037838-14040855 GCF_000243295.1 Trichechus manatus latirostris | reverse complement strand
AGAGGTAAATTTTTTTTCATAGCACGTAAACCAACTGGTTGCTGTCAAGTTGATGCCTACTCATATGGCTCCATATGTGTCCGAGTAGAACTGTCCTCCATAGGGTCTTCAATGGTTGATTGTTTTGGAAGTAAATCTCCAGGACTTTCTTCCGAGGCACCTCTGGGTAAACTTCAACTTTCAACCTTCAGTTGGCAGCCACGTGTGTTGATTATTTGTACCACCCAGGGACTCCTCATAACATGTAGATAGTGTTAAAAGCCGCATGAATACACGAGATCACCAAGGGAAGGCAAAAGACCTGAGTCATGGGACATCTAATGTTTAGATGACAGGGAGATAAGGAAATCAGAAAAGGAGACTGAGAATGAGGGGTCAGAGAAAGAGGAGGAAAACCATGGGCATGTAGTGTCCTCCAAGTGAAGTGAAGAAGAAAGTGTTTCAAGCAGAGATTTGTCAACTCAGCCAAATCTTAAGAGAGGTATGAAGATTCATGTTCCTGTCTCAGAAAATAGGACAAGGAGAGAGAATACAGAAACTCCAGAGAATTGTCCAAGGTCACACACTTGGCCTGTGGCAGATTTGACATTGAAAAACCTTCCTGATTGTTTAACCTCAATCCAAGCTCTTAAAAGGAAAAAGCAAACAAAAAGAAAAAGAAAGCTTAGTCCACTGATTTGCAATGTTGGTCGTATTTTGTAGTTCTACATGCTTTCCAGGAAATTTGTTGCTAAATTCGAATTTCCATTCCTTTAGTAAAACAAAGCGAGCAACACCAAAAAAACAAAAACAAAACAAAAAAAAAAACCAACAACAACATGAGTTTTAAAGAGTATTTAAAAAACATTTTATTACATTAAACTGATGAGGATGGGTTGAATCTTTCAACTATTGTGTTTCCAAAGCTCATCTTTTTTTAAATTTATTTTTCCTATTAGAATTGTCTGCCTTTATTACTCTGGCCTCTGTAAGCTCCCTTCCTTCTTTCACTGGATTCTGCACAAGCTGCCTCTATTTAGTGGAATGGAATCTCCAGAATAACAAATTGGATGGAATGTGCAATGAATACCAAAAAGGGAAAACAAATCTGCAAATATTTCACAGCTGGCAGATTCTTTAAATCCTCTAAAATTCTCCTCATTTAATGAAATATAAGCAATTTCCAATTTCAGCAACCAAGATGCAATAAATCTTCTATACTGAATTCCAAAGCAAAATGGCTGCTGAACTGCTTTTAAATCCAGATGAGAAGAGTTGGAATAAATATCACATCGGTCAATAATAAATAAGTATCAAATTTTCTATGTCTGCTGTGAAATCCTAAACACTAAAACAAAAGCTCAGACATACGATGGGAATTTGGGGTTGGTGCTTTAACAGGTGGACAAGAGCAGTCTGCCTAGAAGTGCGTTCTTTTAGAGTTTTCTAGCTATGTTTCCTCGCCTCTTCACTCCACAATGTCACCGACATTTTCTGTCTTTCCTCTGGTACCTAGTATTTCCATTCTTGCTGTCTCAAAATTTCTCTCAGTGCCTACTATGTGTAAAGCATTCTGCCAGGCCCTTTCATGAATGTTATTTTATTTCACCCTCTCAACAGATCGCCAGAGGAAGGTATTAATGTGACTTTTTTTTTTTTTTTTTAAGAAGAAGAAACTGAATCCTAGAGAAGTTAAGTGTTTGCTAGAAACCACATAGCCAGGATATGAGAAAGTGGCATTCTAATCAGATCTGTGAGGTTCTAACGCCCGCTGTTTTCCCACTGCTTCATGCCAGCACTAAGTATTCTAGCTCAAAAATATATTTTGCTAAATATGATACATGGCCCAGATATCATAATGGAAAACAGCAACAGATTGACTGCATACAACTTTAAAACATTTGCATGTCTTTTGCCATACAAATGTTTTAAAGTTGCATAACAGATAATGTACTTATAACAGGAAAGATTATATGTAAAGAACTCCTGCAGATAACTAAGAAAATAGCTAACAACCCAATAGAAAAATGGCCAAAAACATAAAAAAGGCAAATAAAAAAATAAGAAATACAAAGACCAATAAACATATGGGAAGATGTTCAACCTTATTTTCCAAAAAAAAAAAAGAAAAAAAAAAAAATTCCAAATAAGACATTCACCAGATTGGCAAACATTTTAAGTACTGATAATATTCAATGTTTATGAAATGGTGGTGGGAAAACCTTCGTTCTCATACAGAATTGGCAGGAGTATAAATTGGCAAAGTCTTTTTGGAGGAATAACTGGTAATATTTACCAAAATGCAATTTCTTTTTATCCCTTGACTCAGTAATTCCACATTTACACATCTGTCCACTCCACTCCCCCTGACACAGTAACCCCCAACAATAACATATCTGTATAAAGATATTACAAGAGATTTATTACAGGATTGGTTATAATAGTGAAAAATCAGAAACAACTTAAATGTCCATTAATAGGACTTTATGATACATTTATTGTACGAAATACTATGCAAGTATTTAAAAGAATAAAATGAAGTTATATACACTGACATGTAAAGATTTCCAAAATATATTGTTTGATGAAAATATCAAGTCACAGAATATACTATGTCTTATCATTTAAGTAATAAAGATACAAACTACTGGAAAGAAAAACGCTAACTTGGTGCTACCTTTGAAGATGGAGTGGGGAGTGGGAAGCAGAGGCATGAAGAGAACCTGCTACTTTTTACTCCATTTATATTGGTATTGTTTTGATATATTAAAGCATATTTTCTGAATTTAATTGTGTAGTTTAAAAATAAAAATGAAAGAACTGCTCTCCCTTAATTTTATTATTGAGTTCTTTCTCTTTTCCTCACTCTGTTCTAAGAAAGTGCTCACAGGCAGGATGTGAAGAGAAAGAAAACGGTCAGGTTTATTGACTTCCGTATCTCACACTTGGGTTCCAGTGTTTGACTATTTATATTTCCTTCCTGTGCTTCTCACAGAGTCACTAACTTTGGGTACGCCTTTATGGTTAGATTAGAAACA
>NW_004443939.1:14034615-14037640 GCF_000243295.1 Trichechus manatus latirostris | reverse complement strand
AGAGTCTCAATATGAAACATTAATTGGGATTTAATGGTGTAATCTTAGCAGTGGGAAAGAGACGTAATAACATTCTGTCAAACATTTGTTATAATTCCTTGTAATTTTTTCTTAACTATAGTATCCAAGAAGTGGTGCACAATCCATTCCGTGAATCAGAATTCAATTATTTTACATTGATTTTATGCTTCTACCCGAAAGAAATTCATAAATTGTTTTTAATCACTTCTTTTATTTTAAATCAATAGTGTCTGCCGAGTGGGTAGTATTTCCCATTAAAACACTACCTCCCATAATTGGTATAATTACTTCATAAAGAGAGAAACCTCGGCACAATTTGATACTCTTTGGGTTTATAAAACCTAATTATGTTCACAACGTAACATTTTATTCTTAGTGATCTCAGGAAGAATATAAACTTGAACAAAGCCCAGACATTTACGATAAAGTAATTGGAAAGAAACAAGTTAATTTGTGTATATGGTACTGCCTCTCTTAACAACCTCTGAGAGAAACCTCCTTTTTACAAAGGCATTCAGAGTATGGGGAGGTTTAGGGGAATTCTGGTCTCCTCAGCTTGGGTTGGCAGCCTTGTGGCTGAAGTGGAGAGTGAGGTACAATCCTGAGGTTCAGGTCACCCAGGTGTGGAGGAGATAAACTTCCTGCCCTAGATTTTCGTTCTGCATTTATAGGCTGTTTCAGAAGCAGCTGCAGAGATAAGAGAGAGAGAGAGAGTGCCTCCAATCTCTGCTTCAACAGGACATTTGCTTGTATCTGTCTTACACTTTGGGATTCTGCAACAAATATCATTTGGAAAAAGTGGATTAGTTGCTAAAATTCATTTTTTAAAACCTCTGACCTATGCCATAGTCACGTACCACCTCTGTGTCAAAGGAAGGATGACTAGACAAACCAGTGAAGCCAGGAACACTCTTTGATTGAACCAGACGGGCCAAACAGCAACTAACATTACCTGACAACCACATCCTAAAACTCGTAAGCCTACTTATATCTTCAAGTTTACTTCTAACTCTGGTAAAAGAAAAGTTTCTAAATTTAAAAAAGGTTAAAGGCAAACACACACAAACCAAAACATCCCAGACAGAGCTTCAGTTGTGCATCCCTCTGTTGATTCTACATAGGAAGACCCTAGAAGAGGAGGAAATTAAAGCCAGGACAGAGGGAAAGGCCGTGCAGTAGAGAGAGAGTGAAGAAACTGAAGCTAGAAAGAGGAGGGGGAAGTTAGGGGGAGAAAATGTTAAAAGAGGATTTTTAGAAGTTGCCCTATATGTTATAACACAACTCTTTCCTTTGTGTCCGTGTGAACAAGCTCTTTAGTAACACCTACACACTAGCCACCATGCATCTCTCAGTTTGTCGTACTGTGGTGGCTTGCGTGTTGCTGTGATGCTGGAAGCTATGGACCTGATATTTCAAATACCAGCAGAGCCACTCTTGGTGGACAGGTTTCAGTGAAGCTTCCAGGCTAAGACAGACTAGAAAGAAGGACCTGGCGGTCTACTTCTGAAAAAACTGGCCAGTGAAAACCTTATGAATAGCAAGCTGAACATTGTCTGATAGTGTCGGAAGATGAGCCCTTCAAGTTGGAAGGCATTCAAAATACGATTGGGGAAGAGCTGCCTCCTCAAAGTAAAGATGTTCTTAATGACGTGGATGGAGTCAAGCTTTTGGGACCTTTATTTGCTGATGTGACATGACTCAAAATGAAAAGAAACAGCT
This sequence comes from Trichechus manatus latirostris, assembly GCF_000243295.1. Classification (NCBI taxonomy): domain Eukaryota; kingdom Metazoa; phylum Chordata; class Mammalia; order Sirenia; family Trichechidae; genus Trichechus; species Trichechus manatus. The sequence continues at coordinate 14,035,900 of NW_004443939.1, read as the reverse complement.
GCAAACATCCATTAATAATTGGAACATGGAATGTATGAAGTATGAATCTAGAAAATTGGAAGTCGTCAAAAATGAAATGGATTGCATAAAGATCTGTATCCTAGGCATTAGTGAGCTGAAATGGACTGGTATTGGCCATTTTGAATCAATCATATGGTCTACTATGCTGGGAATGACAAATTGAAGAGAAATTACGTCACATTCATAGTCAAAAAGAATATTTAAAGATCTATCCTGAAGTACAATGCTGTCAGTGATAGGATAATATCCATACACCTACAAGGAAGACCAGTTAAGATGAGTATTATTCAAATTTATGCACCAGCTACTAATGCTGAAGATGAGGAAATTGAAGATTTTTACCATCGTCTGCAGTCTGAAATTGATCAAACATGCAATCAAGATGCATTGATAATTACTGATGATTGGAATGCAAAAGTTGGAAACAAAGAAGGATTGGCAGCTGGAAAACATGGCCTTGGTGATAGAAACAATGCCAGGGATCATATGATCCAATTTTGCAAGACCAATGACTTCTTCATTGCAAATACCTTTTTTCAACAACATAAATGGTGACTATATATGTGGACCTTGCCAGAAGGAATACACAAGAATCAAATAGACTACATCTGTGGAAAGAGAGTACAGAAAAGCTCAATATCATCAGTCAGAAGAAAGCCAGGTTTCGACCGTGAAACAGACCATTAGCTGCTCTTATGCAACTTCACGTGGAAACTAAAGAAAATTCGAACAAGCCCACAAAAGCCAAAGTACGACCTGAGTATATCCCATCTGAATTTAGAGGCCATCTCAAGAAAACATTTGATGCATTGAAGATTAATGACAGAACACTACAGGAGTTGTGTGATGACATCAAGGACATCATACATAAAGAAAGCAAAAAGTCATTAGAAAGGCAGGAAAGAAAGAAAAGACCAAAATGGATATGAGAAGAGACTCTGAAACTTGCTCTTGAGGTAGAGTAGATAAAGTGAATGGTAGAAATGATGACGTCAAAGAGCTGAACAGAAGAATTCAAAGTAAAGTATTATAAATGTGCAAAGACCTGCAGTTAGAAAACCAAAAGGGAAGAATATGCTCGGCATTCCTCAAGCTGAAAGAACTCAAGAAAAAATTCAAGCCTTCAGCTGCAATACTGAAGGATTCTATGGGCCAAATATTGACTGATACAGGAAGCATCAAGAGAAGATGGAAGGAATACACAGAGTCATTGTACCAAAAAGAATTGGTCGGCATTCAACCATTTCAGGAGGTAGCAAATGAT
>NW_004443939.1:13993971-14020462 GCF_000243295.1 Trichechus manatus latirostris | reverse complement strand
TCTGCCACATTGAACTTATCTACTATATATATCCAGGAGCTCAAGTGCTGGATCACATTTTTTTTGTTTGTTACGTGCCATTGAGTCAATTCCGACTCATAGCCACACTATATGGCAGAGTACGTAGCAGTGTCCCATAGGGTTTTCTAGGTTGTAACCTTACAGGAGCTGATAGCCAGGTCTTTTATCCAGTGGAGAAGCTGGTGGGTTCAAACTGCAGACCTTTTGGTTAGCAGCTGAGGGCTTAGCCATTGTGCCACCAGGACTCCTTGCTGGATCATAAGGTTTATGTATACTTAATATTTAATTTGAGGTAGTAGTGCCAGATTGTTCTCTAGAATGGCTACATTAATATATAGTCTTATCTTTAATGACTAAGACTTCCTAGGTCCAGACAGCTTTGCCAACACTTGGTATGTTGGTCAGTCAACGTTCAAGCAGAGAAAGTGCACTCACTAGGAATAAGGGATTTGTTAAAGGGATTTGACTATATGCAATTGTAGGCGCTGATATAACAGTCTTCTTTGTTTCTTCTGTGTCTGGTGTTCAGCCCAAAGTCACAGAGTAGGTTTTTAGGAGAGAAGGATGGACATGATGTTGAAGAGTGCAAGAACAACTAGAATTTGTGAGGAGTAAGTTAAACCTGCATACGTATCTCTCCAGAACTGTGCTGGTCTCTCCCTGTATCCAAGCTGCCAGTCTCACTGTCATGGATGACTAGCAGGAGACTTGGGCACTCATGCCACAGAGCCACTGGTGCCCCTGGACTTCCCAGGACTTTGAGAAGCTGAAGAAGAGATCTTGCAGATTGTTTGTCCACTGCCCATGCTAATAAGATGAGCCAGACATTGGATCCAGGAAAACATGTGTGAGCTGCAACAAGACCTGACCTATATTGACCTTCAGAGTAAACATAGCTACTGTTTCACTTCTGCTTTCCAAATATCATGCATATTTCTTTTGTGGTCAACCCTGATTAGAAACATACAGGGAAAGAGATTCTGGAAAAGATGATTCAGCTTAGTCAAGTTGACGCATTACAAAGCCACCATATTTGGTGTGATCTGACTTCATGGCTCTAAAATCCACAGCTTCGTCATGATCCTTTCCAGTTTAAAAGCCACCATGTGTGGCTTCCAATGGCTTAAAAAATAAAAGTCCAAAGTCTTTAGCATGACACACAAAACTGAATCCACCTACCTTTTCCCATTTTCCACCCTTACCCCATATTCTGTGCATTACCGTATTGCCTTCAGTAGTCTGAACTCACCATCCTCTTTCAGATCTATGAGCCCTTGTTTATGCCATATTCTCTGCCTGAAATTCTCTCCCCTGACCTTAATCTTCTGGAAAATCCCTACCCACAATTCTTCTGAATTAAATGTCCCTGCTCTAAGAGTCAGAAGAGAGAAACCACACCAGTAATTTGAACAAGGAAAAATTTAACATCAATAACTGTTAAGCAGATAAAAGGTAGTTTACTGTTACGGCTTGAATTGTGTCCCCCCAAAAGATATGTTGACATCTTAATCCCTAGTACCTGTGGATGTCATCTTGTTTAGAAATGGGGTCTTTGAAGATATTGTCAGTTAACATGAGGTCACAGTGGAATAGGATGAGTGCTAATCCAATCTGAGTGCTGTTCTTAAAAAAGGAGAACAGACAAAGACAGACAGAGACAGAGGGAAGATGGCCATGTGAAGATCCTGTACAAGCAAAGGAATGCTTGGGGCTACCAGCAGCTGGGAGAGACAGGAAAGGCTCTTCCTCTAGAGCCTTCGGAGAGAACATAGGCCTGCCGACACCCTAAATTTTGACTACTAGCTTCTGGAACTGTGAGACAATAAATTTCTGTTGTTTAAAGCCATCCACTCTGTGGTACTTTGTTACCACAGCCCTAAGAAATTAATACAACTACTAAAAGAGGTAAAAGGGAAACCTAACTGCAGAGACAGGTACTACCCCTAGGGACGAACTTAGAAATCTAAGAAAAAACCTGAAGGAAAGAACTGAGAAACCTGAAAAGGGCCCCTCAAGAGCATGCTGCTTCCCAGCCGTGGTGAGGATAGAACTTGCTGGAAAGCACCCACCGCTGAGTCACAATGGCTGCCGTGGTAGACACTGTGGGGGCCCCTGCACAGAGACCTGCTCACCTCCGCGTGGAAATCGAGGACACTGAAAGAAAAACACTCCGTTCTTCCTCTGCCAGTATTGCAGACTCTCCCCAGCATCCTCAATCAGCAAAATCGTAATTCTCATCTTCCAAGCGGGAGACCTAGTTTGATTCCCAGCCAGTGCACTTCATACACAGCCACCATCCATCTGCAAGTGGTGGCTTGCAAGGTGCTATGATGCTAAACAGGATTCAGTGGAGTTTCCAGACTAAGACCAACTAGGAAGAAAGGCCTAGGGATCTACTTCCAAAAACCAGCCAGTGAAAACCCTGTGGGTCACAATGGTCTGATCCACAATTGATCATGGGGATGGTGGAGGATCAGGCAATATTTTATTTCCTTGTGCATCGGGTCACCATGAGTCCAGGGATGACTCATTGGCAGCCAACATAGCATAACTTGGAGCCAACTGGCAAAGAAGAAATGTAGTCTTTGAGTCCAGTTTCAGTATCACAAAGCAGAGGGCAAAGAAAGGTGAGTTTGGAGCTGAGAGGAGAGAGACAATAAATTAATGACTGGTACACACCTCATACCCATATCTTCTATGTTTTCAGGAAATTAGTTTCTCCTGCTTCTCGACTCTCAGAAATGCTAGTAGACACCTTTTATTACAGCATCTCTGAAATGGAATAATAACGTCTACTTCATGTAAACCCCAAAACCCCTTGCTGTTGAGTTGGTTCCAACTCATAGTAACCCTATAGGACAGAGTAGAACTGCCCTATAAGGTTTCCAAGGGGTAATCTTCATGAAAGTAAACTGCCACATCTTTCTCCCTTGGAGCGGCTGGTGGATTCGAACTGCTGACCTTTCAGTTAACAGCTGAGTGCTTAACAACTGTGCCATCAGGGCTCCTTCTACCTCATATATATAAAAAAAAAAACCCACCAAACCTGTTGCTGTCCAGTCGATTCCAACTCATAGCAACCATATAGGACAGGGTAGAACTACCCCACAGGGCTTCCAAGGAGCAGTTGGTGGATTTGAACTGCCAACCTTTTGGTTAGCAGCCGATCTCTTAACCACTACACCAGCAGGGCTCCTCTTCATCACATAGTTGCTGTTAAATAAGATCAAGAATAAAAAGTGACTTGTCCAAGGCTCAGCAAATGTTAGGTCCCCTATTTTTTAAGGTAAAGGGTTCCCAATAAATACTTGTTAATGAATAAATATATGAAAAAAATTAATACTTTTCATGAACAGTATCACTAGACTAACTACAACTTGCTGTGAGTCACTGGGAAAAAATGTGAAATTCAGTAGTGTTCAGTGAGGAAGGGGTTTGGTCTGTAAGATCTTAGAGTAAGACAGGAGAGAACTAGAATGGCAAATGGACTAGGTTACTAATCTTGGTTATAATACTATTTGTAGATTAGCAGAGGAAAAAAATATATATATGTATATTTGAGGAAGGTTTGACCAAGGCCAAAATGGGAGAATTCTGCCCCTTAATCAGCTTTAGTATTGTCCAAGACTGTGGCACCCCAATTTGCTCAGCATTACTATTAATCTGCCTTTTCTTTCTTTGTATTTCTCTCCCCTTTCTCCTTCTCAGTGGTGCCTGGCCACTTTCTCTCTTCCTCCTTCCCCTTAACCCACACCACTAAGCATGACAATTCATTTAGGAAGTAGCAGCAAGATTGTGTGACTCAGAGTAAGAACATGGATAGGCTCAAGGGCTAGACGGAAATATGAAAAGATACACACTTGTCCCCAGAATCCACAGAAAATTCTGGCTGAGGAAGGGGAACGGACAGGTTGTGGGGGCAACTTGGAAAGAAATAGAGACATTAGCCACTTCAGAATTTTTATATAGAAGGGACTTGGAGGTGGCAACCTGATTCTCACATGCTGTCTCCTTCTTGCAGTGTCCATGCCACCTCCCAGGAGACACTTCTCTGACCACTCAGTGTACAGTGGCTACCGAGCCTCTCTCCACCATGTTATCCCACTTTACCTCTACATAGCACTTAATATTATCTGGCATTTTTCTTCTTTATTTTTCTGCTTCTCTCCATCCCCCTCTCCCCTAAGATGTAATTTCCTGAGGGCAATGAGTGGGTCCCATTTATTGCCTGTCTCCTGCTTCTGGAATATAAGCCCCATGGCAACAGGAACTTGACTGCTTTTGTTAACATCTTTAGCCCTCAAAGTGCTTTGCAAGTAGAAGAACATTCAACACTTAAATAAATACTTGCTGATAAAAGAATTCTAGAAAGAACAGAAATTTATTTTCTCACAATTCCAAAGGCTAACTGTCCAAATCAGAATCTCAGCGGTGTCAATTCCTTCCTTGTTGGTAGCCCTGGGCAGTGAAGTCACAAGGACAAGGGAGTGACAGCAACTTCCCCTGCGCTGGACATGGGGTGTGCATGCCTTTCCCGTGCCCGGCCTGCCACCAGTGCATCTGGGGACACCAGGGTACATGCACACTCTTGTGCACACACACACACCTCCTATGGAGCTCGGAAAACAGGAACACTGACCCAGAGGGAAAAAGACTCCCAACTACATCCCAAGCAGCCTGGCCCTCTGGAGCCCTGGAGAACAGCTCCCTCCCTTCCCTCTTAGTTCTCTCTTGTTTTATCTTAGGATTGCATTAGCAATTTAAAATATACTCTTTTCAGAATATGCAAATTCTAACAAATATAAATATATTTTAGGATAAACAGAATAGAATTTAGCAGCAGGGCATAAGTTTTCTATACTGTGAATAGTAGTGTTCCATTTTGGAGCAAAATGGCATTAAAAGCCATGAAATTCATTGCCGTCAAGTCAACTCATAGTGACCCTATAGGACACAGTAGGACTGCCCCATATGGTTTCCAAGGAGCACATGGTAGATTCGAACTGCCAACCTTTTGGTTAGCAGCCATGGTCTTAACCACTACACCACCATGGTTTCCAAAGAAAAAGGCATTAGTAAGTGTTATAAGGTAAAGGGGATTGTCATGTCAAAAGAAAAGAAAATGAATAACTTATATAAACCAAAAACTCATTGCCGTTGACTCGATTCTGACTCATAGCAACCCCATAGGACAGAGTAGACTTGCCCCATAGGGTTTCCAAGGCTGTAATCTTTACAGGAGTAGACTGCTACATCTTTCTCCTGTGGAGTGGCTGGTGGATTTGAACCACCAACCTTTCAGTTAGAGGTAAGCACTTAACCACTGTGCCACCCATTACCCATTGCTGTCCAGTCAATTCCAACTCATACTGACCCTATAGGACAGAGTAGAACTGCCTCATAGGATTTCCAAGGAGCAGCTGGTGGATTCGAACTGCCAACCTTTTGGTTAGCAGCCAAGCTCTTAACCACGGTACCACCAGGGCTCCTGAATTACTTACATGATCGACAGTAAACAGTCCTTGTAGACAGAGTGACATGATATGACTTATTACCCAAACTGGGTTGATGCATACTTCTGAGAATAAAAGGGGACGCTGGTAATAATCATACTGGGACAACAGACAAACCCAGAGCAAATGGGTCATCCTCCTCATGGGGGCACTTAATGACAAAGAAAAAAAAGAAAACACTCTCAGATTTTTTTCTAAAGAAAACAAAACAAAATAGCTTGCTCATGTATTAAACACATGATAGGCAACTGGTCCTTTTTGATTAACTGCTTCATTTCTTATAATAAAATTAAACTAGTAAATCTAAATACAAATTATTACTGTAGACAACTGTTAGAGCAGAAAGAGAAATTTAATTGGTAACCTACCCTATTTTCAAATTGTTTTGATCATTGGAAAATTTTTTTCCCTTGACCATACAAATTAATCAGAATAGAAAAGTCTGATGGATACCTTTTGTCAGTTTAAAATGTTCACTTCATAGTTTTAAGATCCCACACCTTTCAATGTTGACCTGGTTAGCAGATGGATTTCATCGCCAGTCCCAGCCTTTGTTGACTGTGGCTACAAGGAACACTGTATTGCAAGGATTGGGAGGCCACCTCTGGGCAAGCAGAAAGGCAGATGGTGATCAGTTGGTGATGCCTGCTGGGCACATGGGATAGGGAACAATGGCAGGTGTGGCAGGTATTTGACATCCCAGATTTGGACAGACGTCTGTTTTAACAATACTTTTCTGACATACATGTAATACCTGGTTAGTTAAAAAAATTACACCTTGCTGTTCCTGCATCTATTACCTCTGATGGGTTCTACTACAGTGTGAATAACACCATCTATGTCACAGGAGAGCAAGGCCATCACTCTTAACTTGAATGAAAACGACAATCTCATGATTTCCACACATCGTTGTTTTACAGCTCTTAGCCTAAAATCAAAATAAGGGAAGGTCAAATCCCTAATACCTGAATGGAAAGTAATGGGAAAATAATACAGCAAATATGCTAATTAGTTACTCGTTGGTTAGTATCCTTTACTTATTTTGTTGATTTGGGCTATGTTTTTATCTACTTAGTGGAATTTTAAGTCATAAAATGAAAATTAAATTAGTTTCTCTCTCTCTTTGTTAACAAATATTAATTAGCCAATTTTAAAGAAATGTTTTTGGCATTCATTTCACCACCTGTCTTAGTCTCCTAGGGATGTTGTTGTTGTTGTGTGCCACTGAGTCAATTCCGACCCTATATGACAGAGTAGAACTGCGCCATAGGGTTTCCTAGCCTTGGCTGCTAACCAAAAGGTCGGCCGGCAGTTCAAATCCACCAGCTGCTCCTTGGAAATCCTATGAGGCAGTTCTACTCTGTCCTATAAGGTCAGTATGAGTTGGAATCGACTTGACAGCAATGGGTTTTTAATCATTTTGGGTGTCCCACGGAATGGCTGGTGGGTTCAAACCACTGACCTTCCAGTTAGCAGCCAAGCACTTAACCATCGCTCCACCAGGGCTACTTCTCCTAGGGCTGCCATAACAAAATACCACCACAAGGTGGGTGGCTTTAAAGAACAAAAATTTATTTTCTCACAGTTCTGGAGGTTAGGAATTCAAATAGGGTATCGGTTATGTTCATTCCTTCTGAGAGCTTTGAAAAAGGAGCCATTGCAAGACTTTGTCCTAGTTTCTAGCAAGCGTTGGCATTCCTTTGCTGCTTACAGATGCATCTGCTTCTGCTGTCACATGGCATCTGTCCTCCCCCTGTGTGTGCGACTCTGTTTCTATGAAACACCACTCAGAAGGGATTGGGATCAGGACCACCCTACGCCAGTATGAATTAATAACGAAAGAAAAACTCTATTTCCAAACAAGGTCACATTCACAGGTTACAGAGGTTAGGACTGTAACATATCTTTTTGGGGGACACAATTCAATCCACAACACCACCACACATTTTAGATTTTAGAGAGCTGTTCTGCCCCTTGCAATGAGGGAAAATACAGAGAAAATAGTTGATACCTTAAAAAAAAAAATGAAGAAAAATGGGGCATCAGGATTGGAGGAAGACTCATTAACGACCTGCTTTATGCAGATGACATAACCTTGCTTGCTGAAAGTGAAGAGAACTTGAAGCACTTGATGATGAAAATCGAAGACCACAGCCTTCAGTATGGATTACACCTCAACGTAAAGAAAACGAAAATCCTCACAACTGGACCAATAAGCAACTTCATGATAAATGGAGAAAAGATTGAAGTTGTCAAGGATTTCATTTTACTTGGATCCACAGTCAACGCCCATGGAAGCAGCAGTCAAGAAATCAAAAGATGCATTGCACTGGGGAAATCTGCTGGAAAAGACCTCTTCAAAGTGTTGAAAAGCAAAGATGTCACCTTGAAGACTCAGGTGCGCCTGACCCAAGCCATGGTGTTTTCAATTATCTCATATTCATGCAAAATCTGGACAATGAATAAGGAATACCAAAGAAGAACTGACACCTTTGAATTGTGGTGTCGGCAAAGAATGTTGAATATACCATGGACTGCCAAAAGAACGAACAAATCTGTCTTGGAAGAAGTACAACCAGAATGCTCCTTAGAAGCAAGTATGGCAAAACTACGTCTCACATACTTTGGACATGTTATCAGGGGGGATCAGTGCCTGAAGAAAGACATCATGCTTGATAAAGTAGAGGGTCAGTGAAAAATAGGAAGACCTTCAACAAGATGGATTGAGACAGTGGCTGCAACAATGGGCTGAAGTATAGCAACGTTTGTGAAGATGGCGCAGGACCAGGCAGTGTTTTGTTCTGTTGTACATGGGGTCGCTATGAGTCAGAACCAACTCGACAGCACCTAACAACGACCTCAAAAAAAAAAAAAAAAACAAAAAATACACGAGGTATCCCAAATATTGGTGTTTTTTTGAAACCACAAAGTATGTCCCTTCTTTGGATCTTAATTCTCTAATTGTTAAAAAAGAGGGCAGAATCAAATTTATATTGAAGGGAAGATCCAACTTCAGATCACAAGGCAAATTTTCCATATTGATTTTGACCATAAAACTCTATTTTTCCAAGAGTGAAATCCTATTGAAATGTTCCTCCAAAATATTTTGTGGAAAATAAGGATTAATAGATGGCAACTCCTCATTCATGATCCCTAAACAGGAGACGAATTCATCAGGCAGTAGGGTCTGTTCTGGAATAGTTTCATTGGATGAACTGTTTTCCAAAAGCATGGCGGTTTCCCTCTCTATTGAGTTTTGCATGTCATGAGGACTGCATTCTCCTTGATTTAAAATGAGGCTTAATTCTTCCAGAAATAGTGCGTTGCCTAGAGAATTCATACTTGAGATAGAAAAAGGAAAATTTGGATATTTTTTAAATATGGTATTCTTTCCTAGATCTAAGAAATCAACTGGTGGCTTAAGAGTTGAAGAATCTGTGTCATCATTATTACTAACAGAATTTCCCCTGGGAAGAAAGTTTGAAATTTGGGGTTTATATCCGGTGTTGGGATCAGGGATGTACACAACTGTAGTATTGGTGAGCAGTGACTCTTGCAGGCAGTCTCGTGTCTCCTGGAGTCCAGCATTATTTCCTTTCTTGTAGTCTGTGGGCTTATGTTCTTCTGGGAGAAAAATTTCTCTTATCTCTGTAATCACGGGATCATCATATAGGATCTGTTCACTGGAATTATTGTTCATAAATTCACTTTTTTCCTAGGAAGAAAAAAATATATATATTTTTAAACAAAAGACATTTAAAGGGACCAACCAAATAATAGAATAAGGACTGGAACTTTGCTTTCCTTTGCCCCTTTCTTTTTTTTTCATATTATTTCCCTTATAATTTCCTTCTTTTGCCTTTTGTTAGCTTGCTTGATTCCAAGTCTTTATTAAATTTTCCTATGAGTGGAATAAAGGACATGAGTAATAAAAACAATCCATGTCTTAAGCACATTTCTTGATTTAAAAATTTTAAAGAGAAAGGAGAGTTTCATATTCACCTACACATTAACATGGATATTGTTTCAGGACCTTTTTAAAAATGGAATTTGAAATATTGTGGAATATAATGGAGCCTTACTACAAGAAAATACTTGATTGCTTAAATAAAAGGAAGAGGGAGGGGAATCCTACTTTGCTTACACACTGAGAATGAGGCTGTGATAAATGCTGTGTCCTGAGGTTCTAAAGGTGTGCAGCTACTCAGAGCTCAGACATGTAGGTGATGGTCAGGAGGTGGGTGAGGAAGGTTTTAATTTATTTGAAAGCCTCATGACTCTTCTGGACAAGAAAGGACTTGAGGCTTCCCAGTTGATGGCCGGCCTCCCACCTAATACAATGATAGAATTATAGTCACCCCTCTGTCTCTTGGGTGGAAAACAAAACCTCGTTCTAAAGGAGGCCCCAAAGTTCAACTCTAATTCCAAGAGTCCAGAATTGGAAGGGAGTTTGGTAAAGACAGAGGACCTCAAATAAAGCAGTGCACAGTGTTTCTCCAAGTTTCTTCAGCCCTAGCCTCTCCAGGAAATTTGTCAGGTTTTGGTTAGGGTGGGTAGACATACGTTCAAAGGTCAAACCAAGCAAAGGGTACTAGACATGCTGCAGGAAACTGAGTGCAATGTAGCTATGTTCTGAGGAAGGAGCATTTTCCCCACTTCTGGCTGGCAACTGAGTGGAGAGACGAGTTGGAGTTGAATCACACCAGTGCAGGATACAGAAAAGCAACAGGGGCTCTTCCAGAGTGAGGACAACAAAGGAAGAAAAGAACCTGATCACAACGAGGCCAGGGACAATTCTCTGGACATCTAAAATCCTCTTTCTCTAGAATAACTAGTAGGGGATCAAGATAGAATTATTAAATGGAGTTAATATCAAGACTACAGTATTTATTAGCTGTAATTTGGTGACTATATACTTGTCTTTAGATTGTTAACTGTGTGCCTTGTTATATATGTGGGCTCAGTCATTCTAGATCGCCCCTCCACTGTTACTGTTGTTAGTTGCTGTTGAGTCCATTCCGACTCATGGCACCCCCATGTGTTACAGAGTAGAACTGTTCCATAGGGTTTTCTTGGCTGTAATCTTAATAGAAGCAGATCACCAGGACTTTATTTCTGCAGTCCCCCTGGGTGGGTTCGAACTGCCAACCTTTATGTTAACAGCAGCGTGCAAACCACTTGCGCCACTTAGGGACCTTTCCACTGAATTTGGAGATGTGAATCAATCACGAGCCAAGCACTTAGGTTCAGTAAAAACAAATCTGTTGCCATCGAGTCGATTCCAACTCGTAGCGACCCTATAGGACAGAGTAGAACTGCCCCATACGGTTTCCAAGGAGCGGCTGGTGGATTTGAACTGCTGACCTCTTGGTTAGCAGCCATAGCTCTTAACTACTACACCACCAGGGTTTCCTCCACTGTTATTAAGCAATGTTAAACCAGTTGCTGTCAAGTAGATTCTAACTCATGACACCCCATGTGTGTCAGAGTAGAATTGTGCTCTATAGCATTTTCAGTGGCTGATTTTTTGGAAATAGATTACGAGGGCTTTCTTCCAAGACACATCTGGGTAGACTCGATCCTCCAAACTTTTGGTTAGCAGTTGAACCCATTAACCATTTGTGCCACCCAGGGACTCCTTAGTAGGCAATATTACCTCTTGCAGAATCAGTCAGCCACATCCACACCCTTCTTCTCCTTCAAGTATCAGGAGACCAGGATACCTTCTCCTGCTCAAGGTGAATCTCTCTACCTCATCCCTTTAGAAAATCCCCTCCCCTCTTCTTCACAGTCTCGTTCAGTCAATTTTCCTTCTCTTTCCTCTCTCTGTCATAGTCCTTCTCAAGTCTGCCCGATATTAAAAAATACACCCTGCTGATTCCACATTGCTCTTGAGCTACTGTTATTCCTTCCTTCCACAAGTAGGTGAGAGCCTACTGTGTGTCAATATAGGCCCTCCCTCTACTTCTCTTCTTGTCCAGACTCACCAAAACAAGTCTGAGCTCTTAGTCTTGACTTCTTCCCCTTCCATTCACTTATCAATTGACCCTCTGAGCCAGAATCACTAAGGACCTCCTCCTTGTCATAGTCCAAGGACACCATCATACCTATCTTACAGACCTCTACAAAGCGTCACTACAGCAGATCCTACAAAGCGTCACTACAGCAGATCCTTAACACCTTGCCCACACCATTGTACTCTCACGGCTCTGACCCTCCTAATCAGCCTCCTTCCTGGGGCCATGTCTATTCCAGTGGAAAGTCTTCAGTGACTCCTATCTTTAGCAATAGTTTAGCAAGTAGTTCTCAACTCTGGCTGCAGGAAGGGAACCACTTGGGAAGCTTTAAAAAATGCTTATGCTTGTATTCCCCTTTCTCACCCCCCTAAGAGATTCTGGGATGTGGTCTGGGCATGGAGATACATAAACAAAGCTGAGAGTTGCTGTCTTAGGGACTCCGCCGGGGCTGGGGAAGGTGGTGGTTAATGGGCCTCTGGTTTTCTCTCACCAGAACTTCAAACAGAACAACTTTTGTTTGTTTTACAAATGCTTGGCTTCCCTACATCATTTGAACAAAGGGTTCCCAGGCTAAAAATTAAACAAGCAGAAAAAAAAATTGAAAACCATAGGTCAACAGAATGAAGCCTGAGTTCCAGAGCAACAAGGCCTTCCGTGATCTGGTCCAGCATTGTTCCAGCCACTCCTCTCGCCAAACTTTTCAATAAAGCAACAGCCAACATGCTGTTCTCACCTCTGCGTCTTTGCTCATACTGTCCTCTTCTACTCCAAATGTTCTCTCCTTTTCCTGAGCAATTCTTCATCTTTCAGAACATTTCCTCTGTGCTCCCTTAGCATGTTTGGGCTTATTTCTGTCACTGCACTAAACATCACTGCATTTCAACGCTTGGATGATGTGTCCGTCCCACCAACTGGGTTGTGAGTCCCTTGAAGGTAGGGTCCGAGTGCCAGAAAGTAGCAGGAACACACCTAGCGGACACTTCCCCTGTGTGCCCTGGGACTGCTCCTCCATAACCAGCAAGGTCCCTATAACCTCAGGGTCTTCCCTGTGTGCCCTCTTCTCTTCTTTGCCATAATGGAAACCTGGCTCACCCCTGGTGACACCATCTCCATAGCCTCCCATATTTATTTTCTCGCACTCCACTAGATCTCAGGAGTGAAGAGGTGAGCTCCATGGCTCTACCGGCTCCTACAATCTCATATAAGAAGAAGCCCCTTTGAGTCTTTAAGGCTCATTCTTTTGATCTTTTCTGCCCTCCCCCTTTGTCCCTGAAGTCATCTACCAATGGCTTGGTCACCAAGTGACACTGGCACCTGGTTTACAATATTCCTCTTCACTTCTCCACTCTAAATAGCACTGTTTCTTTCTTGCTTCTCTCTTCTCCTCCCCCTCCTCAACTCCATTCTCTCATGTCTTTTAAGTATTCTTTGAAATATGGATAATTTTATTTCTACATATGTATATATAATATGGCAGTCCCTGGGGATGCAGATCGTTAATGTGCTTGGCTGCTAACAGAAAAATTGGTGGTTCGAGTCCACCCAGAGGTACCTTGGAAGAAAGTCCTGGTGATTTACTTCCAAAAAATCAGCCATTGAAAACCCTATGCAACACAGTTCTACTCTGACACATATGGGATCTCCATGAGTCAGAATCATCTTGATGGCAATTAGTTTTTATATGCTAATATGTACACACATTTATTTATTTGAATGGATAGTCTGCTCTAGTTATTGGTCTTAGCTGCCGCTCAGTTTTTGTTTGACGGTGTTTGGTTACCTGTAACATTTTCACCACATTACTGTTTTCTATATTGGGAATATCTTCATGAAGCCATTTTGGTATTAGCAATAAGATTCTTCTTTTAATTCTAAAAACCAAAAATGACACATTAGAAATATTTTACTTTAGGATTGATGCAGTTAATCAATAAAGGAGATTAGGAAATCAACTAGAATGGAATGCATAATAAAAATCAAACTTCCTGAAGCAAGGGCTAAGATTTCCACCTCATACTTAAGAGTTGAGTCAATATCTTTTCAGATTGTACTCTAGTCTTTATCAGTCTTCTTTCAAAAGGGCAGGAAAACTTCAACAAACTCATATGAGATTCAGGATAACATTCCTGGTGGTGAAGCTGTACACTTGTTAAATATGACAAACCATTATAAGCAGGAGATGTCAGTGTGGAAAACTGAAAAATTTAAGGAATATTTTGTAGAACTTTCCAAGGTGACCACAACCAAATATTAAAATATTAAATATTAAAAATATTAAAGAGGTCCCTATAATCTGAGCTCCTCTAATTATGAATTTGTAATAATTCCACGTAAGGGTACAATGACCCAGAATTTCTTTACATGGATGGAGTAAAGGCTGTAACTTGTCTTCCAGCTGGGTAGCACAGTGAGAATAAGGTCTTTACTTAGACTATGTGCTTATTAAAGATCACTGGAGTGGAGGTGATGAAAAGAAGTTCTGAATGTCCTGCTTCTTACCCCAAGCTACCTCTTGTCACTGCTGGGGCGTTAATCAAAGCACTTTCTGTATTTCCTATACAAATTGGTTTGAACAAACAAGTTGTATCAGAAACTTAAGAGACCAAATTGATTTAAGGCACATTTTTACATAATGAACCATTAATGACAGATCGGGCTTGTTTCTCTGTTGAAGCAGTCTGTCTTAGTTATCTAGTGCTGCTACAACAGAAATACCACAAGTGGATGACTTCAAAAAACAGAACTATTTTCTCTTACAGTCTAGTAGGCTAGAAGTCCAAATTCAGGGCATCAAGCTCCAGGCGAAGGCTTTCTCTCTCTGTCAGCTCTGGAGGAAGGTCCTTGTCATCAATCTTTCCCTGGAATAGGAGCTTCTCAGCTCAGGGACCCCCAGGTCCAAAAGACATGCTCTTCTCTTGGCACTACTTTATTGGTGGTATGAGGTCCCCCTGTCTCTCTGCTCTCTTCTCTCTTTTATATCTCAAAAGAGATTGACTTAAAACACAAATTAATCTTGTAGATTGAGTCCTGCCTCATTAACATTACTGCCTCTAATCCTGCCTCATTGACATCATAGAGGTAGGATTTACAACACATAGAAAAATCACATCAGATGACAAAATGGTGGACAATCACACAATACTGGGAATCATGGCCAAGTTGACACACATTTTTTGGGGACACAATTCAATCCATAGCACAGGCTCCCTAAGAACTTCTACGAAGTAGCAACTAAAATGGCCTAGTTAATTTTGCTAGCCTAATTTGGCCTAGAACTTTAGAGTAAAAATGATTTCTTTATACATATTTATACACTATTTTGATTCAACTTTTCAGTAATTTATACTTTTTTTGTACCTAAAACTAGACCAAATTAGTGAAGTTCACATTACTGTTAGAAAAGTTTTTAGACAACATGCTGATACAGAGAGAACATCCTTATGTGCATTTACCACCCTTGGCTTCAATATATTTGAAATGTTTTGCCCTCCATTTTCTAGTTCTGTTTCTGAAGTAAGATTTAATGTATAGTTATATTAAATAATAGCATATGCTCATATGTAAAATAGTTACATGGAAATTATTTGTTTCTTTCATTTTTTAAAAAGAAGGCTTACTTAAATAATTAAATTAGAAAATAATTGTTCTACTTCCATATCTGTCATTACCAACTGAAAGTTAATTTTTAGGTTATTTTAGCTAACCAAGTTAGTGTTTTTTTTTTTTTTAAAATTTCAAACTAACTAGGACATCTTTCAATAATAACACAAACATTAATATTTTTACGTACTACTAGCTTAAACATTAAGATATCTCAAGGGGCTTTATAATCAAGTATATTTTAAAGCAATCTAAAATAAAGCTCATATTCGTTTGCTCCCCTCACAAGGGTATTAGGGATATGTTTATTAATGTATAAATTTTGAAGTATTGCTTAGGTTCTGAGGAAAAAATCTACATAAATAAAAAATTATTTGTATATTTACAACAGTTCACTTAACTCTACTGCATTTTGATTATAAATTTGAAAGAAATAAAGATAATCTCGTGAAACAAATGATGGTAGTAAGATGCAACTCAGGGTCAATTTGGCAAAAAATGTTAATATGGGTCAAAATTTGTGAATAATTGGTTATACCGGGAGATTGGCCACCAAACAACTCTGATCTATTAACAGGTTGGAAACACTCCATATATTTAGTAAAATTTAGAAAAGCAAAGACCTTCCTTTCCTCAAAGTCTCACTTTTCAACAACTAGACAGAGGTCTTTACTAATATCATGTTGTAAAAAAATGACTAAAGGAGGCCAAGGAAGAGGGCATTAGGGCTGAATGCTAAAACCTTCGGTAACACAACTGGCAATGAAGTGACAAAGTCAAGCGTTGCTTTTGCCCACTTCTCTTCACAGATTTGACTTTGTGGGGCAGAATTTGATTCAGCTGATTTATTCAGACAGAATTTGAGGCAGGTTATGATTTAACTACTCTCAAAAATCCAGGCACTAGAGGAAACCCGGCAGCACAATGAAAAGGCTGTATCGTAAAAGAGAGAATGTGGACGTTGATTCAGATAATTGCTGGATTCCCAGCTTAGTGCTTGGTGACCTTGGGCTGACTACTCAGCCTGTCTAAGCCTTGTTTAAGTCATCTGTAAAAAAGACCATAAAGCTTTTCAGGCAGGGTCAATATAAGGATTAAATGAATGACATTTCTAAAGAGTTTGGCAGGGGTAGGTACTTGTTAAACATTGTTGCTTTTAATTTTCCTTTCTCTGAATAAAAAGTTAATGGAATTTTTTTCTTTTTTTTAGTGAATAACTGAATTGACTGTATGTTTTGGTGGTGCACATATACGGTCTAAATCAGAAAACAGAAATTCTGCAAAAACCTACCTAGTTCGGAGTGATCTGTTAAATATCCCAATCAAAGAAAGAATGGACAACATAACGGTAAAGAAGACCATTCCTGATAAAAGTCCAATGTCTTGTTGCTTATTATCTGAAAGGAAAGAAAAATAATTTTAGCTAAAGCAACAGCACCCGCTTGTTACCAGAATCATTGTTCTCTCTACTCTGCTCAAAGCAAAGGCCATTGATCTCACAGAAAAAGAGGAAGAGAGAACAAAATTAACCTTTACCTTGGGCTGTGAAGTAACTACCGTTCTAAACGGCAAGACTGAACCCCAGGAAACAACCTTTTGTTTGAGGACATGGGCCATACATATCTGATATCAGTGGGTTTCTAGAAGTGCCTCTCTAGCAGATGTGGTGAGCATTAGATATTTTTCTGAGCTTGCACATGCACATTTTATTTAAACATGTTTAGTTATAAACCTCATTTGGTTTGTCCAACACAGGTGAGAATTCCTAATTGCTTGTCACAGTATCTGAAACTGGCCACAATCAAAACTGTGGTTTTTTGTTTTTTTTTTTTAAATCTTTTGTGCTAGACAAACAGAATTTATGTACAACTTGTTACCATTCTTCAAAATGTCTTGCTTATGAAATTTTTCCTGCTCAGAAAGGACATTCACTCTACTTAGAACAATATATGGAATAAAAAAAGAAAATTGCGATCAGTCTTGCACTCACGTTTTATTTTAAAAACATGCTTTATTTTTCATTTTGAAGTTGAATTAATCACCCAGAATCTTTAAATAATTACTATAATATCTCCTACATATGTTACCTACTAGGCTCATCACATTTTCTCTCTGGTACATGATAAGTCATATTTTCGAAAACAGAATATAATTGAGACGTGACTTATCACATTGGAGTTTGTTCCAGAGCCATGCTGGGGATTGACTTCTGTGATGGTTAATTTTTTGTGTTAATTTGGCTGGGCTATGGTTCCCAGTAGTTTGGCCAAAAACTAGTCTAGTTACTGTCATGGAGTAGTTCTATGTGATTATATCAGTTAGCCTTCGGTAGAGCAGATTACCTTACATAATGTAATCACCTTCCATAATATAATCTAATGTAATGTAATCAATCAGTTGAGGTCGTATCAGTATAGGGTGGATCCTAAGCCTAATAATTTCCAAGTTATAAAAAGATCAGAATAGACAGAGAGACACAAACACCCAGGGGAAGACAGATGAACTGTGAGGATCCTTCCAAGCAAAGGAACGCCAAGGATCACCGGCAAACACCAGAACTAGGAGAGAGGCACACAAAAGGAACTGACACAGCCGAGACCTTGATTTGGACTTCTTGTCTCCAGAACTGTGAGAAAATAAATTTCCGTTCTTTAAAGACACCAACTTGTAGTATTTCTGTTACGAGAGCGCTAGGTAACTAAGACAGCCTCTCTTCCATCCGCCTTCCTCCTTTCCCTCCTCTGTTCAGCAAATGGAATAGTTATTGGATACTTACCATATAGCAGGCACTGTATTGGTCCTGCCCTAGTTATCTTCCAGTTGCGCCTACCAAACACTTGGGTGTCTTCAGGTTGTCTGGTACCTCCTAAAGCCAATTGCGGTGGGGCAGTATAGATTTAGCTCTCTCCAAAGTCTCAGTGGAGTAAGCAATTAGTTTTTTCTAAGGCTAATGAGCTATTACAGTCCTTAGGTGGCACAAACAGTTTGTGTTCGACTATTAACCTAAAGGTTGGCAGTTTGAACCCACCTAGCAGTGCTATGGAAGACAGGCCTAGCAATCTTCTTCTGTCAAGACTGCAGCCAAGAAAATACTATGGAGCAGTTCTACTGTGTAACACATGGGATAACCATGAGTCAGAACTGACTCATTGGCAATGAGTTTGGTTTTTGGGTTTAATGAGCTATTGCTGAAGATTTCAAGAAACTAATGGGGGTACTGGCTGCCACACACGCTTGCGCATCAGTGCCTGGAAAAGGATAGGGAATCCCCAAGTTAACATGGGGCTGGCAAAGGGGAATAAGGAGTAGAGCAGAGTGACCAAGGGCACAAGTCTGAGGTACCTGGGTTTAAACTGGACTCTGCCACTTATTTACTCTATGACCTTGGGACATAATTATAAAATTACTGACACTCAAGTTTCCTCTTCTGTAAAATAGAGATAATAATAGTTATCTCATAGAACTGTCATGAATTCCTAGCCTCCACAATTTTCACAGAAATATTAAAGGGCACATTCTGTGTAGACATAGGTAATAATAGATCTGTAATGGTTAAGAGCTTGGCTGCTAGCCAAAAGTGTGGCAGTTCGAATCCACCAGCTGCTCCTTGCAAACTCTCTGGGGCAGTTCTACTTTGTCCTATAGGGTCTCTATGAGTCGGAATTGACTCGATGGCAGAGGATTTGGTTTTAGTTTTTTTACTGAACCTAAGTACCTGGCTCATAATTGATTCACGTCTCCAAATTCAAAGTTCCCTTACTTTGCTCCACGTTCCTTTACAACACTTATTACCACTTGACTTTTTTCTTATTATTGTTGTTCTCCTTCATCTGTCTAGAATGTAGGCTACATGAAGACAGGGGCTTTGTTCAGTTTGTTCACTGCTGATTCGCCAGCACTCAGAACAGTGCCTGGCACGTAGTGGTTGCTTAATGAATTCTTGTTGAATAAATAAACTAAGTCCAAAAGATATTAACACAACCTACAAACATGCTTACACTATCCCTGCCAGAAGGTAAATGGTCTATTAGTGGTCAGTGGTGAAATAGTCCTGTGTGAGTTTTTCACTTAGAAATTTCTGTTTAGCCCATAGCACAACCTGGACTAATATTTTTTTATGGTTAAAACATATAGGTATGCTCATTGATGGAAAAATACTGAGTCATAATAACAAGCAAAATGTAAGGTGGTTTGTATAATGGAAAGAGTACCAACTTCAGGATTAGAAAAAAAACAGGATTTGAACTTTAGTTCTATCACTTAGCAGCTGTGTGGCCCTGGACAAATTTCTCACCTTCTCTGAACTTGTTTCCTCATCTATGTTATGGATACATAACACTTATCTCACAGGGTTGTTTTGAGGATTGAAGAAGATGATGTATATAAACCCCCAGCACTGGTAGATACAAATAATGTATTTAAAAAAAAAAAAAGATGATGAAGTTTTGGGACCTTGAACCCCAGCACCTATTGAAATGAAAATGTATCTAACCCATTGCAAAAACTGGCAAAGTCCACCTACACGACTCTTTAAATTCAATTTTAAGCAGACTTTTGTATTTTGTTGATTTTTTTCATATAGAAAGTTGATTAAACATCTTATTACCCAGAAACTTATGCCTGACATGTGATTTTTCAGTATGGAGGGTATTATGGATTGAATTTTGTCACCCAAAAACATATTTAGAAGTCTTAACTCCTGTACCTGTGAACGTGACCCTGTTTGGGAAGGCGGGAGGGCTTTTCTTTTGTTATGTTAATGAGATCATACCAGAGTAGGGGGGTTCCTAAACCCTCCTGAATGATACCTTATAAAAAGGGAAAGCAGACATGGAGAGAGGTACCCACACTGGGGGAGGAGAACATGTGAAGATGTGTCTACCATCCAAGGAACATCTGGGACTACTGACAAGGAAGGACCCTGCTCTAGAGCCCATGCCTTGACTTGGCTTTCTTACCTACAAAACTACGGGAAAATAAATTCTTGTTCTTTAAAGCCACCCACTTATGATATTTTTGTTATGGCAGCACTAGGTAACTAAGACCTGTTCCCATTCCGGTTGCCATGGAGTCAGTTCTGACTCATAGTGACTCTATAGGACAGAGCAAAACTACCCCATAGAGTTTCCTAGGCTGTAATCTTTATGGAAGCAGACTGCTGCATCTTTCTCCTGTGGAGCGGCTGGTGGGTTCAAAATGCCAATCTTTCTTTTAGTTAGCAGCCAAGTGCTTAACCACTGTACCGCCAGGGCTCCTTGGTAACTGAAATAGAGGGTTAACATGAACAATTAGTGCAGACTACTCCAAAAACCAAAGTGGTATTTTCTTACCAGTGGTAAGTTGTCCTTTAAAGATGGAAGTAATTAGAAGCCCAGAATTCTGAGTCTCATGTTGGGATGATTTTGGTGTGACCTGGGGAACTTAAACAAAAAAGAAAACAGTGTCAGCTTCTTGCATTTTGCGCACAGGTTGCCCAATTTCCTAAGACAGTTTCTCCCCTTGTTTAGAAATTATAAAAAGTAAACCAGTAACTTTAACAGACGTGAGCAAAGGAATAAAGGCAATGCCTTTCACTGTATGTTTTTTCTTCTTTAATTGGGTAAACCCTAAAAGAGGAAACACTGCAAAGACTATAAAACCTACCTAAGGTTTATAAAACTTCAGGGTGTATCTGCTAATTTCACGAAGCTTCTAGGCAACAAATACCTAGGAGCTTTATTTCGTTGAGCCGGAAAACTGCCACAAGAGCAGATCTCTACTAGATTTCTTCCAAGAGATGATGCAATAAAGAATAGGTTTCCTTAAGAATCTCCAAGATTGGTCACTTTCGCCTTTGCACAATCTTTGAAATGCTGTTCACCCTCTCTTGGCTACACATGAGAAGCCCAATTTTGATTAGCAGACACTTTGGGTTGTAACATGCAGTGGAATGTCATTAATGACTTCCCTCAGCTCTTTTCCTGCTGGCAAGGATCCTGACCAGCCTTGTCTATTAATCCACAGAAAGGATGTCAGGATACCGCTAATGAAAACTTCTGACCAGGGCAGGGCGAGCAGCCTTGGCAGCTACCTCACTTTCAGTCTGAACTCAAAAGGATCCTGGGGCTGCCTTGCTCATCTCCTCCCTCCTGATAATTCAAAACTGCCAGAGGTGACCTCAAGGCCATAATTCTCCCAGCTGACAGAAGACATTCCTGAAGATGGGTCTACACTCTGGATCCCTGAGAGTGCTTCAAACCTATTTATTTAGGCAGTCTGATTTCAGTATTCAAATTCTACTTTCTTTTTTTTTGTTTAGTTACTTTTGAGGACAGAGAAAAATCACAACTTGAGGTGTTCTTAATTGCCACCGAGATATCACAGGCTTGTGTAATAAGCTATGTGGCCCATGCAACTCTCTTTGAAAAAAACATCAGATCTTCCCCATAAAAAAGTTCCCCCAGGTCTTTAAAAATTGTTTTAAAATGCTGGCACAAGCTCAACGGAAGGGTCGTTTCCTAAGAACAGTGGGTAGGGGATTGTAGAAGATGAAACCATCAGAAAAAAGGCAAAAGTTCTTTCCTATGTTTTTATTCTGCTTCTCTACAGCCAGAGGAGAATGTTTCACTGGGAACTTGTGACAAATCAGAAATCCTTTCTGGCTTCTCAATGCTTTTCTGTCTCTTTTGCTCCCTGGGTATGTGTTTCCTCCAATCTCTGAGGGATCAAGTTTATGTCTTCCTGGCCAACAGCCAGGTTCATTAATCGAAAATAGCGTTTTATAGGCTTATGTTCATTCTCAGGGAGCTCAAGCAGGAGTTTGCATCTATATTCTTTTGAAATTTTAAGTATAAAAATATTACATTGTAAGGTCACACGATTTTCAGTTTGGCAAAATCCTGGGTTTACAGCATGTGCTGCTGGGTTACTTTTGTTTTCACTTTTATTACTTTAAAATTAATATTTTTTTATTAAAAGATCATATATGATTCTGTAAGGAACCCTGGTGGCGCAGTGGTTAAGCGCTCGGCTGCTAACCGAGAGATCAGCAGTTCAAACCCATCAGCCGCTGCTTGGAAATCCTATGGGACAGGTCTACCCTGTCCTATAGGGTTGCTACGAGTTGGAATTGACCCGATGGCAACGGATTTGTTTTTTGTGTTTTTTTTGGGGGGGTAGGGATTGACTTTTAATTAAAAAAAAAAAAAAAAACATTTCTATCTAGTCAATTCTGACTCATAGCAACACTAAAAAAAGTAGAACTGCCCCATAGGGTTCCCAAAGCTGTAAATCTTTACGGAAGCAGACTGCCACATCTTTCTCCCACAGAGCGGGTGGTGGGCTCGAATTCCCAACCTTCTGGTTGGCAACGGAATGCTTAACCACTGCACCACCAGGGCTTCTTTAATACAGGTTAATGTAATTCTGTTATATAAACTACAGGCGGTTCTTTGTCAATGAAACTTCAGTTATTAATTTGCATCACATAAGAATAATTTTCATATCTGACTAGGGCTTTATTAGTCTGCTTAGGGAACAAACACAATCTTCCTTTTCAGTCTGTTATCATGATTTTAAATCAACCAGGTGTGTTAATTTAAATTAGATTAAATTAAAGTCATTTGAAAGAGATGCTTAATTATCAGAGGGTAATTCCACAAAGAATCAGATAACTGAATTAAGACAACTTATAAACAAAATTGCCAGAAGAGAAATCAAGTCAGTGACAAAATTTTTAATCATAGGACTGAAATGAAGCTATGTAGACTATATTCTTCATGGCATACTGCCACCAAGTGGCTAGGTTATTTCTTTTTAAATCATACTTAGCATTCTTCATTATAAAAGCAGTAATTATAATAGAAAAAAAACTGTTAAAGGGGAGGTGTGGAGGAGAGAAAAAGAACCATCCCTAATCCCATCCCCTTAACTCACACATCTAGGAAGAAAGTCCTGGCAATCTACTTCCGAAGCCAGCCATTGAAAACCCTATGCATCACTATGTTCCAATCTGCAACTGAGCCTGGGAACAGAGCAAGACCAGGCAGCTTTTCACTCTATGGTGCACGGGGTCGCCTTGAGTCAGAGGCTGCCTAACAATGACCACCACCACCTATCTTCTATTCGTATCTTTCATCAAGTATTTTAACATACAAAAACATTCACAAACACAGAATGACACACACACACACAGAACATTTATCACTGGAAAACATTGTTTATATCAGCTCTAATCAACAGTGTATAGCTTAACATGCTAGAAAACCTTCACGATACTTTCGTTATTTGTTTAATGTCTGTGGTGTTATGTCCATAATGAGACAATTCTGTCCCTGCAACAGAATGTTAAACTTATGCCTAGTACCCTCACAACACATACTTGAGTATACTCAGAAAATCCGTACTAACTCTGATTTGGTAAGAACTTTTATATAACTTACACACACTGACATTGGAGTTTAGAGTCAGCCTTAGATAATGTTTGTAGGGAATTTAGAGTGGTTTCAAACAAGCAATTTAGTTCTCATTCTTGTACAAAACTTAGAAGCATAATGTAACTGCATTCTTTGGCCCACTCCAAATCCCAGCCTAATTTAATCAAAATGTTTCAAAAGGCCCTGACTTTAACAATAATGTGTTCCATCTGTTTCTTAGGGATGATGTCAAATCAATCTCCTCAACCTCATCATTCTGCATCTACTGTGGAGAAAGTGTGCTTTATTTTTCTTTTTAAATGACCATTTGTTGAGCACTAAGTATGTTCCGGAGCCTTGGTGGCACAGTGGTTAAGCACTCGGATGCTAACTGAAAGGTCAGCACTTCGAACCCACCAGCTGCTCCGTTGGAAAAAGATGTGTCAGTCTGCTTCCATGAAGATTTACAGCCTTGGAAACCCTATTGGGCACTTCTACTCTGTCCTACAGGGTCCCTATGTGTCGGAATTGAATCAAGGGCAACAGTTTTTTTGTTTGTTTGTTTTGGAGCTATGTTCAGGAGTCCCTGGGTGGAGCAAATGATTAACACTCTCAGCTGCTAACCAAGAGGCTGGAGGTTCAAGTCCATCCAGAGGCACTCAGGAAGAAAGCCCTGGCAATCTCCTTCCAACAAATCAGGCATTGAAAACCCTATGGGGCACAGTTCTACTGTGATACACATGAGGTCGCCATGAGTTGGAGTTGACTTGATGGCAACTGGTTTTAACTATGTTCCAGGTGATGTGTAGACTTCCATGCCTTCTCTCACTAAATTCTCACAACATCCCAGTCAGGTAGATAACATTGCCCTCATTTTATGAACGAGGGAGCAAAGGCATAGAAAGAATAAATACCTTGCCCAAGGTCATCCAGCTAGGAGGTTAAAGAGTGAACATTTCCATCTGGTTCTGACACTTACTTTGTTCTGGTCACTGGCCCCATTAAATAACCTCACTTCCATAGCAGAAAGGCTCAGGGTGCGGCAGCACAGTTTACCCTGCAAGCAGCCTCTTTCACTCAGAGACTGAAAGCACTGCTACTCTGAGGGCTGGCCACAGTGTGTGGGAGCTGCCTGGGCTTGCAAGGCTCCATTCCCCACCACCATGGGCTGTGATGGAGCCAAGCCACTTAGCACTGATTCTCAGAATCTTCTAACGTGGAGTTATTTTCTTCTTAAAACCAACTATTTTCCTTGATTGTGCAAGCAATGCACACTAACTGTAGGATATTTGAAAAGTACAGAAGAGTATGGAGAAGAAAACACGATTTTCTATTTGCAAACTAGAAAAAGTCATTCTTTTTATTTGTTAAGTCTTTTGTATACGTCTGTACCCTAGCTGAGATATGTTGTTTTTCGTTCAATATTATATTACAAGCCATCTCTCACTTTGTTAAAAGTTGTTCAAAGCCATCATTGTGTTGTTCTTGTTGTTAGGTACCATCGAGTCGGTTCTGACTCAGAACGGCCCTATGTACAACAGAACGAAACACTGCCAAGTCCCACGCCATCCTCACAATTGTTATGCTTGAGCCGGCTGTTGCAGCTGCTGTGTCAATCCATCTCGTTGAGGATCTTCCTTTTTTTTGCGGACCTTCTGCTTTACCAAGCATGATGTCCTTCTCCAGGGACTCGTTCCTCCTGATAACCTGTCCAAAGTACGTGAGACAAAGTCTTGCCATCCTCCCTTCTAAGGAGCATTCTGGCTAGTTAGTATTAGCTATTACTATTGTTGGACTTCCAGGTTGTTTCCAAAATCTTACTATTTTAATTAACTTTTGGATAAATATCAGTGCATATAAATATCCTTTCCATATCTCTTATTATTCCCTAAGGCTACATTTCTATAAGTGTAATTACTGGGCCATAGGGTATAGACTTTCATAAGGTTTCTTTATTTACTTTTGCCCTTGCCAATGCTGGAGTCAAGGCCACATTAACTAAAAGGCTGCTTCATAAAAGCTTTGATCAAAGCTGACACTTGGACCTTTCCAGACCTTTCCTTTAGAAGATTCTAGATATTCAAGAAGAGTCATATTAAAATAGACAAAAGATTTGTTTTTTTAAATTATTGGAGTTTTTTTTCTGTCATATTTTTCTTAAAACACAAACATCTCCATTTGATTTCTCTCTAATCTCCTTTTTAAAAAAAAAAAAAATTCAGCTGTTTCACAGCATTTAAGGCCAGTTTAGCTCTGTGATTGGAATTCAACATTTTGGACCAAGGGCAAAGATTTGGCCCCAGTACATGTCAGTTGACAAGGGCAAAGACAATTGCAACCCATCTCAAATTGCACCAGAAGTCTAGGGCAGAGAAAAGGATACGTCAGAACCAAATTATTACCACACCTTGAAAAACAAGTCATTTAGTGAATTATAGCATCATCCTTGTATATTACAGATAGCAGAGTGTGCATAGACATATTCAAGGAATTATCTTCATACTTATAGACCTGGACTGTAAGTACATGGTAAGCATAGGGGGAAGAAAGTAGGAAAT
Organism: Trichechus manatus latirostris; assembly: GCF_000243295.1. Classification (NCBI taxonomy): domain Eukaryota; kingdom Metazoa; phylum Chordata; class Mammalia; order Sirenia; family Trichechidae; genus Trichechus; species Trichechus manatus. The sequence goes on along the minus strand of NW_004443939.1, from coordinate 13,994,360 downwards.
ATACTTATGGCCAACATATTGTCAAAGTGAAAGAAGTGAGAGGAAGAAAAGATAAGAAGCAGCAGCCCAGCCATCCAGGAAATTTTCCTTCTGGTGCTTGTGCATTGTTACTTATGGTTCGTATTGTGTTTATGCCAAGTATTTGGGCTCCTAGAGTTGTCCCTATTTTTTTCTTCCATGATCTTTATCGTTTTCAATTTTATATTTAAGTCTTTGATCCGTTTTGAGTTAGTTTTTGTGCATGGGGTGAGGTATGGGTCTTGTTTCAGTTTTTTTTGCAGATGGATATCCACTTACGCCAGCACCATTTGTTCAAGAGACTGTCATTTCCCCAATTAACAGACTTGGGGCCTTTGTCAAATATCAGCTGCTCATAGGTGGATGAATTT
>NW_004443939.1:13991978-13993371 GCF_000243295.1 Trichechus manatus latirostris | reverse complement strand
TGGTGTAAAGGAATCCAACTGATTTTTGTATGTTTAGCTTGTATCCAGAAACTTTGCTGAAATCTTCTATTAGTTCCACTAGTTTTCTTGTGGATTCTTTGGAGTTTTCTGTGTATAAGATCATATCATCTGCAAATAGAGATACTTCAACTTCTTCCCTACCAATTTGGATGCCCTTTATTTCTTTTGCTAGCCTAATTGCTCTGGCTAGAATCTCCGGCACAATGTTGAATAAGAGTGGTGATAAAGGGCATCCTTGTCTAGTTCCTGTTCTCAGGCATCCTTGTCTGGTTCTCATTCTCAAGGGGAATGCTTTCAAAGTCTCTCCATTTAGGATGATGTTGGCTGTTGGCTTTGTATAAATGCCCTTAATTATACTGAGGAATTTCCCTTCTATTCCTACTTTGTTGAGAGTTTTTATCATGAATGGGTGTTGGACTTTGTCAAATGCCTTTTCTGCATCACTTAATAAGACCATGTGGTTCTTGTCTTTTGTTTTATTTATGTGAAGGATTACTTTGATTGTTTTTCTAATGTTGAACCAACCCTACATACCTGGTATAAATCCCACTTGGTCATGGTGAATTATTTTTTTGATACGTTGCTGAATTCTATTGGCTAGAATTTTGTTGAAGATTTTTGCGTCAATGTTCTTGAGGGATATCGGTCTGTAATTTTTTTGTGTGATGTCTTTACCTGGTTTTCGTTATGCTGGCTTCATAGAATGAATTTGGAAGTAGTCCTTCCTTTTCTATGCTCTGAAATACCTTTAGTAGTAGCGGTGTTAACTCTTCTCTGAAACTTTGGTAGAATTCTCCAGTGAAGCCATCCGGGCCAGGGCTTTTTTTTGGGGGGAGTTTCTTAATTACCTTTTCAATTTCTTCTTTTCTTGTAGGTTTATTTAGTTGTTCTACCTTTGTTTGTGTTAGTTTAGGTAGGTAGTGAGTTTCTAGATATTTGTCCATTTCCTCTAGGTTTTCATATTTGTTAGAGTACAATTTTTCATAGTATTCTGTTATGATTCTTTTAATTTCAGCTGGGTCTGTTGTGATACCACCGATCTCGTTTCTTATACGGGTTATCTGCTTCCTCTTCTATTTTTCTTTTGTCAGTTTGGCCAATGGTTTATCAATTTTGTTGATCTTTTCAAAGAGCCAGCTTTTGGTCTTGTTAACTCTTTCGATTGTTTTTCTATTCTCTGTTTTATTTAATTCTGCTCTAATTCTTATTATTTCCTTTCTTCTGGCACCTGAGGGCTTCTTTTGTTGCTCTCTTTCTACTTTTTCCAGTTGTAGGGTTAATGTTTTGATTATGGCCCTTTCTTGTTTTTGGATGTGTGCATTTATTGCTATAAACTGACCTCTGAGCACTGCTTTTGCTGTGTCCCAAAGGT
>NW_004443939.1:13984468-13986141 GCF_000243295.1 Trichechus manatus latirostris | reverse complement strand
TTCTGGGTGCCACTATCTGATTTGTATTGTATTTTATATCACTTATATTTAGTTTCATTGACATAACTTTTTTTTCTCTCTTTTAGTTGCTAAAGAAATTTCTAAGCTTAGAAATCCTGAAAATCTAACAAGAATTTGCATTGGTAATGCAGCAACAGGTAGTGTTTCGTGAGAACAAAATGAAATATTGTTTAGTATCTTGCTCATACTTGCCTGTCTCTGGAGAATTGTCAAAAAGAATAATGTGACTTCTCTGGGAAACTTTTCTACTGCAAGTAGCGATTCGAACAAGTTAATTAGTCATTATGAAATGTGACTGCCCTTCCCTCAGGTCTCTGACTTCTCATTAAAAGGATTACAGAGCCTGTGTATTTTCCTCATTACAAAGGAATCTGTACTGCAATGCAGAATTGAAAAATACCCCTGCCTAGAAGGTTTTACTGTTTCACACGGCAGTAGAGAATCTGGGGAACTGACTTCTCCATTTTCGGTGTTGGTTTTCTACACTGATAAATCTTGATAAATCATGTTTCCCTTTTGGGGCTTTTTCGTTATTGCTTGAAGATCCCAGAAATGTTGACAGTGACTATCAAGGTTGGGGAGTCCCTGTGTGGTGCAAACAGTTAAATGCTTGACTGCTAACCAAAAGATTGGAAGTTCAAACCCACTCAGAGGCCCATCGGAAGAAAGGCCTGGTGATCTGCTTCCAAAAGGTCATAGCCTTGAAAATCCTATAGAATAGTTCTACTCTGCACACATGGGGTCGCTATGAGCCAGAATCTACTAGAAGGCCACTATTTTTTTTTATTTTTATCAAGGTTGGTGGGCTAGACTGAAACGTCAGCAGCACTCAGTGGTTCTCAGACCTTCACCTGAAACATCACGTCCAGAAGTAGGGAGGGTCTCGGCAGGTGGGGGAAATGTGTGATGTGATGGTCCACTGGGGCTATAGTCTTGCATCCCGAGCTTCCAGGGATCTTGTGTTCTAAGGTGGGCTGGGGTGGTCAGTGACTCACAAAGTGGTGGGCAGGAAGAATAGGAAGCAGACAGGCTACCTGATAGTACTAGAAATAAAGGCCTAAGGTTCTCACATGTCTGCCCCTTTCTCCTCCAAAAAATCACCAGTGCTAAGAGGATGCCATGGGTGCTTGGGTGACCAGGCCTCCTCCTCTCTGTCCCCGTTTACTGTTCATACCCTCTGCTGTCCTTCCAGGACACTTCACCCTCTTAAAGTGTGCATCTGACCTTCAGAGCACTTCACTTGCGGAAACATCACTGCATTTTCAACTAGTACTCAAGTATTTCTAACACAGAGGTCCACAGACCCCACTCTGAGAAGCCCTGCTTTCTAGATATTTTACTGGACAGTGTCAGCTAGAAAAACACAATATGAATAGCCCTGGGGTGGTCCTGTCTTGGGCAAGGCCATCTTCTCCATTGGTACTTCATCCTCATCTCAGGCGGCCCCTTCTCTATCCTATCCCAAGATTTCTGGGGCCCTGTGATTTCATCCTCATTGCCCTAACCCATGCCAAAGTAGAAATAGTTGATAACATCTTATGGTTTTCTTTTTTCTCATGCACTTGCATTTTCATAACAAACACTGAATTAAAAAAAAAAATGAAGTTCTTTTTGCATAGTTTTGTTATTAGCTAATGTGTGGAGGAGGATTT
>NW_004443939.1:13952749-13984063 GCF_000243295.1 Trichechus manatus latirostris | reverse complement strand
TGAGTCGGAATCAACTCGATGGCAACGGGTTTGGTTTTGGTTTAATATTACTTATAAGGAGCCCTATTGGCACAATAGGTAAGTGCTCAGCTGCTAACTGAAAGGTTGGTAGTTTGAACCCAACTAGTGTCTCTGCAGGAGAAAGGCCTGGCAAGCTGCTCCTGGAAAGATTACAGCCTAAAACATCCGTATGGAGCAGTTCTACTCTGTAACACGGGGTCACTATGAGTCAAAATTGACTCAATGGCACCCAACAACAACAATCACCACAATATTATATATTATCCTGAAATGACCCTGGGCTTAGTTATATAATTGGTCTCTTGCTATTATACCAGGATAGAATAAAATGAGTTTCCTACCCCAAAGAAACTTCCCATGTGTGTTTGTTAAAGCCTAACATTATATTCTGAGAGACTGATTTTTTTTTTCCTTTTTAGGGTAAGGCTTTGTTTTCTATTCAAGTGTAAACACTCTAAGGAAGAAAAAGGAAGTAAGGCTTATAAGTCATTTAACCCTTACTATGAATGAATTTGTTTGGTTTCCTTTTGAGACCAGGGTTTTAAAGGTCAAGGAAGGCACTATCCAAAGGGAAAGCAACACAGAAGAGTGCTGGGGGCCGGAAGGACAAGCCATACCTACTTCATGGTTTGCCCTGCAGTTTGAGGGACATAATTCTGAATCCACTTCATTTTGAGATGAATCAATTCAGTGATGCACACATAAACATTTAAAAAAATAAAGGATGAATTTCCTGCACGCAGGGAGCATTATTGTCTGGGTTGTGCTTCTTTATAAAAAAATCTTTTATTACTGGGAAAGTTTGGCTGGCCAAAAAGCCTCATTACCAAACAAGTTGATTAAAATGTTACAGATTTTGTATCTTTTTATGTTTTCAATTATGAAGCAATGCAAACTTCAATTGTGAGGCTTGACTCTTACTGCTTTTACTTGTATCTTTAGTTATCATGCTGTGTAATTTACTTATTTATGATGCTTTTTTTTTATTGCCTGTCTTCTCTGGAATTAAGCTTCTGGAAGGCCGCGACCTTTGCCTCCTTTGCTCACTGAGATTCTGCAAACACCTAGCAAGGCCTGGCACTTGGTAGAGGCTAGATAAATATTTGATGAATGACTAAATGAATAACTGTCTTTTCATGGATGCTTTTTAAAAAAACAATTGAAATTATAGATTTACTATAAAGCAATTTGGCTACATGATATTAAGCATCTGAAAATGTACTTAACCCTTGATCCAAAAATTCTTCTTTGGGTCTAAAGAAAATAAGGAGAGTTTATACACAAAGCTGTTCGAAGAAGTTTATTTATAATGAAAAAAATGGAAACAACCTCGAAATAGTTTAAATAAAGAAACTATTAAATTACAGCACATTCATAAACTGAAAAAAAGTGCATAGAATAAAACTTGTATTAAATTTGTTAAAACGTAAATAGCAGTTATTTATAGGTTTTAGAATTATACAATAAACTTTCATTGCTTTTAAAAACAGGGGAAAAAAAGGTAATTTTTAGGAAGATTTAATACTAGCACTTTCTCTAACAGAAGCCCTGGTGACACAAGGGTTAAGTGAAAGGTCAGTGGTTTGAACCCACCAGTGGCTCCTCAGGAGAAAAGACCTGGAAATGTGCTTCCATAGAGATTACAGCCTAGCAAACCCTCTGGGGCAGTTCTACTCTGTCGTATAGGGACACTATGAGTCAGAATCAACTTGAGGGCATCTAACAATAACAACACCTTTCTCTAACACACTTTCAGTGTTTCTCATTTTCTCATTTAATGTGTCTTACAAAAGAATTTGCACCAAGAGAAGAGTTTATGGTTCTTTCTTAGGCAACATGCTGATTTGAATAGATGTAACTTTTCAGGGATATTTTATTTTAACGAGTATTTTTTCCCCTTAAATTAATTTTCCCCTCCCTTGGGAAACCAACAAAGACTTTAAATTTAGACTTGTTGTAGGGTAGCTGTGGTGTTCCTATTCCCTTATAGCTGAGGTTTAAGACTTCTATCTTTAAAGATGAGATTTGTGGTCCTATATTTAATTTGTTGAACACTTTATTAAGCTATTCCTCTACTTTGATGTAATTAAAAAAAAAAATCAGTGAGATTGCTGTAGCGTTGGTGGGGGAAAATGCACAGTAATTTGAGTAAGAAAAATTGTGTCCTAATTTAGGTACTACTACTACCCACTAGTAGGAAACCCTTGGGCATAGTGGTCAAGTGCTACAGCTGTTAACCAAAAGGTCGGCAGTTCGAATCCACCAAGCACTCCTTGGAAACTCTATGGGACAGTTCTACTCTGTCCTGTAGGGTCGCTATGAGTTGGAATCGACTCAAGGCAACGGGTTTGGTTTACGGGACCCACTAGTAATAATAATCCGGGAAGCTGGACTATGTGAAGAAGAACGGGGCATCGGGATTGGGGGAAGATACATTAACAATTTGCGTTATGCAGACGATACAACCTTCCTTGCTGAAAGTGTAGAGGACTTGAAGCACTTACTGATGAAGATCAGAGGCCACAGCCTTCAGTATGGGTTACACCTCAACATCAAGAAAACAAAAATCCTCACAACCGGACCAATAAGCAACATCATGACAAACGGAGAAAAGACTGAAGTTGTCGAGGATTTCATTTTACTTAGATTCACAATCAATACCCATGGAAACAGCAGTCAAGAAATCAAAAGACGCATTGCACTGGGCAAATCTGCCCAAAAGACCTCTTTGAAGTGTTAAAAAGCAGAGACGTCACTTTGAGGACTAAGGTACGCCTGATCCAAGCCACGGTATTTTCAGTCGCCTCATATGCATGTGAAAGCTGGACAATGAATAAGACAGAAGAAGAACCGACGCCTTTGAATTATGGGGTTGGCGAAGAATATTGAATATACCACGGACTGTCAAAAGAATGATCAAATCTGTCTTGGAAGAAGTACAACCAGAACGCTCCTTAGAAGCAAAGATGGCAAGACTGTATCTCACGTACTTCGAACGTTATCATGCTTGGTAAATAGAGGGTCAGCAAAAAAGAGGAAGACCCTCAATGAGATGGACTGACACAGTGGCTACAACAGTGGGCTTAAACATAACAACGACTGTGAGGATGGTGCAGGACCAGGCAGTGTTCGTTCTATTGTACGTAAGGTCACTAGCAGTTGGAACCGACTCGCTGGTGCCTACTAACAACAACAACCCACTAGCATTGTGCTATTTAGGAAGTCATGCCTCAGTTTCTTCATTTGTAAATGGTGCTAATTATACAACCAAATACAGCTGATATGAAGATCAAACAAGTTTATACTTAGTAATACTTTGTGAATAGTGAGTAAATGTTAGTTATCAATTAGAATAATCTTGCTTTACAAGTCTAGATTTTATTAAAAAATAATTGGTTATCAACTAAATTCTGACTATTATAAAATACCATATAAGTCCTCAGATTTTGTTGCAATATCAACATAAGGCAAGATTGCTTAAAAATCCTGTTAAAAAAGAGAACTGATACATGGTATTGTGAATATCTTAATAATGTATTTCTGAGATTTGGGCATTAGGGGGCGCCAAAAACGCTTTGCCTCTAGCCTGCCTCTTCATTCCCTCTACTTATTAGGCAGGCATCAATAACTAAAATGTATGTCAAAGTGGTTTGAAAAACTTAAGACACAATTCCAAGATGTTATGTTATAATAGTGATGGTATCAAGAATACTGTGATTAAAATTAAATCCTTTAGTCCTGAAGATAAATTTTTTAATCTAGTGTATAAACTACCCAGAGGAGGGAGAAATGAGGCTATTATGGAATATTATGGCAATTCATTATGGAGTATTGAAGTCTATTTGGCTCTGAATTTATTCAATTACATGTGTGAATACATACAAATTTAAACTAATAATATTAGGGACAGGAAAATATCTAAGGATAAACAATAGAGCAGCTAGATTCTGACGCTGAGGAGAGAATTAATCCCATGTTTAAGGGTTTTAACTCCTTCTGATCGATTTGCATAGAGTAGGTAATCAATGTTTATTGATATTATTTGGTTTGTGGCTCATTTAGGAGAATATATTTTACCAGCATGGCCTAAAGGATTTAATGTAACTCTTGCATGAATTTTTCCTCATTAGAATAATATTTTGCAAAGCGAGGTCTTGGATTACATACACCTCAGAATCACCCAGGAGGTTTGTAAAAAACGCTGACACTTGAGCACCCCACCCTTCTGGCCTGTGGAATCAGACCATCTAGGAGCAGGGATGGGAACATGCATCTCAAGCAATCACCCCAAGCGGCTTTAATGCCCAGGAAAGTGAGGACCGTTACTTAAATTGTACCCAGTCTTAACAAAATCAAAACGAAATGACTATTTAATTATTACCACCTGCCCTAAAATAGCTTTGTCAGTGTTGCTAGACATTGTGGAGAAAAAATACTTAGAAGAGAGACAGACGACAAAAGAAAAGCCTAAGAAAATAAAATAAAGAAATGCACTCACCTGTTTTGGGTGTCGTATGGAAAAAGGGCGAACTCCACAACTGCCAGTACCTTTTACCTGTTTCTTGACATCTCACTTGAAATACATACTCAGTGTTTGGCTCCAAGTGGAATTCCGATCGCTGCATATATGTGAAATTGGTGTCAAATTCTTTAACCTAAAGTGGATGAATAATAATAACAAAATGATGCAGTGTGCTTCTAGAATTAATAATATTCCACTTAGCAGAAATCTATGGAGTACCCTCTACGTTCCAAGCACTCTTCTAGACCTTGGGAGAACAACAGGGAATAGACACTTTGTACAAAATACTACCACAAAAAAATCAAATTCACATTAATAAACATGAAAAGCGAAGTATGTATTGTTGGTATTTGATAATGCTGTCACGTTTTTAAGTCTCAAGAGAAGCCCAAAATATAATATACCCTTAATTTTTGAAAAGCTGATTTTAATGGAGTGGGGGCAAGGGACCTAATAGCAAGTGTTTGAATCACCGTCTCTCTCTCTGCAGTGGATCTTTAGATCAATATTTCTGCCTCTGTAATGAAATAATTTCACCTGCTAATGATTACTTTTGGAAAAAATTATTCACAAGCTAAGCTGTTAACCAAAAACCAAAAAAAAAAACAAACCTGTTGCTGTCGAGTCATAGTTACCCTATAGGACAGAGTAGAACTGCCCCATAAGATTTCCAAAGAGCAGCTGGTGGATTTGAACCGCTGACCTTCAGGTTAGCAGCCGAGCTCTTAACCACCATGTCCCCAGTATTCTAGATTTATGTTGATACTACAAGGCCTAACACAGATGCGTGTGTGAGAAAGAGGAAAACAGAACAAAACATTTAAGGATGTCGAACTGTGAGACTCCAACAGAAAAGAAGCAAGAAAATGGGTGAGGAAAAAAGCTATGATTGATTTTTCTGGGGCGATGTGCTATATAACCTGCTATAAAACATAATGCAAAACAACCCCAAGCTAGCTGGTTTAGTTGAGAAACAGAAACTAAGACATCTGCACAGCCCCTTCAGTAAGTTGTAGCAAGTGATTTACTGCAAAAAGGGAAGCAAGACTGAAAGGAAAATATAAAATACGTCTAGAAATGAATTTATACAGCAAACTACCAAGATTTAAAAACAAACAAACAACGTATCAACCTCACTCAGGGATTCTTCCTTTAAAAGCCAATCTTAACATAAATCTTTAACACATGCAATGCATTGAAGATATAAAATTCATGTAAATATTTGTGTAAGTTTTAGAAATGTCATATTCCCTGAAAGATATCATTCAGAGTCTCTGTAAGTCACATCTCTGCCCAGAGTGCTCAGAATTTTCTGTTTTGTAGATATGACTAGTCTGCATTTGGGGTCTCCTGGCATCCAGGAGAGTTTTTATTTATTGTGCCAAAGGTTTGACTTTTAAATGCACTCAACTTCATATTAGCTTTTCTTGTAAGGGAGTTGGTATTCTCCAATGGGACTCTTGGCAGTATGTTTACAGATAAGCCCTCAAGTACAGCCAGAATTTCAAAATAGAAAGAATTTTACAAAACTGTTAACAGAGTTGTTTCTACAGTAAGGCAAAGCAGGTGACTGCTTAGGACTTTGCAAGCACAAAAAAACCTCAAGATGATACCTTTGGAGGAAAAAATGAGCACTGAGAGAGCTAGACCATTGAATATGCTTCATTTCCATGAGTGAAGTTTCTGTAGTGAGACAAGCAAAACCTACATGTGTTTTCATTGTTTTTAAGGGTGAAATATATTTGGAGGCATTTCATCAGCAAAATCCACTAACTGGACACAGTTATTTACTTGTAGTAAATTTTTAAAATAGGTATTTCCTTTGTAAAATATAACTCATGTCCATTACTTCCACTGTAATAGTTACTAGCACAACCAGCATCATAGGTCAACACTGGGACAGTTAGGTGACAAATGAATTCAATCAAACTAAACTACTCAGTGACACCCTGATCCCATCAGCCATCCACCAGAGTTCTTTCCTAGTGTTGGCTACCAAGCAGAAAGGAAAATGCAGGAGTCACTGAAGGAAGCCAATGAAAAAGTACATTTCCTATGGTTAATGATTAATGGTTAGTAATGAGGAGTTTTAAAGAAAACAAAAATCCTCACAACTGGACCAATAAACAATATCATCATAAATGGAGAAAATATTGAAGTTGCAAGGATTTCATTTTATCTGGATCCACAGTCAACACTCATGGAAGCAGCAGTCAAGACATCAAATGACACATTGCATTGGGCAAATCTGCTGCAAAAGAACTCTTTAAAGTGTTAAAAAGCAAAGATGTCACTTTGAGGACTAAGGTGCATATGACCCAAGTCATGATATTTTCAACCACCTCATATGCATGAGAAAGCTGAACAATGAACAAGAAAGACTGAAGAAGAATTGATGCCTTTGAATTATGGTGTTGGAAAAGAATATTTAATATACCGTGGAATGCCAGAAGAAAGAACAAATCTGTCTTGGATGAAGTATAGCCAAGATGCTCCTTGGAAGCGAGGATGGTGAGACTTCATCTCATGTACTTTGAACATGTTATCAGGAGGGACCAGTCCCTGGAGAAGGATATTATGCTTGGTAAAATAGAGAGTCAGCAAAAAAGAGGAAGACCCTCAACAAGATAGACTGACACAGTGTCTGCAACAGTGGGCTCAAGCATAGCAACGATTGTGAGGATGGCATAGGACCAGGTAGTGTTTCGTTCTGTCGTACATAGGATTGTTATGAGTCAGAACTGACTTGACGGCATCTAACAACATCAACAACAAATGAGGCTGTAGCCATTAGGGGAAAAAGTCTCTAAACAAAAGATGGCCATGACAAGGGCAGAACCTGAATCAAGTTTTGTAAAAAAATTTTTTTAAAAATGATGAAAATTCACGAGGAGACAAGTTGCTTGCCTTAAAGTAGCTCTCCAGACCCCTTTCTGTGCTTGCTAATTGTTTGGGTGAGGGAGAGGGAGACTTCAAATGTTTCAACCTTGGGTGTCCCATCAAGCCCTCATTGAATGCCTATATGATTTCAACAGTTCAAGAAAGAGAACTATTTTTTATAGCAGTTAATTTCTATTTAAAGCCTCAATTCTGAAGAAGAGGGAGTATGGAAACATCTCTGTTCGTTTGAGGTACCTCTTTTCTTAGGGTTGCATCTAAGCTCTGGGGAGTATCCTTAGGTGGAGGGAATGAAAACCTCCAGCCTATCAAGGGAGTTCTATAATCCCTGCTTCCCCCTACTCCCAACCTGGGGCATGACCCAGGGTGAAGGGGCCCTTCTCAGTAACCCACCAGCATCTAAACTCTTTTGGTACTCCTCCCCACACTCCTCCTCTTTTGGTCCAGGTAGATTTTGTCTTACGTACTTTGTACATGTCATCAGGGAAGACCAATCATTAGAAAAGAAAATCATGGTTGGTAAAGTAGAGGGAAACCCTCAATGAAATAGATTGACACCATAGCCATAACTATAGACTCAAACAATCATGAAGATGGCGCAGGCCTGAGCAACGTTTCATTCTGTTATACGTAAGTCCCCATGAGCCAGAGTCAACTTGACAGCAACTGACAACAATCTATCTAACGTTTGGCAAGGGACAGAAGGGGAGTGGTGACTAGGAGGCTTAGTTGTGACTAATCATATGTTCTTCTAAATCTTTTGTCTTAAACTACTATTGAGACTTTTGAAACACAAAAGGCAAAGATTTGATCGTATCTGTCTGATGTTCTATCAATCCTTCCCTATAAAGGATGGATGCTTCACAGTCTAGCTCAGAGGTCTGCAAACTATGGCCTGTATAGTTTTCACATTTTTAAATGGTTGAAAGAAAATAATAATATTTCATGACTCATAGAATTTATATGAAATTCAAATTTCAGTGCCGAAAAATAAATTTTATTGGAACACAGTCACACTCATTCATTTACTTACTGTCTATGGCTCATTTCACAGTACAAACACAGAGCTGAGTAGCTGAGAGAGACCTATGGCCTGCAAAATCTAAAATGTTTACTATTTGGCCCTTTAAGAAAATGGTTGCCAAGCCCCTGGTCTAGCTTAATTGGAGAAATGAGTAATTACTAATCTTTTTTTTTTTTTTTTTGATTGTGGTTTAGGTGAAAGTTTACAAAGAAAATTAGTTTCTCATTAAACAATTAATACACATATTGTTTTGTGACATAGGTTGCTAACTCCGCGTACTGTCAACACTCTCCCCTTCTCAGCCTGGGATTCCACATTTCCATTCGTCCAGCTTTCCTGTCCCCTCCTGCCTTCTTGCCCTTGCCCCTAGGCTGGTGTGCCCACCTAGTCTCGTATAACGGTTGAACTACATGTGTTATTGTTTGTATTATAGGTCTGTCTATTCTTTGGCTGAAAGGTGAGCCTCTGAAGTGACTTCAGTACTGAGTTGAAAGGGTGTCCGGGGCCATACTCCAATATTTGTCAGACCAGTAAATCTGGCCTTTTTTTGTTCATTAGAATTTTGTTCTACATTTTTCTCCAGCTCTGTCCAGGACCCTCTGTTGTGATCCCTATCAGAACAGTCAGTGGTGCCAGCTGGGAACCATCTAGTTGTGCTGGACTCAGTCTGGTGGAGGTTATGGTAGTTGTGGTCCATTAGTCATTTGGACTAATCTTTCCCTTGTGTCTTTGGTTTTCTTCATTCTCCCTTGCTCCAGACAGGGTGGGACCAGTGGAGTATCTTAGATGGCTGCTCACAAGCTTTAAAGGCCCCAGAAGCTACTCACCAAAGTAGGATGCAGAACATGTTCTTTATAAATTGTGTTATGCCAATTGCGCCAGATGTCCCCTGAGACCACGGTCCCCATATTAATTTATTTACTTGAACTTTCAGCCTAGATTTCCTGGTTATACTATCACTGCTGTTGTGCACTATTAAAGGCAAATAACAATAATAATAGATAGTATTTCAAAATATTACCTACATTTACCCATCCACTGCTGTCAAGTCAATTCTGACTCATAGCAACCCTGTAGGACAGAGTAGAACTGCCTCATAGGGTTTCTTAGGCTGTAAATCTTTACGGAAGCAGAATGCCACATCTTTCTCCCAAGGAGTGGCTGGTGGGTTCAAACCACAAACCTTTCGGTTAGCAATCGAGCGCTTAACCACTGCGCTACCAGGGCTCCCTCCTACATTAACGAGACACTATAAAAATCAATGGTGGTTAAAAAATATGATTATGGAACAGCCCTACCCTCCAGGAGCTCATGTTAAAGGATGAGGAAATAGACATGTACACAAGTAAGTATCCACAATGTGCCAAACTCTATAACGTTGTTGCTGTTGCTGCAGTTGAGCCAGCTCTGACTCACAGTGACACTATGCACAGCGGAATCGGACTGTTGTGATCCCCAGGGTTTTCACTGAATGATTTTTAGAAGTAAATCACCAGCTCTTTCTTCCTAGTCTATCTTAGTCTGGAAGCTCTGCTGAAACCTGTTTAGCACTGCAGCAACATGTAAGCCTCCACTGACAGACGGGTGGTGGCTGCGCTTGAGGTAGATTGGCCTGGAATCGAACCCAGGTCTTCCACATGGAAGGTGAGCATTCTACCCCGAACCATCACTGCCGTCATATAGAGATATTTACATGGTAGGATGCTGCTGTTCCTGAGATAGGGTACTCAGAAGTGGGTAAGGATTGCTCCTGGGGATTGTGAGTTCAGTTTTTAACACAAGTTGGAGTGCCAGAGAAACAGCCAAGGAAGATAATTGAGTAGCTAGAAAGGCGTGTGTGGTTCAGGGAGAGCTGTGAGGGCTCCAGGCAGCAGCCTACCACCATAGCTGAGGTCTCAGCAGTGGGTGAGAGAATCTGTGGAGTGAGGAGAGAGAGACAGCAGGTGCGAAGAGAATGTTCATGTTCAAGGAGTTGGCAAAGAAGAGGATTTCCCTAGGAAAGGGCAGTCAGAAATATGGGTAGAGAACTAAGAGATTCCTGAATTTAAAAAAGAAAAACAAAAAACAAGAGAAGACACTTTCCAATAGTACTGAATGTTAGAGTAGGATGAAGCTGCCACGGTTCTTGGCTTTTGTTGTTCATGAACATAATGGTGTCTTTGAAAGAATTGGTTTCCTCCCATTGGAAAGAATCTAGGTTACATTTTGAAGTAGATTGCAGTAATGGCCCAGTTCTTTTTCCTGCAGGAGACCTGTGTTTAATGTTTAACACACTCATCTGCTAACTGAAAGGTTGGTGGTTTCAGTCCACCCAGAGGCCTCTCAGAGGAAAGGCCTGGCAATCCACTTCTGAAAAATTATCCATTGAAAACTCTATGGAGGAAAGTTCAACTCTGACACACATGGGGTTATTATGAATTGGCAGTGACTCCATGGCCACTGACTACACCCACTTCTCACTCACTGACATGGTTAGGTTCCAAAGACCAAGTCATTATGTGAAAATTGGCATCATGCGAAAATAGACGATGATCACGTCATATCACAAAATGGAAGATGACTACATCACTACGTAACTGCCAAATTACATCATTATATAACTGCCAAATTACATCATTACATAACTTGCAAACCACTGAGAATCATGGCCCAGCCAAGCTGACATATAACCTTAACCATCACAGCCAGTGTTACTCTTGCCTTGCACCTTGGTGTTCGTTACCGCCGGATGTACTTCGTTAATGTGCAAAATAGCCGGATAGTAGATTTTTTACTATTGTCATAAACACGAAATGTTGGATTACAAGATAGTTGATAAGTGAGGAGTAGGTATTTTTTTTCTTTTTCCTGCTCTGTCCTTGTCTTTACCATTTAGCTTTGAGTACCCTCCCACTAACTCTGGGCTTGGCTGCGTGGTTTGCTTTGGGCCAGTGGAATGTTGGTCATCAGTCATGCAAATAGAGCCTTGAAAGGCACTGGAGGGATTGGGCATGAGCGCTCTTGCTTGCTGCCTTCACCATAAGAAGGACATGCCCAGGCCCATTTGTTCCTGGAAGAGGAAGAAAACATGCAAACAATAGCCCATCTTCAGACATATGAGTGAGCCAGCTGAACTGCAAAAACATGTCTGATCTCAGCTAAGCCCAACATGTATCAGCTAAACCCCACTGACAGTGAGAAATAAATGTTTATTGTTGTATGTCACAGAGTTTTTGTGCTTTGTTATATATGGTTGTATCAGTAGATAGCTGATAAACACTTCAACAATGTAATGAAAAATCTAGCAGAGGATTTTAAGTACTAAAACTTCTGTATTTTATGGGTAGAAAGAAGAGCTACTAAAATTTTGCTGCTTAGAATGGAGTCCAGCATGATTGCCAGCTAAGTAATAGATTTTGGGATGGCTTTGTTTAGCTATGGAATTTATAAAATGCTTTTTGGCAACGTAGTAAGATGACCTCACTGCTACAACACATGTATTTCTTATAAGGGATGCTCACTGTGTTGTTTTCTGATATTGTGGTCCTGTTGAGGCTCCAGGTTCTTAAGTGGTACAAACAGTTTGTGCTGGACTATTAACCTAAAGGTTGGCAGTTCAAACCCACTCAGGGGCACCATGGAAGAACGGCCTGCTGATCTGCTTGTGTTAAGATTACAATCAAGAAACCCTAAGGAGCAGTTCTACTCTATAACACACAGAGGGTCACCATGAGTCAGAATCGACTCAACAGCAATGGGTTTAGTTTGGTTTTGGTTGACGCCTCAGGGTAAAACCCACTTGTGTGTCTGTGTGTATGTGCACAACCATGTAATTTCCCTTGAAGAGTGTGGGTACTCCTGGTGTCAATCATCTGTGTAGGAAAAGTGTTCTTAGACATAATTAGAATTTAGAAGACATGGTTTAAACAAAAAAGGATCTTCTCTCTCTGTAAGAATTGAGCCTACAGTCTCTCTCTTGAGCCTACAGTCTAGGAAGGCAGATATATAGGTGGAAGCTCCTTGTTGTGATTGCTAAGATGATATCCACCGCATAGAAGAAAAGCACAAGCTAGACTAGACAGACCAACTTTGGGGGCGAGTCATATTGTACAGCCCAGATTAAGTAGTAGCTGGTTTTTCTCTGAGATGCTTGTTTTTCTTTTGCTATCCCTGAGCCATTATTAATTCTTTACATGTTCCATCCTGGTCCCAGTTACACTGCTGGAGAATTGAAGAATGGGTTGAAGCAAATGAGATGTTTGTAAATGTTTCCAAAGGAGTAAATTTACTCTAAAGGTGTGTGTCAGGGTTGTATCCTTTCACTGTGCTTACTCAATCTGTATGCTGAGCAAATAATCCAAGAAGCTGGACTATAAGAAGAAGAAGATGAAATCAGGATTGGAGAAAGACTCATTAACAACCTGCGATATGCAGATGACACAACCTTGCTTGCTGAAAGCAAAGAGGACTGGAAGCACTTACTGATGAAAATCACAGACTACAGCCTTCAGTATTGATTACACCTCAACTTCAAGAAAACAAAAATCCTCATAACTGGACCAATAAGCAACATTATGATAAATGAAGAAAAGATTGAAGTTGTCAAGGATTTCATTTTACTCGGAGCAATAATCAACGCCCATAGAAGCAGTAGTCAAGAAATTAAACAACATATTGTATTGGGCAAATCTGCTGCAAAAGCCCTCTTTAAAGTGTTAAAAAGCAAAGATGTCACTTTGAGGACTAAGGTGTGCCTGATCCAAGTCATGGTGTTTTCAATTGCCTCATATGCACGCAAAAGCTAGACAATGAATAAAGAAGGCTGAAGAAGAATTGATGCATTTGAATTATGGTGTCAGTGAAGAATATTGAATATACCATGGACTGCCAGAAGAACAAACAAGTCTGTCTTGGAAGAAGTACAGCCAGAGTGCTCCTTGGAAGCGAGGATGGTGAGACTTCATCTCACATACTTTGGACATGTTATCAGGAGGGACCAGTCCCTGGAGAAGGACATCATGCTTGCTGAAGTAGAGGGTCAGTGAAAAAGAGGGAGACACAGCGGCTGCAACAATGGGCTCAAACGTAGCAATGACTGTGAGGGTGTTACAGGACTGGGCAGTGTTTCGGTCTGTTGTACGTAGGGTCTCTATGAGTCGGAACTGACTTGACAGCACCTAACAACAACAAGTTTAATCTCCAAGGACAAAATCCATAGCTTTGGACCTTGGAACCATTTCTCAGTAGACAAATATTCTGGTTCTCTTATATATCTCACAGTCTGTATGCAGTTTAGCTAAAGAGGCTGAAAGACACCCTCAGTCTGCCAATTTTGATTTTCAGGCAGGGTTCCTTTGCACCACTACCCCTGCTGTGTAGTTCTCCTACAGGTTAAGGTACCGGTACCAGTTGCCCTTGAGTCAACTCCAACTCATTGCAACTTTACCTATAACCAAGCAAAAGGTTGCCCAGTCCTGCATTAATACTATGCTATTCTATGCTGTGCTATGCTATACTATACTGTACTAGCTGCCATCAAATTGACTCCGACTCATTGCAATCCCACATTTGTCAGAGTAGAACTGTGTTCCATCAGGTTCTCGATGGCTGATATTTCAGAAATAGATCACCAGGGCTTTCTTCCAAGGTGCCTCTGGATGGATTTGAACCTCCAACCTTTCAGTCAGCAGCCGAGCGCATAAACTATTTGCATCACCTAGGGACTCCAGAGGTTAAGATAAAGAGTAACACTAACGGCTATCATTTACTGGGACTTAGTGTTACGCTTTATCTTAACCTCTGGAGTCCCTAGGTGATGCAAATAGTTAATGCGCTCGGCTGCTGACTGAAAGGTTGGAGGTTCAAATCCATCCAGAGGCACCTCTGAAGAAAGGCCTGGTGATCTACTTCTAAAAAACCTGTCATTGAAAACCTGATGGAACATAGTTCTACTCTGACATACATGAGGTCACCATGAGTTAGAATCGGCTCAATGGCAATTAGTAGGTCAATTCTTCTATTCCAGGCATTAGGCTAACTGTTTTACATTATTTAATTCCCCTGTACCCCCACCACCACACACACACAGATCATATGAGGTAGGTGCTTTCCTTATTGCCATTTACATATAGGTGTGATGAGGCACAGAAAAGTTAAGGAACTTGCCCAAGGTTACACAACCAGAAAATGGCAGAGGCAGACAGTGAACTCCAGAACCTGTGCTCTTAGCCACCAGACTTTCTTGCAGGTAGCCACCTCCTTCTTTGAAGTAAAGGACTACCCTCGAGCAGTATCTGACAAAGGCGACGCTTAATGCATGATCCAGCGAAACTGATGGTAGCAAACGTAAAACAAAGCTTCATTCCGGCTATTACTGACTTGACTTGGGTCATCTGGATATGAATGGTAACACACCTCCTGTGTTAGTGGCTTTATTGGGAGGGCACGTGGTAGATGGGCCAGGGTACAGGTTTTGGATTAAACACTTACTCCATCTGTTCTTTCACTTTTCACCCAAATATTTATTGGGTGCATAAAGTGGTCTAAGAGCCCTGGTGGTGCGGTGGCTAAGAGCTCAGCTGCTAACCAAAAGGTCGGCAGTTTGAATCCGCCAGCCGCTTCTTGGAAACTCAACATCTTGTGAGCTCTATTTTCTCATTTATACAACGGAGTTAATACTATCACAAAGATTGTTATGAAGATTAGATGAGATAACAAATATTCTTTTAGCTCCTTTGTCTGCCTTCTTCTGATAAAGAGAAAAATCATCAAACCAAACACATTACCATCAATTTCAACTCACAGCGACCCTAAAGGACAGAACAGAACTGCCCCCATAGGGTTCCCAAGGAGAGTTGGTGGATTCAAACAGCCAACCCTTTGATGGGCATCCAAGTTCCTCACCACTGTGCAACCAGGGCTCCCCGATAAAGAGAAAGCCTTGAAAAATAAACTCAGATTTCCCTCTAAATTACCAAGTCTCAATCTGGCACATGTAGCACCACCAGGGGGAGCAGAGAACAAGCGTTTCAACAGGAGAACAGCAGGTTTCTGAAAACCCACTCAAATGCACTGGCAATATAATTCCTTTCTACTTCCTAAACATTATTCTAGCCTATTACCTCCTCCTGCTTATGTCAAGGAGCGCTGGTTGCACAGCGGTTAAGAGCTTGGTTGCTAACCAAAAGGTCAGCATTTCGAATCCACCGTTGCTCCTTGGAAACCCTGTGGGGCAATTCTACCCTGTCCTATAGGGTCACATGAGTTGGAATTGACTCAATGGCAATGGGTTTGGTTTTCCATTGTACTTGTGTCAAAGGAATCCTGGTGGTGCAGTGGTTACAGTGGTTGGCTGCTAACCAAAAAGTCAGTGGTTCGAACCCACCAGCCTCTCTGCAGGAGAAAGAAGTGGCAGTCTGCTTTTATAAACATTTACCATCTTGGAAACCGTATGGGGCAGTTCTACTCTGTCCTATAGGGTTGCTATGAGTCAGAATTGACTTGACAACAATGAGTTACTTTACGGCAAAGGAGTCCCTAGGTGGCACAAATAGTTAACATACTCAGCTGCCAACCAAAATGTTGGAAGTTCTAGTCCACCCAGAGGTGCATTGGAAGAAAGGCTTAGAGACCTCTTCCAAAAAATCAGTCACTGAAAGCCCTATGGAGCACAGTTCTACTCTGACATACATGGCATTGCCATGAGTCAGAGCCGACTGAATGACAACTGGCGACTGGTAGTACTTATGCCATATGAGGAGTTTACTATTCTCAGTATTGCTCAATGACCATGATACCACACAAAGAGCCTCAACTGTCTTATAGAGTAAAACTCCATTAACTCAAAATTCAATATTCTAGAATTTGACTAGGGTTGTTCTGAAATTTACCTAAATTCCATATATGTAAAGAGAGTGACTGTGGAGTTTTGTTGTGTTTCTTCCTGTATGTCCCCGGTTTTAAGTGTGGGGTTGCTATACACACTGATGCCATAATTACTTAGTCAAGGAGCTCCAGCAGGACCTGCCCTTGGTCGTTGGTCAAATGATGCAGAACATGGACTTCCACCTAAGTGTAATCCAAACAACTATCAAGTTCACGTCTATGATTTAAGCAAACAAATAAACAAGTTCACATCAGGAATTTATTTTTAAAGAGTAATATTTAGGGTATGTCATGAAATCCATGTAGTTTTATCCCCCATCTTCCTGATGCTCTTCAAACAACATTTAAAAAAGTTGCTGACAAGTTGATTCTGATTCACGGCGACCTCATGTGTGTCAGAGTAGAGCTATGCTCCATAGGGTTTCCATGGCTGATTTTTCAGAAGCAGATCACCAGGCCTTTCTTCTGAGGCACCTCTGAGCAGACTCTAACATCCAACCTTTCAGTTAGCAGCCAGGCTCTTAATTGTTTGCACCTCATGGGGACTCCTCAAGTTGACTCAGATACATTACTCTACAGCAACATCTGATGTTCACAATGTTGAAGCTGAAGGAGTAGAAGGTTTGGAGTCACACTAATCACTGAGGAAAATTAAATTATGTTCAGTATATTTTTTAGTGTTAAATATATGTCATTTTATTTTAACTCCCTGAAAACTGGTAATCTACACATGATACATAACTCTTACTTAAGCAAAGCCAGAAACATCATTCCTTAATTATTTTGCCCAAATGGTAGTTTATTGTACTTGAAAATAATAAGATGACATTTCTTTTAAAATACACCAAAAGTGGAACTTTCTCCTGAGTCGGACTAGTGTCCCCCCATGGTTCACATTAGTGAGTTTTTATCACGTTATTCATAGGCCTTGTTACGTGATTTGATGTTATTAATGAACCTTGTACTTGTATCTCTCCTAAGACACTTGATAACTCAAACAGTTGGTATTTAAGGATGGTTAGTGGGTTCGTCTACACATGATTCACTTTTTACCTTATGTTCATCCAAGCCTGGCATCTACACTAGTAATAACTCTTCCAATTTGAATTGCAAAATTTTTCATTTAAAATGAGACATCCATACATTTAAATTCTCTTTTTTGAATAATTTTTATCTCCCTAGAAAACTGTTAGATTTCAGCATAGATTACTTAAATTTTATTTCCATGATCATGGACGTAAGTTTCACCCTAAGAGACGCTGAATTACAAGAAGCTAAATTGATGGAGTCCCTGGGTGGTGCAAACGGGTTCAGCGCTTGAGTACTAGCTGAAAGTTTAGCTGTTTGAATCCACTCAGAGGCACCTTGGAAGATAGGCTGGGCCATCTGCTTCCTAAAGGTCACAGTCTTGAAAACCCTTATGGTTCAGTTCTACTCTGCACGCACATGGGATCGCCATGAGTCCGAACTGACTCAGTGGCAACTAACAACAAATAGATGGCTCCCTCTTAGTTGCACTTTGTCTATTTAGCAATTTTCAAAAGGCAAGAGGACTGCTTCAAGAAATAGCTCTTTGTTTGGAAGCATGCGGCAATCATTATTAAAACTAGAATTGCTTGAATATCACGTAAACAATCAGATTAAAAACATGTAAAGTGTATCATTATAAGTCCACTGTGACTACAGGCAGTTGGTTGCCTTTCCTTTTAGATCACTTGCTCATATGCGATGGAATAATGAATGTTTAGCTTACATTCCAAGTCTCGTTCGTTGCAACCTTGTATCTCATTTCACAGGAAACCTTTTCAATGGTCGTTTGACTATTCCAATGAATTATCGTCTTGGGCACGGTGGTATTTATATTTTCAGCCCTGGAAATGATGGATGCAGAAGGTATCACTAGGGGGCAAAAACAAACAAACCAACCAGCGGTTTAAAACTTGTCCAGGAAGAAACCAGATTAAAAACATGTAAAATACTCCAAGTATATTTTAAAAAATCTCATCTAATTTAGAGCTGATGAATTGTTTCTTATTTTCATATCTATTATGTAGGAGAAAGAAGCCCTGGTGCCATAGTGGTTAAAGCACTCGGCTGCTAACCAAAAGGTTGGCGGTTCAAACCCACAGCCGCTCAGTGGGAGAAAGATGTGGCAGTCTGCTTCCATAAAGATTTACAGCCTTGGAAACCCTATGGGGCATTTCTACTCTGTCCTATAGGGTCGCTATGAGTCGGAATTGACTAGATGGCAATGGGTTTGTTTATTTGTATGTTTTGATGTAAGAGAACACTACAGCTATTAAGTAAAATTCTATTCAGCCCATTCTCCATATTTTTAAACTGAATTCCAATAGTCTTGTTCCCGTCACCTACCCCCAATAATCCTAACTAATGAAATTCCACAGCCTACGCTTTATTAACAAAAGAATCTAAAAAAAAAAGAGTTAAAGAAGATGTCTTCTCTTCCCTGCGTCTGTGGAGGGAGAGATGTTGGTTTCCATTCTAAATTTAGTTCAGAGAATCTGATTTGATAAAATGTTATTTTGAGAACTTTCACAATAATATTATTCTTGTTTTCTTGTGTAATATGGAAACACATATGAATACTTACACCATTAGCTAACTTTGTTTGTTCTCCATTAAAATGAATCTGTCGTTGAAAGTACAATTTGAACAAAGCTGGTCTCATAAGACTCTACAAATTGTCATGTTGTATGATAACAACCTTCAAAACGTAACTGAAATTCTGACTTGTTACCTTATTTGTTGTTTTGTTGTACTAGGAATAAGGGTATAATTGGCATCTCTATATTTCTAAACTGTATAAAAAGTCTTGTAAGGTTGTTCTCTCTGATCAGAACAGAATCATTGGCACTTTCCATTTCTACCAGATATATGAAGAAACAATGAAAATCTATAACGTTGCTGGATGTATTATTTAACAAAGAACTAAGAAGCTATGTGTATGTTTTTAGGGACCGTTGTTACAGCTTAGTATTGTCTATTAATTAGTTTTCTTTTCATTCATTCTAAGTTTATAAAGTATGCTTTGGGAAGATTGTTGTTTTATTAGCAATGACTGCTATTATTTAAAATTATGTGTACAGGTAGGTGACTTATGGAAAAATACAAAAAAAGAAAGGTTTGCTGTCTAGTAGCACCAAAGAACCCATTGCTGTTGAGTTGATTCCCACTCATAGGGACCCTATAGGACAGAGTAGAACTGCCCCCAAAGGGTTTCCAAGGAGCAGCTGATGGATTTGAACTGCCAACTTTTTGGTTAGCAGCTGAGCTCTTCACCACTGCACCAACAAGGTTCCTCTAGTAGCATAGTCCTACAATAAAATCTTGGGACAAAACTTTACACAAGACAGCAGTAGTAGCAGAATTAATCGAAGAGTTTACTATACTAAACTTCAATTATCTGAATCCCGTAGCTGATCTCCTTTTGCTAATGTAAGCATCTTGTAATAAAAAACAGCACTTAGAGAATTCTAGAGCCAGGGAAATGGGTCTCCAGAACTTCAAGGACCACTTATACACGCTCAGGTTGATAAACTACCACCATTTTTACCTCTCCCAAGAAGCCCTGGTGTCACAACCGTTAAGTGCTTGGCTTCGTAGCTCTGTGGGAGAAAGACCTAGCGATCTGCTCCCGTAAAGATTACAGCCTGGAAAACCCTTTGGGGTGGTTCTACTCTGTCATATGAGGTTACTAGGAGTTGAAATCAACTCACAGACCTAACAACAACAACCACCTCTCCCACTTCTGAGTTTGGCCTAACCACTGGGATAGCAGCACACTCCTTCTCTTGCAGAAAGAAATATTCTGGGGAGGAAACAAAAACCTGTTTAGTCCAATGAGAAATGCAGCTAGCACAATAAGGCAGGTTTAAGATAGGGTCTTAGCACAGAGCAGGTCAACTCAGTAGAGAGCTGGGCCTTTAGTTTTGAATGAGCTCATATTTTTGTAAATAAAAAATGTCAGTCATATAATATGCAGTTGAATCTGCACTTTGTTACACAAAACTCAGATGTTGAATTTTTGTACTTATTTCTTAGGTTTCAAGCATTTCTACTAGATCTTACATTTAAAAAAAAATCTGTCAAATCCATCATAGATGTGATATTTTTAGTTCACACTTGTACTGAAATAAAGAACCGGATTATAGTTGTTTTGGTATCTTTTCAACAACACATATTTATCCACATTTATACAACAGGGAGAATTAATGTTCAAAACAACAGCAGAAGACATTGCACTTTCTGTATGGAAATTTATTTCTCTTCAAAAGAAGTTTCCAGCATTCCTCACACGTCATCCTGGTACAGTGTTACTGCACTAGGAACTCCACCTCCTCTTCCAGCGCTGACTTCCTAATGTAATTAAAGCCCGATCCTCCAGCTATTATGTGGAAATGGATCCCAGGAGAGTCTTCTGTCCTCAGTTTTATAGAACAGTTCATTTATTTAACTTTCTATGTCTAATTCCTAAAGTGCCTCAAGTGAAAACTACTCATCCATTCTGTAATTACCTCGTGGTTTTGTTGACCGGAGCCTCCTGAACAGTCAACCTGTGTTTTTCCACCTGAGTTTCTGACAGTCTATTTTGGGATAATGAGAGAGAAGAGAAAAAAGAAGAGAAGCAAAGGAGAAGGAAGGGAAGGGAAGTGGGGGAGTGGGGAGGGGGGAGGGAAGGAAAAGGAAAGAAAAGAAGTGAAAGGAAAGGAAACGAAAGGAATAATTCTTAACAAGAGGTCCCCTGGTTTGCAGTATGAAAGGTCAGATTTCGAGGTTGTGGCCAGGTGAGATTTTCCCTTTGTGGAAAGTGGAATGGGTAGTAGTTACCAACACTGGATTTTGGAGTCAGCAAGTATGGGCTCAAATCTGGCTCTCTTCTTTACTAGCTATGTGACCTTGAGTGAAGTATTTTATCTCTTTCAGTTTTAGTTGCTTGTATTTTTAGTTCTCGCATCTGTAAAATGGAGACAGTGGTACAATGTATTGTAGTTTCCGGAGTTAAACGTGATGTTGTATGTTAAATGTCTGGTACACAATAGGTGTGGAGGCAATGATATTAAGATCATAACGATAATTACAATAGTAATATTACCACGAACAAAATTTTAGTTCCTAAAAGGACACTGCCAAAATGATGCCCAACATGGTAACCTAGAGGACAGAGTAGAACTGCCCCATAGGGTTTCCAAGGAGCAGTTGGTGGATTTGAACCGCTGACTTTTTTTTTGATTAGCAGCCCTATCACTTAACCACTGTGACATCAGGGCTCCTAATAACCTTTAACATCATTAATCCATCAAAGGGAATGCATTTTAAGAAAAGGACATGTTTCTACGTCTTATTATTCATCACCATAGTCAGCAGTGTTTGTTTTCAAATCCAATATTCAGAACATAATGACAGATTTTTAGACCCATCACTTAAATCCTATTCTAAAACAAACAAACAAAAAAAACACAAACCCATTGCCATGGGTTGATTCCAACTCATAGCAACTTTATAGGACAGAGTAGAACTGCCCCATAGAGTTTCCAAGGAGCAGCTGGTAGATTTGAACTACCGACCTTTTTTT
Organism: Trichechus manatus latirostris; assembly: GCF_000243295.1. Taxonomy (NCBI): domain Eukaryota; kingdom Metazoa; phylum Chordata; class Mammalia; order Sirenia; family Trichechidae; genus Trichechus; species Trichechus manatus. Next base: position 13,962,142 of record NW_004443939.1, on the reverse strand, counting down.
TTGGTTAGCAGCCAAGCTCTTAACCACTGCACCACCAGGACTCAAATCCTACTCTAGGTTAGCTGAAATAGAAGACCCTACTAATTCCCAAGGGGTACCTGTGTGGTACCCCCCAAGAGAAGGCTTCACCTCCCCTGGACCATTAACCAGCAGGAAAGTTGTCAGACACATTGGAATCTGGTCCCCACGCCGCCCCCATAGAGACTGAGGATAGGAGCCAAGGATATTAGGATTAAAAGCTCCTTATCGCTACCATCTCAAATTTTTAAATATCATTGAGCCCCAGTTTCCTCATGCATATGTTATAATCTTTTTGACAAAATAAGGTTGTTGTGAGGCTTAAATAAGATAATGTATGTAAAAGTATTTAGCACATAAGAAAGTGCTCAATAAATATTATCTTACTGAAATCATCCTTAATAATTATCATGACAACAACAGGAATAATTAGCGCTAAGATCTCTAAATACAAGTTGATTTGTAATTGGTGCTCTTTGGCTGAACTCTGGCTGTAGGACAAGGATGTAATTGTAAAAGGCTCAAGGGCAATTACACTTTTTGGAATTTATCTTAAGGAAACAACAAAGAAATATGCAAAAATTTAGCCACCAGGATATTCATGGCAGTTTAGTTTATAAGGATGAAAAACTGAAAAGAGCCTAAATCTCCAACAATAAGGGATTGGTTTAACTAATATATATTCAGACAACATTAAAAATAATATTGTAGATTAAATTAATAGAAATGTTTATTACATTTTAAGTAAAAAAAGTCAGAGTCTAAAAATATCTGAAGCAAAAAAATGTTAACATTTGTTAAACCTGGCTAGTGAACATAGAGATGGCTACATAATTCTCTGCAGTTTTCTATGTATTTTGCAAAACTTTTCAAAATAAAAACAAACAAAAGCAGAGGTTCCAAAATAGGGTATATAATCCTTTAGCACCCTGTGCTGCTCACAATATAAGACCCGTTAAAACAAACAAAAAGCCCAACCTGTTGCTGTCAAGTTGATTCCGACTCATAGTGACCCTATGGGACAGAGTAGAACCACCCCATAGGGTTTCCAAGGAGCGGCTTGTGGATTTGAACTGCCGACCTTTTGGTTAGCGCTGAACTCTTCTTAACCACTGCGCCGCCAGGGCTCCGTAAGACCCATTACACCTTTTTATAATCCTTGTTTCTTTCTGTCTTCCCTGGTAGATTGCAAGCTATTTTAGGGCAGGTACCTTGTTTATCTTATTCTTCCTAGCACTTGAACAACGCTTGGTACGTAAAAAGCTCTTAATAAATTTGTAAACATACATACATGTAGAAATAAGATTGGAAGGATATATATCGAAATGGTAGCAATGCTTCTCTCTAAATTGTCTCTAGGAGGCTCACAAAGACAAAAGTGTGGTAGAATTATGGGTAATTTTTTATTTCTTTATTACGACCTTCAAAGACTTTAGGGGAACTTCACGAGCACAAATTAGTTGTTTGCTATTAGAGATTCATATAGTTTTTTATTTTTTACCTATATCGTCCAGGTGAATTTGCAGCTGTTCTGACTCCTCCATGCCGAGCACATTTGCGGCTTGAACCCAAACCACATACTTCTTGCCGCCTTGTAATGAGTCAATGGAGATATTAATATAGTTTGAAGTGAGATATTGTTGTTCTTCTTTGGTCTCTAAACTAAAAAAAAAATAATAATAATAATAATGATCACAAGTTATGTCTGGTTTGAATTAACTATTTGACTTTTTTGATGCTACCTTTTTCAGCATGCTTTTGGATATGCAACCTTTTCCTGAAAAGGAATTGAAATTAATATCATTTTGAACATTTTTTAAAGCAAATTTCAAGACTAGCCAGGGCCAACATATGACCTTCATAGTCCCTAAGCACTTTTGCTTTCATGAACCTCCACTTTGCCAAACATGATGTCCCTCTCTAGTTATTGGTTTGTCCTGATGATGTGTCCAAAGTAAGAAAGACAAAGTCTCACCATCCTTGCTTCTAAGGAACATTCCGGTTGTATTTACTTTAAGACTAATTTGTTTCCTCTTCTGGCAGTCCATACTATATTCACTATCTTCACCAACACTACAGTGGTCTAAGCCCTATGTTATCTGTTCATTATATTATTTATAGATTCCTAAGTTAATTGTATTCACTGTGAAACCTACCTTGATAAAGATATGTGAATTAAGAAGGAAAATAACCTTGAAATTTGAACAATGGTGAAAAGTCAGTCACCCTCCATTATTTTTAACAAATGGAAATGCTTCACAGATTTGCATGTCATCCTTGATCAGGGACCATGTCCATCTTCTTTGTACTGTTCCAATTATATTGTACTGCTGAGGCAAGCAGTGACTTGAATTTCTTTTTCTACTGCCATCAACTGTGCTCTGTCCCAAAGGACTGCCTTGATAGGAAAGAAAGAGTTTAAAAATCACTAGCATTTCCATCCGTAAGGCTCCACTCCAGGTCCTGTTACTACTATGGGTCCATTCAGCAACTCTTGAATTTCTTCCTGTTGCTCTTGAGTCAATTCCGACTCATAGTGACCCTATAGGACAGAGTAGAACTGCCCCATGATATCCCAGCTAGGTGTATAAATTGCCAGCCCCTTAGATCTTCCAGAATCCAGAGACATTCCTACTAAGACACGGAACTCCAGAGAGGAAAAGAGGAACCAACTTTACAGCTATCAAGCAATAAATGTATTATGAATCAAAATACTATAGAATGATACCCTTCTGTATTTTTTTTTTTTTTTTCAAATTTATCGCCACTACCAGAACAGCAGAACCTCAGCTGGTGTTCAAGGAATCTCTCTAAGGCTAACGGGGCAGTGGTAAGGGGAATTACATAGCATGCAGGCAGCAGCAGCTACTTTAGTTCGCCTCAGGTTTTAAGTTACAGTGGTGGTACCAACGGTTAACGTGCTTACTTACTAACCAATAGGTTGGAAATTTGAGTCCAGAGGTGCCTCGAAAGAAAGGCTTGGCAATCTACTTCCAAAAAATCAGCCATCGAAAATCCTATGGAGCAGAGTTCTACTGTGATATACATGGGGTCACTATGAGTTGGAATCAACTCAATGGTATCTCGTTTACTTGTGAAACATTCCCAATGCAATGTTTCATTCTATTTTACATAAGCTTGCCATGAGTTGGAGCCAACAAGACAGCAACTAACAACAAATCTCTGTCCCCATGCCAGCAGTGAGATCCCTGTCAACACTATGAGAAGGCAAGAAGGAGAGGCAGCACACCATGGTGACTCAAAGCATGTTGTTTGTTGCTGTCGAGTCTGAAAGTGACCTTTTGGAAGCAGATCACCAGGCCTGTCTTCTGAGGCGTCTCTGGGTGGATTTGAACCGACAACCTTTCAGCTAGTAGTCGAGTGCTTTTAACTGTTTGCACTACCCAGGGACTCCAGGATTGGGTTTTCAGAGACAGATTTGCATTCAAATCCTGACTCTGCCACTTGATAGATTTGGAGCAAGCTACTTAACCTCTATATGCTTCAGTTTACTCATCTGTGAAACAGGGTAAATAACATTGTTGTTATCATAAGTAAAGGAAAGAAGAAAGTCCACAGCAGTTGGCTTTACAGGTAATAAGAGGCTCATTAACCTACACCATCATTATTGTGAATTAAAAGTATGACATGCGTCTTTAACACACTCTAAAGAATATAGATGAAACCTCTAAAATGGGTATATTTCAGCAAGTGAAATTTCCTTTATATTGCTTGTATCTAAAGTCAAATTAGGCCATTAAATTCAGGCGTTTACATGGTTGCCTTATATTCTTTCTGAAACAAGATGGAACATAAATAAACTGAGAACTTATTCTAAGGTATGTGAACCACCTGCTAAATAAGAATTCAAATGTGAAAATAAGAAAATGGCAACTAAGGGAAAGCAGTAAGTAGGGCATGATTTTCCAGTTAGAGAAAACCACATATGTGCATGTTCTTAATTGGTTTGTGGCTGATTCTTTCATCATATATGTTGAGACCACAAGTCAAAATGGAAATGTGTTCTCAAACCTACATTAACCGTAGTTACTAGGTGGTTTGATTCTGCTTTGAAAGTCTACCTTTATATTAGCACCTAGACCACAAAGCACTATTTTAGATGAAGAAATCAATAATAATGACTGGCTATACTTTAGGACAATTTTTACATACAACTGTATATTATACGGAGCCCTGGTGGCGCAGTGGTTAAGAGCTCAGTCTGTTAACCAAAAGATCGGCAGCTCGAATCCACCAGCCCCTCCTTGGAAACCCTATGGGGTAGTTCTACTCTGTCCTACAGGGTCACTATGAGTCAGAATCGACTCGATGGCAACAGGTTTGGTTTGGGTATATCTTCATGTGTTCTAATATATAACAGATTATTTGTTCAAGGGTCCACATGGCTTGTACTTCTTTGAAGTTTCGCCTGCACCTAGCCCTAGTTGTAGTTAAAAAATTTTCAACAAACACTGCTGATTTAAGGTGAATAGTGTCGCCCATTTATTTAATCATTCATTCAAAAAATATTTATTTAACACCACTATGTTCCAAGCAAGGAGCCTTGGTGATGCAATGGTTAAGCACTCAGCTGCTAACTGAAAGGTTCGGCTCCGTGGACGACGTGGTGACCTGCTTCTGTAAAGATTATCCAAAAAATGAGTTACCTAGAAAACCCTGTGGGGCAGTTCTACTCTGTTGCAGGGGTCGCTATGAGTCATCATTGACCCAATGGCACCCAGCAACAACAATACGTTCCAAGTAGTATTCCCTGGTTCGTGTAAATGATTAACACAACTGGCTGCTATCTGAAAGGTTGGCAGTTGGAGTCCACTCAGGGGTACCTTGGAAGAAAGTCCTGGTGATCTACTTCTGAAAAATCAGCCACTGAAAACCTTATGGAGTACAGGCCTACTCTGACACGCTTGGGGTTGCCGTGAGTTGGAATCAACTTGAAGGCAACTGTTTAGTTTTGTTTTTTGGATGTTCCAAGCACTGGTTTAAACACAGAGGATGCAATAATAGACGAAACAGTTAAAGCTCCAACCTCATGGAGTACACATTCTGGTGGAAACAAATAACGATATAAAATGTTCTGTGGTGATTAATGCTCAGAAGAAAAATATAGCAGAGTAAATGGGTTAGGAAGTGCTGGAGGGAAGGAGGGGTGATTATTTTAGGGAACTGGGGAAGCCCTATCCAAAAAGGTGAAATTAGAGCAGTAAAGTAGCAAGTCCTGTGGCTATCTCAAGGAAGTGCAATGAGAAAAACAAGTGCAAAGGCCCTGAGGCAGGAGCTTGCTTGGCCTGTTCAAAGAACATCAAGGAAGTCAGTAGGGTGAGGGAGATGGAAAGGGATTAGAGATGAGATCAGATATGTTGGGGGAGGGGGAGATTTAGAAGGCCTTATAAGGTTGCCTAAGGTCATTGAAAGATTTTGGCTTTCATCTGAGTGGATAGGGAAGTTTTCAGCAGAGAAGTGACATAAAACTGAGGTGCATGTGAAAAGAATTACTTTGGCTACTTGGAATAAAGGACCATAGGGGAGCAAAAGTGGAGGCTAGAAGACCAGTCAGGAGGTTCTTAAAATAATCCAGGTGAGTAAAGGAGAAAGAAGAACACCAAAGTCACAAGGAAAGTATTAGCCCAAGAGACAGAAACGGCCACATAAACCAGAGACTTCATCAGCCTGAGACCAGAAGAACTAGATGGTGCCCGGCTACCACCAATGACTATCCTGACAGGGAACACAACAGAGAGTCCCAGATGGAGCAGGAGAAAGGTGGGGTGCAGAACTCAAATTCTAGTAAGAAGACCAGACTTAATGGTCTGAATGAGACTCAAGGGACCCCGGAAAGCATGGCCCCGGGATTCTCTATCAGCCCAGAACTCAAATAATTCCCGAGGCCAAGTCTTCAGACAGGGATTGGACTGGATTCTGGGACATGAAGTGATACTCATGAGGAGTGTATCAAGTAGATACAAGAGACTAAACCGGCAGCTTCTGTCCGGAGGTGAGACGGGAAGTCACAGAGAGTTAGGAGCTGTGTCATGGTTTGAATTATGTCCCCCCAAAAATGTGTGTATCAGTTTGGCTAGGCCATGATTCCTGGTACTGTGTGGCTTTCCTGTATGTTGTAAACCTGCCTCTATGATGTTAATGAGGGAAGATTGGTGACAGTTGTGTTAGTAAGGCAGGACCTGATCTACAAAACTGTATTGTATCCGAGGCAATCTCTTGAGATATAAAAGACAGAAATGGGCAGTGAGACAGGGGGACCTCATACCATCAAGAAAGCAGTGCCAGGAGCAGAGCGCATCCTTTGGACCAGGGTCCCTGCACAGAGAAGCTCCTAGTCCAGGGGAACACTGAAGAGAAGAAGGCCGACAGAGAGAGAAAGCCTTCCCCTGGAGCTGGTGCCCTGAATTTGGACTTTTAGCCTACTTTGACTGTGAGGAAATAAACTTTTTTCGTTAAAACCATCCACTTGTGTTATTTCTGTTACAGCAGCACTAGATGACTAAGACAAGCTGGTTGAATAGACATTGGGAATCAGGGGTGGAAAGGAGGAGTGTGCTGTCACAGTATGGGGAGAGCAATTAGGGTCACATAACAATATATAGAGATTTTTGTATGAGAGACTAACTTGAAATGTAAACTTCATTTAAAGTAGGACAATAAACAAAAATAAAATAAAATAATCCAGGTGACTTGGATCAAGATTGTAGTGTAGATGGTGACAAGAGTTCAGATATTTAAAGATAGATCCAATATGTTTTGTTGATCAATAGGATGAGGAACATGATAAAAAAGAGAGGAATTTAGGAAGACTCCAATGATTTTGACCTGAATAATGTGTGAAGAATGGAGTTGCCACTTTCTGAGATGGGGAGAGGAAACTGGGTTTTTGGTTCTGGAAATGTTTGTTTTGCGATGTTTTGGGACTTCTAAGTGGGAAGGTTGAGTAAGTTCTTAGATACATGGAGGCTGCAGATCAGGGGAGATGTCTGGACTGGAGATATACATTTTGGGGTTTTATACCATAAATTTGGGCGAGATCTTTTTGGTAATGGAGGAGCCCTGGTGGTGCAGTAGTTAAAGCAGTTGGCTGCTAACCAAAAGGTTGGTTGTTCTAACCCTCCAGCCGTTCTGTAGGAGAAAGATGTGGCAGTCTGCTTCCATAAAGATTTAGAGCCTTGGAAATGCTGTGGGGCAATTCTACTCTGTCGCTATGAGTTGGGATCAATTGGACGGCAATGGGTTTTTTAAGTAAAGAGTGTAGATAAAGATAATGACCCATTGCCGTCAAGTTGATTCCGACTCGTATCAACCCTGTAGGACAGTTAGAACTGCCCCATAGGGTTTCCAAGCAGCAGTTGGTGGATTCAAACTGCCAACCATTTGGTTAGCAGCCGAGCACTTAACCATGGCACCGCCAGGGTTTCCCTCAGAGGAATAGTGAGGGCTAAAGTTTGACTAGACTAGAATGAAGAGAGAATGAGAAGAGAAGAAGTAAAAACAGAAAAGTACAGACAACCTTTTTGAATTTTTACCACAAAGGAGAGCAGACAAATAGGGTAGTGTAGGGCAGGGATCAAGGAAGGTCTGTAATTTTCAAGAGGGCAGATCTACAGCATGTTTCGCTGCTGATGGGAAAGATCCAGTAAAGATAGAAAAGGTGATGATGCAAAAGAAAGGAAAATTGTTGGCGCAATGTTGAGTAGGCAGGAGGGATAAGATCTAGTATATAAGCGAAAGTTGATCTGACAGTAGTTCATCTATAGCAAAGAAGGGAAGACCAAGGATATGGGCACAAATGTCAATGTGTTAGTAGATGAGGGAAGTGGAGGTATTTGTGGACATTCTCTTCTCATTGCTATTCTTTTCTCAGTGAAATAGGAAGCAGGTCATCCATAGAGAGTGAGGAGAAGGAGAAGATGTTGGAGATCAGAGGAGAGAATGAAATAATCATTGGCTATAGTGGGAGAGTGACTTGCCTAATAAAATACAGTAGGACTGTTGGTCAGCTCTAGTGACTTTGCCCATTGCTGTTGAGTTGATTCCGACTCGTAGCAACCCTATAGGACAGAGTAGATCTTTATGGAAGCAGACTGCCACATCTTTCTCCCACGGAGGGGCTGGTGGGTTCAAACTGTCAACCTTTCAGTTAGCAGCTGAGCCCTTTAACCACTGCACCACCAGGGCTCCTCTTGTAGTGAGGTTAGTGGTCATGAATGTAAAGCAGTATCTACCAACAAAGTTGTGTTTGTTCCCATCACAATTAATCTCTAGATACAGGTGCAGAATCAGTGGAGAAAGGAATTTTCAAAGATGAACTATATATTGAGTCCTAGAAGAATTACTGAAACGTAATATCACAGTGCTAAAAATATTTGGAATCATAATATCTAAGAATTGTTCCTGGTTATTAGAAATATGCATGTGGAGAATATGATGTGGCAAAAACAAGACAGCCTTATAAATTGGCAGAGCAGGCAACTGATTTTAGGGAGACTAAAACCCTATTGGTTTTCCACAGTGCCCAAAAATTCTACTGTTGGTATTACTCTAAAAATCTATGTGCTCATCATAGACAGGGATAGTGTCTAGTTTTTTAATCTCTAGAGTTTAACATGGTGCCTAGAAGATAAACCAGTTGCCATCAGGTTGATTCTGACTCGTGGCAACCACATGAGTGTCAGAGTAGAACTGTGCTCCACAGGGTTTTCGATGGCTGATTTTTTGGAAGTAGATTGCCAGGCCTTTCTTCTAAGGCAACTCTGAGTGAACTTGAAACTCAAGGCTTTTGGTTAGCAGCTTAATGTGTTAAGCATTCACACTACCCAGGGACTCCACCTAGAAGACGCTAAATGCTAAATAAATAATTTCTAAATTGACTTGAATGGAATAGAACAGAGGGTCATCATTCACTCATTTTAAATCAACAGTATTTATTGAGGAGAAGGCACTGTGCTAGACCCTATCAGTATTTCCAAAATAAAGAATAAGCATATGTACATGAGGCTGTTGAGAGAGATGGACCATAGTTGGTAGATGCTTATTGGCAGAGGTTCATTTTATTTTCTATTACAACCCAAGCACACAGCAAAATACAGAGGAGTCACATGTAAAAGTTTACACACAGAAAGAAACAATCTTTGTTGGTTCCGAGGAATGTGAGGGGTGGGAGGGGGGAACTAAATAGGCAATAGATAAGTGGTAACTTTGGTGAAGGGTAAGATGGTACACAGCACTGGGGAAGTCAGCAAAACTAGTACAAGGAAAGGTCATGGAAGCTCTATAGACACATTCAAGCTCCCTGAGGGACTGAATTGCTGGGCAGAAGGCTGTAGGGACCATGGTCTCGGGGAACAT
>NW_004443939.1:13926736-13952077 GCF_000243295.1 Trichechus manatus latirostris | reverse complement strand
AAAAAAAAAAAAAGAATTATCTATGTGAGATCAAATTGACAACAGCAACTCAAAAGGTTTGATGGGAAGCCTAGGGGACAGTAAGTTGAAGATAATGGTGATGGAATAATTTGGACAAGGATAGTGAGAATAGCAGCATAACTAGAAGAATGTAATCAATGTCACCGAATTGTACATGTAGAAGCTTTTGAAATGTTGTAACTTCGACTATGTGTATTTTCACCTAAAAAAGAAAAAAAAAGGTCCTCCAAGGTCAAGAAGGGAGAGTGTTGATATGTCGTGGGGTTGTTAACCAAAGTCATAAAACAACATGTGTACTGACAAAAAAAAAAAAAAATACAGAGGAGTCAAGAAGGGTATGTGAATGGCCGTGCGACTCTGTCTGGTGGAGCCACCACAAATGTGCCGGACAGAAAAAGGAGAAGCTCTTGAATCAACAAAGACACAACTCCCTTACTTTACAACTTCAACTCTGAGCCAGAAGGAGGTCCCTGATGTCTCCTTTGCTGCCATGAGGGAACAGCATCTTACTGCCATGGGTGAAGCAAGTGGGTGGACTGAGGTAAATCACCTCTGCGTGTGTGTGTGATTTTACTGGAAAACAGAACCACGTGAGTTGGAAATGAAACTTTGCAAATGCTAATCTCTACCTATCAGCCAACATGGAAAATACCCTAATAACCGAAGATCTAAAAGAGCTTCTTTAAACCTGATGCTTGATACCTCAACCACAAAATTCATTATTGTAAGTCACCCCCTTCATGGAGGGAAAGACCTTTTTTGGTAGTTAGAGTACTTAACTTTCTCTTCTCTGATTTTTTTCAACTCATAAATGTACTGTTATTTCCTTGTAAGATGAGTCAATGTTCATTTCCCTTTCCAATTTGCCTATGCTGTGGGAGCTCATGCTTTGAATTTGCCAGGGGAGAACATCCATTTTAATGCTACCTTCACATCTTTTATGTCTCCTCTAAAATATAATAAAATGCCATTAACCAGGACTCCATTAATTCAGAATTTGGCTTAAGTTAGTCTCAGTTTGGCTATAATTTATTGTTACATTTCAGGAAAGACAGTGGAGAAAAACAATTTTTAAATTATGTACAACCTTGTAAGCCCTGGGTCATGCAAATAGTTAATGCACTCAGCTGCTAACCAAAAGGTTGGTGGTTCAAGTCCACCTAGAGTTTCCTTGCAAGAAAGTTCTGGTGATCTACTTCCAAAACATCAGTCATTAAAAACTATGGAGCACAATTCAACTGACACACATGGGTATTGCCATGAGATGGAATCAGCTTGACAGTAACTGGTGCTGGGATTTATTGTGAAGACACAGTGCAGGAAAGGTCTGTTTCTAGTCATCAGAATAATTATCCAACAATTATTTCCAGAGGACTTACTATGTGCCAGTCCCCATTCTAGGCTCAAAGCATAGAGCAGTGAACAAAACAAACAAAAATCCTCACTGTCATTGAGCTTACATTCTAGTGCTGAATGAATGAGTGAATTAACTACTGGCATGTATAGAATAGCTGGCAAATGAAACTTATCTAATTAAAGCACATTCAGCATGTCTTTCTAGGTAGTCTTTAGTCCAAAATTATTCTATTACTTGAAAATAACGCCAATAAATTTATTTTTTACATTGTCCAAGAAATCTTCATTTTCATGGCTTTATATTATTCTCCTTCCTCTCCCAAATTAGTCAAGTTTTGATGCAAGAACAAATCTAACTAGTCTAAACCTGTTGCTGAGGAGTTTATGTTCTCTCACAGGGTTGTATTGGGTGGTTAAATGAAGTAAGACATAGAAAACTCTTGGTCCAATGCTTGGCAAACAGTAAGAGAGCCCAATTAATGAATTTTTAAAATAGTTTGTGAAAAAATTTGGGAATTACCAACAGGAAAAAAGTATGCTTCAAATAGACTACAGAGGCTTTTTTTTTAATTTAATGAACTAAACAAAATAAGAAACATGGACATAAATAGGGTGACCAACTTGTCCTAGTTTGCCCAAGACTTTTCTGGTTTTAAAACTAAAAGTCCTGCATCTGAGGACAGTTGGTAGGCCTACATAGACACCAAATTTAAGACTTGAGGTGATTATTAACAATCAATAGCTTCCATTAATTTAGTGCTAACTATGAACCTAGTACTGTGATATACACTTTAAAAGTCAAATTCCACTTAAATGATTAGAACAAACCTGTGCATTAGAGTCTATTTTTAAGCCCTCTTTAAAAATAAAAGAACGTAAGTTGCCTAGACACTAGAAGGAGGTTGAGCTGGGATTCAAGCTAACGTCCTTTTTAAGACTGTGCTGTGCTGTATAGCCATTAGGCCCCTTGCCTGCCAGTTAACCTACCAATAATAAATCCAAAAACCAGACCAGTTGCCGTCCGGTGGATTCTGAGTCATGGCAACCCCATGCCTGTCCGAGAAGAACTGTACTACATAGGGTTTCCAAGATTGACTTTTCAGAAGTATATTGCCAGGCCTTTCTTCTGAGATGACCATGGGTGGGTTTGAACCTCCAACCTTTTGGTTAGGACTGTATTTTTACACAAGTAGCATGTGCACCTTCTACATTTGCTTGCCCACCTCACACTCCCTTGCAAAGTATTTTCCTAAGCATGCTATGCTAATTTTTTATTACAGCAATATGTAAAAAAAATTTGGCATAGCAGGACTTATGAAAATACCTCACGGAGGGAGAGCACAGTTAACAAACAAACGTAGAAGGTGCACATTATTTGCATTAAAAATACGGTACTCTAACACTTAACTGCGCCGCCTAGGGACTCTACCAACGATAAGAAGGGTAGAGATAATATAGAATGCATTGTCCCACAGAGTGAAAACATTAATGGCTCAGAAGGGCATTGGTAGCTTCACTAATGATACTTAGGAGGCTGGAGATAATCAGGGTATATGTTTCATGGTTTGAAGCTGATTTCTTGGATCTATGCTGATGTGGAACACTGGCTGAACTAAGGTGCAATTGCTTGCGTTAAACTGCTGAAAAGAACCTACCTCTTCACGTGCACCGTATATTTTGTGTCTATGTAGGTGAGCTTCCCGATATTCCAGGTACAACTCATGTTGCCTGAATATTCATAAATGACACAAGTTACATTGGCAGGAACATCTGGTGGATCTGCAACAAAATGTATCAGTTAGGTGTCACAAACAAAACAAAGCAAAAAAAAAAAAAAAACCCATAAAATTCTTCACAAAGTATTTAGTTGATAAACTATCAGTATATTTGGGAACCATTACCCATCTGTCAGTTTGTTGTACTGTGGTGGCTTGCATGTTGCTATGATGCTGGAAGCTATGTCACCAGTATTTCAAATACCAGGAGGGTCACCCATGTTGGACAAGTTTCAGCCGAGCTTCCAGACTAAGAGTAGGAAGAAAGGCCTTGCAATCTACTTCTGAAAATTAGTCAATGAAAACTCTATGAATCACAATAGAACAGTGTCTGATAAAGTGCTGGAAGATAAGTCCTCTAGTTTGGAAGGCACTTAAAATATATAATAACTACAACAATGGACTTGAACATACCAATGATCAAAAAGATGGTGTAGAACCAGGCAACATTACATGTTATACACAAGGTATATGTTATACAACGTTATTCATGACCTTGCTATGAATCCAAGCCAACTTGATGGCAACTAACAACAACAATATATTTGGGAAACTGGCCTAATTGGCACCTCGTAGCTCTGTATTCCATTACTACCACCTCACCTTGCAAAACATTTTGCTATGAAATACTGCTCCTCTCTTTCATATACTTTACTGTCGTGTTCATTCCTTTGGGGATATTAATATGATCAAGTTCCTCACAACCCCCCCCCCAAAAAAAAAACCCCACCTTCTCAAATCTCAAATTCTGTCTCCCATCAGACTACCTCCTTTCCTTAGCAGTCGAATTTTTTAAGAGTCCATTATCCTTGTCTATTTCTTCATCTCCCATTTACTCTTGAACCCAAAACCGTCAGTATGCTGCCCCTGCAATCCCACAAAACCACTGTTACTCAGGTCATGAATGACTTTCTATTTAACATATCGCATGATCTCTTTTCAGTCTCCGCTGAGCTTGACCTCCGCAGCATTTGATATTTTAGTCGCTTCCTCCTTAAAACAGCTCTGCCTTTTGGTTCCTGTGAAATGGCTCCTCAAAGTTCCTTCACTACTCTGGCAGTCTCCTCCTCCCGTGCTAACTTCGTAAAAGATCAATTAGACTACTCTATGTACACATGCATATAAACACAGTATTTCTTCATGTGAAGTTATGTAAAGATAGAACTGAATATGATTATGAGAGTAATCGTAAGACTTCGTTGGCAGGTTATTCAATGTCCAAGAATAAAAACCTACATCCCTAGGTGGTGCAAAGGGTTTGTGCTTGATTACTAACCTAAAGGTTGGTGGATGGAACCCACCCAGCAGTGCTGCAGAAGAAAGGCCTGGAGATCTTCCATAAAAATTACAGCCAAGAAAACCCTATGGAGCAGTTCTACTCTGTAACACATGGGGTCACCATGAGCTGGAATCACCTTGATGACAATGGGTTTGAGTTTTTGGTTTATACAGTCAGACATTAAAGAATACCCTGAAATATAAAAGGATGAGGCTTAATTTTCTGCTCTTTCCTACTCTTCCCTTTTATTGGAGCACCCAATAATCACAGACCAGGTTTCTCATTACTCAGAATCCAGCCAAGGATCATTTTCTACTGAAAACTTCTTGAAGGCAGTCTATGACTCCCACTTCTTTGCATTTCTAGATAATTAGTGGTGACTGGAATGCAAAAGTTGGAAACGAAGAAGAAAGACGGGTAGTTGGAAAATATGGCCTTGGTGAGATAAACAACGCCGGAGATCATATGATAGAATTTTGGAAGACCAGCAACTTATTCGTTGCAAATACCTTTTTCAACAACATAAATGGCGACTATATACATAGACCTTGCCGGATGGAACACACAGGAATCAAATCAACTACTTCTGTGGAAAGAGACGATGGAGAAGACCAATATCAGTCAGAACAAGGCCAGAGGCCAAGTGTGGAATAGACCATCAATTGCTCATATGCAAGTTCAAGTTGAAGCTGAAGAAAATTAAAATAAGTCCACAAGAGCCAAAATACGACCTTAAGTATATCCCACCTGAGTTTGGAGACCATCTCAAGAACAGATTTGACCCACTGAACACTAATGACCGAACACCAGAGGAACTGTGGAATGACATCAAGGACATCATACATGAAGAAAGCCAGATGTCATTGAAAAGACAGGAAAGAAAGAAAAGACCAAAGTTGATGTCAGAAGAGACTGAAACTTGCCCTTGAACATAGAGTAGCTTAAGCGAAAGGAAAAAATGATGAAAGTAAAAGAGCTGAACAGAAAATTTCAAAGGGCAGCTCGTGAAGACAAAGTAAATTATTGTCTTAGTCACCTAGTGTTGCTGTAACAGAAATACCACAAGTGAATGACTTTAACAAGAGAAATTTATTCTCTCACAGTGTAGGAGGCTAGCAGTCCCAATTCAGGGTGCCAGCTTCAGGGGAAGGCTTTCTCTCTTTGTTGGCTCTGGGGGAAAGTCCTTGTCATCAGTCTACCCCAGTTGAGGAGATTTTCAGTGCAGAGACCCTCAGTCCAAAGGACGAGCTATTCTCCTGGCTCTTGTTTCTTGATGGCATGAGGTTCCCTTGTCTCTCTGCTCGATTCTGTCTTCTATGTCTCAGGAGAGATTGCCTTAAGACAAAACCTAACCATGTAGATTGAGTCCTGTCTCATTAACATAACTGTCTCTAATCCTGCCTCATTAACATCGTAGAGGCAGAATTTACAACACGTAGGAAAATCACATCAAATCACAAAATGGTGTACCACCACACAATACTGGGAATCATGTCCTAGCCAAGTTGACAGACATTTTTGGGGGACACAATTCAATCCATGATAAGTATTATAATGAAATGTGCAAAGACCTGGAGTTAGAAAACCAAAAAGGAAGAACATGCTTGGCATTTCTCAAGCTGAAACAACTGGAGAAAAAATTCAAGCCTCAAGTTGCAATTTTGAAGGTTCTATGGGCAAATATTGAACAACGCAGGAAGCATCAAAAGAAGATGGAAGGAATACACGAAGTCACTGTACCAAAAAAATTGGTTGGCATTCAATCATTTTAGGAGGTAGCATAAGATCAAGAACTGATGGTACTAAAGAAAGAAGGCCAAACTGCACCGATGGCATTGGTGAAAAACAAAGCTCCAGGAATTGACGGGATACCAATTGAGGTATTTCAACAAACGGATGCAGGGCTGGAGGTGCTCACTCGTCTATGCGAAGAAATTTGGAAGAGAGCTACGTCGTCAACTCACTGGAAGAGATCCGTATTTGTGGCCATTCCAAAGAAAGGTGATCCAACAGAATGTGGAAATTATTGAACAGTATCATTAATATTACACGAAAGTAAAATTTTGCTGAAGATCATTCAGACAAGGTTGCAGCAAACTATATGGTGCCCGGCTACCACCTCTGACTTCTCTGACAGGGATCACAATAGAGGGTCCCGGACAGAGCTGGAGAAAAAAGTAGAACAAAATTCTAACACAGAAAAAGACCAGACTTAACTGGTCTGACAGAGACTGGAGAAACCCCTAGAGTATGGCCTCCGGACACCCTTTTAACTCAGTACTGAAGTCACTCCTGAGGTTCACCATTCAGTCAAAGAATAGACAGGCCAATAAAACAAAACGAGAGTAAAGGGGCACACCAGACCAGGGGCAAGGACAAGAAGGCAGGAAGGGACAAGAAAGCTGGTAATGGGGAACCCAAGGCTGAGAAGGGAAGAGTGTTGACATGTCGTGGGGTTGGCAATCAATGTTACAAAACAATATGTGTACTAATTGTTTAATGAGAAACTAGTTTGCTCTGTAAACCTTCATCTAAAGTACAATTAAAAAAAAAGATTGCAGCAGTACATTGACAGGAAACTACCAGAAAGTCAAGTTGGACTCAGAAGAAGATATGGAACAGGGATATCATTGCTAATGTGAGATTGATCTTGGCTGAAAGCAGAGAATATCAGAAAGCTGTTTACCTGTGTTTTAGTGACTATGCAAAGGCATTCAACTGTGTGAATCATAACAAATTACGGATAACATTGCAAAGAATGGGGATTCCAGAACACTTCATTGTGCTCGTGTGGAATCTGTACATAGACCATGAGGCAATCGTTCAGACAGAACAAGGGGATACTGCATGGTTTAAAATCAGGAAAAGTGTGCATCAGGGTTGTATCCTTTCACCACAGTTATTCAGTCTGTATGACAAGCATATAATCCAAAAAGCTGGGCTACGTGAAGAAGGATACGGCATCAGGATTGGAGGAAGACGCGTTAGTAACCTACGATACACTTGCTGAAAGAGAAGAGGACTTGAAGCGCTTACTGATGAAGATGAAAGACTACAGTATGGATTTCACCTCAACTTAAAAACAAAAATCCTCACAACTGGACCAATAAGCAACATCATGATAAACGGAGAGAAGATTGAAGTTGTCAAGGATTTCATTTTACTTGGATCCACAATCAATGCCCATGGAAGCAGCAGTCAGGAGACACAACGACGTACTGCATTGGGCAAATCTGCTGCAAAAGACCTCTTTAAAGTGTTAAAAAGCAAAGATGTCACTTTGAGGACTAAGGCTGTCTAACCCAAGCCATGGCATATTTTTATATTTTTATTGTGATTTAAGTGAAAATTTACAGAGCAAATTAGTTTCTCATTAAACAGTTAATACACAAATTGTTTTGTGATATTGGTTGCCACCCTCATGATGTGTCAACACTCTCCCCTTCTCCACCCCAGTTTCCCTGTTTCCATTCATCCAGTTTTCCTTTCCCTTCTTGTCTTCTCATCTTTGCTTTTAAGACATGCTGTTTTCAATCATCTCAAGTGCATGCAAAAGCTAGACAATGAATAAGGAAGACTGAAGAAGAATTGATGCCTTTGAATTATGGTATTGGTGAAGAATATTGAATATATGGACTGCCAGAAGAACGAACAATTCTCTTTGAATAAGTATGACCAGAATGCTCCTTAAAAGCAAGGATGGCGAGAGTTCATCTCACATACTTTGGTTGTGTTATCAGGAGGGGTCAGTCCCTGGAGAAAGACATCAGGCTTGGTAAAGTAGAGGGTCAGCGAAAACAAGGAAGACCCTCAATGAGATGCATTGACACAGTGGCTGCAACAACGGGCTCAAGCAACAATTGTGAGGATGGCGCAGGACCGGACAGTGTTTCTTTCTGTTGTACATCAGGTCATGATGAGTCAGAACTAACTCTACCTCACCTAACAACAAGAAGAGTAGCACTTTATTGGTGCTTAGTAATCACTCAATGAGGTTTATTCAATTAATTTATTGGCTTAATTACTGAGATGATAATGAGAAGGATCACTCTGGAATTCGTTACTCAAGGAGAGCATGAGCCAGCCTAATTGTGCCAGTAATGATACTTAATAGCAATACCAAAGATAACGAGTCTAGTTTCATCACAGGAAATAGAGGTCAAAGATAGTTAAAATTTAGTTCAAAGGTATTTAAAATTTTAAATAAATTATTAACTGGAAACTTAACTTTGTGTATAGTTTATTTTACATTTGATGTTTTTAAATGAGTAAAGACATCTTGTAGTGTCTCATCCTACGATTGTTGTGGCCTTAATAGAAAAAACTTCCCATAGTATGTGTGTACTCACAGGTAAGAATCTAATAAGTATTTAAATGATGGGTAGAAATGGAAATTTTAAAATAGAGTTTTCGTTTCACAAATTACACATTCAAGCATGACACCTTTTAAATACTTTTGGATATCTTTTCAGGGAAAGCAATGACTCATCTATCTCCTCTCCGTCATTTATGGCTTGTCTCCAGGATAACACTACACCACATAATTAATTTGTTCAAAACAGTGATGATAAATTGACATAGTAAAGCTCACTGGACAAATATCCTGTGATCAAAGAGATCCTGTGTAACCATCGTGATTTCTAGAGTGCCACAAAAACCCTCAAAAACCATTTCTTGACCTACTTAAATAGGAAGTTTTGTTTGCTAAGAACGCAGAACCCAGGGACATATTGAGCGTGAATCCAGGGGTTTGAGTAAATTCTCACATGGCAGTTATATTCTCACACTCATAACCAGAGATCTACGCAAGGAGTTACAACTCACACAGCAAATAAATGGAAAGAGTGATGTTCTTTCTAAGCAGCCATCAGCAGAAAATATTTCTATTATGTTGTCCTAGAACGGGAGGAAAGTCCATTTTCTGACCTTAAACTTCGTGTGGTGTTAGGTTTGGGGGAGAGAACCCTAAGCCAACACTGGGAGAGTTGTTGGGTGTAATCAGTTAGACAACCACAACTGGGGAAGCAGGCCACACATCTTTAGCCTCCCTTCTTCCTCTGGATTAAGTTAAAAAATTAACCTTTCCCCGTAACTGTGGAAGTTGCTTATTTACCCTCCAAGGAAATGATATATTACCTACCGCCAAAGGATAAATAGTATTTAAGTATTAAGGGTTCATTATGTTTCCTGAGGATGTTGACAAGCTAAGGAGTTTTTACACACCAGATAAGACGTCTGCTTGTGGTTTCAACTCCCACGACGTAGGACAAGTTAACCATGTTATTATTAGTTTAAGGCGTATCAACTTTCTTCTTTGACCTCAAAACTTACTATTTCCCTTCCTCAACTCACCTCTACCCCCTCTTATGGTTCTCTCTTTTGAAAAGCTTGCAAGATCAGGCGACCAGAGATAATTAGGACAAAGGTCTCATTCGAGAACAAGAAAGTTTCTTGATTTTTAGGCATGCCAGTCTAGGGGACAGGTGGTGGTGGTGACAAGTGGTCTGGCTCTAGTGGTCTGAGGTGAGGATGAAGCAAGGTGATTTAAAAACTCAGGTTTGATTCTCAGATGTATGGAGGAAGGGAGTATGGCCAAGACCCAGCATCCTCCATCTTTCACTGAAAATGGGTCCAGGTGCCCATTTTCATAGAGAATGGATCTCTGGGGTTAAAACAATGGTGAACTTATTTAGCTAGCCTTCAAAATAGGAGAATCTAGAATTAAGTATATAATTATACAAGTCAGCCCATATTGCTGTAGTAACATAACATAAACACCTTCAGATACTATGAAGGCAAATTGAATTTAGCGTACATTTTTAACATCACCTTGACTAAACTTTTTCTTAATTAATAATTACAGTAACAGACACAGGAATTCCCAGTGGGGACAGTGGGATTAGGAGCCAGAGACTGTGTCAGAATCTCCTCATGTTTTATAAAAAGGATGCATAATTTGCTTTCAAAAAATTATTGAAATTTGTCGCTTTCTGCAGCCAGTATTATTAGCCTTATTTTACAGACAGGGAATTGTGACTCAGACTGTTTAAAGCAACTTGTCCAAAGTCACACAGCTGGTGAGGAGCATAGCAGGGACACACAGCTAGGTCTGTAACAGTTTTTCTCACTAAATCTTAATGTCAAAATTTCTCAATGGGAACCACTTCAAGGTTGATAATATTAATTCAGAAGACAAACAAACACACAAAAAAGTGAAAAACAAATGAAAACAGCCACATTTTAAATCTGAGGGTACTGAGGTAGGGCTCAGATATGCCCTGGTTAGCCAGGCTAGTGTTTCAAAATGCGCTCAGCTGCTAATTGAAAGCTCTGCAATTTGGATCCAGCTAGTGGCTCCTCAGGAGAAAAGAACTAGAGATCTGCTCTGGTAAAGATTCCAATATCAAATAAGTACGATGAAAGGATACAACCCTGACACACACCCTTCCTGATTTTAAACCACACAGTATCCCCTTGTTCTGCTCAAACGACTGCCTCTTGGTCTATGTACATGTTCCACATGAGCATACATACTTTGGACGTGTTATCAGAGATGGACCAGTCCCTGGAGAAGGACATCAGGCTTGGTAAAGTAGAGGGTCAGCGTAAAAGAGGAAGACCCTCAACAAGATGAATTGACACAGTGGCTGCAACAATGGGCTCAAACACAGCAACAGTTGTGAGGATGGCACAGGACCGGGCACTGTTTCCTTGTGTTGTACACAGTGTCACTCACTATGAGTCAGAACCAACTCAACAGCACCTACCAACAACAAAGATTCCAAATCCATTGACATCGAGTCAATTCAGACTCATAGTGACCCTAATGGACAGAGTAGAACTGCCCCATAAGGTTTCCAAGGCTGTAATCTTTACTGACATAGACTGCCACAACTTTCTGCCACGGAGAAACTGGTGGGTTTGAACCACTGACCTTTTGGTTAGCAGCCAAGTACTTTAACCACTGCACCACTAGGGCTCCTTCTGTAAAGATTATAGTCTAGAAAATCCCATGGGAAATTCTACTCTGTTATGTAGGGTTGCTATGAGTCAGAATCGACTTGATGACACCCAACAACAGGATTCAAAAATTATTTCTTTGATTGCATTGACAGTATTTTATAATTTGGATATTTTACATTAAAAACTCAGATTTTTTACTTCTTTTGAAGAATAAAAAGATATAGGAGTACTGGACCCTCATAAATGTTAAAGTTGCATAGTAGACCAAATATATACTTTCCTTTCTGCACAATTCCCACCCACATCCTTAACTCACCAACCTGGTCCCTGAAGATATTTAAGTTTGTAACCCTTATATTAAGCCAAAAAGAGCCCTGATGGTGCAGTGGTAAAGCGCTTGGCTTCTAACGAAAAGGTCGGCAGTTCAAACCCATCAGCCACTCCATGGGAGAAAGATGTGGCAGTCTGCTTTGAGTTGGACTGGATGGCAATGGGTTTGTTTTATTGTTGTTTTTTTAATATTAAACAAATGTAAGACGTGAACAATATCAGTGTGACTCTGTTTCAGACAAGACGTAATTTTCAGTTAATCATTAGACTAGCTTTCATTTGGATTTTGAATGCAGCTCAACACTTACATCCAGAAGAAATGTCTTTTCCACATATCAGTGTCTCTTGAAAAAATCCAGGGCATTCAGCCGTGCAGTAGATAGAGGCGTGTGGTTCCAGAAAGTTTTTATACCAAAGTCGAGCTGTTGTTTTATTTATCCTTGTCACTTGAAATATTTCTTTGATGCCATTCTTATAAAAATAAAGTTTCCTTGGTTGACAGTTCTTAATTGCTGCTTGGCAATATATAGAAATATTTGTACCCATCTTAAAAATTGTGGCTGGTTCTACCCAGATGTGGCCAGAGCAGTTTATATTTGTAATTCCTGGAAATAAAATGATAAAATAATAAATTCTATGTAAATCATTAAAACAGAATATTCAGAAAGAATATGCTGTTGCATTTTAAATGTATTCTTTTCTATTAATTACATGATTTCCATTGAAAGAAACAGTTTTAGAATGAAGTGTATTTTTTCAATTGATTAGTTAATCACAGTGTATTTTTATCATGCGTCTGGTGGCCTTCAGCAGTATAACACAAGACTAGATTCAACCTTTAAGCTTCCCTAATTATTGAAAGAGCAAATATAATTAGCTCTCCTATTTTAAAATGGAGAACTGGGGTGTTATTGGGCTAAACCATTTTCAAAGGTAAGATCAGAAATTACCATGAGCACTGGGAATCCAAACTCCATTCTACATTAAATATTTTAAAACCTTAACAAAATAGTGGTAAGTAAAGTTCAGCATTTGATTTAGGGGAAAAAAAAAAAGCTCCTTGTCTTTGGAATACAAAGTTTAAAGAATTAACTTGTATAATCTAAATGTGATTGAATATTCCCACTTATGTAATAAATGTTTACATGTGAATTATAAACACTGAAATGTTGAAGTAAGGAGCCCTGGTGATGCAGTGGTTAAGCACTTGGCTGCTAACTGAAAGGTGGGTGGTTTAAACCCACCAGCGACTCTGCGGGAGAAAAGACCTGGTGATCTGCCTCTGTAAAGATTACAGCCTAGAAAACCCTATGGAGTGGTTCTACTCTGTCATATAGGGTCACTATGAGTTGGAATGGACTCGACGGCACACAACAACAACAATCTATCAACAGCTATCAAACTAATTCCATCATCATCAATAGGGAATTGCAGCCATAGACATAAAAAGAAATTTTAAGAAAGCACCTGGCTACTTTAAATAAGTCCAATAATTCAAGTTTAGATAAACTGCATCTCCAACACCTTAAATATGTGGACTCTAGCATGGAACCACTGTGAGTAGTCTTTGAGAATACATGGAATGGTAAAGATGTCAAAAGACTAGATTTGGGCAGATGTTGTCCTGGTTTTCAAAAATGAAAGAAAGAAGAACCTCAGAAACTCTGGAACACCAAGCTTCACAACATTCAGGAATGGATTAATAAGTTAATGACTTTTCAGCACATGGAAAAAAGTCATGGATCAATAGGAGTCAACATGGATTGCATAAGCCATACTACAATACACAAATTTTCGTTTTTAGTAGGATTACTAATTGTTCATAGGAATGCTAAACATAGCATTTTTGTTGAAAAGCAGTGATATATTCTAGTAGAAAACTTAGAAAGAAATGTATCCTGGATAATACGAAAAATATTCATAGCAGTTTGAACAACAATATATAAAATGATTCCTAATGGACCCCTGTAAGGTCTGTAATGTCATGTCACAGGGGCTTGTCTTGTTGCTCTATGGCTCTATACCAATCACTTGAATGTATAAACAGAATTCCTATTTATAATTTCCAGATTTCAAGAATCTGGGAAAGGTATCTAGTATCTTATTTCCCTTGAGCCTTCTTGGATAGTTGTTAGTCTGACTTGGGAAGTGTTCTAGACCATCCTGCTGGAAGAGTCCCGATTCTGATAATGGGGCTACATCTCCGTCTCCAGTATAACTGTGTCCCAACCTATAGAAGAGGGTTTTGCTTTTGTCACTAGTCTGAGAAACTTGAATGATCTGCAAAACTCTCTTGAAGGTCTGCAACCCTACCTTGTTGTTGCTTGTGTACCAATGATTGAGTCGCTGCTTCCTCTGCGGGACATTATTTAAAAAAATCAGTTAACGTCCAGTCGACTCCAGCTCACGGTGACCCCATGTGTGCCAGCATAGAATTGTGCTCCATAGGGTTTTCAATGATGGACTTTTAGAAATAGATTGCCAAGCCTTTCTTCCAAGGCACCTCTGGGTGGACTTGAACCTCCAACCTTTCGGTTAGCAGCCAAGCACGTTGACCATTTGCACCACCCAGGAACTCCTGTTAGCCCCAAAAGAAACTCTCAAATGCCAACGGCTGCCCTGCCATCACTTCTGATGATTCACTTCCTGGATTTCTCAAAGCTGCTTATCCCTGTCTCTCAGGACTCTGTGTTACTTCATGGTGCCAGATGTTTGTGTGAATTATAAAATAGAAATACTAATAGCACATAACAGTACTGCACCAGGTTGTTTGAGGAATAAAAGGCCTAGCACAGTGACAGGTACGTAGCAATCATTAATAAAAGACTTGTTGAATTAAATTCAAACTTTTGATGGGTTATCTTACAACAGTTAAAATAGTTCAAAGATAGAACATGAGAACTCAAAGTAATAAGTTCCTTTATGGAAATGCTCATATAAGGGTTAGCGGGCTGTCCATCAGGGATGTTTTAGAAAGGAACCCTGCATATGGAGTAAGGGTGGACCTATTTTATCTCGTTTCGTCTAAGTTTTACGTGGATTCAATTTTTCCGAGTCTAATCATTTTTGTATTCTTCAGAGGTCCTAGCATAATGCCTTGATGATAGTAAACATTCAGTGTTTTACTTGCTGAATAAATGATAAAGATAGATACACAAAATACCATACCTCCATGACACCAGTTGAAGAGTAGGTAAAGAGCTAGTACCGCATCCCATTGAACTGTGACCTGATTCATGCCTGAAAGGAGAAAAAAAGCCGTTTATTTCTCTCTGAAAAAAAACTGAAAAATGTTAAAATTGTATTAATATAATAGAATAACAATCAAATAATAAAAATCATTACATTTTTTCCTGTAAGTTATTATTCTCTTTAATGAGAACATTTGTTTAGCACAGAGGAAAGGAAGGAAGGAAAGAATGTCACTAGCGTATGAGGAGGTTTGATAAGAAGTGGATAAGTAAAGCAAGAAAATGGAATTTCAAACCTTGAAAAATCACTATGAATTATCTTAGCAGGACATATTGACCCTACTTAAAGTATTTCTCCTAAAAATCAGTCTTTCTCATTAGAAATCCTCTCCTTCTCTAACTTCTGACGATGAATTCTTCTCTTGACCAGAGTTACAGGCCTATAATTATACATCTCTAGAAATACCAGTCTTTGGTGAGAAAAAACAAAAATTCCAGAACTTCCAGAGGGAAAGGATTCAAAATGAGGAAAGATCAAGTGAGACAAAGTTTATGTACTATCATCAGTTAAACTTACAGAAAACCCTTTTACCTGTAGAAATCTCAAGAGACACATTATAGAAATATAAAACGATATTGCCCTTAATTTACAACTGGAGTTACATTATTCAGTTTGTTATTCTATTGAATAATTTGATTATTTAATAACCCATTGCCATCAGTCAATTCTGACTCATAGTGATCCAATATTTAATAATCAACACTATTTAGTTATATTTATTTAAGAAAACCTGAGCTTGAATCTCTCATATAAAACAATAGCAATAAAACAAAACTCACGGCTTATCAAATAGCATACAATATCTGATGAAATATTAAAAACTGGGTACCCCATAGCTTATGCACATAGAGTTCGCTTTCACAATTTGTTAGCAACAATAGGTCTTCTCTTTATAATTAATACGCAAGCCAAGCCCGTTGCCATCAAGTTGATTCCGACTCATAGTGACCCTATAGGACAGAATAAAACTGCACCATAGGGTTTCCAAGAAGTGGCTGGTGGATTCCGACTGCCGACCTTTTGATTAGCAGCTGAGCTCTTAACCACTGCCCACCAAGTTGCTTTCTCTTATAAGTTCTAGTGATATTTCATGCACTGATGAAAGTTGAATCTCTAATATCATTTGACATCATTTTAATAGGATATATGCTGTAATTGTTATTTAAAGTGATGTCAAGCAGTATTAGAGATTCAACTTTCCTCAGTAGCCACTGCATGAAATATCATTAGAACTTACAGGAGAAAACAACTTGGCCCACATATTTCCAAAAGGAAACAGAGCTATCTTTAAGTATTGGATGATCATTGTCTCTTTACCTTTCTGCCTGTTTGAAGCACATAATGCCTCTTCAGAGCCAGGCTGCTGCTCTTGTTGGCTGTGTCACAGTCTTCTTTCCCTGCTGTCTGTCTGTCAATGATTACTTCTGATTTTCAGCTATGAGCAAATGGAAATGTCAGCAGAGCCCTGACCTACATTTCAGATTCTTAAAGAGAAACTCAAACAGTCCAGTTTGAAATGACTGGCTCTCGTGTCACTATTTGGGAAAACCCAGATTACTTAAAATGAACTGCTTTGTCAGTACTTTTTTCTCAGCTTAATTTAAAATTATTTTCCTCCTCCAAGAAGTAGAACACATATTCATACTTTATTTGTCAAAAATTTTAAGACATCAGAAATATGATATTTAGTTTTAATTTGCCACCAACATTGATATTGATTATAAACCTGCTTTTTAAGAAAAGAAAGTTTAAATGCTACTATTCATTCATTCATTAAATCAAACAGCATGTTTTTGAGTATCTATCATGTGCCAGGCATTGTTTTGGGCATGATAAATGGTGATTAATTATAGATCAGCTTCTTTGTTCTGTTGTTTACAGTGATTAAATACAGATCAACTCTTTTGAACTGTTGTTCATTGGTTTAGCAAGATTCCACAAGCGAGTAAAAAACTACCAAATATTTGATTTATTTCTAGTTGAAACCAACTCAACAACAACAACAGGCATCCACTGGGGCCTTTCCTGGCATACCCTTCCTCCCCTTCCCCTCACTTTTATTTGTTCAGTATGCATTTCTTTTCACTCCTTGTGCTCTCTTCTATTGTAAATGAAAAATCACTTGTTTCCTCTACAGTGAACTTCTTGAAGTCAGAAATCTTGATCTGCTTTTTCGATTTTTGTATCTGAGTACCTAGCACTTAAAATGGGGGACCATTTCAAATATTTCTATACTTAGTCTCATCCTAGACAATTAAATCAGAATCTCTGTGGGAGCTGGGCATTGATATTTTTTAAAGCTCCCAATTATAAGGAGCACCCAGGGTTGAGAAACACTGGATTATCTGAATAAGACTGTCTTTGAAGCCCTCACAGAAGAAATGGCTGTCAGTTGGGTTTCAATGATTAGTAAGATGGCGCAGGACCAGAAGACGTCTCCTTCTGTTAATACAGTAAGGTTGCCAGGAGTCAGGGTCAACTCTACGGCAGCTAATAACAGTAACAATAATTTTCTAAGCTGTGAAGACAAGGGGGTGGGAAACCATTTCAAGCACAGAGAACAGAATACAAAAGTAAGGTGGATATTTTGGGAATGGAAAGCTGTTTCCCAAGGTTGAGGGAAGTAGGATTGGAGCGGAAAATTAGGTCAGTGCCAGAATGGAATGGGCTAAGTAGTTCAATCTTTATCTTGAAGGTAATGAAGAGATATCGAAGATTGTTCAACAGAAAAATAACAGAACCAAATTAGATTTTGGAAAGATAATTCTAGTTATTGTGTTGAGAGTTGACTGAACATGAAGAGTCCATTTATGAAGCTATTTAAAATCAAGAGTTGATGAGGACCTGAGGCAAAGTAAAGGCAGTAAGAACAGAGTGGCGGAAACAGAATTGAGAGCTATTGTGGTGGCAGATCTGATAGGTCATTGTGACCAATAAAGCAATGGTGTCTCCAGGATTGTGCAGTAAGCAACCTGTGTGGGAGTTTAAGGATCTAAGAGCATGAAAAATGACTCCCATGGCTCTTTTTGCTGACCAGGTAAATAATGGCATTAATTGAGCATTCAAAAAGAGGAGGAATGTGGGGATGGGGGAGGTAATAAATTATGTTTTGGGCATATTTAGTTGGTGGGGTTCACAGTATGTCCAGAGAGAACAGTCTTGTAGGTCAATTGTTGCTGTTGTTAGCGTCCTCAGGTCAGCCCCCAACTCATGGCAACCTCATCCCGATCCCATGTGGACCCCATACACAACAGAATCAGACCGTTGTGATCCATAGGGTTTTCATTGGCTTATTTTTGAAAGTAGGTTGCCAGGCCTTTCTTCCCAGTCTATCTTAGTCTGGAAGCTCTGCTGAAACCTGTTCAACATCATAGTGACACACAAGCCTCCACTGACAGATGAGTGGTGGCTGAGCTTGAGGTGCGTTGGTGGAATCAAACCCAGGTCTCCCACATGGAAGGCAAGAAGTCTACCACTGAACCACTATTGCAATCATAGGCCATTGTAGACACTGGTAAATAACCTGAGAGAGAAGTTTGGGCTGAAGATCTAAATGTGGGAAATTTCAGTGTTTCCATAGTATTAAAACTAAGATTAGGATAAGAGAACTTAGAGCATTCAGAAAGATCAGGGAACTAAAAATGTTGACATAAAGGCCATGAAGGAGAGAGCCAAGAAGGAGTATGTGCCCAGTGTCAAATTAGGTTAGAGATTAATTATGGTAAGAAATAAAAAGAAGCTTTGGATTTGGCACTAGATGATCTTCCCTGAGAACAGTTTTAATAAAGAAGTGGAGGTAGACAGGAAATTTTAGTGAGTTAGATGAGAAAACATGGAGAGGACATTGTTAATATTTTAGGAATTTGGACAGTGGCGATGAGATTGATGGAAAGCTCAGCGAAAATGAGGATATTTTTTTTAATGGAGTTTGGTGGTAGTTCTTATGCATCTGTTCCTGTGTTTATTTGCCACACGTATCTCTCCTTTGGTGAAGTGTCCAGATCTTCTGCCCATTTTTATTGAGTTATTTATTTTCTTATTATTGAGTTCTGAGAGTTCTGTATATATTCTGAAAACAAGTCCTTTATCAAATATGTGTTTTGCAAATAGTTTCTCCCAGACTGTGGATTGTCTTTTCATTTTCTTAAGTGTCTTTTTTTTTTTTTTTAATTGTGGTAAAATATACCTAATATGAAGATTACTCGCTTTAGCCGTTTTAAAGTACACTATTCGATGGCGTTAAGTAGAGTCACAATATAGTCATGCACTGCATGACGTCCGTTAGGGCAACGTCCCACTGCGTATACGTCCGTGGTCCCATACAGCTTTGCTAAGTCTATATGGTGTATACGGCTAAGTATATACACTTGTCTGGATCCAGGAAGAAAGGAGCAGAGGGAGGATGAAGGGAAGAGGGGGAAGGGAGCAGGGAGTCCCCTAAAAATGGGGACAAGTTATCGGAGGTCGGTGAACTTTGACAAGTCATGCTGAGTGGTTGAACAGCTGCAGCTCCTGCTCTTCCCAAGTGGGTTAGTGTAGCCAGACTCTGGCGGAATGCTGGGCTTGGGAAGGTGGAGTGCAGGGGAAGGGACCAAGAGGCAGAGGCTGCGGGAGGGTTTAAGAAAGGGCATGGAGTCGGGGATTTGGGACCAGAGAAGAGGGCTCGAAGGGGCATTCTGGAGAAGCCACTGAATTAGGAGGACCGGAGAGCAGGACAGTGGTTGAGGAAGCATATACACTTTGCTAAGTAACAGAGTGTTTGCACAAGGTTCAAATCATGTAACGTCCTGTTTCACAGAACACATCGTGGACGTTAAGCAACGCATGACTGTATTTGCAGCCATCACCATTCTTTAATTTCAGAACTTTCTCATCACCCCTAAAGGAAATTCTGTACCCATTTATCAGTCACTCCCATTTCTACAGCTGCTGCAGAAGTCAACGGGAAAAATATAACTTAGATCTTGCTTATAGCAAACATTTCAGGAACACATTAGTTCACTCTGGTGAATTTAGTGAAGTCTGAACCTTAAACCGAGGTAGTCAACTAGTCACATTATTATCTTTTCCCTTTTATACTTTAAGGTATTCACATAAAATCTGAATAATAATATGACCTGAGAAAAGTCATGAAGCGATTTCTTCAAAATTCCTCCTTAAGATTTACCTTTTCTGATTCTAATTTCTCAGCTAGTATTTGGTAAATGCGCCTTGTTTGTCCTGTCAGATCTTCTTAAGTATATTTTTGAAGGTGTGTACATTTAGTCTGGAGCCTTGGTAGAGCAGTGGTTAAGACCTCAGCTGCTAACCAAAAGGTTGGCAGTTTGAATCCACCAGCTGTTCCTTGGAAACCCTATGGTTTCGGTTTCATACAGTTGGCTATGAGTTGGAATCAACTCAATGACAATGGGTTTGATTTTTTTTTTTTTTACATTCAGTATATTTGGGTGTTACAACTGGGAGGGGGTGACACTGGCGTGTGGTAGGTAGTGCCAGGTATGCTGCAAAAGACCTCTTTAAGGTGCTAATAAGCAAAGATGTCACTTTGAGAACTAAGGTGTTCCTGACCTAAGCCATGATATTGTCAATCACCTCATATGCATGTGAAAGTTGGACAATGAATAAGAAAGACCAAAGAAGAATTGATGCCTTTGAATTATGGTATTGGCGAAGACTACTGAATATACAATGGGCTGCCAGAAGAACAAACAAAACTGTCTTGGAAGAAGTACAGTCAGAATACTCTTTAAAAACAAGGATGGTGAAACAGAATCCTAACTCACACACACACACAAAAAGACCAGATTTACTGGCCTGACAGACTGGAGAAACCCCAAGAGTATGGCCCCTGGACACCCTTTCAGCTCAGTGGTGAAGCCCCTCCTGAAATTCATCATTCAGCTGGGGATTGGACAGCCTCATAGAACAAAACAGGACTAATGAGGCACAGCAGTCCAGGGACAAGGACTAGAAGGCAGGAGGGGACAGGAAAGCCGGTCATAGGGAACCCAAGGTTGAGAAGGGACACTGTTGATGTGTCGTGGTGTTGTTAACCATTGTCACAGGGCAGTATGTGTACTAACTGTTTAATGAGAAACTATTTGTTCTGCAAACGTTCATCTAAGGTATAAAAAAATAGAAGAATTATCTATGTGAGATCAAATTGACAATAGCAACTCAAAAGGTTTGATGGGAAGCCTAGGGGACAGTAAGTTGAAGATACTGGTGATGGAATAATTTGCAAAAGGATAGTGAGAATAGCAGCACAACTGGAAGAATGTCATTGATGTCACTGAATTGTACATGTAGAAACTTTTGAAATAGTGTAGCTTTGGCTATGTATATTTTCACCAAAAAAAAGGTCCTCAAGGTTGAGAAGGAGGAGTGTTGACATGTCGTGGGGTTGTTAACCAATGTCATAAAACAATATGTGTACTGACTGTTTAATGAGAAACTATTCTGTAAACCTTCATCTAAAGTACAATAAAAAAAAATTTTTTTTTTAAAAAAAGCAAGGATGGTGTGACTTCAACTCATGTACTTTGGACATGTTATCAGGAAAGACCAGTGCCTGGAGAAGGACATCATGCTTGGTAAAGTAGAGGGTCAGTGAGAAAGAGGAAGACCTTCAACAAAATGTCTTGACCCAGTGGCTGTAACAATGGGCTCAAGCATAAGAATGATCGTGAGGATGGTGCAGGACTGGGCAGTGTTTCGTTCTGTAGTACGAAAGGTTGCTATGAGTCTGAACTGACTCTATGGCACTGAACAACAACAATAATACTTTGTGTTAGTGTAATTATACATTTTACTTTTACAAGTGTTATATCCCCACAATACATTGTTAGTATTTTTGTTTTATGTAGTCAATTCTATTTTACAGTGATTAAGAATAAGAAAAAATACTTTTTGTATTTACTTCCAATTTTTACCATACCTAGGACTCTTTATATCTTATAGCTCTTAGTTTCTGTCTGGAATCATACACTTTCTACAGGTACGTTTCTTTTTTTTAGGTTTTTTTTTTTTTTTTTATTGTGCTTTAGATGAAGGTTTACTGAACAAATTGTTTCTCGTTGAACAGTTAGTACACATATTGTTTTATGACAATGGTTAACAACCCCATGACATGTCAACACTCTCCTTTCTCAACCTTGGGTTCCCTATTACCAGCTTTCCTGTCCCCTCCTGCCTTCCAGTCCTCGTCCCTGGACTGTTGTGCCCCATTAGTCTCGTTTTGTTTTATGGGGCTGTCTAATCTTTGGCTGAAGGGTGAGCCTCGGGAATGGCTTCGTTACTGAACTAAAAGGGTGTCTGGGGGCCATACTCTCGGGGTTTCTCAGTCTCTGTCAGGCCAGTAAGTCTGGTCTTTTTGTGTAAGTTAGAATTTTGTTCTACATTTTTCTGCAGCTCTGTCCGGGACCTTCTGTTGTGATCCTACAGGTACATTTTTTTGTCAGTTTCACCTTTATTTTTGAAAGATATTTCACTGGGTATAGAATTCTGTGTTAATGGTTTTATCTTTTCAAAACTTTAAAGATACTACTTCACTGTCCTCTTGCTTACTGTATAGTTCCTGATGAGAAGTCTGCTATAATTATTATCTTTGTTATTGTGTATTTAATCTGTCTTTTATCTCTGGCTCCGTTAAAATTTTTCTGTCCATATAATTTTTTTTTCCAGTTCTTCTATGACAAGTTTTGTTTGTTTGTTTGTTTGTTTTTTATCCTGCTCGGGGTTTCTGGGATTCTTGCATCTATGGATGTTTGTCTTTCATTATTTTTGGATGATTCTTGGCCATTATCTCTTCAAATTTTACTTGTCCTATTTTCTCTCCTTCTAGGAGTCCAGTGATATGTATGTTACACCATTTGATATTGTTCCACAGTTCCACCACTGCCTTATTAGTTATAATTCTTTTGAAATTATACAAAAAACAAAAGGTTTGCAAATCTCTTCCTCTGTTAGGACATTAAAGGTGGGGAGGGAATTTAGTCAGGAGTTTGCATTTTGTTGTTGTTGCTACAGTTGCCTCCAATGGGCAAAACGGTTTCAGATTTTTTCTAGTAGAAGGTTCCCTTTGCCTTGTGCTACGCATGGGTTATGGAGAGCTTTTCTCAGTGTTAGTGCTCCTGGCTTTCTGCCATCTCTGCACATCTTCGCCATAGACTGGGAATCTGTTCATGATCTTGCCTCTCCCTGAGTGGTGGACTGCTATTGCCTGTTACCCTGTGCTAGGCTTGTGTTGGGAGAAGGTGGGTTCTCTGTCCTGGTCTAGCATCAGTCTTAGGGAGGCCCTGTGTGCCTGTGCTTCAGAAGTGAGGAATTTTCAATGTTTCTGACCTTCCTTCCAATGTCAGCCAAACTTGTCATTTGGTCTTGGGCAGACCTTCCTGCCCATCTCCTAGCAGTAGGAGACTTCTGCATGTATCAGTATAGGGTCCTCCGCCCAAGACAATTTCTGCTTCTCCCATAGGGAGATACAAGAATCTAAAATGTTAATGGAAGGAGATGAAAACAGTTAAGGGAGCAGAGAGAAGCAAGCAATAGCTTCAGGTCCACATTCATTCCCTTTTGCAAACTTCAGCCCTGAATGCTAACTCCTGCAGGGCAGGGCTGGGCCCATCTGATTTGGATCAATGACTCAGGCTCAGTTTCTTGTCTGTTTCCTCCAATTAGGACTACATTGTGACTCTGAAGTAGGCTTCATGGTACCCAGAACCCTCTTCCAACTGCCTCTCCTGATGCCGCATCACTCTTGAATGGGAATGTGTGTCCTACTGTTATGGATTCATTGTTTCAGCCCAAAATATGTATTGAGGTCCTGGTTCTTATACTTGTGGATGCGATTCTGTTTTGAAATAGAGTTTTTCTGTTATGATGATGAGTCCATACTAGAGTAGATGGGTCCTAAATCTAATCACTTCTGAATTATAAAAAGAGCAGAATACACACACACAAGAGGAGGAGAGACAAGGGAGACAGGTGCAACTACAAGCTCAGGAGTGCCAAGGACTGCTGACATCACCAGAAACTAGAAGAGAGGCCCAGAGAAGGAATCAACACTGCCAAGACCCTGATTTGGATTTTTGGCCTCCAGAATGGTGATTAATAAATTTCTGTTCTTTAAAACCACTCATTTGTGGTATTTTTGTTACAGAATCAATAGGTAACTAATAAGACACCTACCAAATCCACTTTGCTTTACCAAAGGAACCCAGCTCAGTGACCAGACCTGCCCTGCCTTTCACCACTCATAACTCTGAGTAATTAAGAGAAGTACAATTTAAGCTCTGTAGCTCCTATTTAAGAAGGTAACAGAAAATATTATTCATTTCAGAAAAACTTTTTGTCGAAAAGATTGAATTATTTTCTAACTCCATGACCTTGAAGTTAAGCTCTCATTTATCTTGATACTTGTACCTGGAAGCATTCATTTCTTCAAATACGTCAGATAAATGATGTATCACTTTATTTTCTTAATTTTCTAAGCCTCAGAATTAATAACCCCATTAATCAGAAGGAGTTATGTAGACTCTTTGAAGGGAAATAAATGCCACACATCTTTTGGCTCATCTCAAGGATGGTACCTCCATGCAGCTCCTTGATTCTTCTCAGTGTTGAGCACCTTTGCCTAGTTCAGCTCTGTTGGAAGAAAAGGTGCTACAGACTGAATCATCACCACTTCCTGTTGCTCCAAGTAAAGCGTGAATTAAAGGTCAACCTTGCCTTATCTCCTAAGACGTTTTTAGAGATTAAAGAAACTAAAATGAGGAGGTGAGTTCAAAGTTTTCAATATACAACACTAGACCTTGGAGACTGCATACACGCTTTTAAGAGACCAATTTCCAAGATTAGTCCAAAGGATTAATGGACCACAGCTACCACGGCCTCCACCAGACTGAGTCCAGTACAGCTAGTTGCTGCCCGACTACCACCACTTACTGCTCTGACTGGGATCACAACAGAGGTTCCTCGACAGAGCTGGAGAAAAATGTAGAACAAAATTCTAACATGCAAAAAAAGACCAGATTTACTGGCCTGACAAGACTGGAGAAACCCCGAGAGTATTGCCCCCGGATACCCTTTCAGCTCAGTGGTGAAGTCACTCCCAAAGTTCACTGTTCAGCCAAAGATTAGACAGCCCCATAAAACAAAACGAGACTAATGAGGTACAGCAGTCCAGGGACAAGGACTAGAAGGCAGGAGGGGACAGGAAAGCTGGTGATAGGGAACCCATGGCTGAGAAGGGACAGTGTTGACATGTCGTGGGGTTGTTAACCATTGTCATAGGGCAATATGTGTACTAACTGTTTAATGAGAAACTATTTGTTCTGTAAACCCTCATCTAAGGTACAAAAAAAA
>NW_004443939.1:13923409-13926597 GCF_000243295.1 Trichechus manatus latirostris | reverse complement strand
GATGTCACTGAATTGTACATGTAGAAACTTTTGAAATGGTGTAACTTTGGCTATGTATATTTTCACCAAAAAAAAAAAGGTCCTCCAAAGTTGAGAAGGGGGAGTGTTGACATGTCATGGGGTTGTTAACCAATGTCATAAAACAATATGTGTACTGACTGTTTAATAAGAAACTATTTGTTCTGTAACCTTCATCTAAACTACAATAAAAAAAAAATTTTTTTAAAAAAGAGAGACTGCCAATTTCCAGATTCTCAACTTCTTTATGTGCCCTTTCCTAAAACTGATTTCTCCGAGAGTGAGCCTGGGTTCACAGAGTCATTCTTTCACTTCATAAAGAATGGCACCCCTCTTCTCCAGTCATCCCAAATCTTAGTATTGTGTATTACCCTGAGTGTAAATAGCTCCAAGGCACCAAGCAAAGGAATAAATGGAAATATTGGTTCAGGAAGGCCTCCTTAAATAATTAATCAAGGTGCTTTAAATCCATAAGGTTTCTAGGTTTTCCTCACCTTATGTATTTTTTTAGAAAAGTGAAGCTTTCTAAAATACTTCTATTTTGGCATACATGGGGATATTCTGAATTTTAGTCAATCTGGGGGTATTTGAGCCCAGTTTTGAATAACCCGAATTCAGGGCATCAGAAGCAATTTCAAGGACTTAATGCTATCCTTTTGAATGCAAATGGAATTTTTGAAGGACTATCACTTTTATTTCTAGAAACATTAGACAAGATTCATAAAATTTTACTTGATTTCTTTCAAATTTGCTCTATTTAATTCAGTAAGGAAGTTAAAGTTTATTTTACCAAATATCGTGGCATAGTTGTGCCTATTACAGCCTATCCTCACTTATTTCATCTTATAAAATGTTCAATACTATCACCTATTTAAGAGGAAATAAATTTATTAGACTTATGTTGAATATGTTAGAAGTTAATTTTAAAATATGCAAAGGGGTATGCAGTTTTTAAAGCCTCTTTTAAAAACCTTCTTTCTTCGCACAAGGAAAACATTTGGAAGGCCACTGCACTAGATCACAACCACACAAGTCAAGCAAAACTATGCATGGAAAAAATACACCAAAATAATAACTGATTTTCCTTGGATTATGGAATTGTGATTTTTTTTTTCTTTCTTTTGCTTTTCTATGCCTTCCTATTTTTTAGGATGAGTATGTTTATGTGATCATTTAAAAACATGTCAAATATACTAAGCACATTAAATAACAACAAAAACTTTAAGGATGGGGCATAAATGGGAGGCTTTTTCCAAGGGGTTTCCAGAATTTGAGACAGCTGGAGGGAATTTTGATGAATCTACTGATGAACACATTTTACTTATGCAAATTCAACTGTAAATTGAGGGGGAGAGAATTTTTATCCCATTAGACTCTTCTTCCCTCTTCCATCCCTTTCAAAACACATCTTGAGCCTTCACTAAGTCAAAGAAAAGAAGGCTATAACAGAAATGTAATAATAATTATTTTTATTAACCTTAATTGTTATTATTATTAAAAGAGTCCCTGGGTGGTGCAATGGTTAAACTCTCAATTACTAGCCAAAGTGTTGGCATTTAGAACCCACCCAGAGGCACCTCAGAAGACAGGCCTGGTGATCTGCTTCTGAAAGTTCACAGCCTTGAAAACCCTGTGGAGCACAGTACTACTCTGCACACAAGGAGTCACTGTGAGTCAGAATCCACATCAACTGGGTTTTTGACTGGTTTTAACAATTGTCAGCTTCTCAAAGTTACATTTCAATTTAGTGTTGAAAAGAATGTAGAGCTGAACTTGAAAATTCAGAATGTAAGAAAACATACTAGGGAACAACACCATCCATGTTATACGTTCTCACGACCAGTTACAGAACACTCAGTTTCCTGGAGGTTTACAACAATCATGGGCAAGACTGAGTACTGCTCCTGTGGTTTATGAGGTCTACAGACTGCCACAGTTCTGCCTGTTTTAAGCTCATCGAAAGAAGTCACATCCAGAAAACCACAGTTGTGATATGCTAGTTATAGCTTTTCTAATACACATTAAAATAAACATCAAAACAGTAACAAGAGTTCTGGCAAAATGGCACTCTAGGCAGAAGCACCACACCGTCCCTCCACAGCAAAGATCTGAAAAACTAAGCCGAACAGAGAATACAACAATCCTGAAACCCTAAAACAGCAAATGAAGAGATAAAGAACTCAGCCAAGCACCAAATGGAGTGAGAAAACTGACAGAGAATGGAGACCGAGGAGAGATTCATGCAGAGGTCCCCAACCAGCTAACGCAGCTTGGATCCGCCATCTTGGACTCCTATCGGAGACCAGCAAACGGGGGTACGAGAAAGCAGCCCCACGGAGCTTCCAGCGGGAGACAAAACAACCGGTAATTGGTGATATACTCTTTCCCACCCCCACCCTTCTTCACCCCCACTCGGCCTCCTCTGCTTCCCGCAGCCACAGTCTCTTGACCGGGAAACAGCGGCTGTTTGGAGTCCACACACCCGAACAGGTGGCTCTCTCAGTGCCATTAGTTGGCTGCTGGTGTTGCTTTTTTCTGCTTCTTTTTATTTCTTCCTTGCCTCTCCCCACCTCCTCATCCTTTCACTTGAGTACCTCGCTCTGTGCGCCATCTTTGCTTCTTCCTGAGGGGCTGCAGAGCTCCGGTAATTTGTAATATATGCTTTCCCGCTCTCTACCCTTCTTCACCCACACTCGGACCCCTCTGCTTCCCACGGACACAGTCTGTTGTCCAAAAACAGCAGCCCAAAGTAGCTGGCTCTCTGAGTGCCATTTGTTGTCTGCTAATGTTGCTTTTTTTTTTTTTCCCCTCTGCTTCTTTTGATTTCTTACTTGACTCTCGCCACCTCCCCCTCCCTTCGCTTAAGTACCTGGCTCTGTGCGCCATCTTTGCTTCTTCCTGAGGGGCTGCGGAGCTCCGTTCGAGTGTGGAGCTGCTTCCTGATTTGGGCTGCCACGCTAGTGGGATACCGGGGCTTTTGTTCATTTGTTTGTTTTGAATTGTTTGTTTGTTTTCTTTTCCTTGTCTTGAGTTGGGAGCCCTTTCTGGCCAGGCTGAGCTGCGTGGCAGGGAGACTCCCCTTCGGCTTCCACAGATGTGCAGAGGGATCCCTGAGGGCATTTTTTGTAAACTGGGGTTTTGTTTTTTTTTCTGTTTCTTCAGGGACCTTT
>NW_004443939.1:13819193-13916388 GCF_000243295.1 Trichechus manatus latirostris | reverse complement strand
GTTGAGAAGTTAGAGTTTTGATATGTTGTGGGGTTGTTAACCAATGTCATAAAACAACATGTGTACTTCTGTTTCATGAGAAACTATTTGTTCTGTAAGCCTTCACCTGAAGTACAATAAAAAAAAAAAAAAACAGTAACAAAACAGTTGCCATTGAGTTCATTCCAACTCATGGCAATGCCATGTGTTTCAGAGTGGAACTGTGCTCCACAGGTTTTTCAATAGTTGTGACCCTTTGGAAGCAGATCGCCAGGTCTTTTTTCCAAGGCATCTCTGGGTGGATTCAGCTGCCAACCTTTTAGTTAGTACCCAAGAGCTTAACCATTTGTACCACCCAGGGACTGTGTAAAATAGACATGTGGTTATTAAAATGAAAATGTTTATCTGCATACTATCTCAAATGTCTCACGCACTACCAGAAGCATACAGGAAACTGGTTTAGAATATCCTTTGTAGCAAACCAAATTTTTGGAGAATAAAATGAACTTTTTGCTGCTTTACTTTGGCATATTTTCTCTGCCATCTTCCCCATACATTTTTTTTAAACAGGTAAATGAGAGTATGTTTTATTAACAATGTAAAATATACCATGCAATCAGTATTTGCCTTTCTATAAACATGCATTGAGAGGTATAACTCAGGTGAAGGAAGAATTATTCCTTATCATTTTGTTCTGTCCA
Organism: Trichechus manatus latirostris; assembly: GCF_000243295.1. Classification (NCBI taxonomy): domain Eukaryota; kingdom Metazoa; phylum Chordata; class Mammalia; order Sirenia; family Trichechidae; genus Trichechus; species Trichechus manatus. The sequence continues at coordinate 13,915,708 of NW_004443939.1, read as the reverse complement.
TATTTGTTCTGACCTTATGTACTCATACCAACTTTTAGAACATTCATTTAGTCAAGAAGTACTGATTTATTCAGTGCTGAGTATGCTCCAGTAATTATTCTAGCGCTGGGGATAAAGAGATAAACAAAACAGATGAAAACCCTGCCCTCGTGGAGCTTACATTCTAGCGTGAGGAGACAGACAATAAATAAATAAGTAAAATATGGCATTAGGTGGTGATAAGCGTTTAGAGAAAAATAAAATGCGAAAGGCAGGGACAGTTCTGTGTGCTCAGAGAAGTCCACACTAGAATATGACATTTGAACAGTGATCTGGTGGAAGTGAGGGAATGAGCCATGGAGATAATTTGGAGAAGAGCGTTTTAGGCAGACAGAACAGTGAGCAAGGGAGGGAAGGGAAAGTGGCCCTAGGGTGCATTTGAGGACCAGTGTGGGAGAAGCAAGTTAAGCAAGGGGAGAACAGCAATAGTGTAATAAAAAGAAAAAAAAAAAGTTGCCATCAAGTCGATTCTGACTTATAGCAACCCTATAAGACAGAGTAGAACTGCCCCATAGGGTTTCCAAGGAGGAGCTGGTGGAACTGGTAGATTTGAACTGTTTGGTTAGCAGCCAAACACTTAACCACTGTACCACCAGGGCTCCAACAGTGTGATAGTGTAAGGTTTTTAGCTCATCTGGAAAGTTCTGGTATGTTTCACTGGTGAGTTTTCATGCCCAAAGACCATCTTTATTGCCGTCCATACTCCTTTCATTGTTTTCTCTCAAACTGGAGAAGCAAAAATAATTATTGGTTTGAATCAATCAAGAAAATATGTGTGTGTCAATGCTAATTCAGTTTCAAGGGACCAAACCCAACCAAACTAGCTTAGGCAAAAAAAGAATTAAATTGGTTCATGGAACCTAAGAAGGACTAAAGATGCAGCTGGACTTTAATAAGAAAGTGTCCTTGATGATTCCAAATTAATATCTCTTTCTTTTTATTGCTACTTGTTTAAGAGTAGGCCATGCCTTAAATTTCTAATCTAGTTTCTTTATGTCTGTGAAACAAAGGCAGCAGTAAATGGGAAAGAGAAACATTCTCGAGCTAGGGAGACCTGAGTTTAAATCCTCGCTTGGCTATTTACTAGTTGAAAAACCTTGGACAAGTTACCAATCTATTTTCGCATCAGCTTTCTTCTCTGTAAAATGTAGATAATAATATACACATTATATGGTTGGTTGGGGCGTGGGTGTTTAAATGGGAGTGGGTCTATAAAATGCACATCACAGTGTCTGGCACATAAGTATATAAATGTTATATACTTTATATAAATGTTAGTCTCTTGGTTATGAGGCTAAAAAATGAAATAAGGCAAAATTCCTATATTGGCTTCAGTGCTTTGCTATTTCTGCACTAAAAATCTAATACCATTATAGAATGGAAAAAAATTATCAAATGAAATGGAGCACAAGTTTACATAGAAAAAAAGCAAAACATCTAAGTCATTAACATTATATCTGAGACTAAAATTTTATTAAAAAACAAACAAAACATTAAAAAAAAAAAGCACTTGGTTCTACTAGTGAAATCTTCTGGGACTCTGGGAATTTCCATTTGATGTTTCAGTCAGTAGCAGAGCTCATGCAGTTTATTGTTAAATTCTGTACAGTAGATTAAATCTGAAAAACTTAACATATCTTCCCCATTCACAATTTACAGGCTTGATTCGATTGTTTTAACTAAGAGGATACGTTAACTTTATAACCAGTAACTGTAGTGGGTACCTTTCTTTTTCAGAATATTTCTTTTATATACCTCATTTTCTTCACATTATTGGTAAATCAAAGCACTCACATTTATAAACAAGTTGTGAAAAGACAGTTTATAATACAAATTAGGTTGTCAAATTTCTACTTTTTCATTTAACAGATTAAATCTCTGATGATGAATTTAATTGTCTTCTTTAGACACCCCTGTGGTGTAGTAGCTAAGAGCTTAGCTGCTAACCAGAAGGTCGGCAGTTTGAATCCACCAGCTACTCCTTGGAAACCCTACAGAGCAGTTCTTTTCTGTCCTACAGGGTTGCTATGAGTTGGAACCGACAGCAGCAGGGTTTTTGGCTTTATAGTTTACATGGAGTCCCTGGGTGACGCAAACAGTTAAGCGCTCAACTACTAACTGAAAGGTTAAAAGTTTGAACCCATGCAGAGGCACCTCAGAAGAAAGGTCTGGTGGTCTTCCGAAAGGCCACAACCTTGAAAACCCAATGGAGCCTAGTTCTACTCTGCACACATGGGGTTGCCATGAGTCGAAATCGACTCTACAGCAACTGATGGTAATAGTTTACAATTTTCCTAGATGATCCGTGATCCTTGCTGTGGCCTTATTTATAAGAACCCTTATATTTTGCTAAAGTTTCTTCTTACTAGTCAGTTTTTAACTAGAAGAATGATTCAATATGTTAGAGTTAAAGTTTTGTCCATGTTTCACATTAAAATCAACTCAAAACTTCACTAAACGCAAAGCACAAGAGTATTATCTTATTATTCAATAGTGAAGAAATCCCAAAGATTTTTGTAACTTTAGATTGTATTATGTATGTTTTCTTTGGTAGATGAAAAAATTATACAAGCTTCTCTTAAAAGGCCCCAAATTTCAAACTGGAGTTGGAAGCAAAAACATTAAAGCTGAGGCAACTTTTAAAACAATTGTCTTTCCCCATCATAAAAAAACGCTGAAAATCTAATTTCCTCTTCTTGAACAAGTTGTTAACTTCATTAGATCATAGTAACCACAGATATAAACAGTACATTGATTTCTTATTAGATAACTCTTAATATACTGCACATTCAGCTCTTTTTATTTTAAGCCATTTTCCTATTATGAATATAAGCAACTTACAGATAACTCAAAAACAGAAAAAAAAGTTATCATTTTGAAGTACTTGTATTTGCAGTCTTCAGTGTGATGGTTAATGTTATGTGTCAACTTGGCTAGGCCATGCTTCCCAATATTGCGTAACTGTCCTCCATTTTGTGCTATTGTGTAATTATCCTCCATTTTATGTTGTGTAAATCCTAAACCTCTATATGTTAATGAGGCACGATTAATCTGGGGTGTATCTTGAATCACACTCTTACTAAAGGGTATGATTCAAGTCACACCATTACTCAAGTCACCGCCTTACTCAAGTATCTCATGTAAGGGGAGTTTCCTTGAACGTGTGACCGATATCCAGTTATATGTGGACACTCTGGAAAAGCACACCCTTGCTTTGAATCCTGCGTCCAGCTTATCATCATCTGCCCTCCAGTTCTTGGGACTTGAGCCTGTTGTTTGACCTGATGATTCTGGGATTCACCAGCTTCTGCAAGCCTGTGAGCCAGCTGCCTGCCATCCTACTTGCCGATTTTGGGATTCTCCAGCTTCCACAGCCCCGTGAGCCAACAGCCTATTGTCTGACCTGTTGACTGTGGGCTCATCAGCCCCTGCAACCACATGAGTCAGGAGAAGCCACCAGCCTGATGCCTAATCCACAGATTCAGGATTTGCCAGCCTCCACAACCGCATGAGTCATTTCCGTGAGATAAATCTCTTTCTATATATTTGTACCCATTGCCAATGAGTCCATTTTGACTCATAGGAACCCTATGGGACAGCGTAGAAGTGCCTCACAGGGTTTCCAAGGAGTGGCTGGATGATTTGAACTGCCAGCCTTTTGGTTAGCAGCCAAACTCTTAACCACTTTGCCATATAGGAGCCCTGGTGGCACTGTGGTTCAGCGTTTGGCTGTTAACCAAAAGGTTGGCAGTTTGAATTCACCAGCCTCTCCTTGGAAACCCTATGGGGCAGTTCTACTCTTTTCTATAGAGTGACTATGAGTTGGAGTTGACTCAAAGGCAAAGGGTTTGTTTTATATATACATATATTTATATGTATATGCTTTACTGGTTTTGCTTCTCTAGAGAACCCAGCCTAAGACAGTCAGCATTATCTTGAGTGTGTGACAGAAATCCAACAAACTAGCTAAATAAAAAATGGAAATTAATGGAAAAAGAATGGGGCCTGTTATAGAATCTATGGCATTTCTTTAACTTAAGGAATCTCAGGGAGAAAAACTTCAGACCAGGCCCAGGACTCACTCTCCTTCTGACTATCCATCCCTCACCTGCTTAACTCTTTCAGTTTTTATTTTCTTCTACAACTGAGGGGTGGCGTAACCAGTACGCAGGGTATTCACAGGCTTACATTAAGCAACGTATGCCTGGGCTTACTTGTGCTTACTTACTAATCTGTAGTGCACAGTCAAAGATGTGGTGAAAAAAAAGTGAGATTGTGCACTACAGATTAGTAAGTAAGCACAAGTAAGCCCAGGCATACCTTGCTTATTGGGTAATCCATTTCTGCCTACAAGTGTTTTCCACATAGAAGGCCCAGGATTCCAACCTTCTCATTGTATGCCGCAAGAAAAGAGCACTGTTATGGATTGAATTGTGTCCCCCCAAAATATATGTTGGAATCCTGACCCCTGTACCTGTAGCGGTAGTCTTGTTTGGGAATAGGGGTTTCTTTGTTATGTCAATGAGGCCATTGCAGTGTAGGGTGTGTCCTAAACCTAATCATTTCTGGGTTATTAAAAGAAAAGTAGATTAGACCCATAAGCAAGCACGTACAAACAGGGGAAGATAGATGCCACTTGAAGATTACCAAGGAACAGAGGAATGCCGAGGCTACAGAAGCTGAAAGTGACAAACGTCTCCCCCCTTACCTCCACTCCCAGCCAACAGAGACCCTTCCTCTAGAGCTAGTGTCCTGAAGGTCAGACTTCTAGCCTCCTGAAATGTAAGGAAAAAACAAAAATAAATCTGTTCTTTAAAGCCACTCACTTGTGGTATTTGTGTTTCAGCAGCACAAAAGAAGCTAAGACAATCACCTTCCTGAGAGCTCCCTCCACCCGAAAATAATCCCAGAGAACACCAAATGCCTTGTCTTGGGCTTGTACTCACCTTTTAGAGCAATCTCTTTCCTTAGAGAGATGAAGTACTATGATTATGGAGTATGGATTGGAGGGAGTTTGAGAAAGGAGTGAAGCAGATCAGTTATTCAAAGGGCGTTGGTAGTCATCCCAATTAGAGAAATGATGTGGGCTTATACAGAGGCACTGAGGAAAGGACAGAGAGGAGGAGAAATTAAGGAGGAATGAGAGGACTTGGTGATTGATTAGATGTAGACAGTGAAGGAGAGGGAGGAATTTTTTGCATATTGCTTGTATTAGGATAGGCTACACCGCGATAATAACAAACACTGACATCTCCAGAGCTTAACACAAGGGTTTTTTCAGGTAGTCTCCTCCATTTGTAGCTATGCCATCCAGAACTCATGGTCTCCAAGGTTGCCACAGTGGAGGAAAAAAATAGTTTGAGAGGAGCATGAGTTCTGAAGTGCCTCAGCCTCGAAGAAATGTACATCACTTCCATTTCCATTTCATTGGCCAGAACTAGATACATGGTCCCAACCTAACAGCAAGTGACAGGGGCAGATTAACCAGTAAGCACAGTAAGCACTGGTTTACAGTAGGCAAGATATATACCTTGCTTATTGGGTAATCCATCCCTGGCAAGGGAGATGGAAAAATGCATAGAAACATATGGATATTTGGTACCTACTAATAATCTCTGCTAAAAGGAGCCCTGGTGGTGCAGTAGTTAAGAGCTCAGCTGCTAATAAAAAGGTCAGCAGTTCAAATCCACCAGCTGCTCCTTGGAGACCCTGTGAGGCAGTTCTACTCTGTCCTATAGGGTCGCTGTGAGTCGGAATCAAATTGATGGTGATGGGTTATGGCACCTCCGGTGGAGATGTTTAGTAGGTAGTCACAAAATAAAACTGGAGTTTCAAAGAGAGAGATAAGGACTGGAAATATAAACACAGGAATCATCAGTAAGTAGATGTCTTAATTTCCCAGAAATATCACAAGTGGATGGCTTTAAAGAACAGAAAACTATTTTCCCACAGTTCTAAAGGCTAACAGTCCAAACCAGGGTCTCAGTTGTGTTGATTCCTTCCTTGTCAGTAGCCCTGGGTGTTCCTTGGCCCTTGGTGTCTTTTGACTTGGAGACGACCTTCACGTGGTATCTGTCTTCCCCTGTGTTTGTGTCTATTCTGCTCTTTTCATAACTTAGAAGGATTAGGTTTGGGATACACCCTACACTGATATAACCCATTGCCATCAAGTTGATTCTGACTCACAGCGACACTATAGGACAGAGTAGAACTGCCTCATAGGTTTCCAAGGAGCAGCTGGTGGACTCGAACTGCCAACCTTTTGCTTAGCAGCCGAGCTCTTAAGCCACTGGCCCACCAGGGCTCCCTACGCTGATATGGCTTCATCAATATAACAAAGAAAATCCTATTTCCAAACAGGATTACACCCACAGGTATAGGGGTTAGGGTTTGAACACAGATTTGGGGTGGACACAATTCATTTCGTAACAGTAGGTGATGATTAAAATTGTGGATGTGGGTGAAATCGTCTAGGGGAAGTAAATAGGTTGAGGAAAAAGAAGTCTGAAGACAAAACCCTGGAGAATACCAACACTTAAGCAGTGAGGAGAAAGAAGAGTCTATACAGAAGCAACCAAATCAGTAAGAAGAAACTAAAAGGAAGTAAAAGGGGGGCCTGAGAGGGTATCAATCTTTTTAGAATTAGTAACAATCTATCAATATTTAATTTTGCATTTAGTTTAAAGATAATAACAAAAGAAAATCCACTGCTGTGAGTCAATTCTGACTCATAGCAGCCCCAAAGGGTTTCCAAGGCTGTAAATCTTTATGGAAGCAGACTGTTACATCTTTCTCCTACAGAGCACCTGGTGAGTTCCAACTGCCGACTTTTCAGTTAGCAGCTGAGCACTTTAACCACTACACTGCCACCAGGGCTCCTCTTTAAATATTATAATGATATTTAATATAAACTTTCAGTTAAATTTAGTTAACAGAGTTTTAAAATAAATCATTGTAAGTAACTTTAGAAGAAATGCGAATATAGCACAACAGAGAATACAGAAAACATGGTTATGGTTAGCAGCATTTATAACTCATCATTTTTTTGTCAGCATTTGGGTTAGAAAAAACCTCTTCTCTTGCCAAAGAGAAAGATCCCCCTGCCCTTCTAAGGAATGCCAATATAGAAAGACAAACAGGCCTCAGAAGCAACAACAAGTAAAGATACATACAAAGTAAGAAAGTTGCTTAAACATTAATTCAGTCCTTTCAGTCCTGCCTAATGGTAATTCAATGAATCAATAATGGGTGTAAAAATTGGCAGGGCTTGGGGAAGAAGAGAAGCATTGAATAAAGAAACTTTAAAAGGCTACAAAATAGTGGCTAGTACTATGAATAGTAATACTAATAGAAAATTGTAATAGTAGCTTAACCTCCAACAGGAAAAGGACACATTTGGGGAAGTTGTTTTGCAGCTATTCTTATGAGATATGTCATGCCCAGTATATATGCCTGTGTATATTCAAGTATATATGCATGTATATATTCATGCATGCTGTATGTATGTATTATAAATTCAACCTTCTAAACTTAGGTATACTGCCACCAAGTGGTAGGAGGGCGTATAAAGGTAAGAAAATACATTTTTTTTCTACATTTTATTCTTCTGAAGCTACTATTAAAGAGCTACACACATGCGTATACAAGATTATTTGTTATTAGTCTCTGTGGAGACTCTGTTGTTGCCCTGCCTATATCCCCTTAGTCCATTCTTGAGGTCACTTGCAGCTCCAGTGAAAATTCCTTTACATGCCAATGGTATTTTACCTCAAGCACCTGTGTCTCTCTGCCTAGAGACTTTTCTGGTCTCAATAGAGGATGGAAGTTGGCAAAGGAACCCCTCAGCTTCCTCACTCCTCAAAGGGATAATTCTACAGTTTGTTTTATGTCAATTCTATCAACTTTCAGATGCTCTCCAGGGGAACTGAGCCCCAGTTGTCCACTCGTTAATGCGTTGGATTGTCTTCTCTCCTTGTTTCATTCCGCCACACTTCCTGGGGCCCCTCCCAAATAAACTCTTGTACCCTAATCCTTCTTTTTTTCAGGGTTTGTTTTTGAGAGAACCCAAATAAGACAGTACCCTTTGTTGAGATTTTTATGTTTTTTTCAAATAGCCCTTAATATTACTTTTAAGGCAAAAATCACTCTGAGCACTGGTTCCTTAATAGTCACACTACTCATTTTCAAAGGGTCTTTAGATTGTTTCTTTCTCTCTTACTAACATGTAAAATCTGTCCTGAGTCGCAGACAAGATACTCACCTTGTCTAGGTTTTCCCTGTGAAGTACATGCATAGCCTTTGATTTTGTTATGCTGAAGGGAGAAGTAGAAAGAGCCTAGGCTTTGAAATGGAAGAGACTTAGCCTCTCACTGTCTAAGTAATTTTCTCAAGTTACTTAACCTATTTGAGCTTCAGAGGGATAATTGCACCTACCTCATAAGCCTGTGAGGAGGGTTAAATGAGGTTAGGCCTAGCTTACAGGGTCCCATTAAAAATGGTTTATTCTTAAGTAACACAGATAAAGCACCTAGTGTAATACATCTCACATGCATACTCCCAACCCATTTTTCTCCTAAAGTTTTTGCTTGCTTTCTCTGAATAGGACTGTTGCAGATAGAATTGTGTCTCCCTAAAAGATATGTTGAAGTCCTAACCCCTGTACCTTTGAATGTGACCTTGTTTGGATATAGGGTCTTTCTTTGAAGATGTCATCAGTTAACAAGGTAATACCAGAGTAGAGTGGGTCCTAAAAAAAATAAATAAATAAAACCCTTTGCTATCAAGTAGATTCCAACTCATAGCGACACTATAGGACAGAGTAGAACTGCCCCATACAGTTTCCAAGGAACACCTGATGGATTCGAACTGCTGACTTTTGGTTGGCAGCCGTAGCTCTTAACCACTATACCACCAGGGTTTCTGAGTGGGTCCTAGTCCCTTCTAAATGCTGTTTTATAGAAGGGAAAAACAAACTTGGAGACAGAGTCATACAGGACAATGAAAGATGCCATGTGAAAATGCATCTAAAAGACCAGGAGTGCCAAGAAACACCCAAGGCTACAAGAAGCTGGAAGAGACAAGGAAGGATCTTCTCCTAAGGCTGACAGAGAGACCACGGCCCTGCCAATGCCCTGAATTCAGACTCCTAGACTGTGAAAGAATACATTTCTGTTCTTCAAAGCCACCCACTTTTTATTATTTTATTACAACAGCACTAGGAAACTAAGAAAAGGACCAAAAAGAAGAAAATAACAATGGCACTATTAGGGCATATTCTTACTTTTTCCTTTTAAAAAAAAAATTGTGTTTTTGGTCAAAGTTTACACAGCAAATTAGGTTCACATTTAATGATTTCTATGTATATTGTTCAGTGACATTGGTTACATTTTTCACAATGTGTCAACATTCTCATTTCCATTCTGGTTGTTCTGTTTCCATTAATTTAGTCTCCCTGTCCCCACCCTCTTACCGTCTCATATTTAGGGTAAACGTTGACCGTTTGGTCTCATATACATGTTGCTTTTTTTTTTAAGAGCACAGTACTCACTGGTGATGTTGTTTATTTTATGAGCTAATCTGCTATTTACCTGAAAGGTGATCTCCAGGAGTGGTTTCAGTTCCAGGTTTAAAGGGTATCTCACGGCGAACAGTCTTGGGAGTTCCTCTGATCTCTACCAGTCCAGTAAGTTTGGCCTTTTTTAAGAAATTGAGTTTTGTTCTACATTTTTCTTCCCGTTCTATCCAGATTCATCTGTTGTGTCCCTGGTCAGAACGGTAGAACCATCTAGTTCTTCTGGTCTCATGATAGAAGAGGCTGTGGTTTGTGTGGGCTATTAGTCCTGTAGAGTAGTTTCTCCTCTGAGTTGTTGGTTTCCTTCTTTCTCTTTTGCTCCAGACTAGTGGAGACTAGTAGTTATATCTCAGATGGCTGCTTGCAAGCTTTTAAAACTCCGGACACTACTCACTAGACTAGGATGTAGAACATAAACTTTATGAACTATGTTATGCCAGTTGACTGAGTTGCCCCAGGAGTCTATGGTCCTAAGCCTTCAAACCCAGTAAACCTATCCTGCTAGGTGTTTTGTTATATCTAGAAAATACCCATAACTGCGTCCTCTATGTGCTTTGTTATATATATGAATATATATGCCACACAGACAAACATGTAGATAGCTATGTCTACAGATACACCTATATGTGAACACATATGTACACACATATACCTTCCTATACTCTTATATGCATACCTATCTATCTATGTAATCACACACATATTTTTTGATTGATATTGCTGTTGTTGCAAAATTCTATATGTTATAGCACTTATCTTGGTCAAGTTGTGCAGACTTCACCCACATTCGATATTGCCTTTCCCATCCCCAAAAATAACAAGTTGTCTACTATCTAGAAAATGATTCTCCCTTCTGTTGCTGGTAACCACCAAAGAATGTTGTCTTCTGTATGTATACCTTGTCTTTTCTTTTTATAAAAGTGAGATCATACAATATTTGTCCTTTTGTGATTGACTTCTTTCACACAGGATAATGTCCTCCAGATTCATCCATGTTATGTTTTGAGAACTCATCATTATTCTTTATAGCTGTGTAGTATTCCATTGTATGTATGTACTACAATTTTTTAATCCATTCACCTGTCAATAGACACTCCGGTTGTTTCCATCTTTTTGCTATTGTGAATAATGCTGCCATGAACATAGGTGTGCATATGTCTATTCATGTCTTTGCTATTAGATCTCTAGGGTATATACCTAGGAGTGTGATTGTTGGATCCTAAGATATTTCTATTTCTAGCTTTTTGAGGAAACTTCATACCATTTTCCACAGTGGTTGTACCATTTTACAATCCCACCAGCAGTGGATCAGGGTTCCAATCTCCCCACAACTTCACCGGCTTTTGCTGTTTTCTGTTTTGTTTTGTTTCTTTCATCAGTGCCATTTTTGCAAAGGTTGAGATGTATCTCATCATAGTTTTGATTTGCATCTCTCTAACGGCTAATGATCACGAGCATCTTTTCATGTGTTTGTTGGTTGTTTGAATGTCTTCTTTAGTGTAATGTCTGTTCATGTCCTCTGCCCATTTTTTAATTTTTTTTTGTTGTTATTGAGTTGTTTAAGTTTTCTATACATTTTAGAGATTAAACCCTTATCAGATATGTTGTTCCCAAATATTTTTTCCCAGTCTGTAGGATTTCTTTTCATTCTTTTGATAAAGTTTTTTGATGAGCATAAGTAATTAATTTTTATGAGGTCCCAGTTATCTAATTTGTTTTCTGTTGTTCATGGATATGTAATTGTGATTGCTAATCTATGTCTAAAGAAAATTAGGTCCCATAGTTTTGTTCCTATATTATCTTCCAGGAACTCAATAGTTTTAGCTTTAACATTTAGGTCTTTGGTTTGCTTTGAGTTAACTTTTGTATATGGTGTCAGGTATGGATCCCGTTTCATTTCTCTGTAAATGGATATCCAGTTTTGCCAGCATCATTTGTTAAAGAGACTGTTTCTTCCCCATTGAATGGACTTTGACCCCTTGTAGAAAATCAATTGCCCATAGATAGATGGATTTACTTCCGGGTTCTCAATTCTATTCCATTGAGTTATGTGTCTGTCATTAAACCAGTACCAGGCTCTTTTGATTACTGTGCATAGTATGTTTTGAAATCAGGAAATGTGAGGCCTCCTGCTTTGTGCTTTTTCTTCAATATTACTTTGGCTATTTGCGGCGTCTTTCTTTTCCACATAAAGTCGGTGATTAGTTTTTCCATTTTAGTAAAGAATGCTATTGGAATTTTGATCAGGATTACATTATATCTATAGATTGCTTCAGGTAGTATTGACATTTTCACAATGTTAAGTCTTCCAACCCATGAACATGGAATGTTCTACTATTTACGTAGGTCTCTTCTGGTTTCTTGCAGTAGTGATTTATAGTTTTCATTGTATAAGTCTTATACATTCCTGGTTAGGTTTATTCCTAGGTATTTTATCTTTTTAGGGGCTAGGCATATTCTTATTTGTACCATAAAACCCCCCATGACTGTTTTTTCTTATTTATAAATATTTATTTGCTTTTAATATTCTCCACCTCAGAGCCTTTTCATTGTTTCTCAATGACTAAATAGTATTTTGAATACTTTCTAAACCAAATACAGTAGGTATGTAGTAAAGAATGTGGCCTTGCCTAAAAAAAAGTTCTGGCCTTTGCCGTAGGCTTCTGGAAGGTAATCTCTGAGCCCTTATAATGTTATGCCTGATAAGAGTGTCTTTGTTTGCTTGGGACCCAGTCTAACAGTATGATTTAGGGCAGTGGCTGGTCACACGTATGTCGTCTTACAGTAGGGGCTGGCCATCCAGAAACACCAACAATGTGATTTAGCATGTGTCATGAGATATCAGTGGACCTGGAAACTGAGATTAACTACGTGGACCATCAATCAATCATGCCTACATGATCACACTCTGATAAAAACTCTGGACACTGAAGCTCAGGTGAATATCCATGGTTAGCAATACTTGTGTGTATTGTCACACATTGATGCCAAAATAGCAACGGTCCTGGCTCCATGGGGAGGGTACAACAGAAACTTTGTGTTTGGTGCTTTCCCTGGACTCCGCCATATGGGCTTCTTTCCTTGGCTGATTTTAATCTGTATCTTTTGCCTGTAATAAAGTGTAACTGTGACTATAACAGCTTTCAGTGAGTTCTGTGAGTCCTTGTAGTGAGTTATTGAATTTAAGAGTAGTTTTGGGAATCCCCCTGCAATGGTTAATTTTATATGGCAACTTGGCTGGGTTATGGTACCCAGTTATTTAGTCAAACACTAGTTTAGATGCTGTTATGGCGACACTTCATCTCATGTACTTTAGACACATTATCAGGAGGGACCAGTCAATGGAGAAAGACATCATTCTTGAAAAAGTAGAGGGTCAACGAAAAAGAGACAGTCCCTCAATGAGATGGATTGACACAGTGGCTGCAAAAATGGGCTCAAACGTAACAACGATTGTGAGGACGGTACAGGACTGGCAGTGTTTCGTTCTGTTGTACGCAGAGTTACTATAAGTTGGAACCAACTCCATGGCACCTGACAACACTTAACAACATGCAGTAATTACATGTGATTAAATTAGTTGGCCTAAAGTAGATTATCCTCCATAATGTGGGTGGGCATCATCCAAACAGTTGAAGGCCTTGAAAGCAAAAAGGGAATTTTCTCTAGGTTGTATTCTGCCTCTAAACAATAAATAGACTTCTTGCCAGAATTCCTCTGCTCTCCAGTCTTTCTGTCACATGACCTACGGATTTGAGGACACAAAACTACAGGAATCTCCAGCCTGTTGACTGACTTACAAGATTTTAGGCTTGACCAGCCCAACAATCACGTGAGCCAATTCGTTAAAATAAATCTCACTCTCTCTCTTTCTTTATATGCATAGATAATAGATAGACAGACATATATACTTCTGTTTCTAGTTCTGTTTCTCTAGAGAACCTTAAGATACTCCTGAACTTGCATTTGGTCTCAGAAGTCAGGGTGATCTTGGGGAATGTGACCTCTAACTTTGTAGTTAGCTTAAATTTGTCACGGTAGGGAAAAGTCTGCAGATATTACAGTCTTTCTTTTCCTATAAAATACCACTGACATTTCAAAAAAATTCTATTTTTAAAAATAAAACATTTGTTAGGTCCTTAACCCGGTATTTATTTATAATAGATTCAAGAACTCATTCAGTAAATATCAATTGAATTTAACTGAGAAGAATTGAAGCAGTTAGAAAATAATTCACTTCAATTGTTTCTCGTGTACATTTTACTAAACTTTTTTATTAAAGAGAAAATACTTTGTGTTACATTAATACTTACTAATTGTATGATACTAGTCAAATCATATAATTTCTTTGAATTTGAGTCTAAAATCGAATTTGCTCATCTCTAAAATTGAAGACAATATCTTTCTCATACATACTAATTAAGAATTAATGAAGGATGAAATGAGATATGTTATTTAAAATGTCTAGACTAGTATCTGGCATGTAGTACGTGTTCCACAAACAGTAACTCGGATAATGATCATGATATCCTAAGAATTTTATTTAAGATTTATGCTTTATAAATTTTATTGACTAAAGATTGATGAGTACTAACATTTCTGAACTCAATTCCCCTTTACTTAAGAAGCTAATTTCACCTTTGTGCAAGCTTATGAGGCAAAGGCATTATAATAATCTTAGACAAATCACTATTACCTAGATTCCAGTTACCAATTCCATACAAATTATTTATACCTAAATGCATACAGCTTAAAAATATGATCGACTCAAACTACCTTATGCTTTTTAGTATTGTATTACATATGTTTTAAATTTATGAAATGAACTGAATCAAATGTTTTCATGCCTTGACTATGAAGAGCAATTTCTTGCTAAATTTTTTTACTGCATAGCTACATTTTTTCTTTTTCTTTTTTTGCAAAGTTGCTATCACTGCCACTAGCATAGACTTGGGTACAATGATACTGTTTCTAAAAGCTTTTTTTCTATTTTGATTTGCATTAGATAAGGTACCTTTTTTAAATGCTTACCAACATAACTTTTGACTAAGAATTTAATCAACGCTGTAGAAATTCCTTACTATTCTTGATCAAATACAAGTCTGTTTTCAAGTCAGTTATTTTTGGATTATGATTCTGTGGTGTGTATAAGTGGTCTGTATGGGTACTTGTGTGTGTGTGTGTTCAAACCTGCTATACAATTTGTATAATACGAGGGTGATCTTACTAGCCATATGGTGGTTTCTTGGTCTTAGGAATAAAAATAGGATTTTTTATTTTATAGTCACGAAAACAATCTTCCATCAAATACTCGACTTCTATTCTGAGCTGTTAGCTGCATGGAGGAAGTTTTAAGATTCTTTTTTGAAACTCTGTGTTTCCAGGAAAGTACAAAAGGAGGAAAGAATCACAATAAAGGGAAGCAAGATTCACTGCTTACTGGTTCTTTTTACTTCATCATCTCCTTTCCCTAACCTTTCTCCCCTACCACTCCTTCGCCATAATTGGTTTCATAGCCGTTAAGAATGCGATGAGTCACTTTGGCTTTTCGTGACTAAAGTATGTGGGCGAAGCCCCTCCGAGGAGAGAGAACACCCAACTGGAACAAACCCCAATTATCACTGCTCTCAAGACCTCTTCAAGTCAGGAAAAGCTGGGGAAACTGTTTCTATGGATGCAGGACGCATAGTTATGGGGCTAAAGGAGAAACAAAACAAACAAAACTACCAGAGCCAGAAGGGAAAGAAAGGAGAGAAGTAGCGGCGGTTTCGGGAGGCGGAGGCATTGGAAAAGCAGGAAATTAAAACATTTGTACAGGGGTCGGAATTAGGAAAAACATAGTTTTATTAAAACAGCCTTTTCGTCTTCCCAATCGGTGGAAATTTCTCCAGCGTGATCTGGGGTGAGGAGAGAGTATGGGTAGGATTCGAGAGGCATAATGTTAAACTGGGCGGATTGGTTGCTCCGCCAGTTACTCACGTGAATGTGAGAAGCAATAGGAGGCGGGGCTGAGGGTTTTTTTCCAGGTTCCTTGAAAAAACAGAAGGCGGGAAATGGGTTCTTTGGAGCCCTAGGGGTACAACCTTCAAGCACTCGGCTGCAAAGCAGAAGGCTGGTGATTGGAACCCACACAGTGGCTCCGCAGGAGACAAACCTGGCCAGACCCTACGGGGCAGTTCTACTCTGTCTTAAGGGGTCGCTGTGAATGGAAATCCGCTCGCTCCACAGTAACTAACAACAACATACTTGATGTTAATGAACTTCCTTAATAGTGCTCCCCCAGGAATGGGAAGCACAGAGTGTTTGCATTGGGCTCCCTATTTTTCAAGCTCCCCACCGCGGCACATGCCCGCTCCCTTGGGTGGGGTGCCACGGAACAGGTATAATGGGGGTGGGCAGGAGGTGCCAGATAAGTTCAAGGGTGCATAATTGGTACATTTCAAACTTCCTGGAGACAGAAAGAATCTGGAATGGGCGGGGGCGGGGAGAGGTTGCTCACTTCTGCTCTAACTACGGGGAGATTTTGAGTTTGTCAATCGATTCCTGGAATTCTTTAACATCCTTGATGTTTTTCCTTAGAAGCTTGCCATCCAGCCTCAAGTGATGACAGGCAGATTGTAGTGAAGTTTCAAAATGAAGGGTACCTTAATCTTTTTCTCCTTCTCAGAGCAAAAAGGGGTCAATTAAGTACATAGCGTGGATGTGTGAGCACACGCGGCAGGTTCAATGTTTCATCTTTTAATAACGGGTCTTTAAATCAGTTCTCACAGATCAGAAGGCCATTTATTAACAGTGTAGAATTTTTTAAAAAACTAAGCCTTCTTTGTGTCTATACAGGGGATGTGAGATGGAGAAAATCATCTGGTTATCTCATGGTCAGATAAAAATTAATCATTTAACAGATAAAGTGAGTGCTTGCTATGTGTTCAGTACAGTGCTTACTAGACTGAGTAGATAAAAGTATAAGACATAGGCCTTGACTTCAAGGATTTATAATGTAAACATGGGAATTCATAATGAACATTTGAACAAATAATAGAAGTAAATTTAAATGTACACCTCCATTTTTTAAATAATTGCTCAGTCCTGCTCTTTAGCTTGTGAGTTTTGAAGTCTGTTTTCCTTTTGCTGAGCTCCTCCTTTAATAGATGTTTGGAACTTGCTGAAGAAGCCTTCTTGGCAGAGCCTATTACGGTGGCAGCATCTCTTTTTAGTCTCAAAGGTGTTAACTGTTAAAATGGAATATTGCTCTTAAAAGTAACTTCTTAGTTAGATATTGTTATTTTAGTAATGACTCAGCCTCAGATATGTTTATAATGTTGCCTCTACAACCCTGAAGTTGTTCTTGGATGTGACCAAGACTTTGCAGTGAGGCCTGTGGATGGTTTACGGTGAGAGTGACAGGGAATTTTAGTCTGCTTAACTGGCAAGTTCTTGATTTCATTGTGCTCTTTTTCAAAAAACTGTCATTTCAGAACTTATGAGCTGGTAATTAAGAACATAAATCCAAATGTCTTTTGAAAATAATTTTACTGAGTTTAGATGTGGCAAAAGCCACATTTTATAATCATTCACTCCACTTTATATCTCATCCCTAGAGTAAATCATAA
Organism: Trichechus manatus latirostris; assembly: GCF_000243295.1. Lineage (NCBI taxonomy): Eukaryota > Metazoa > Chordata > Mammalia > Sirenia > Trichechidae > Trichechus > Trichechus manatus. The sequence continues at coordinate 13,898,488 of NW_004443939.1, read as the reverse complement.
TGAACTAACATCATCCATTACAGATAAACTGGGATTACTCTCCCTAAGGTGTTACGTTCAGAGACATCCTCAACTTAAATAGTAATTTTCATATTCCTCTTAGATGTAAAATGCTCGGACTGGTGCTGAGATTAAGAGGTGGGTTAAGTTGATTCTTGTTTTAAGTGAGCTTTCAAGACGTGAAAAAGCAAGATTTGTCAAAGCAAATCTCTGTAGCACAAAGTAGTTTGTGCTAAGTGCTATAATGAAGGACAAAGTGCACACGAGAGACTGTCCCTGAGACACGGGATGGTAGAATGCAGAGGAAAGTTTCATAATAGAGGTGTCTTTAAACCAGGATTTGATAAAGGGTAGGCTTTTTGATTGTTAGACATGTTGTTGTTGTTTGTTGCCATTGAGTTGATTCTGACTCATGGCGACCCCAGGTGTGCAGAGTACAGCTGCCCCATAGGGTTTTCTTGGCTGTAATCTTAACAGAAGCAGGTTGCCAGCCCTTTTCTTCCACAGTACCACTGGGTGGGTTCGAACTGGCAACTTCTAGGTTAGCAGTTGAGTGCAGACTGTTTGCGCCACCTAAGGACCTTGTGTTAGACATAAGGGGAGGACATTTCAAGTGGAAGAAAAATATGAGTGAAGGACATGCTTAGGAAAGGGACAGAAAGTGTCCAGGGATTACAAGTGGTAGAGTTTGGCAGGGCTGGGCGTGTCGGGGGGCGGCGGGGTGAGGGGTGGGGTGGGGTATGGTGGGAGATAAACCAGAAAAGTGGATTGAGCCAAATCCTGGACAGTCTTTTCTTGAATGGTCTTGTATGTCATTTGAAGAGCGTGGGTGTTATTCTGTAGCTGAGGTTTGTGAGCAGGAGCTGGACCTGATCAGCATCCTGTTTAAGGAAGATAGCTCTGATGGCATTTTGAAGCATCAAAGTTTGAGGCATGAAGAGGAAGGTTAGAGGCAGGCAAATTAGGAGGGAGTATAATGTAGTGACCTGGTGGCGCAGTGGTTAAGAGCCACAGCTGCTAACAAAAAGGTTGGCAGTTCAAATCTACCAGCTACTCCATGGAAACCCTATGGGGCAGTTCTGCTGTGAGTGTAAATTGACTCGACGGCAATGGGTTTATTATTATTATTATTATAACGTGGTTAAGGTACTTGTGTGGTGCAAAGAGTTTGCACTGGACTACTAACATAAAGGTTGGTGGTTTGAACTTACCCAGTGGTGTCATGGAAGAAAAGCCTGGCAATCTCTTTCTGTAAGTTTATAGCCAAGAAAACCCCATGGAGCAGTTCTACTGTTTAACCCATGGGTAGCCATGAAAGGTAATCAACTCAACAGCAATGAGTTTGTTTTTCGTTTGTTTACTTAATAATGCAGTAAAATGAGGCAGTGGTGGTTCTGTGGTAGAATTCTCATCTTCCATGCAGGAGAGACCTAGTCAATATACCGCATGACCAGCTACTGCCTGTCTGTCATCAGAGGCTTGTGTATTGCTAGGATGCCAAACAGTTTTCAGTGGAGTTTTCAGACTAAGATGAACTAGGAAGAAAGGCCTGGCAATCTACTTCTGAAAATCAGCCAGTGAAAACCCTATGGATCACAGCAGCCTAATCAGCAACCGATCATGGGGATGGCGCAGCATTTCATTCTTTTGTGAAGGGGTCACCGTGAGTTGGGGGCTGACTTGACAACAGCTAACAACAACAATAAAAATGTAGTAACACCCCCCGACCCCCGCCAAAAAAAACCTCAAAACCAGTTGTCCTAGAGTCAATTCCAACTCACGGCAACTCCATGTGTTTCAGAGTAGAACTGCTCCGTAGGGTTTTCAATGGCTGTGATCTTTCGGGAGATCTGTAGGATTTTTTCCAAGGAGACTCTGGGTGGATTCTAACTGCCAAACTTTCCATTAGTAGCCAAACACTTCATCATTTGTGCCACCCAGAGACTATGTAGTAATCCAAGAGAGAAAATGAAAACCTGAAGTTCTGAAGTAGGGCAATGGCAATGGCAATAAAAACAAGGATCAGAAAGATCTCGTCCCCTTTGGGTCACCGTAGCCCCCACTGTTTGTGGAATTATATGAGAGGCTGTTGATACATTCTAACCCCAAGATTCTATGAATCAGAGGTTCTTTGACCACATAAGGAACTTACATTCCAGATGAGAGCATTTCCACCCAACTGTAAGTACATATAACAATGGTTTAGATGTATTTACACATATTTAAGAAGTAAGATTATCTCTCCCACCCCTGCCAATATATAAGTTGAAATGGGATGATCCTATATACTTACTTGGGTACAATACAAATTTTTTTTTATGATACTCCAGTATGAAGAGATAGTAATGTCTATCAGAGTAGTCTCCATAATATTTGCAATGCATTTAAGGCCTATATTAGTGCTTTATAAGACAGTGACTTTCAGTTTCTGTTCACTGAACTCACAATAAAAATTTAGTAGAAATTCAGAAGTCAAAATATGAGTAAATTAGAGAAGGAAACAAGATAATCTGATGACATGGCACAGAAGATTCTGAATTGCTGAATACATTTTCATTGTTTTCCAAATTCTAAAGTGATTGTGTGTAGACATAATTGAAGATACTATTGTGAAGGAAGCAGTAGGCAGTTAGACATACGAAGGCCACTGGTAACTGCGTGGAGCAGGTATGGCAGAAAGGAACGAAATGGTACGGATATGGGGAGCATGCACTTTGCAGCATTTATAGGTAAGCCACACACTTTATCCCTAACTGAAAAGTGTACCATTACTTAGATTTGTTTATTTACCAAACACTTAGACGTCTTTTCCATTCACTCAGTTAAGCCTCATAACAACTCCATGAAGTGGGCACTTTTATTATCTCCATCTTACAGATAGATGGGGCAATAAGAGACGTTAAGCAGCTTGCCCACAGTCACACAGCTGGTAAATGGCAGAGCCAAGGATTCAACACCAGGCAAACTGGTTCCAGAGTCCATGTTCTTAACTAGCACATTATGCTGCCTTTCTAAGTTTGAAGGTGGGAGAGAAAGCAATGTTTGCTATGTTGGATTTATTATGGAGGTCTGCTTCTTTAGTTTCTACTTCCTTTAAGGCAATTTTCTCCTCCTGTTTTTTTTTTTTTTTTTTTGTAATGCTATGGCTTGATCTAGAAGAACCTCAAAAGGACTCTGTTGAAAATTTGTGCATACTCATGAATGTAAAAGAAGTCATAGTATTTAGAGTTGTCCGTTTCCTCTGTGGTTAATAGTTAATTCCTTCATTCAAATTGTTAAGTATTGGGGTATAAAGATAAATTAGACATGGTTCTTGCCTTAAAGGATCATATAGTATAGAGGGAGAATAAGGCAAGTGTATCTAATGCTTTAATACAGTGTGAGAAGTGCTAGGGTAGTAGTATACATAGGATGTCATGTGAGCACAGACCCTGGGCCCCCATGCCCTGGGTCTCCCCTTCCCAGCTTGCAACCTAGGTCATATGGTTTTTAACAAGACACATTATTTGCTTGCAGCCCCAAGGCCCACAATTCCCTCTGCAGCAAGCCCTTTGTCACTTTGGACTACATCATGGGATAGAGGTGGAGTAACTGGATGTTGCAGCATGGCAGAGGGCATGCTGGGACGGGTAGGCACTGTTAGCACCAAGAATTCACACTCAGGGCAATATATGGTGAAGGAAAGAGAGTAGAAAAGAAGAGCCGAAAGAAACCAAGTATGAAATAACGTGAGCTTTTGAATAGGATCCTGAATCCTTGTCTTTTCATGCATTATTGTCTCTGTGTGATGTTGATTGCATACTATACAATATGGCAGAAATACAGACTTTTTTGAAGACCTCAGCAGTAACACTGATGTTCATTAAAAATATTGACGAATAAATGCTTTCCATGAACCATATGACATTCATACTTAAATGCCACTGGAGCCCATTTAATTTATTCAACAAAAATATATTGAGTGCATAGTCATACTCCAACAAATAAAACAGAGGGAGTTTGGGTTAGTATTCCTAGATTTCTGCCTCCACTCTTCCCCTAGCTATTCGTATTGCATTACTAAGATACTCTGTGGCCTTCAGTTTTCTCATCTGAAAATGAAAATAAATTAGACCACCAGGTCCTGATGTCCAACATACAGCTCCCAGAGCCTATTATAAACTGCCTGACCCCAGATGAGATTTCCAGCAATGTTAGTTAACTGGAAAATATGAACTACATATTATGGCAAAAGGACCTAACCAGCTGGGCTGCTGCTCCTTCTATGTGACTCACTGCCTGCTAAGTGCTATATTAACAGTCTTGGATCACTGACCAGTTTATTTTGAATGTAATTAATTATATAAATGTGAGCTTTTCGAGTTAACTTTCATTAAAATTATATCATGACCAAAAGAAAACAGATACAAATCAAGCCATGTGCCCTAGCTTCAAGTATGAGTCATATCTGGTTCTCATGTGGTCATTTTGAATTTTCTCCAACTCACCTTAATCATAAATTTAAAATTTCTTGGGACCCACACACATCTGGGAATTCTGATCATGTGACCTTTTTTGAAAGTCTGTGCCTTTACAATTCCTTCCTGTTGTAAAATTCTATCATTTGTCTAAACAGTAACGTAAGGGTAGATCTCTTCTGAACCTATGCCTAAATAATCAGGTATACGTTTACATTTGAATTGTTTTGGAGATTTCTTCTTTTTCCTCTTTTTTAAATAGGAATTCAATGACTGACAATGGCAGCAAAAATCTTAGAGAAGTTAGATATCCTGAATGATCAAGAAAAGATACTCTTGGCCCAAAGAGAAAAGGTTCGTACAGTAAAAGCTAAAATTCAATTTAGTCATTAAAAAATTGACATTTCCAATATGAAAATTATTTTTACTTTTTAGTTAATGATGTGTTCATATGAAAGTATAAACTAATTTGCAAAAAGAAAATAATTACATTAGTGGAGTCATCTACCTAAGTGAATGCTATGTAGAAATAATATGCATGGTAACTTCTACGTAACCACTGTGTAAGGTTATGATACGTACGTAAACTGCTTAAGAAGGACAAAATCCAAAACAACCAAATATTAAATGTGACTTCTCCTATAGTTCTTACTACTATGTTAAACATATAAAAAGTTCTTCAGTTGGTTTATTAAAACGAAAAAAAAATTGGTAGAGTTAAACCAAATTAGGAATAATTAAAACTCATAGAAATTAATTAAAGAAAACTTTAAAAGGCAATACCTCATAGAAGTTAATAGAACAATATTAATAAAGAACATACCCTCAAAGACCATGTTTTTGGCATATATGAGCAATTTAATTTTGGTTATACAAAGACTTGCAAAATAATATAACCACGTGAATAAGTGAGGTGTATGTAAGGAACAACGGAGTCTGGGAAATGAAGGAAAATGTCACACAGAGGAACTGTTATGTGAATGAACTTTTTGTGAACCTGAAAATCAAAATGTTGATGCTTGAATAATAATTTGATTTTCTTTTCTTTCATTCAGAAAATAAACCAGAGGAATATTGGTAAATGGAATAAATTCATTCTATTATAGCTAGAAATATTGAAAATTTTGAAATAGCAAACCAGGGGTAACTTATAAAAGAAACCATATTAAACTGAGATACCCCAAAGCTCATTTTTTAAATTTTTTTGTTTAAAATGTAATGTACTTTAGAAAACATAAAGAGACAAACATATTTAATTTATCATGAAATTCCCTTTTGTATATATTCTTAAATTACGATTATTAATATAAAGCTTACTTTTTACTGAATGTTTCCTTAGTGCAAAGCATTTTTCATGCATTTTTTCATTTTGTGTCACAATTCAGAGTTTATGTGTTACTGATAGAACATTCTCTGGAAATTTTTTTAAAAGTTTACACAATCATCTTTCAAACCTTTTCTTATTTTTAAATTATAAAATTAAAACACACATTTGGAAACAAGTCAAGAAATATAGAGAGTTGCATAAAGAAAAATTAATAGTCTTTGGCCTCTTCCTTCCAACCCTTTCCCCTGAGGCAAACAAATGTTAGCAGCTGGAGGTTATCCATTCACATCTTTGGTACTCATAAAGATTTACATATATGAAGGTAGATTTTCTTGATTTTCATTTCTTAATGACAAAAAAGGAGATAACACATAAATTGTAAATCACTTTGCTAGTTACCTCTTTGTCTTTCTTAAATTTTCTGTTTTGAAATAATTGAAGATTCACAGGAACTTACAAAACTTGTACAGAGTCCACTATAGCCTTCACCTAGCTTCTCCCAATGGTGACAACTTATATAGCTGTAGTACAATATAAAAACACTGGTACATTAATATAAACCAGACTATAGACCTTATCAGTTTTCATCATTTTTCTTTAACCTGAATTTATCCCATGTATAGATTCATATAACCACTGCTGCAATCAAGATACAGCACTGTTCTGTCACCACAAAAGAACTCACTCATGTTATCTCTTTGTATTCTCCCCATGCTTCCATCCCATTCCCCTGTCTCTATCCCTGGCAACCACTGAACTGTTTTCCATCTCAACAGTGTGATAATTTTAAGAATATTATATAAATGGAATCATTCAAAATGTAAACTTTTGAGTGTGACTTTTCCCACTAAGCATAATGCCCTTGAGGTGCATCCAGGTTTTTGCATGGATCGATAATTTATTCCTTTTATTGCTGAGTGGTGTTCCATTATATGGATGTACAGGGTTTCAATCATTCATCCACTGAAAGACATTTGTGTTGTTTTCAGTATTTTGCTATTAAAAATGAAACTGCAGTAAACATTCATGTATAGGTTTTTGTGTGAACATAACTTTTCATTTTTTGTTTCTCTGGGATAAATGGCTAAGAGTGTTATTGCTAATGCTACTTACTTTTTACACTGAGAAACATATTGAAGCGTATTTTTCATCTCTAAAAATTCTTTTTTTTTCCCAAGTCTTCCATTTCTCTCTTCATTACATTTACATTGTCCTTTATGCCTGGGCATATTTATAATATTTGTAACAGCTGTCTTAATGTCCTTGTATCATCTAATTCTATCATCTAGGCCATTTCTGTGTCTGTTTCTTTTTTTTTTTTCCCCACATTATGAGTTGTATTTTCCTTATTTTTTGCATGGCTTGTAATTTTTGGTTGACTGATGGGATTTTACATTGTTGGGTGTGAGATCTTGTTGTATTCCTTAAGGAGTACTGGATTTTGTACTGGACTGCATTTAAGTCACCTTGAAGCAATTGGATTCTTCTGAGGCTTTTTATTAAGCTTTATTAGGATGGGTCCAAAGAAGCCTCTAGGGCTAGTTTAGCCTGACTACTTAAGGTGATTCCCTTCTGAGTACTCTACCCAATGCCCTGTGAGTTATGAGAATTTGCATTTCCACCCCCAGATATACTGAATCAGAATCTACATTTTAACAAGACCTGAATCACCTGGGGATCTTGTTGGAATGAACCGGTTTGAAGCCCTCAGTTGGAGTAAAAGGGAACTCTATCCCCAGCCCTGTGTGATTCCCAGGAATTGTTCAGCCTACTGCTTTCCATGGTTTCTTCCCCAGCCTCTTAGAGTTTCACTTCAAGCATATGCAGGTCATTACTCAGTCAAGCACTCAAGGGGACCTCTCTTCCAACCTCTAGAGTTCTCTCTGTGCAGCTACTTCCTCTCAAGTACACTGCCCTACAAGTTCTAGCTGCTTTATCCTCCTTGAACTCTGGTTTCTGTCTCTTAAACTGAGCAAGACCAAGACCCAAACCATTTGGGTCCTCCCTTCCTTCTGAATTTTAGGGTTAGGAGAGAATTATAGATAGAAGAAAAGGGGGCTGCAGTCACACAATAATGGCCTAAAAAGGTTGATACTCAGGCCCTCCAATTTCAAGTCTGTAATACTTTTCCATTATAGCAATCCACATAAATTCCGTGTGTTGTGTGTAAATAGAGATTAATTTTTGTCCTTTCCACTCAGGATTTTACCTAGATATTAAGTACTAATTTTTTTTTCACCATGTTATGCTTCTGCTTTGCTGCAGATCAATAGGCTTCAGACTGGAAGAAGGAAAAAGTCTTTGATTAGTCCCCTGACGTTTGATTTTCAATTTGAATTTGAACAGCCTACTACTAAATCTACACTTAAGACAGTATCGAGGATCACAGAAGACAAATCACATGACATTAAAAAACAAAGAAGGTAACCATCATAACTACCTCAAACTTTCAATTTGGAGTTTTAAAGCATTATTGTATATTTGTGTTAGATGCACTCTATGTTAAATGTAAGCTTTGTCAAATAAAGGCACATTTTATACTGGTTATGAGTTAAAATATACTAGATTAGAATTCTGAGTACACGTAGTTTATAACATATTTATCATAGTACTTCACTAATACGGATGGTAATTACAATTCTGAATTTTTTAAAAAGGCTTTTCTTGAGTTCTACTATATTGCCTCAGATTAATGTCAGGCTTTATTTCAAACTTTAACTAATAAAATTTAAGAAAAATGTCTGCCTGGAAAATTAAGTAATGCAGTTTCTCTGTGTACTTATAAGGGATAGCCTGAATACGTCATGCTCGGTCTTTCACTGGTGTTGTGTATGTGTATGCTATATAATTTTCCCGGCATCAGAAATACAGAGAAGAACTCAACCAAAAGAAGCCCTAAGATGTAGAATCAATATAATTTCAGATCAATTGGACTTTGGAGGTAGTAGCTATTCTTATCTCATTTATTCTGTAGCTAATACTATCATTTTGCTTGTAAGCATTCAGATTGTGGCACAAAACACAGCTTACTCAGGCTTTTCTTATTTATGATTTATCGGGATATCAGAATTTGTTTCCATTGTGGGTTCAGATGTTAAGAAAAAGTGGTTTGTCTCTAGCACAGATAAGTATTAATGGCTTGCATAATTTAGTTTTATCACAAACTTCATATATTACTACTTTTATTTACATAGATACAGCAATAACTTTACTTCAAAATCGTTTAGAGAACTATCCATATTAAAGTGGAAGTTTAAAATAATACTCAGAAAAAATTGCATTAAATGGAAGTTGGAAACATGGGGAAGGGGAAAATATTCATGTATATATCCTTATGGAACAGTATAATATAGGTCTAGTGACCCATTAGATGCATTTAAAGGCAATGTATAATATGTTTTATGGTAGTATTTTTCAGGACGGTGCTGTTATTACCCCTTAAGACTACTTCCTAAGTAGTTCATAAAGGCATCATTGAATCTGTTTAGTCCAAGTATGACCCATCAGCAGCTGAGTAATGTTCCTTACACACAATGTAAGTCTGGTTGACTGTAAAGTTTTAGGCCAGAGGCAAAGTCAGAGTCTAAATTGTAAAACCAAACAAGCACGCATCTCCAAAGAACACGTAAATTTGAATTGACCAGCACTCAGAAGGCCAACACCAGCAAAAAAAAAAAAAAAAAAATAGGGAAAGTTTAAGAATTTAAACAAGAATCAGGGTATAACCTAAGCCAAAGGAAATAAAATTTGGTTGAAGAAATTAGGAAAAAGGTCTGGAACATGTAGATAAGTCCAAGCATCAGGCACTTCTAGCCTACGATGTTTGCATCTAGGATGACTCCTGTCTACCATCTACCTGTCTTCAAGCAGCCTTTTATTCTGCTTTATATGATTCTTAAGAGTGAAACAAACTTCCTTAGATACTGGTGATTTCAACTAACAGGATTCCTGGTAACACTCATAATTTTAACATATATTGTTTAATTTTTCTATAAAACAGAACTATGTATAATAACAAAATACGTATTAATTCTCTGCTACATTTAGAAAGAAAGAGCCCTGGTGCAGTGGTGTCACTAATGTTGATGTTGCCATGCGCCGTAACTCATGGTGTCAACCTCCCCATGGACTCCCTCCCATACCAGACCATACAGAATCCTTAGTGCACCCACTCCTCACTTATTGACATGTTAGGTTCCAAAGACCAGGTCATTATATGAAAAATTGGCATTATGCAAAAATGGAGGATGACCACATCAGATCACAAAATGGAGGATGAATACATCATTACATAACTGTCAAATTACATCATTACATAACTTCCAAAGTATATCATTACATAACTGCCAAACCACTGAGAATCATGGTCCAGCCAAGCTGACGCATAACCTTAACCATCACAGCCAGCGTTACTCTTGCCTCGCACCTTGGCATTTGTTACTGCCAGACATACATCATTAATGCTCAAAATAGTCAAGTACTAGATTTTTTACTGCTGTCATAAATGCGAAATGTCAGATAACGAGATAATCAACAAGTGAGGAGGATATGTAATTTTTTTTGTACTAATGTTACTCAGAAATCATTAATTCCTGTGTATCACTCCTTTTCCTTTAATTACTATTTCATTTTCAAAAAAGTTATTGATATAGGTTCACAAATACTAATTACCACAATAATGTAGCTAAAACACCAGAAAATTTGACAAAATCAGCAACTATAAAAACATTCAGCAGCTACAAAAACAGCGCGTGCTTGTAGCACGTGCAGATGAAACAACGTGATTCGAAGCATCATTGTGATTGGGTAATAATGACAGCTCTGACTGGAGAGCATTAGAAGGTTTAAAAAGTAAATTAACATAGAGTTTTAGCCTTGTAGGTATATTGATACATGTAAGCTAGGTTTATGAAAAATGTTTTTGTTGTTATAACTTCAGGGATTTTTTTTCTTTTTTTAATTTATTTTTATTATACTTTGGATAAAAGTTTACAGAACAAACTAGCTTCTTATTAAACAATTAGTGCACATATTGTTTTATGACATTGGTTAACAACCCCATGACATGTCAACTCTCTCTCTTCTCGACCTTGGGTTTCCTATTACCAGCTTTCCTGTTCCCTCCTACCTTCTAGTCCTTGCCCCTGGGCTGATGTGCCCCTTTAGTCTCGTTTTGTTTTCTTTGGATGAAGGGTGAACCTCAAGGGTGACTTCATTACCGAGCTAAAAGGGTGTCCAGGGATCATACTCTCTGGATTTCTCCAGTCTCTGTCAGGCCAGTAAGTCTGGCCTTTTTTTTATGAGTTAGAGTTTTGTTCTACAGTTTTCATCAGCTCTGTCCGGGACTGTCTATTGTGATCACTGTCAGAGCAGTCAGTGGTGGTAGCCGGGGACCATCTAGTTGTACTCCCCTCAGTCTGGTGGAGGCTATGGTAGTTGTGGTCCATTAGTCCTTTGGACTAATCCTTCCCTTGTATCTTTAGTTTTCTTCATTCTCCCTTGCTCCCGAAAGGATGGGACCAGTGTAGTATCTTAGATGGCTGCTCACAGGCTTTTAAGACCCCAGACGCTACTCACCGAAGTAGAATGTAGAACATTTTCTTTATAAATTATTTTATGCCAATTGAGCTAGATGTTCCCCAAGACCATGGTCCCCGCAGCCCTCAGCACAGCAATTCAGTCCCTCAGGGAGTTTTGATGTGTCTATGGAGCTTTTATGACCTTGCCTTGTACAAGTTGTGCTGGCTTCCCCAGAATTGTGTACTGTCTTACCCTTCACCAAAGTTACCCCTTAGCTATTGTCTTATTTAGTGTTTTTCCATCCCCACCCCTCCCCTCCTACAGGGATATTTTTATAAAACGTAATAAATTTCTGCTGAAACACTGCACAAGAACTTTATAGACAGTCATTTTGGTGTCATCCCCTCTGACAGTGTCAGCTGGTGCAGCCACATCCCCTTGTACCTCTCTAGTGACGTCACTACCCTGGTGGCAGAGTGGTTAAGCACTCAGCTGCTAACCGAAATGTTGGCAGTTCAAACCCATCAGCAGCTTCATGGGAGAAAACACTTGGTGATCTGCTTCTGTAAAGATTATAGCCTAGAAAACCCTTTGTGGCAGTTTCACTCTGTCATACAAAGTCGCTAGGAGTTGGCACACAATAACAATGTATTTAAAAAGATAGCATCCCAATTAATTTATGCAAAAATGAAGAAATAAAACATGTACTGTAAATTACTATTCAATTCCCTGAACATATTAAACATAGCTAGTCTATGGATCCCCTGTAGGTCTTTTTCTCTTGTCTATCGTTGTCCTTGGTTTAGGGGTATATAATCTTATCTCCTCACATGCCTGATAATGCTTATTAAGAACAGAACACTACATTTGAAAAAAATAGAGATATAATTTGAAGCTCTAGATGATTTCCTCTCCAGAGAGGATTTGTGCTGGCTTTTGGCAAGTGACTAGGCTAGGGGCAGCAACAATCCTAGACCAGGTTCGAGGTGATTCAAAATTGGACTTTAGTTCTTTTGAGGGCTTATCTATTTAGGTTCAACTTTAACTTCTGTGGTATAACCACCTGGGGTTCCAAACCAAAGTCTGAAATGTTTACTAAGACCTTTCTTCTTCAGTGGGAGCTGAATATCAATTTTGCTTCTACAGCCACATCAGTCTGTCAAAAGCACAAGACAGCTTTTTGGCCTCTCTGCAGCTGATTTTGGAATTGACAAAAACGCAGCCCCAAATACCAGATTTAATTTCTTGATGTTTTCCTTTTCTCGAGTTCTTGGCCCTTCCATTCCTTTGGGGGCTCCCAGATATCTTCAAACAAATGTTTTTAATATTTTGTCCAGCTTTTCTAGTTGTTCTCAGGATAGTCCAAACCACCTAGTCTTCTGTTTCTAGAAGTAGAACCTAAATTACTGTTTAACATAATAGTAGATTTCACTCATACTTGAATAAATTTCATTCTGAAACAACTTTTCATCGTTTCTGGGCCCTTAATTAAGTTTGAATCAAATATCCTTGCAGATAGTTTCAGTTTAAACTTGTTAACAATAGCTCTGCTATTGTATACCGCTATAATTTTCATTTATCGATTTTATTCTACAAATATTTATTGAGTGCCTGCTATATTCTGGAGATACAACAAACCCAGAAAAACCAAACCCACTGCCGTCAAGTCGATTCCGACTCCTAGCAACCCCATAGGGTTCCCAAGACTGTAAATCTCTACGGAAGCAGACTGCCACATCTTTCTCCCATGGAGCTGCTGGTGGTTTCAAACCACCGACCTTTCAGTTAGCAGTTGATCGCTTTAACCACTGTGCAACAGTGGTTAATACCTCTGCCATTAAAATTCAATGGATTATTCAGATAAGTGAATAGGCAAACACCAGTTGTTCCAGAGAGTGATTCCTAACGTGGGATCAGTGAAAGCCTCTTAGAGGAGGTTCATTTGAGGAACCAAAGTAGTTCAGTGTTGCTAGACTCGAACAGGGTATGAGGTAGAGATTGGAGACTGGTAAGAATGACGCTAAAGCGGTAAGTAAAGGCCAGGTAACAAAGGGCCTAGTAAGTCAATTAAAGAACTTTGAGCCATCTCCTAAAGCAGAGATGAGCCATTAAAGAGCAGTGCACACTCAGATTTGTATTTTAGAAATATCGTGAAGTAGTAAAGAAGATAGTTAAAAATTAGGAGGGCTCCTCCGTAAGCCTGGCCATAACCTGCCTCTTCCATGAAGCAACCCATCTTGCAGTTGGACCTTTTCTATCCACACCAGAAAGATTGCTTTAAAAACAGAGCGTAGGGCAGAAAGTTTCTGTCCTTATATCAAAAATGATCTGTTGGTTACAGTGTATACATTAAATTCCTCCAAATCTTGAGATGCAGCTCCTGGTCTTATAAATTATGTTACTTATAACTTAACCCAGAATACCAATCTACACCAGTGCTCGCAAAACTCACTCCTACACTAAACCAAGACACCTGATCTCATTCACACAGTTTTCAGGTTAGCCTAAACCTAGTCTCGTAACAGCTACCACTGGAGTATAGACTTTCTGGTAACTGCATGCCTTTCTCATTTTTGACCTCTAACCTCTTGCTATTCAAAGTGTAGTCTTCCATTCAGCAGCATTGGCATTATCTGGGAGCTTGTTGGAAATGCAGAATCTCTATTGCCGTCCCAGACCTCTGAGTCTGATGCTGCATTTAACGAGATTCTCCAGGTGATTCATTGGTGGCTCACCAGTAGAATTCTTGCCTTCCATGCAGGAGACCCAGGTTCGATTCCTGGCCAATGCACTGCATGTGCAGCTACCACCTATCTGCCTGGACGCTCATGTGTTGCTGTGATCCTGAACAAGTTTCAGCAAGCTTTCGAACTAAGACGGACTAGGAAGAAAGGCCTGACGATCTACTTGTGAGAATTCAATATGGTTGACAACAGTCCAATTCACAACCAATCATGGGAATGGCTCAGGATTTGGCGGTGTTTCATTCTGCTGTGCATGGGGTCGCCATCAGCCAGGGACTTGATGGCAGCTTGTAACAACCAGATGATTCATATGGCTCTAGCCCAGTAGCTCTCTAAGCCTGAAGATGCATCAGAATCACCGGGATGATTTATTAAACAGATTACTGGGTTCCATTACCAGAATTTCTTTTCTTTTCTTTTTTTTTTTTTGTTGTACTTTAGATGAAGGTTTACAGAACAAATAGTTTCTCATCAAACAGTTACCATTCCCAGAATTTCTGATCCAATAGGTCTGGGCTGGGGCCTGAGAATTTGCATGTCTAACAAGTTTCCAGGTGCTCTGATGCTGCTGGTCCAGAGACCACCGTTTGAGAACCACTGCTCTAGCTTACGTTCCACCCTCATTATGCATCTGTTCCAATGTTTTCTTGGCCTGATGAATACCATAACAACTCTCAACCTGGTGCCATAATCATCTAATCGGTGGAATCTACACGGGTTTAGGAGCCCTGGTGGCACAGTGGTTACCTGCTCAGCTGCTAACCAGCTGCTCTGCTGAAGAAAGATGTGGCAGTCTGCTTCCGTAAAGATTATGGCCTTGGAAACCCTATGGGGCAGTTCTACTCTGTCTTATAGGGTCTCGGTGAGTCAGAAGCAACTCGATGGCAATGGGTTTGTGGTTTTGGGACCCAGGTTTATTTGTAGTTGAGCTTTGCTTTCAATTTGAGTAGTATCTTTCAACCCAGCTACCATTAGCATCACCTGGGGAGATTCAAAGTAACTGGGTTCTAATTTAATTAGTTTGGAGTGGGCCCCAAGCATCAGTATTTTAAAGACACCCCAAATGATTCTTATATAAAGTTAGGATTGAGAGCCACTGGTTTAGGGTTAAAACTCTTAGGGCTTCTTTCTCAGTCACTCTCAGAGACATCTTTTTCATGTCACTATTAGTTCAGGATTTCCGCATTTTCCTTGGATAGACAGGAACTGATAAAAATGTCAGCCACGAAGGCTCAAAATTTGTTGACAGGATTTTCCTAGGATTACTTTCCTGATCAGCAGAGAGTTTTACAATTGTTCAACATCTCTGTCTTCTGGCTTTCCTTTGTGTACAGTCTGAGACTTTTCAATAAACATCATACTTTTTCCTGCAACTTTTCATTATTAGGCCTTTATAAAAAGAGCCATACTTATTTTAACAAAAGTCCTTTTAAAAAATTACCTGGAACATAGCAATTTCTTTTTTTTAAGAGAAAAAATGATTTCTCCATTACCTAAGCATTCACTACTGGATTATTGGGTGAAAATGACAGTTTGTTTTCAGGGATTTACGAAGTGGTAAAAAATAGGAAACAAATTAGGGGCAAATAGACAAATTAGAAAATATTTTCTTTTAGATTAAAAAGGGTTTCTAGTTAGAAGAAATATTTTCTCTTTTTTTTAAAGTCTACACTAAGACTTGTTAAAAGAGTATTCCTTTTGGAAATACTTTTTGTAAGAGAAGGATAAACTTACCTACATAAAATATAATTAAATATGAATGGAGAATATGGTTACAGTCTCAGCATATAGTAGGACTGGCTCAATTCCTTCTTCCTCATTCCAGTTCAATATATATCATATAGTGTCTGTGACATTGTATAGTATGGCAATTAAGGGAGTGGGACTTATAGAGCGGTTGCCTAGCTTTGATTCCTACTAGCTCTGTGACCTTGGACAAATTACATAACCTCTCTGTGCCTCAGTTGCCTCAGCTTTACAATGTGGATAATAATATTTGTCCATAGTGGTGTTGGGAGAATTAAATGGGTTAATACATGTGAAGAGTTTAAAATGCCCCCAGCATATAGTTGTTGTTTAGCTGTTGTCGAGTAGGCGTCCGACTCATGGCAAGCCCACTTGTTACAGAGTAGAACTGCTCCATTGCGTTTTGCAGGCTTTAATCTTTACGGAAGCAGATCACCAGGCCTTTTCTTCTGCAGAGCTGCTAGGTGGGTTTGAACCACCCACCTTTCAGTTAGCAGTCGATCGCAAACTGCTTGTACCATCTAAGCTCTCTCAGCACATATAGGCACCCAAAACAAACAACAACCAAAAAAAAAAAAAACCCACAAAAGGAATATAAGCTTTATACTTTCAATATATAGTCACATATTCTAATTATTAGAAATATTATAATAATGAGATATACTTAAGCCATGTTCATATAAGGCAAGCATTTCTAAAATCTGAGGTAAAGTGTAACTTATAATGGGTAAGTGTGGTGGGGTAGGAGCAGGAAAGGCTGAGAAGACCAAGACATTTATCCAAGTAGAAACAGAGATTTCTGCCTCTCTTGCCACAACCCATACAATTCCTCAGTTCCACGTAGACAGGCTCCTTTAAGTCCCCACTGTAATTCTGGAAGAGTCACAGTCTTCTCTCCTTCAACAAGCTTCTGGGGGACTTCACTGCTGGGCTGAATGTTTCCTCTTCTCAGCCGCTGGAGGATGACTCCCACTTACTTCTCATACCTGGAGAAATGTGAGACTCTGCAGCAGGGCTTCTCTATTGTGGCTGTTCATTAGAATCACTTGAGAGGTTTGAAAAAAATATCCTGGGCCTCACCTTAGAGATGGTGATTTAACTGGTGGAGAAGAGCCTGGGCCTAGATATTTTTTCAGAGCACCCCAGATGATTCTAATCTACAGCAAGAGGTTTGAGAGTCATTGCTAGAGGCCTCCTTGTTTCTCACTTTCTCTATTAGAAGACCCTAGAATGACAGCCTCTTTGCTGCTGGTCTACTGCCCAGGTCCTTAAGTGGGTGCTTAAGTTCCTTTCCCTAAACTCACCAGCCAGAAAATTCACTCTGCTCTCATGTGGAGACGTGTGAGGGCGGAGAGAAGGAACAGAACGAGGCCCACGGGGGCATTCAGTGGAAGTTCCTCTACTCAGAAACATAGGACTTGGGAGAAAAGTTTCTCTTTGGCAGTGAGAATTTAGAATAAGTCTGACAGGAAGCAGTTGGAGGAAATGACAATCACATTTACCTTTTACTTGTGTCACCATGGCTACATGGAGGCTAGCCTGTGCAGGACAAGAGTGATAGCAGGGAGAACAGATAGAAGAAGTAGAGTAGATCAGATGAGAGATGAAGGGGTCTTGGATTAGGGTGGAAGTAAGGAGGAAAAAAGTGGTTCAATTTGGGATTTCAAAGAAAGACCCAGTGAGATTTGCTGAGGGATTGGAGTGGGGAATGAGCGAAAGAGGAATCCACGAGGACCACAAAGTTTTTGGCCTAAGCCTATGACTGAATGGGTATTAGGAAGCCTGGGTGAGGAAACTGATTGGGAAAGGGATGGAATCAAGAATTTGGTTTTGAATATGTTACGTCTGAGAGGCCTATTGTACATCTGGAAACCCTGGTGGCATAGTGGTTAAGTGCTATGGCTGTTAACCAAAAGGTTGGCGATTTCAATCCATCAGGCACTTCTTGGAAATCCTATGGGGCAGTTCTACTCTCACCTCCTATAGGGTTGCTATGAGTCGGACTCGACGGCAACAGGTTTGGTTTTTGGTTTTTATCATACATCTAAATGTATAAGTCATGTTGTTGTTAGGTGCCGTTGAGTCAGTTCCGACTCTTATCAACCACACGTACAATGGAACAAAACAGTGCTCAGTCCTCTGCCGTCCTGACAATCATTGCTATGCTTGAGCCCATCATTGCAACCACTGTGTCAATCCATTTCATTGAGGATCTTCCTTTCTTTCGCTGACCCTCTACTTTACCATAGGTCATGTAGGCAGTTGGATATATAAATCTGGGGCTCAGAGAAGCAGTTCAGACCTGAACCGTAAATCTAGGTGACATTAGCCTTTAGGTAATATTTAAAGGTGTGGGACTGAATGGTATCAACTTAGGGTGAGTGTCTGAGGTCTCAGGACTGAGTCAAGTGTTGCTCCAGCATTTAGAGGTACGTTGTCGTTGTTAGTTGCCGCTGAGATGACTCTAACTCATGGAGAGCTTCTGCATAACCGAACAAAGTATTGCCCAGTCCTGCACCATCTTCATGATTGTTGGTTATGTTTCAGCCTGTTGTTGCAGCTATTGTATCAATCTATTTCATTGTGGGTGTCGCTCGTTTTCGCTGAACCTGTACTTTACCAAACATGATGTCCTTTCAGAGATATGAAATATCATTCATTATATAATACTATTAACTTTCTTATATACCATCAATAGCCAATTAAAGAATTTTATGTAGAAAACTTTTTGTTTGTAATAAATAAATACTTTGACCCAATCTGGCATACTATTCTGCTGTCTGAACTGTCCCTAACTCACTGGCCCACCACTCGACCTCAGATATGACAATATCCCTGATATTTCATTTAACTAATTTCCAGCATATTTTTCTGAATGTTAATGAGCTTATGAATGATGGTTTCCTGGAGTACCTTCAATTCTGTCACAAAAATAGGTGGTCTCCTGTCCCCACATACTTTAAATAATTATTACTAATATTTTCAGCTCTTTCTCAGTCAGTCCCAATCTTTTACACTTTGTGCTATGATAATATTAATATAACAGCGTCCCAATGTATATAACTGAGACTTCACCACATTTCTCCAAACTTATTTTTGGGATTAATTTTGTAAATTATAAGGTTATTTTAACTGAGATTAATTTTTATTTCTTCCAGGTGTGTTTCCTTCAAAAGTGAGCCTGACCATAAAAGGAGTCATTTTGAAAAGTCAAATTTAAGACCATACTTTCTTCCAACAAAAGCAAAAAAACAAGACAATAAATCAATAGGTAATTCTTTGTGTAACATAATATTTACTTCAACTTTGAGATTGATTTATTAATTGGGGTTTAATTTTTTTTTATTATTTATTAATGTGTGTCTTTAAAGTTCTTGAGAATTTGATGTCCCTGTTAAAGGCATTTGCATGAAAGTATATGAGTATAGGAATACGGTGCAAACCATTTCACAATGATCTATAAAGAAGAATATCCTAAGTGGAAGAGCTGTTAAATATCAGAATGGACAGTTTATAGAATTCACAAAATAAGAATATATTTTTTATTTTTATAGAGTTATTTTGTTTTTTCTAGGAAGAAAATCTTTGAGTTCTCTTTCAGTTCAATCCCAAGAGTTTTCTTGTTATTGTTAAAAAAACAAAATCCAGAAGAGACAGCTTGCATAATTCTTAATAAAAATTTACTTACCTTACAGGAGTAGAAATTTAGGCATCTGTGAGCTAGGAATTAGCATTACAGATTGTCAGAGAATTGGACTGTTTTTTGTTGTCTTTGTTTTTTCTCTTTCTCTGACATCATCACATACAGCATTCAATTATGTCATCCTCACCAGCCTCTTTGACTGAGGCTCCTTGACTCCATGTTGCCCCACATTGCCTCATTTCTCTGTTCATCTTCATAGCCAAAAGTCTCAGAAGATTTGTTTACACATGCTATCTCTACTTTCATTGCAACTTCAACCTGCTGAAATCTGGTTTCTGCCCCTACCATTCTACTGGAACTACACAGATCAAGATGACCGATGTTATCCATGCTGCTAAATCCAAAGGATTTTTTTCATTTTCTTTCACCTCTCAATAATAGTATAGTTAGTTGATTACTCTTTTCTTAAAAAGTCTCCTCTTTAGGCTTTTGGGGCCCGTGTCTCCTGTTTTTCCGCCTTTTATTTCTTTGTTTTGCCTAATTGTCCTGGCTAGAACCTTCAGTATAATGTTGACTGGAAGTGATGAGAGTGGACATTTTTCTTGTTCCTGATCTTAGGCAGAAAGCATACAATCTTTCACCATTAAGTATGATGTTAGCTGTGATTTTTTTTGTAGATGACCTTTATTGGGTTGAGGAAGTTCCCTTCTATTCCTAGTTTATTGAGTGTTTTTATCCTGAAAGGGTGTTGAATTTTGTCAAATGCTTTTTCTGTGTTTATTGAGATGATGGTGTGATTTTTGTTTTTTTATGCTATTGCTATGATGTATTACATTAATTGATTTTTGTATGTTGAATCAACCTTGCATTCCTGAGCTAAATCCCATGGATCATGGTGTATAATTCATCTTATAAGTTGCTGAATTTGGTTTGTTGGTACTTTGGTGAGGGTTTTTGTGTCCATATTCATAAGAGATGTATGTAGTTTTCTTTTCTTATGACGTCTTCATCTGGATTTGTTTATCAGGGAAATACTGGCCTCATAAAATGTGCTGGAAAGTGTTCCCTACCCTTTTATTTTTTGGAAGAGTTTGTGAAGAATTAGTATTAATTCTTTAGATGGTTGGTAGAATTCACCAGAGAAGCCACATGGACCTAGGCTTTTCTTGTGGATAGTTTTTGATTAATGAATTTCTCTACTTGTTGTGGGTCTATTGAGATTGTCTAATTCTTCTTGAGTCAGTTTCAGTAGTTTGTGTCTTTCTAGGAATTGTCCGTTTCATCTAAATTATCTAGTCTGTTGGTGTATGTCTTAGTTATCTTGTGCTGCCATAACAGAAATACCACAAGTGGATGGCTTTAACAAACAGAAGTTTATTCTCTCACAGTCTAGGAGACCAGAAGTCCACATTCAGGGTGTCAGCTCCAGAGGAAGGCTTTCTTTCTGTGTCGGTTCTGGGGGAGGGTCCTTCTCATAAATCTTCCCCTGGTCTAGGAGCTTCTCAGTGCAGGGACCCCAGGTCCAAAGGAAGTGCTCTGTTCCCTGTGGTTCTTTCTTGGTGGTATGAGGTCCCTCTCCTCTCTGCTCAATTCTCTCTTCTATATTTTGAAAGAGATTAACTCAAGATATAACCTAATCCTGTAGGTTGAGTCCTGCCTCATTAACATAACTGCCTCTAATCCTGCCTCATTAACATCATAGAGTTTAGGATAGGATAATCACATCAGATATCAACATATAGGATAATCACATCAAATCGTAAGATGGTGGACAACCACACAGTACTGGGAATCATGGCCTAGACAAGTTGATACACATTTTGGGGGTCACAATTCAATCCATAAAAGTGTACGATGCTCATAGCATTCCTTTATAATCCTTTTTATGTCAGTAGGGTCAGATTTCTTATTTGTACTGATTTGTACTTTCTGATTTTAGTAAATTGAGTTTTCTCTCTTTTTTTCTAGGCAAACCTAACTAAAGGTTTGTCAATTTTGTTGATCTTTTCAAAGAACCAACTTTCTTCTGGCTAACTTTTGCGTAATATATCTATTTCCATCATTTTACTACCAACTCCCTGCAACATTATAATCTAGATTTATCTAATGTAAGCATCATATGGTTGCTGTTGTTGTCAGGTGCCCTCGAGTCAGTTCCTACTCATAGTGACCCTATGTACAATGGAACAAAACACTCTCCGGTCCTGCGCCATCCTCACAATCGTTGTTGTGCTTGAACCCATTTTTGCAGCCACTGTGTCAGTCCATCTTGTTGAAGGTCTTCCTCTTTTTCACCAACCCTCTACTCTACCAAGCATGATGTCCTTCTCCAGGGACTGATCCCTCCTGATAACACGTCCAAAGTATGTGAGACGTAGTCTCGCCATCCTTGCTTCTAAGGAACATTCTGGTTGTACTTCTTCCAAGACAGATTTGTTCGTTCTTTTGGCAGTCCATGGTATATTCACTATTCTTTGCCAACACAATTCAAAGGAGTCAATTCTTCTTCGGTCTTCCTTATTCATTGCCCAGCTTTGGCATGCATATGAGGCAATTGAAAATACCATGGCTTGAGTCAGGCACAACTTAGTCTTCAAGATCACATCTTTGCTTTTCAACACTTTAAAGAGGTCTTTTGCAGCAGACTTGCCCAATGCAATGCGTCTTTTGATTTCTTGACTGCTGCTTCCTTGGGTGTTGATTGTGGATCCAAGTAAAATGAAATCCTTGACAACTTCAATATTTTCTCCATTTATCATGATGTTGCTCATTGGTCCAGTTGTGAGGATTTTTATTTTCTTTATGTTGAGGCGTAATCCATACTGAAGGCTATGGTCTTTGATCTTCATCAGTAAGTGCTTCAAGTCCTGTTCACTCTCAGCAAGCAAGGCTGTGTCATCTGCATAACATAGGTTGTTAATGCATCTTCCTCCAATCTTGATGCCCCATTCTTCTTCATAGAATCCAGCTTCTTGGATATTTGCTAAGTATACGGGTTGAATAGGTATGGTGAAAGGATACAACCCTGACACACAGCTTTCCTGACTTTAAACCACGCAGTATACCCTTTTTCTGTTCGAACGAGTGCCTCTTTATCTGTGTCCAGGTTCCTCGTGAGTACAATTAAGTGCTCTGGAATTCCCATTCTCCACAATGTTATCCATAATTTGTTATGATCCACGCAGTCACATGTCTTTGCATAGTCAATAAAACACAGGTATATGGTTAGATTTTAAGAATCCAATCTGATAATATTTGTCTTTGAAATGGAGCATTTATGCCATTTATACTTTAATGTAATTACTGATACCTTTGGATTGAAATCTTCCATCTTATTTTGTTGTCTATATTGGTAATGCACATTTGATGCTTCTTTTTCTCTGTTCTCTTGCCTTCTTTAGGATTCATTTTCTTATTTCACTTTTTTCCTTTATTAGTTTGGAAATTATATACTCTGTTTCTATTATTTACATTAATAGCCTATAAATTATAATATGCATCCTATCAAAATTTAATATCACCCTCGTCCTGGACAATAAAGGATCTTAGAACTCTTCAATTATTTTTCACTCCTTTTATGTTATTAGTGTTGTGCTTTTCCTACGTATTTTATACTATATCATTATATTATACTACATATTAGTATTTTAATACCATATCATTTAAACAAACATTACTTTCTTTATACAACCTATGTTCATTTAAGTTTTTACTTCTCTGTCTTTACATCTGACATCGTTTTTCTTCTGCCTTAAGTACCTTCTTTAGAATTTCCTTTAGTGCATATCTTATTGTGGTCAGCTTTTGGGACTGTTTGTCCAAAAATTCTTTATTTCACCTTCATTCTGGAAGAATATTTTATCAAATATAGAATTCTAGGATGGTAGGTTTTTTTTGTGTGTGTGTGTTTTTTTTCCTAGCACATTGAAAATATTCTTCTACTATCTTCTGGCTTCCATTGTTGCCATTGATAAGTTGGTTTAATTGTCACTTTTTTAAAGCAATCTTTTCTGTCTGCTTTTAAGATTTTCTTTTTTTTATTTTTGCATTTTTATATGTTTAAGGGTGAATTTATTTTTATTTTATCCTGCCTAGGATTCATTACATTCTTAAATCTGTGAATTGGTAACTTTCATATGTTCTGGAAAATTCTCAGTCATAGCTCTTTAAAAATGCCTCTATCTTTTATCTTTATCCTACCCATTTGGAATACTGATAAAACTTTACTAGGTCCTCTGTTTCTTTTGCTCTCTCCTCTGCATTTTTTCTCTTTTTGTCTTTATCTGATGCATTCAAAAGTCTTTCTTCTGGTTTATATTCTAAATTTCTATTATTTTTTTCTTATACTGTGTCAAATCTGGGAGTCTGTCAGTGGTACAAATAGTTAACACTCTGAGATCTAGCCAAAAGGTTGGAGCTTCAAGGCCACAGAAGATGCCTCAGAAGAAAGACCTGGTGATCTACTTCTAAAAAATCAGCCATTGAAAACCCTATGAAGCACAAGTCTTCTCTGACACACATGGGGTCATCATGAGTTGGTGTTGACTCAACAGTAGCTGGTAAACTGTTATCAAATCTGCTGTTTAAGGTGAAAGAAAGAAATAGAAAACTAGACTATAGGTCAGAAGAAAGAATTAAGAATGCATCTTTTTCAATCTACTTTGTCACTTTTATTTTTTTTTAATTCTCTTCTGATATTTTCAAGCTTGTCTCTTACTTCATTAAACATAGCAGGCAAACATATCTTTTATTCTGTGCCTGGCAATTGTAATATCAAAAATCTTTGTGGGTCTGTATTGGCTGTTATTTCTGATTGTTTTCTTTTATAATGTCATATTTCCTCATGTGCCTTATGATCTTTGAATGTGTGTTGTTGCTGTTGTTAGGTGTCGTCGAGTCAGTTCCTACTCATAGCGACCCTATGTACAACAAGAACAAAACACTACCTGATCCTGCGCCATCCTCTCAATCGTTGTTATGCTTGAGCCCATTTTTGCAGCCACTGTGTCAATCCATCTCGTTGAAGGTCTTCCTCTTTTTCGTTGACTCTCTACTCTACCAGGCATGATATCCTTCTCCATGGACTGGTCCCTCCTGATAACATGTCCAAAGTATGTGAGACATAGTCTCGCCATCCTTGCTTCTACGGAGCATTCTGGTTGTACTTCTTCCAAGACAGATTTGTTGGTTCTTCTGGCAGTCCATGGTATATTCAATATTCTTTGCCAACACCACAATTCAAAGGCGTCAATTCTTCTTTGGTCTTCCTTATTCATTGTCCAGCTTTTGCACGCATATGAAGCAATTGAAAACACCATGGCTTGGATTAGGCACACCTTAGTCCTCAAGGTGACATCTTTGCTTTTAAACACTTCAAAGAGGTCTTTTGCAGCAGATTTGCCCAACGCAGTACATCGTTTGATTTCTTGAGTGCTGCTTCCTTGAGTGCTGATTGTGGATCCAAGTAAAATGAAATCCTTGACAACTTCAGTCTTTTTTTCTGTTTATCATGATGTTGCTTATTGGTCCAGTTGTGAGGATTTTTGTTTTCTTTATGTTGAGGCGTAATCCATACTGAAGGCTGTGGTCTTTGATCTTCATCAGTAAGCGCTTCAAGTAAGTGAATGTGTACTGGACCCTATTTGAACAATTATTTGTAGGAGCAATTTGAAGACTAGGGTGATGGTACTTTACTCCAGCCATTTTTTACTTGTTTCTGCTAGGCCTCTGGGGGCAGTGCTTCTCAAAGCATACCTTAGCCCAAATTCAAGGCTTTTATTTCCCTGGATCATGTGGGATCTACATGCAAGCTGATTTACTTCTGGTTTCCTTTCACCCTAAGATTGTAACTCTTTGGTATCTCAAATTAAAGTGAGTGAGTGTGTAAGTGTGTGTGGGGAGGGGGGCATATTGAACATTACACCTTTTTATTTTTGTGTTTCTCTCAATCCATGAGGCTGCTTAAAACCTGAGTGACTTAGTTTCTTAATGCTTCCATAACAGAAATACCACAAGTAGGTGGCTTTAATGAACAGAAATTTATTTTCTCACATTTTTGGAGGCTAGAAGTCCAAATTTGGTGCACTGGCTCTAGAGGAAGGCTCTCTCTATCTGCTCTGGGGAAAAAAAATCCTTGTCTGTTTCAGTTTCTCTTCTTCACCTCCTTGGTCATCTAGAGGTGACATCAATGCTTCCTCGCTTCTGTGCCTAGCCTGCTCTTTTTGTATCTCAGAAGTGATTGACTTAAAACATACCCTACACTGATATGGCCTCATTAATGTAACAAAGAAAACTCTTACTTCTTTTTTTTTTTTAATTTAAAACAGCAGACATTTATTGTCTCACAGTTCTGGAGATTAGAAGCCCAAATTCAGGGTCCTCAGGGCCATGCTCTCTCTGAAGGCCCTAGGGGAAGATCCTTTCTTGTCTTTCCCAGCTTCTAGTAACCCCAGATGTTTCTTGGCTTGTTCCATCTCTGCCGCCATCTTCATGTGGCCATTTTCCCTTTTTATGTCTCTCTGTGACTCTTCTCTTTTATAAGTATGCCATTCATATTGGATTAGGGCCCATCCTACTCCAGTATGACCTTATGTTAACTGATAACATCTTCAACGACTCTATTTGCAAATAAGTTTACTTAACAGGTACTCGGGGTTAGGACTTCAACTTTTTTTGTGGGGACACAGTTCAATCCATAACACTCCTCTTACCTCCAGAATGTGGAGCTTGAAAGTTATTGATTCCAACTGCTTCAAATCATTCACCAGCCCTTCATTCTTTCTGAGTTGGCCACCAGAATTTGAGCTTAAGGTCTGAAGAAACTAAATCTTACCTGTCCTTAATGCTTCTTGCTAAACTCAGATTTCTACTTTTATTTTAAAATGAAGTACATTAGCAGAAGAATTCTGGATTTGTCAGGCCACAGGCTAATTACAGAGCTTGAGGTCGGGAGCCAGTACTTGATTGTAGATGCTTCCCACTGACAATTTGGTGTGATGAATCCAGTTGTCTGTTCTGCATTCTGTTCTTCTCTCTTAATTAGAAGGTTTTTTGTCTACTTTTTGCCAGGTAATTTGGAACTTGAGATACATTTTCCTCCATTTGCTACCTGCTCAGACTTGCTCTAAGGCCAACACCTAATCATGTGCTGTTGCTAAACCCTCAATATTTTTTTGGAAAACTCTATTTCTAAATGGAATTACATCCACAAGTATGTTGTTGTTGTTAGGTATCATAAGGTCAAGTCCATTTTCTACTCACAGCAACCCCATGTGACAGAGTAGAACTGCCCCCGTGAGAGTTCTCTAGGCTGTAATCTTTACAGGAGCAGATTGCCAACTCTTTCTCCTGTGGAGCCACTGGGTAAATTCAAACAGCCAGCCTTTTGGTTAGCAGCCAAGTGCTTCGTCATTTTGCCATCAGGGCACCTATCCACAAGTATCGGGGTTAGGATTTACAACACATATTTCTGGAGGACACAGTTCAATCCATAACATTGAGCTTATTTTCACATCACACATATCATTAGGGAACAGGTAGCTTTGCACGCTGGGTTTACAGTCTGAGTTCTTATCTTTTCTTAGATTTAGGACCAGAAGTCTCTTACCATTTTTCAGCCCTTTGATGCTATTAAAGGTCTATAAAATTATTTCACCCGAGCTTTTTAGTTGCCTTCAGCAGGAGGGCTGGTACTAATTACCTGGTCTTCTATAACGGCAACAGAAATTTCACATTCATTTTCTTTTCTAAAATTATAGTGATTTTTTTAAAGTAGGTTGATTATCTCCTGATTAAAGCTTCTTTAAATGACTTCCCACTGCACTTAGTATGAAACCTACACTCCTTAACAACATCAAGTGTGATCTGACCTTGTTTACATATTTAATCTCATCCCCTGCCTCTCTGCCTTCCACTTACACTATATCTTCACTAACTTTCTTTCAATACAACTGTCTGATTTCCTTTCTGCGTAGAACATATTCATGCCCTGTATTCCCACTGCTTATTCCTCATTTACATGTTTCAGTTAATGTAGTCACCTCCCTCTATTATTCTCCTTCCCCAAAATCTGTTTATTTCTGCACAGCATCTATCTCAATTTATAATTATTCACTCCTTTGTTTCTTTACATTTTTATTTTCTGTCTTACCCACTAAAATGGAAGCATCATTCGGCAAGAATAACAATTCCAGAGTCGAGCACCAGTATTAGCATATAGTACATGATCAACAAATAATGTTAACTGAATGAATACTAGATGCACTGTTACGTTTGTTACATCTGTTATCTCATTTAAACCTCACAGCAACCCTGTATGATAAATACTATTATTTCCACATAACAGATGAGGAAACTAAGGCTCTAAGTAACTTTCCTAAGGTTACATAACTCACAGATAATGAAAGTAAGATTCTGTCTGAGGCTATCTAAATCCAAAGACTATGTGTTTAACACCTACACTGTATCTCCTGTAAGAAAATCCAATGGGTGATTATCCAGATTTATAAAACTCACAACTGGGGATGACAGAATGCAGCTGGAAAGGATTCTTTCTTTTTTCAAAGAAATTAACCAAAAGATTTCTTTGAATATCAAGTATTATTTTATTTTATTTAGAAATCCATTTTTTCCCAAGGAGTTTCAGCTTTATTGTATAATAATAAACAATTGAAAGTTATATTCTGTTAATAGAAATCCACTTTTAAAGCAAATTATTCTAGAGTAGATTTAGCTTTTAAAAAGTAAAATTAATGCCTGTGTAAACAAATAATATTAACATCAAACTACATTTATAAAACTTGTACTACTTGTAGAGAAAATGGTTCATTGAGTTTAATTAGAAGTAGCTTAATAGTATTAAAATATCTTTTATTTTTTAATTTGTTTCTTTAGAGAGACTACAACCTGTAAAAGAAAATCTAAAATCAAGATCTATTAGGCCTTTTCTTTTTCTTAAGGATACATCTGAGGTAGGTTAAATTTGTATGCTTATAATTACTTAATAGAAATTAAGGTTAGCCCTAATAACGTTATTTATACTTCTACAAATCCTTAAATCAAATATATTTTAGGATGCAAAGGCATAAAAATTTTAAGTGATTTCTTCTTTGATATCATTTATATAAAACTTTTATGCATGGGGAGAATAGAGAAAATAATACATTCTTTGTTGGCCATATTTCAGTACACACACTCCTCACCAACATGGTTAGGTTCCAAAAACCCAGTCCTTATGTGAAAATCCACCTTACACAAGAGTCTTTGGTGCCAGTGTTCCTCCCCTCCCCCCTTTCTCTCCTTCTTCCCCTTTTTCCTCTTGCCCTTCCCCCCCCACCACCACCTGTGGGGCACCCCAGGCAAATCTCAAGGATGCACGTGGTGCAAGGGGCCTCCCTTCCCCACCATACATTCTCTACCACCATGGAGCCTGAAGGGATTGGAGGTGGTGGTAGTGGTGGTAGTGGTGGTTGGGGCTATCCGGCTGCCTTCAGAGGAGCAGGGGCCCACCATCACCTGGCTGTGCTCCAGGCCTCCACGTGGACTCCCACATCTCACTTCTCCATCCTCCTGCTCTGACAGTTTTATGGTGTTTTTGGTTTGTAACTTTAGTAGTTATATCCTACATGAGTCCAAAAGACAAATATATAAAACATTTTTATATAGATGATAGGAGATAAAATAAAGGATATGATAAAAATTTAGGCCATAAAGAGCTCGCAGGATAAATATGATTAGCACATATGAAATAATAATAAAGTAGTACAGTGAGTAAGAACCAAACCAATCAATACAATCTATAAACATGGATGAGTTTAGAAGTGCTATTGGACACATAATGTGTAAAGACGTAACTATGATAACTACATAAAGGGGAGGAGGAGCAGTAGAGGTATAGAGTTTTTGTATGTTTCCAAAGTTAAATTTGTATCGGTTTAAACTAGGTTGTTATAAATTTAAGAAGCTAAATGTAATCTTTATGGTAACCAAAAAGAAAATATCTTAAAAATATACACAAAAGGGAAGAAGGAGGGAATCAAAATGGCTCACTACAAAAGATCAACTAAACAGAAATGTGGCATTATTGGAGAAAATGAGGGACAAAAACGGTATAAGACACATGAGAAGCAAATAGCGTAACGGCAGAAGTAAATCCTTCCTTATCGGTAATTACCTTAAATGTAAATGGATTAAACTCTCCAATCAAAAGGCAGAGAGTGGCAGAATGGATAAAACAACATGACCCATCTATTTGATATCTATGAGATATATCTTAGACCCAAACATACAAATAGGTCGAAAGTGAAAGGATGGGAAAAAATATTCCATTCAAATAGTAACCAAAAGAGAGATGGGGTGGCTATACTAACATCAGACAAAATAGACCTTTAGTCAAAATCTGTTATAAAAGACAAAGAAGGGCATTATATAATGATAAAAGGGCCAACTTATCAAGAGGATATAACAATTATAAATATGTATGTACCTAACATCAGAGCCCCAAAATATATGAAAAAACACTGACAGAATTGAAGGGAGAAATAGACAATTCAACAATACTTGGAGACTTCAATACACTACTTTCAATAATAGGCAGAACACTGAGAAAGAAGATCAATAAAGAAATAAAGGATTTGAATAACACTATAAACCAACTAGACCTAACAGACATAATATAGAATATGCTATCCAATAATAGCACAATGCACATTCTTCTCCAGTGCACATGGATCATTCTCCATGTACACACTGGACGTACATCGCTGTTCTAAATACTTAATTTTCCTAACCTGTGAACACTCTAGGCTTATGTTGTTGACCTCTGCTAATATGCTTTCATCTCCAAATCCTAGCATTAAGTTCTTCCTCCTATATGAAACCTTACTTATCTTTTCATACTTCATTGATATCCCTCACTTCTAAACTCCTTTGTTTATATTGTATTGATTGGTTTGGTTCTTAGTGATATTACTGTACTATATTTATTATTTCATGTATGCTAATCATTCATATTTATCCAATTAGAATGTGAGCTTTTTATGGCCTAGATTTTTGTCATATTCTTTATCTCATATTATCTAGAATTAAATGTATTCTGTGCCCAGTGCAAGAAAATAATAGGTGCTAAACAAATATTTGGAGCCCTGGTTGGCACAGTGGTTAAGAGCTCAGCTGCTAACCAAAAGGTCAGTAGTTCAAATCTACCAGCCACTCTCTGGAAATCTTATGGAGCAGTCCTACTCTGTCCTGTAGGGTTGCAATGAGTCAGAATTGACTTGATGGCAATGGGTTTAACCAAATATTTGTTTGGTGTGTTAATGGGGAATCACAAATTATGCAGTCAATACTTATATATACGTGTGTATTTTGGATGTCTTGATATTTGTCTTTAAATAAATATATATGGAAATAAACTGAGACTCTCACCTAGGAATAACTGGATTATTTTTCCAGTTCCTCCCCTTTATTCAGAATTATTCAGCTATATTCTATGTTAAAGAGACTAAAGTTTCTGTTTAACCTGAGAAGGCTTTTATTGTTCAGTATTTGAACTTTAAACTTTCCCTGCATTTGTAGAAATAAACTTTATATGACTATAAAGGCTGCTAAGTTTTAGAAAAAGGAAATAAAAGTAAAAAGTATGAGCATAGGCAAATCTTTTAACTTCTATGAGTTTGTTTCCTCTCCATAAAGTGGTAATAATAATACCTATTTCATAGGCTTTTTCTGAGGATTAAATAAAGCATTAAGTTGGAAAGTGTGTTAAAAACCTGACAGTTGTTAGTTATCATAAATATTGTAAATGTGAACAATCAAGCATAAACTAAATATTTATCAATATGCACATGGAAAGAAATAATTTGTAAGATAGTTTTCCATTTTTCCTGATGTTTAGGTGGAAAATCGTTCACATGAACTGTATTCATACAATGGGCCAGCATATAGAAAACCATTTGGTTCTTCAATCTTTTCTCCTGTACTCAGCATTCGATCTAATGCTTATAAAAAAGAAAGAGACTCTACTTTATTTAGAGGTATACAAATTGCATGTTTATGTTAAAATGTCTGAAAGTTAACTACATCTAAATTTAGGATATGTTGTTGTTGTTTTTAGGAGCCGTCAAGTTGATTCTGACTCATAGAGACACTATATGATAGAGTAGAGCTGTCTCATAGGGTTTCCTAGGCTGTAATCTTTACAGGAGCTGATCGCCAGGTCTTCCTCCCATGGAGCTGCTGGGCAGGTTTGAACCACCAACCTTTCAGTTATAAGCTAGCACTTCACCGATGTGCCACCAGGGCTCCTTAATTTAGGATATAAGCATTAAAAAAAATCATTAAAAAAAATCTTTAACCAAGGAATATCAATATCTGATCATGTTAATTTATTATTTCACTACTCAGTAACATCTGAAGACTCTATTGCTAAAAAAGGTAAATTCTTAATATGGCATATACAGTCTTTCCAGCCTTCTGTTCTATCTCTTTAACCCATCCACCCTGATTCTAGTCATACTGAACAGACTCTTCCAACTACTGTGTGATTTGATCTATTCTGTTCTCTATGCTCAGAGCATACTTCTCCACCTGAGAGATTCCTATTCACCTCTAATAGCTGGCAGGTTTTGGATGCTATTAATAGAAAATTCAACTACCTGGGGCTTAAATAGTAAGGGTATTTATTATCTCAAATAGCAAGAAGTCCATCAGTAAGGCAGTTCCAGGGCTGGTTAATTTAGGGGCTTAATAATGTTAGCAAATATCCAGTTTCTTTCCTCAAAGGTCTTAGCACATAGCCTGTCCTCCTAGCCTTGCTGTCTAACATGATGACTACTATTTGTGGTAACTTGTGTGGGCAACAACATCCACTCCTTTGCCCTTTTATAAGAATGAGAAAAATGTCCTCAAAAGCCCTTCCAGCTGACATCACTTTATGGGTCCTTGGCTAGAATAGCTTCATGTGCCTATATCTTAACCAATAAATCATAATTGGCTTCGTTCAGTTTTTCCAACTTTTAACATGACCTGCAATAAGAAATACTTTTTATACCACAACCTAGTGTACAAATACATGGAGCTGAAGATTCAGCCTCGTGGAGCCCTAATTACTTCTCTATTAACTGAACTTGGTCATAGTATTTCTGTGATTTGTATAGTTATTAGCACTCATAAAATGCACTCTGAGGTTTTCTATTCTACTCTACTTTTTTCTATTCTATTTTATTTTTTAAAATGCTAGCGTCTTAGTCAGGGTTGTCTAGGGAAACAAAACCAGTGCTAGAGAGAGAGAGAGATTTACTTCAAGAAGTTGGCTCATGCGATTGTTGGGGCAAGGGGAAGGGGCTGACAAGTCCAAGAACCATAGATCGAATGACAGGCCAGAGACTCTTGTGGGCTTATGTCCCAAAATCCATAGGTCAGGTGACAAGAAGAATGAAGAGTAAGAGCGTTCTAGCAAAATGTCTGTTTGTAGTCTCAAGGCAGAGCATACCCTAGGGAAACTCCCTTTTTTCTCTTAAGGCCTTGAACTGATTGACTGAAGCCCACTCACACCATGGAATGTAATCTGCTTTTCTTGAGGCCAATTGATTTAATCATATGCAAATACTTTATAACAACAACTAAACTAGTGTTTTACCAGATAACTGGACACCATAGCATTCCAAGCCTAGCCAAGTTGACATATAAAATTAACCATCACAGTTGGTCAGGAGACACTAAATCTATGTCACAAACATGAATAGGTTTTAACTCACAGTTTGAGAAACAAAGGCTTAAATCATTCACTATTTACTCCCTTAAGGAGCCCTGGAGGTGCACTGGTTAAAGCTATGGACTGCTAACTGAAATTTGGGCAGTTTGAAACTACCAGCTACTCTGCAGGAGAAAGATGTGACTGCCTTGGAAACCCTATGGGGTCGCTATGAGTTGGAATCAATTCGATGGCAGTGCATTTGGTTTCTTGGCTTATTTACTCCCTTGAGCTAGGAAGGGGCCCAGGCTCCCCTGAAGGACAAGGTTGCTTGGAGAAACATGAATAAGATTGGGGTTCGTTAGCAAAGAAGGGGAGAGAACGGATGTTAAGTAGGCAACCCCCTGTTTACCAAGTTGTCCTTCAAGGTTCTGCTCAGATGCCAATGCTACATTTTCTCTGAAATGTTCCCTGAGAGCTGTGGCAGGCCATTCTGCTTTTTCAGAAAAGTGAATTCCCCCTTTGTAAGATTTCTTGAGTCTCTTTTTTCTTTTTAATTGTTGTGCTTTAAGTGAAAGTTTACAATTCAAGTTAGTCTCTCATACAAAAATTTTTATGTACATTGTTATGTGACCCTAGTTGTTCTTCCTGTACTGTGATAGCACACTCCTCCTTTCCACCCTGGATTTCCCGTGTCCATGCAACCAGCTCCCGACCCTCTCTGCCTTCTCATCTTGCCTCCGGACAGGAGCTGCCCACTTAGTCTTATGTATCTACTTGAGCTAAGAATCACCCTCTGATGTCCCCTAGTCCGGTCTAATCTTTGTCTGAAGAGTCAGTCTAGGGAATGGTTTTAGTTTTGGGCTAACAGAGAGTCCAGGGGCCATGTCTTTCGGGGTCCCTCCAGTCTCAATCAAACCATTAAGTCTGGTCTGTTTACTAGAATTCTTGAGTCTCTTTACAGAAAAGGCATTATAGATCTTTTATTAAAGTCCCCAAAGGAAGTCTTCTGGGAAAGTTGGCAGCATAAATGCAGGTTTATCCTGGTCAAAAATGAATAACAAAAAGAAGCAAAATAGAGAAGAAAATTTTATTAAATTGAAACTAGTCGATTTCATTCCAAATACAAGGAAAATTTGCCACATATTACAATATGAAGCAATCTGAAAGAAAACTCCAGAAGTCAATGCACAATTCCATTTCCTGGGAGAGTGGAACAGTATTGAAAGAGCCAGTGGAAGATATACTGAAAATACCCCCATTAACCATGCCCTCCAGCCCTACCCCGCCTTCCACCCACACAACTTAAAAAAAAAAAAAATTGCCGTTGAATAGATTCCAACTCATAGCTATCCTGTAATGAGTTGCAGGTCAAAGCATTCCAAGTCTGTGTCAGCCATCTTTTGAGAGAAATGGAATAGCCACGCCTAATTTCTTTCCCTTGCTTCCTATCATTGCTTCAAATGTGCTCAGAGTTAGGGGGGAAGCCTCCTAACTTGGAGGAGCTAGGTCTTACTCAGATTTCAGCTCGAATATTCTCTCTGGAGAGAGCCATCTATAGCCATTCTAGTTAAAGTACCTTGTTTTATATTCTTCCATAATACAGAAATCCTGGTGGTGTAGTGGTAAAGAGCTACGGCTGCTAACCAAAAGGTTGGCAGTTCAAATCTCCCAGGTGCTCCTTGGAAACTCCATGGGGCAGTTCTTCTCGTCCTATAGGGTCACTATGAGTCGGAATCGATTCGACGACAACTGTTTTTCTTTTTTTTCTTTTTTAATAATCCTTACAAGTAGCTAAAATTATTTTACATATTTATTTGTTGGTTGGTTTGCTTGTTTACTGACTGTCCCTTCTCTCTAGAAAAGAGCTTCCCAGTCAGTATACTGTGGAAAACTGGTGTGCACTGAAGGGGTTATAGATATGCTGAAATTTGATCCTCAGGTCTTTGAGACTGCTGGGTGGCCACGTAGCAGCATGACCACAAGTAAAACTCAAGCCTTTATACCATGTGCTGTACAAATGATTGTAACATTTGCCATGATGTGAAAAGTTTGGGAAGCACTGCATTAGAATGTAAGCTACTTGAGGCCAAGGAAAAAGCTGAATTTGTTGCTAAAAACATGTGTCTGGGAATACTTTTGAAACAGGAGAGTAGCCACCAGACATATTTGGAAGACTTTACTTGGTACACTTCCTTCATCCCTGTTGGCAAGATCTTTCACACCTGCTAACTGACCTCCCTCCCCATATCAAAGTGTTTAACCATCTGAGGCATCCTACTGGTTAAGAGTGACTTCACATATTAGAAAGATATGAAAATTCTAGAATGCCTTTCTACACACACACACACACACACACACACACACACCCCTCCAAATAGTTTTGTATTTGATCTAAGCCTTCATCTGTCTTTTCCAGTTCTATTTTGTTCACTCAACAAGTATTTATGGAGTATCTACAGTGGGTCAGGCACTATATACTAGGTGCTTTCCATATACCATTTTAAATTCTAATATATTTTATGCAAGATATTTTCTAAATAACATAGTATGTATGTCTGTTTTATGAAAACCTTTTATAATTTCAGCTCCAGCCAAAAATAAACCTACAGTGGCATTTGATTCTGTTGGCTTAGAAGATTATGTAAATAAAAGGTAATTTTAAAACACTTTTTAGTATTTTATTCTGTTCAATAATGTTTCTAATAAGATTAGTTCTGCTTTTTATTTTCGAGTGGACCAGAATGAATTGATCATGGCTTATTTTTACCGTTTAGTCCCATACAACAATCCTATGAATGGCCCAAGGCTGCTTGGCTAGCTGGTATTACATCCAGACCTTAAGCACATGCTCTACCTACTACAAGTTCACAGTTTAATGGATAGAAAGACATGGAAAAAATAAATGAGGATACAATCACATTTCTTCAGTAGGAACTCAAATTTAGTTGCGCTATAACATGGAAGTGAAAAAAATAGCTTCTTCTGTATAAAGTTCTGTTCTTTCTCATGAGCCTCTCAGTCTCTGTGAATAAAAATAAACATATGTAATTAACTCAGAGTGTTTTAAGCCTTTTTGGGAACAAATAATGTACAGCCTCTTTAGGTTTAACACAGTCCCTCTATTTCTTTCCAAGATGGTACCTGAGAATATGAGTAAGGAGCTCACTGGAACTTATGACATTAAGGAAAAGGGACTCGACCAAAGGTCCAGGGTCTCATACCACAGGTCCCATCCCCAGAAGTTCTTTGGCTGCTGACATCTGTGGTTTGTTATCTCATGGTCTAAACTCTCTGAACTTAGATAGGATCCACACTCAACTCTCTTTGGTATGGTAGAACCCTAGGAGTTGCTGTCATGTCCTTCATTTTTCCTTGGACTAGGCTGTCCATACCTCACCCACCCCAAGCCTTTGCTATGGATTACCTCAACTCTGCAGTGGCAATTACCTTAGCAAACCCAAAGTCAGTATCCTTGTCACATGTGATTCAAAGGAGACCTGGAATGAAAACTATATCCTCTCTCTGCCTGACCATACCATTCCATCCGCTTTACTAAGTTAGGTCCATTCTTTGTTGGTAAGGAGTTGTCCTGAAAGCAGTTTTCTCCCAGCATCTCAACACGGGAGGTGGCAAATACCTCTCTACCTGTGGTGTTCCCCTCAGCCTGTATAATACACCTCCTCCCCACTAAAAAGCCAATGACACACACATGTCTGTCCTGCTCCCACCCCTGATTTTGCTATTGTCCCCAAAAACTAAGCAGGAAGGGATGGTCTTGTCAGGCTGACAGTCTGTGGTGGAGGTGTTGTCAATGACTGCTAGAGATCAGAGGAAACAGGCAAGAACCTATAAGCTAAAAATAACCCTAAAAGCATTTATGCTGATAACCTGAAGAATGTAATCAATGTCACTGAATTGTACATGTAGAAACGTTGGTGTATGTTTTGCTGTGTATATTCCCAACAACAATAAATAAATAAAATTTATTAAAAAAAAAAACAAACATTTATGCTGAACTTGTGTTCATTTTCAGAAAAACATCTCCCCCACAGATGAATGATTTTAATATAAAAGAAAGTAAATCAACCAGAAATGATCAGTTAACTGAGCATTGTTCAGTAAGAAAGAAAGCCTTGCTCCCCTTGTGCTTTGAGGATGAACTGAAAAAGTCAAATGCGAAGATAATCAACATTAATTCACCAAAGACAGCAGTTTCTCAAATGGTAATAAAAATATCTACTATTGTTTAGTAAATATGTATATTAAAATTACTTGTGGTAATTACTTATGCTACTTGGGTAGCATAAAGAGTTAAGTGCTTGACTACTAGCTGAAGGTTGGCAGTTCGAACTCACCCAGAGGCACCTTAGAAGATAGGCCTAGCTATCTGCTTCTGAAAGGTCACAGCTTTGAAAACCCTATGTGCAGTTCTATCTGCACACATGGGATTGACATGAGTCAGAATGGACTCCATGGCAACTAATAACATTACTTTTGGGAATCTCCTGTGTAGTCTAGTGACCAGAATCTTTGATAAATCCTTCTTACCTTGTTTCAATATTTTAATGTGACAATATCACCTAAATTCTTAATGCTTATTTAGAACCACTACACCAACATTAGGGATTCCATTTCACTGACTGGAAATTTATGAAGAAAGTTTGATCAAATTTGCTTGACTGTAAAAGAAATATAAAATAAAAATGGTATTTTAACAAAACATGACTAGATCATATGTTTGTTTTGCTGACAATTATTTTAGCTATTTAAACCAGAAAATGCATTCACTAAAGGCCATTTGGTAGCTCATACTCACAAAATCTCTAGTACGGCTAGAAAGAGAATCTGGCTTGAAAGCTATCTAGTCAGGATTAGCCCCCATTACAGCCCCAGATTGTTTCACTGGGGTCCATGCTACTGTCACGGACAACGGTTTATAACTTTGATGCTGACCAGAGGACAATATTTCTAATACTTTTGCCACTGCTGGCCTTCAAAACTGGATATATATTCCATCACCCTCACAAGAATAGTTTTCAGTGCTTCCTTTTTCTGAACTGAAGCTTCTCATGGGTATATCTGATTGGCAGAGCTTGGGTCACATGTTGTTGTTGTTAGGTGCCATCAAGTTGGTTCCAACTCATAGCAACTTTATGTACAACAGAACAAAACACTCCCAGTCCAGAGCCATCCTCACAATCGTTGTTATGCTTGAGCCCATTGTTGCAGCCATTATGTCAATTCATCTCATTGAGGGTCTTCCTCTCTTTTGCTGACCCTCTGCTTTACCAAGCATGATGTCCTTCTCCAGGGACTGGTCCCTTCTGATAACATGTCCAAAGTATGTGAGATGAAGTCTTGCCATTCTTGCTTCTAAGGAGCATTCTGGCTGTACTTCTTCCAACACAGATTTGTTTGTTCTTCAGGCAGTCCATGGTGTATTCAGTATTCTTTGCCAACACCATAATTCAAAGGCGTCAATTCTTCTTCGGTCTTCCTTATTCATTGTCCAGCTTTCACATTGGGTACAAGGCAATTAAAAATGCCATGGTGCATCTTAGTCCTCAAGATGATACTTTTGCTTTAAACACTTGAAAGAGGTCTTTTGCAGCACATTTGCCCTATGTAATACGTCTTTGATTTCTTAATCGCTGCTCCCATGGACATGGATTGTGGATCCAAGTAAAGTTAAATCCTTGACAACATCTTTGTTTTCTCTGTTTATCATGATGTTGCTTACTGGTCCAGTTGTGAGGATTTTTGTTTTCTTCATGTTGAGGTGTAATCCATATGGAAGGCTGTAGTCTTTGATCTTCATCAGTAAGTGCTTGAAGTCCTCTTCACTTTCAGCAAGCAAGGTTGTGTCATCCGCATATACCAGGTTGTTTATGAGACTTCCTCCAGTCCTGATGCCTCATTCTTCTTCAGTAGTCCAGCTTCTTGGATTATTTGCTTGGCATACAGACTGAACAGTGTGGTGAAATGATACTACTCTTACGCACACCTTTCCTGACTTTAAACCACTCAGTATACCCTCGTTCTGTTTGAATGAGTGCCTCTTGGTCTATGTACAGGTTCCTCATGGGCACAATGAAGCGTTCTGGAATTTCCATTCTTTGTAATGTTATCCATAATTTATTATGATCCACACAGTTGAAAACCTTTGCATAATCAATAAAACACAGGTAAACATCTTTCTGGTATTCTCTGCTTTCAGCCAAGATCAGTCTGACATCAGCGATGATATCCCTTGTTCCACATCCTCTTCTGAATCTGGCTTGAATTTCTGGCAGTTCTCCATCGATGTACTGCTGCAAACGCTTTTGAATGATCTTCAGCAATATTTTACTTGCATGTGATATTAATGATGTTGTTCAATAATTTCCTCATTCTTATTGGATCATCTTTCTTTGGAATGGGCATAAATATGGATCTCTTCCAGTTGGTTGGCCAGGTAGCTGTCCTCCAAATTTCTTGGCATAGACGAGTGAGCACCCCTAACCCTGCATCCATCTGTTGAAACATCTCAGTTGGTATTCCACCAATTCCTGGAGCCTTGCTTTTTGCCAATGCTTTCATTGCAGCTTAGGCTTCTTCCTTCAATACCATTGGCTCTTGATCATTTGCTACTTCCTGAAATGATTGAACACTGACTAATTCTTTTCGGTACAGTGACTCTGTGTATTCCTTCCATCTTCTTTTGATGCTTTCTGCATCATTCAATATTTTGCCTATAGAATCCTTCAGTATTGCAACTCAAGGCTCGGATTTTTTCTTCAGTTCTTTCAGCTTGAGAAATGCCGAGCTTGTTCTTCCCTTTTGGTTTTCTATCTCTAGGGTCCTTGTACATTTCAGTACAATACTTTACTTTGTTTCTTGAGCCACCCTTTGAAATCTTCTGTTCAGCTCTTTTACTTTATCATTTCTTCCATTCGCTTCAGCTGCTGTGTGTTCAAGAACTAGTTTCAGAGTCTCTTCTGACATCCATTTTGGTCTTTTCTTCTCTTTCTTCCCTGTCTTTTGCTTTCTTCATGTATAATGTCCTTAATGTCATGCCACAATTTCTCTGGTCTTCAGTCATTAGTGTTCAGTGCCTCAAATCTATTCCTGGGATGGTCTCTAAATTCAGGTGGGATATACTCAAGGTCATATTTTGGCTCTCATGGACTTGTTTTAATTTTCTTCAGCTTCAATTTGAACTTGCATATGAGCAATTTATGGTCTGTTCTGCAGTTGGCCCTGTCCTTGTTCCGACTGATGATATTTTTTCCATCATCTCTTTCCATAGATGTAGTTGATTTCATTCCTGTGTATTCCATCTTGTGAGGTCCATGTGTATAGTAGCCACTTATGTTGTTGAAAAAAGGTATTTGTAATGAAGAAGTCATTAGTCTTGCAAAATTCTATCATAGGATCTCTGGCATCATTTCTATCACCAAGGCCATCTTTTCCAACTACAGATCCTTCTTCTTTGCTTCCGACTTTTACATTCCAATCACCAGTAATTATCAATGCATCTTGATTGTATGTTTGATCAATTTCAGACTGTAGTAGTTGGTAAAAATCTTCAAATTCTTCATCTTTGGCATTAGTGGTTGGTGCATACATTTGAATAATAGTCATATTAACTGGTCTTCCTTGTAGGCATATGGATATTATCCTATCACTGACGGCGTTGTACTTCGGGATAGATATTGAAATGTTCTTTTTGACAGTGAACGTGATGCCATTCCTATTCAATTTGTCATTCCCAGCATAGTAGAACATACGATTGTCCGATTCAAAATAGCCAATACTAGGCCATTTCAGCTCACTAATGCCTAGGATATTGATCTTTATGTGGTCTATTTCATTTTTGATGACTTCCAATTTCCTAGGTTCATACTTTGTACATTCCAAATTCTGATTATTGATGGATGTTTATAGCTGTTTCTTCTCATGTTGAGTCATGCCACATCAGGAAATGACGGTCCCAAAGGCTTTACTCCATCCACATCACTAAGGTTAACTCTACTTTGAGAGGCATCTCTTCCCCGGTTGTACTTTGAGTGTCTTCCAACCTGAGGAGCTCATCTTCTGGCACTATATCAGACAGTGTTCATAAGGTTTTCACTGGCCAGTTTTTTGAGAAGTAAACCACCAGGTCCTTCTTCCTAGTCTGTCTTAGTCTGGAAACTCTGCTGAAACCTGTCCACCATGGTGATCCTGCTCGTATTTGAAATACTGGTGGCATAGCTTCCAGCATCACAACAACACTCAAGCCACCACATGCCTACACCCTAACCTCAAAGGAGGCCGAGAAAGCTAGTTTCTGCCTGTACCTAAAGGTGCATAGACTTGTAAGGTGGAAAATTCCCTAAGCTGCTATACAGATCAAAATATTAAGTGCTGAACTACTAACCAGAAGGTTGGTCGTTTGAACCCACCCAGAGGTGCCTTGGAAGATAGGCAACTAACAGCAACACTGTAGCTAAATGGGCAATACTGACATCACCAACAGATTGCAGAATTAGACCTTTGGTTGTTAGCATTTCATTAATCATAGGCATTAGTATACCTTTTACACTAAGTGCACTAACATACAATTTAAAAATTCTTATTTCATTGATTATATTTTTTAAAGGAACTGTAGTAATCATTGACTTAAAATTTGCAGACTCTGTACTGGTAATATGCATATATGATCAGTTTCTTTGGGGTTCATCTTTTTGGCCTAATGGAAATGTGAGAAACGGTTTAGTGAGTATCTTATACACACGAATCTTGCTATTATTCTGATAAAGATGGTCTATTTTTAAATAAATCTATTACTTTAGTTCATTTATTCTGCAAATATATATTGAGCTCTTTTTATGTGCCAAGTATTGTGCTACGTGTTGGAGCATAATAAATATAACAGTTGTAAAGATGGATTTTAATTTTTTTAATTATTTAGTAGGATATCCAGACTTGGTAATTTTGGCTTGTGATCATCTTCTGATCTTTGGCTCCATCCATTTGTTGATACGTTTTTATTTCTGGAGCATGAGAACCTAGTAACTGCTGAAACAATGCACTGTCCTACCAAGTATCCTATTTCCAATGACAACACCTCAAACATTTCGAAATATATTTATTTAATCACAGCCAGTTTATTTTCAAAAAGGCCTTAAGGAAGCCAAAAGTTCGGATTGCATGCCAAACATCTCTGTAGATTGTTAAGAAGAGAAGGAAGTATGTTACATACAAGTATGTTCTTGTGTGTGTGTTTGAATACCATTATTCATGTTAAATAATTCTATGTAGTCATTTTTAGAATGTTTTACAGTAATTTTATTTTTATGTTTAAAAACATATGTAGCTTTCTTGCATCAATAGACTGAAGACTAAATAAATACTCTTTTCTTTTATTCACAGGAAAAAAATTACACAAATCCCATAATTTTCCATGAGACAAGATATGTACAAATGTTACTGTTGACAAAAAATAAGTTTCCTCTTCATCCTATGGGAAGTGAAAACATTTACCCACACAAAAGAACAAATTTTACTTTAGAAAGAAATTGTGGAGTCCTCAAATCTTTAACTAGTGGTCAATCTATTACTCCTTCCAATCTCAAAAGAACTGTTCCTACGGCATGGAGGAAAAATATACAAACAACACCTTTTGAAGTGAAATGCAGAGTTGTAGAGGATAAACTAAAGAGGAAAAATAATAAGCCGATATTAGAAAATAGAAGTTGGAGTAAACTCCATAATTTCTCACAGACTTTTTCCAGCCTAACAAAAAAATTCGTTGGTTTCCTTG
Organism: Trichechus manatus latirostris; assembly: GCF_000243295.1. NCBI lineage: Eukaryota > Metazoa > Chordata > Mammalia > Sirenia > Trichechidae > Trichechus > Trichechus manatus. The sequence goes on along the minus strand of NW_004443939.1, from coordinate 13,855,571 downwards.
ATAAAACTGTTATTCAAGAAAGGAATACTAAAACAGGCAAATTTGAAAGAATGTTTTCTACCACAAAACCAATGAACTCACACAAATTCAGTGCCTCAACTGTCAAAAGTTGTTCAAAGCCTTTAAAAAATATACTCAAAGTACATAAATTAAACAATATAACACCATTGGATGATTTGTTAAACTTCTCAAGTAAAGCTTAAATGCCTGATAAAGTAAATTCTGTACAGCAATATTAGGAAAACAAGTAGCAAACAATCAAGTTCCAAGATGATAGAAGAAATTCTCGTCCAAGTAGAAATGTTCTAATGGATGGTATAAGAAAGCTAAGCATAGAAACTGAAGTTACAAATAAACCGTGATCTGTTGAAGAACAATGACCATTTTTAGTGAATAATAGGACAAAATTACGAAGTAATTATCAACAAAAGGAACTAGTTCATGAATTTCTACGATCTCAATTAGATTCTTCAATTTATCTACATTCCTACAGTAAAATGTGCTTCAGGACCAAGAATGGCGTAGACTGACTCTGGAAATTTGCTATTAGAAGCCAAATAACAACACCAATAACCTGGTCTGTAACTAAATGTCGCATAAGACAAATGTACCATTGATTTAATGCATGTGCAGTTGATTGAATATCAGCTTTTGGCTTATCATTGGAAAAAAGTATTACATTAGCAATCCATTCAATTAAAAAGGCTTTGTAAAATTTTGAACAGCTTCTTGTTAGTTGATGTTGGAACTTCATTACTATAAAATGCTTTTTCCAAGCACAATTTTAACTTTTTTTCTGAATGGTTAAAAAATTTTAAAAAATAACATCCTAAATAAGCTAAATAGTTTTGTTGGCAAATCCTATAAACTATTGACATTTTTAAACTATATTATTACATTGCTGTTTAACTGTTTCTCGTTAAATTCTCATTAACCCACACAGTATAAAGCCAGAACTCAACTTAGAAACAAGTTGCATTTGAAAAGTTCATTTTGTAATCTATTTGTTTGGAATTCAAAATGTATTTCACATGGAAATTATCTTGGAAGTGATGAATTCCAGTTAACCTGCAAAAGCATATTTTAACTGTTTATCCCATAGAGGTTATGTAAAAAATGGTAAATATATATGCATATATATACACATATATATTTAACACGTACATAGATATAAAACACACACATATGTACGTTTATACATACACACACATAGACATACATATGCAATTCCAATAATTAAAAGAGAAACTGAATAAGAGAAGAATTTTTAAATCTTGACTGTGCTTGGGGAGAAGCATGTTTAATTAAAAGCAATTAAGTTAGGGGAAAGGAGCCCTGGTGGCACAGTGGTTAAGTTCTCAGCTGCTAACCGAAAGGTCAGTGTTTCGAACCCACCAGCCACTCCACACAAGAAAGATGTGGCAGTCTACTTCCATAAAGGTTATAGCCTTGGAAACCTTATGTGGCAGTTCTACTCTGTCCTAAAGGGTCTCTATGAGTCGGAATCTACTCAATGGCAATGGGTTAAGTTAGGGGAAGGCTTTGGGGGTCTTCTGGAAATGTTCAAGAGTGAGGAGGTATAAACTGGCTTGGGTTTCTACTTGAAACATAAGGTTTACTTTATTCTGTGTCACCATTGCTACTCATGGGCAACTCTTCACAAATGGAAGCAGATTTTGGCCCTTAAATAGAATGACAGGAAGACAATGAGGACAGAAGGGGGAAAAGAAGGAGGAAAGCTTTTCCCTTCACATAATTGAGGCTGTGTGGATGAGGGACAAGAAATAGAAAAAGGCTTCAAGAAAAGGTGGTGGGCTCAGATATGTATGGAGAAGAGGAGGAGCACAGAAGTTTTCCTGGCTGTTAACTTTCTTCCGGCTACTGGCTGGGAGGAGTAGAAGCAGCAGCAGCTCAAAGTCATGAAGTCATCTTTCTTTGTTTCAACAAACAACAAGGACTGACCGTCCTGTTCTCTTCTGATTCCTGTTGCTCATTATTCTCCTGTTCTCCCCATCACTGTAAACCAGGACAGTTTCCCTAACTACCCTGCTGGCTCAGAAGATAGAACACAAACTCTTTGTAGGTACTAACAATAAAAATAGTAAGAAATAGAAAATATACTTAATAATATCATAGGTAATGGTGGCAGGTTTTCCTGATACTCAGTATCAGAGAAACAAGCAGGAGTCTTGGAATTGGCAGATATGAGTGAACTTAGGCAAATAACATAAACTATCTGAGCATCAAGTTAGTGTATCCTCAATTTAAGATGGGACAAAAATAGCTTTTATTTTTATTTTATTTTATTTTATTGTTTTAAGGATTAAATAAAGTAATGCCTAGTACCGTGAGCACCACAGGCGTTCAATACAATTTTTCTTCCTACTCCTACCCTTTTCCCTTAAGCCTGCTCTTAAGGTAGATATACCTGCTGAAAAGATAGTCCCAGAAGTCTGTCATTCCTGCTCTTTCTAAATTAAATGCTAAATCTAACTATAGTATTCAGACTTAAACCCAAAGTAGACTTAATTAGAACTGAGGATTTTTGTTTTAGTCATTTTTCGAAGTTTCTGTGAGAGCTTGCGAGCTTTATCCTTTAGGAAGACACTAAAACAACTTAAAAATTCCATTTGACTGAAGGTGCTTCATTAAAGCAGCTGGACAGCTGGGAGTAGTAGATTCTGGAAAGATGGCAACCGAAACTTAGCACCCTTCCCTTCTTTCAAGTTTAATCTCTCATCTCCTCAGGCAAACAGCTGTTGGAATCGTCAAGTAGCAGGGTGCAAAGTTAGACGGGTTCTATTCTGATGCTGAGATCTGAGCATGACCCTGGAGACCAGTCTCAGAGTCATAGAACAATGACAGGAGTTGTGCTGTATCCTTGGACTATGTTGGCCAGTTGGGATCTGTGTCCCTTGCCTCCCCTCACCCAGGGAAATGTTACTTTTGGCCCTGTGTAAGTGTTCCTGGTCTCACTGAACCCCAGGAGGCCAAGAATGAACCATCTGATCTGTGAGAAAACTGAAAAATCAGTGATCCATAAATTTTTCTCCAGATGCTTCATCAAGGGAGCTGAGGTTGGCTTACCTCTATACAACAGCCCACAGTGGATGTCTTAGTTTCCTAGAGCTGCCACAACAACGTATCACAAACTGAGTGGCTTTTAAGAACAGAAATTTATCGCTTCACAGTTTGAAGGCTGGGAGTCTGAGATCAGGGTGTCGACCATGTTGATTTCTTCTGAGACTTTGAGAGAGGGTCTATTACATGCCTCTCTTCTGTTAGCTCCAGGCATTCCTTGGCTTGCAGCTGTGGTGTCACATGGTGTTCTTCCCTCTGTCTCTCTGTCTCTGTGTATCTTCTCCTCTTTTATAAGGACAGCAGTTATATAGGATTAGGACCAACCCTACTCCAATACGACTTCATGTTAACTGATCATATCTTCAAAGATTCTATTTCTTAACAGGGTCACATTCACAGGTACAGGGGTTAAGACTTCAATATTGGAAGACACAATTCAATCCATTACAGTGGGAAAGACCTTTACCTTTCACTATTTAAAAGACTGTGGTCATTAATCCATTGACCAGTTACCATCAAGTCAATTCTGACTCATGGCCACCCCAAGTGTGTCATAGTAGAACTGTGTGCTCCACAGGGTTTTCAATGGCTGATTTTCTAGAAGTAAATCATCAGGTCTTTCTTCCAAGGCATTTCTGGGTGGACCTGAACCTCCAAGGGAGTGCTTTAACAATTTGCACCACCCAGGGACTCCTAAGGTATTGAAGTAAACAGATCTGAGCTTCTCTGAGTCAACTAAGAAACATAACAGTCTAAAGGGGCCCAGTGGTCAGAAAGTGACCTGTCAGGTAAGATATAACAGGAAAAAGGAAACTCTTCATTCATTACCTGATAATGATTAGTAAAATTAGGAGAATCGTCAGAGATTTTGTCCAGAGATGGGGAGGAACAAGTAAACTTAGTAATTTTGCAAGATCAACAGTGAGAAAACATTTTGAAAAGCATAAAGTTGTTTTCTGCTTACCCACTCTACCAAGTCCAGCTTACTCAGTAATCAGCTACAAAATAAACAGAACCCACAAAGCTCCTAGAGGAGACAAAGGATAATTTGATAAGAAAAACAATAACATTTAAAGAAGTTCAAGTGTGCAGCAAACATACACACACATACACACACGCACATAAAGACATTCTGCATGTTAAATTCTTGATTTCCCATCTCAATTGTTCAGTATATGAATTGAAAGAGAGGATGGTCACTGTTGAGACCAAAATTAGTGGCCTAGAAGACCAAGTGGAGGAAACATCTAAAGTCATGAAAATAATGAGAGAAAATATAAGAGATTCGTAGAATAGGTACAGGAGACATACAAACAGTAAGAAGAAAGGAACAATACTTAAGTAATAGATGGAATTATCTCTGAATTAAAAAAAAAAAAAAAAAAAAAACTGATTGAAAAGGCTTACAGAGTCCAGGGAAAGCTGATGAGAAAATTCTAACCAAACCACAAATGAGACAAAACAGTAATGATCAATGTATATTGATAAATAGTTATGTGTAATTACGGTGATACATAAAGCTATACAGAGATATACATATTTTACAGAACTATTTACCAAGATATCAGTCAGGTGTAGGGAAACTACAAGGGATAATGTAGTGCCCCAGAGCTAGTAGCTATCCCAAGCCTACGAGGCTGAAGGGAAGGAGTAATTAGAGGAATCCATATATAGAGAAAAGCATGTGTACCCTCCCATGGCAACACCCCACAGAGGAAGCTGGAGTAATAAGTAGCATAATCTCACCTTTCACTTGCCTTTTTGCACCTATCATGCCTCGTATTGACTGAACTCAGCAAAAGTCAGGGGTTAAGACCAGGCTGGGACTAGAGTGAGGCAAGAGAGATGCCACGGGCACAAAATTTAAGGAGGCACTCACTCTCAGGTTTGTGCAAGTGCAGGGTTGGCCTTGAGAGTCAGCGCCTCTGTGATGGTTAAGGTTGTGTGCCAACCTGGCTGGGCCATGATTCTCAGTGATTTGGCAGTTATGATGTAGTTTGTCAGTTGTATGATGATAGGGTCACTTCCATAATGAGATTTGATATAATGTGATCACTTCCATGATGGGATCTGCTGTTACTAGCCAATCAGTTGGAAAGGAGTTTCTTCGGGAGTGTAGCCTGCATCAAATATAAATGGACATTCTGGAAAGGCTAGCAGGCTTTTGCTCGCTCTGGATCCTGCAGCTGACTCCTGTTGGTCTGACCTCCGGTTCTTGGAACTTGAGCTAGCAGCTTTCCTGCCATTTTGCCACCTGATTTTGGGATTCATCAGTCTTCACAGCCTGTGAGCAAGAGCCCTGCTATCTGACCTGCCAACCTTGTATTCATCAGCCACCGCGGCTATGTGAATCAAGAGAAGCCTCTATCCTGACCCATGGAGTTGGGATATTCCAGACTCTACAACCATGTGAGCCATTTCCTTGATGTAAATCTCTTTATGTAGATATTTATAAGCTTTACTGGTTTTGCTTCTCTAGAGAATCCAGCCTAAGACAGCCTCCTAAAAATCTGTGCCCTAGGTATTTCTCTTGCCTCACCCTAGTTCCAACCCTGGGTTAAGAGATGTAATCTATAGAAGTCAACCTTCCAGAGCACAGAGCATAGTAATGAGTAAATCTGAGAGTCAGTTGGAAGGTATTTAGCAAAAATTGTTAGGAAGTTCTTCCTTATAGTAAGTTAAAAATCTGTGGCTTCCACTGCACCCACTTGATCCATTGCATCTGATACAGGAACAATACCTGACCAAGTTAGATTCCTTCTAAGTATAATTTTCAAAAAGTTGAAAAGCATGACTCTCATAAAAATATAAAACGAACACGTCAAACATTTCATTCAACTTGTTGATTAATAAGGAAAGAGTAAGATGTTAAAACTAGTTCAAAGGAAAATGATGACAACGATTTATATAGTCACGGCAGTCAAAAGAATGCTAAAATTAATATGCTAATAAATACTTAGGCCATAGGGCAATAAACTGTAAAATTTGGGTTATCTTTTCTACTGGAGGGAAATCAGTTGAATGTCTACAGATAAAATTCACTTGCATTGCTATGGATAAGAATCATTTGCATTACTATTGGTTTCCTACAAGTTAACCTCTACCCCTAAATTGAAAGTCAGTCAAAGATGCACACTCTTATAGAATTAATTAATCCATTGAGGATCCTTTAGACAATTCCTAGCACTCCACTGAAAAGGCACACAAAATCTCCTTTTTCATTTCCAAGTACTGGATATATATATGTATTTAATGGAGCCCTGGTGGTGCAGTGGTAAAGTGCTCAGCTGTTAACTAAAAGGTTGGCGGTTCAAACCCACCAGCCCATCCATGGGAGAAAGATGTAGCAGTCTGCTTCCATAAAGATTTACAGCCTTGGAAATCCTATAGGGTCGCTATTAGTCAGAATTGACTCGATAGCAGTGGGTTTTTATGTACATTTAACGTTTCTTCTTCCTGAAAGCCATTCATTTATTTAAAGACACCGTAAATATCTCATTTTTTCCAGGAGTCAGGTACCCAGAATTAGATACAGGTGTGGTCTGAGCTGGACGGTGTTCTATTCCGGTACTTAAAGGGAAAATCAAAACCAGTTATTATTAAAGCTGAGGGGATAGTATTAAATGTAAATCCTATTTGCCACTTACTTGACTCTAAAGAAAATCTTCATTATGTATTTTCTTTGCCCAGAAAAGAGGTAGGACTGTGCATTTATGAACTGTAGCAGCAGTATAACAACAAGAAAGAGACAAAGGACTGGTCAGGCAAGTAGTACACAATGGTAAAGATTCCAAAGTGACATTTAGTTTGTCAACATGCCTAGAGAGTTAATAATTAATTTAATCCAACTACTACACTTTTGTGTGAGCAATAAGTCCAGAATCAAAATATGGGCTATCTGTTTCAGATATTAACTACATATGTTTAGTGCCAACAATCGGTAACTAGATGCCTCTAAAGACAGTTCTATTTCATTTTTTTTCCTTGTTTTTTTCTCTCAGCATCCTTACTGTCTTGCCCTTTTCCTGTTTTCTTTCGTAGATTTGCTTAGACTTCAGAGGTTAAAAGGATCTTGATGATTTTCTAGAACAGAGCTGTCCAATAGAATGTTCTTCAATTATGGATATGTTCTATGCTGTTCAGTATGCTAGCTGCTGGCCTCACTGTGCCTATTGAGCACTTAAAATAGTTCTAGGGTAAAGTTTCTCAACCTTGACACTACTGACATTTTGGGCCGAATAATTCTTTGTTATGGGAGGCTTCTCTGTGGCGTTGTAGGGTGTTTAACAGAACCCCTCTATTGTAACAACCAGAATGTCTCCTGACATTGTCACATGTCTTCTGGAAGGCAAAATCACCTCTGGTTGAGAACCTGGTCTAAGGTGACTGGGGAACTGAATTTTAATTTTAATTAATTAAAATTTAAATTAAAATAGTCGTATATAGTTAGTGGCTACTGTACTGGAGAGTACAGTGCAACCCAGACTGTATCTATTCTTCCTCCTCATTCCCATCTAATGCTCAAATTTCCCTAACATGTTTTTGAAGTTTCTAGTTTCCTTGCCTGTCTGCTACTGGTTGCAAAAAAAAAGCCTTTTAAAAAGAATTTCCTGTACCCCCATCATTGTTCTCCCTTTCACTTCTCCCTATTCCCCAGTCCTTTGAACTTATTCTTCACTCTCCAGCCTACCCCCACGCCCCCGCCAAAAAATAAATAAATAAATAAAACCCTGTTGCTATGGAGTCCATTCTAGCTACTTATGGCAACCCTGTGTGTCCCATTCTCCAGTCTGGGTCTCCCTGATTCCAAGTCTATCATCTCTCTAATCTCATTTGCTTTTTTTTTTGAACTTTTACTGTTTTAAAATGTGCGTAACAAAACATTTGTCATTTCAACCATTTTTTTAAATAGTGCTTTAAGTGAAAGTTTACAATTCAAGTTAGTTTCTCATACAAAAATTTATGCACACATTGTTATGTGACCCTAGTTGCTCTCCCTATACTATGACAGCTCACTCTTCCTTTCTACTCCGGATTTCCTGTGTCCATTCAGCCAGCTCCTGACCCTCTTTGCTTTCTCATTTCATCTCTGGACAGGAGCTGCCTATTTAGTCTCATGTATCTACTTGAACTAAGAAGCACACTCTTCACGAGTATTGTTTTATGTCCCATAGTCCAGTCTAATCTTTGAAGAGTTGGCCTTGGGGATGGTTTTAGTTTTGGGCTAACAGAGAGTCTGGGGGCCGTGTCTTCCAGGGTCCCTCCAGTCTCAGTCAAACCATTAAGTCTGGTCTTTTTACTGGAATTTGAGTTCTGCACCCCACCTTTCTCCTGCTCCGTCAGGGACTCCTTGTTGTGTTCCCTGTCAGGGCGGTCATTGGTGGTAGCCAGGCACCATCTAGTTCCTCTGGTCTCAGGCTGATGAAGTCTCTGGTTTATGTGGCCTTTCTGTCTCTTGGGATGCTACTTCCCTTGTATCTTTGGTATTCTTCATTCTCCTTTTCTCCAGGCAGGTTGGGACCAATTGATGCATCTTAGATGGCTGCTTTCTAGCTTTTAAGACCCCAGACGCCACTCAACAAATTGGGATGCAGAACATTTTCTTAATAAATTTTGTTATGCCAATTGACCTAGATGTCCCCTGAAAGCATGGTCCTCAGATCTCCGCCCCTGCTACTCTGTCCCTCAAAGTGTTTGGTTATATTCAGGAAATTTCTTAGCTGTTGGCATTTTAACCATTTTTAAGTGTACAATTCAGTAACATTAATTACATTCACCCTAAACAGAAACTCAGTACTCCTTAAGCTATAATCTCTCCCGGTGATTTGTTTGCATGGTAAATTTTGAGAAGCACCACTCTAAGCCATACTCCAACCCTGTGTCTCCCCTACCATCAATATTCCTTTTTCCCACTCCTAGATTTTTTCACTCATTCATTTAGGACATGTTACGTAGTGTATCAAGCACTGCACCAGGTGCTGGAGATGTAACAGTGAGTAAGACTGACAAGGGGCCTACCCTAAGAATCTTATAGTCTAGGGCAATGGTTCTCAAACTGTTAGCACATCAGAATTACTTGGAGAGCTTGCTAAAACAAAGATTGCTGGACCCCACCCCAGAGACCACACTTTGAGGGCCACTGGTCTAGAACAACGTTCCCCAAACTTGAGAATGCATGTTGGAAGTTTGCTTAAAATGCAGATTTCTTGGCCCTATCCCAGAGATTTTGATTTAATAGGCCTGGGATGTGTGGGCCCAGGAATGTACACTTTTAGCAAGCTCCACAGGTGATTCTAATCCAAGTGTTCTCTGGGACACACTTTCAGAAATGTTGGTCTAATGGGTTGCCAATATTGCTGAGGTAATACATCCACCATGCTGAGTAGGTCCATGTAGATTCATCCTATTTAACTTCAATCCTGTTCTCCCAGCCTTCAGCAATCTTCTCATTTAACTACTGTTGACTTCCCCTTACAGACTCCACAGGAGCTGTTTCAAACTCTCCCACTCTGCTCAAACTCCTGATCTCACCCTGCCCGCCATCCAGGAGCAAGAGGAAAGCAAAATCAGTTGCAGCTGTTACATGAGAGTACTTCTTGTAACTGATGTTTACTTAAAATCTCCAGTTCCCGTGTAAGTAACCAGGGCGTATTGGTCACCTTTGAATCCATGCTGTGAGAAATTCAAAGTGGGGTTACTTTTCAGTGTAGTAAAAAGAACATTGGACGGAGATACAAGAGGCCAGGCCAGGGGAGGATGACCTGGTAAGCAAGGTAAGCAGGGCTTACTTGCGCTTACTTAATAATCTATAGTAAACAATTTCACATGGGCTTCACTACAGAGATCACATTGATTCACATGAGTTTCACACAAAAGATGTGAACAAGAAGATTTAACAACAAGCACAGCACAGGCACTGACCAGCCTGAACAAACTGTACAGCTGGAATAAAACATCACTCCTAGACTTATTCCTTTGGTTGCTAGGTTGTGGGGATGTGTGGGGGATTTCGGAAGGAGGGGCTAGTGTAACCATGGCAGAAAGCCAAGTCTTGGGGGACCTGGGGATGGTATTGTTTACCACTTTGTATAGAAATATTTCAATATTCTAACTACAGGGTTGCTACCGAATATCAACCCTAAGTAGAATAAATGAGGCAATGTGGACATACAGCTATGTGATTATCAACTACACTGGCCTTTCCAGAGTCACCAGAAGACCGCTTCGATGCCACCTATGGTACTATTAAAGGAGCAAGGGGTGGAAACTCACCTTTATCACGTCCTCGTTGCCAGCCACTTTCATGGCACTTCCTGTCTAATGCTAACCACCCAGAGTTAGGTCAGACCTCATCCGTGGCAACTCTGGTCCAGGTCATGGAGTACCAGCCATAGGCTCAGGAGTCTACACAACTCTCTACATTAAGACTAGCCACCCCCCATCCCCCTAATCCCCTGGGGCCAGGTCACAAGCTAAAAGGACTCTGTCCTTCATCAACCTCTCATACAGTCTTCTGAGATCACCAGCTACCAGAGCTGGTGTCTTCACAAGTTAAGACTCTGTTCTGCCAGCCACTGATGCTCATTTTCCCCTGTGGGTTAGTTAATTCCCTATAACATCTTACAAAATTCACGGAGACTATTACCCGTACTTAAGGAGTCCTGGTAGTGCAGTGGTTAAGAACTCAGCTGCTAACTGAAAGATGAGCAGTTTGAACCCACCAGCAGTTCTGTGAGAGAAAGATGTGGCAGACTTCCATAAAGGTTACAGGTTTGGAAACTCTATGGGACAGTTCCACTCTGTCCTATAGGGTTGCTTTGATTCAGAATTGACTCGATAGCAATGAGTTTTTTTTTTTTTTTAATTACCTGTATTCGAGGAGCCCTAGTGGTGCAACGGTTAAGTTCTCAGCTGACAACTCACCCAGTCTGACCTCTACCTCATAGGGATCAGCTTTAGGCTGATCCTGATTCTCATCCCTCCTCATGAAGTTAGGCAGCTTCTGATGCTACTAGATTATAGTACCTCATTTTGTATTCTTAATTTTGCATTCTTTTTCTTAAAGAGGGCTCATAAAAGCTTCAGGGCTAATAAAACCTGGATTTGCCTCTGCTCATGAAGCTAATATTTTATTGGGAGAAGAAAGACAATAAACAAATATAAAATAGTCAAGAGGTGGCAAAGCTAAGAAGAAATATGAGGTAGGGTTAGAGGACAAACAGCCCAGGAAGTGTGATATTTTAGATAGGATGATCAAACAAGACCATTTTTTAAAAAAATCATTTTTTACATAACTAAACTATAGATTTTATTTGGATTTTACCAGTCTTTCCACTAATGCCCCATTTCTGTTCCAGGTTTCAAGCTGGGATACCACATTCCATTTAGTCATCATGTCTTTTACGCGTCCTCTGATCTGTGACAGTTTTTCAGACTTTGTTTTTTTATGACCTTAAGAGTTTTGAAGAGTACTAGTCAAGTATTTCGTACAACTGTCCCTCAACTTGGGTTTCTTTGATGTTTTCATATGATTAGATTGGGGTTATGGATTTTGGGGAAGAACACTGCAAAAGTGAAATGACTTTCTAATCACATCATATCAGGGAGTAAAGTTAAGAACATAGCTTATTACAGGTTATATTAACCTTGATCACTTGGCTAAGGTGGCATCTGCTAGGTTTCTCCACTGTAAAGTTACTGTGTGTGTGTGTGTTTTCCTTTTCCATACGCCATTCATTAGAAGCAAGTCACTAGGTCCAGCTACACTCAAGGAGATGAGAATTAAGCCTCTACTACTTGAGAGAGGAATATCAAGAATTTGTGAACATATATTCTAACAGATGTGTGGTAGTTTGTCTAATTGTGGTCTTAATTTACATTTCCCTAAAGACAAATGATGTTGAGCACATTTTCATGTGTTTATTTGCCAACCATATATCTTCTTGGTGAAGTGTCTGTTTAGATCTTTGTCCATTTTTAATTGGGGTGTTTGTTTCTTATTGTTGAGTTGTAAGAGTTCTTTATATATTCTGGGTATAAGCTTTTTATTAAATATGTGATTTGTAAATATTTTTCTGTGGCTTTTTCATTCTCTTAACATTGTTTTTGCTGAACAAAGTTTTTAAGTTTGATAAAATCCAAATTACCAACTGTCATGGACTGAATTATGTCCCCCCAAAAATGTGTGTATCAGTTTGGCTGGGCCATGATTCCTGGTATGGTGTGATTTTCCTATATGTTGTGAATCCTGCCTCTGTGATGTTAATGAGGGAGGATAGGCGGCAGTTGCGTTAGTGAGGCAGGACACGATCTAGATCTACAAGATTGGATTGTGTCCTGAGGCAATCTCTTGAGATATAAAAGATGGAGGTGAGCAGAGAGATAGGGGGACCTCATACCACCAAGAAAGTAGTGCCAGGAGCAGAGCATGTCCTTTGGACTTGGGGTCCCTGCGCGGAGAAGCTCCTAGTCTGGGGGAATGCTGATGAGAAGAAGGCCTACAGAGACAGAAAGGCTTTCCCTGGAGCTGATGCCCTGAATTTGGACTTCTTAGCCTACCTTACTGTGAATAAATAAATTTCTCTTTGTTAAAGCCATCCGCTTGTGGTACTTCTGTTGTGGCAGCACTAGATGACTAAGACACCAATGTTTTATTTTATGGAATGCGCTTTTGATATTGTATGTAAAAACCCATTACCATACCCAAGCTCACACAGATTTTCTTTTCTTTTATTTTTTTTAAGAAGCTTTACAGTTTTAGGTTTTCTTTTTAAATCTATGATCATTTTGAGTTAAATTTTGTATAAGGTGTGAGGTGGGTGTTGAGGCTTTTTTGTTTTTTTTTGCAAATGGACCTCCAGTTGTGCTTTAATTGGTGTCTTAGTCATCTAGTGCTGCTATAACAGAAACACCACAAGTGGATGGTTTTAACAAAGAGAAGTTTATTTCCCCACAGTTAAAGTAGGCTAAAAGTCCAAATGCAAGGCGTCAGCTCCAGGGGAAGGCTTTTTCTCTCTGTTGGCCTTCTTCTCTTCAGTGTTCCCCCGGACTAGGAGCTTCTCTGCCCAGGGACGCCGGTACAAAGGAAGCGCTCTGCTCCCGGTACTGCTTTCTTGATGGTATGAGGTCCCCCACTCTCTGCTTGCTTTCCTTTCCTTTTATCTCTTGAGAGATAAAAGGTGGTGCAGGCCACACCCCAGGGAAACTCCCTTTACACTGGAGGTGACCTGGGTAATGGTGGTGTTACAATCCCACCCTAATCCTCTTTAACATAAAATTACAATCGTAAAATGTAGGCCAACAACACAATTCTGGGAATCATGGCCCAGCCAATTAGATACACACATTTTTGGGGGGACATAATTCAAACCATGAAAATTGGGTAGTGTGGATTATCCAACTTTGTTCTTCTTTTTCATAATTGTTTTGGACATTCCAGCTACTTTGCCTTTGCATTTAAATTTTAGAATCAGTTTGTTGATATCTACAAAAAAAAAAGCTTGCTGAAATTTTGATAGGAATTATGTTAAACCTATAGATAAGTTTGGAGAGAACTGACATCTTAACAATACTGACTTTTCCAATCTATAAACACAGTACAGCTCTCCATTGATTCTTTACTTTCTTTCATCAGTGCTGAGAAGACTGCTTTGATAAGATAAAGTGACGTTTGAATTAAGACCTGAATAAAATGAGAGGGTGAACCATGAGGGTATTTGGAGGAATAGAATTCTAGGCAAAGAGCACAGTAAGGGCAAAGACACTGAGGTGCAGTGTGCTTGCAGTGTACTACGAACAGCAAGAAGGCCACTGTGGCTGGAGTGGAGTGAGGTGGGGTAGAAAGGGGTAGAAGATGAAATCACAGAGATAGCAAGAAACCAGTTTATGTAAGGTCTTCTAGGCCACTGTAACGCTTTGGATTTTATTGAGAGTGAGATGGGAAGTCTTTGGAGGGTTTTGAGCAGAAGAGTGGCATCTGAATTATTTTTTAAAAGGTTACTCTCGGTGCTTTCAGAACAAAGGATTGACAGGGAAAAGTGAAGCAAGGACAGAAGCAGAGAAACCATGGAGGAGACAATTACAGTATTTCATCAAGAGAAGATGGTAGCTTAGACTAGGATGCTAGTTGAGGAAGTAATAAATGTTGGAATATGGATATATTTTAAAGATAGAGCTGATGGGATTTGCTGAAGGTTAGAAGTGGGCTGTGAGAGAGAGAAGTCAAAGGTGACTCCAAGTTTTCTGGTCTAAGCAACTGGAAGAATAGTGAGTTGGAAAAGGCTATGGGAGGAGAAAATTTGGAAGGTGTTTACCTAATTTAGAAAGGGCACGTGGGGACATTTGTGATTCAGTGGTATAAGCCTCGCCATCTATATGGGAGACCAGGGTTCAATTCCTGGCCAATGCATCTCATGTGCAGCCACCACCCATCTGTCAGTGGACACTTGCATGTTGCTATAATGCTGAAGATGTTTCAGTAGAGCTTCCAGACTAAGACAAACTAGGAAGAAAGTCCTGGTGATCTAGTTCTGAAAATCAGGCAATGAAAACTCTATGGACCAAAATGGTCCAATCCACAACCAACTCTGGAGAGGGAGCAGGACCAAGCAGCATTTTGTTCAGTTGTGCATGGGGTCGCAGTGAGAAAGGAGCCAACTCGACAGCAGCTGAAAACATCAACAAGGCAAGGTCAAAAAAGATGCTTTATAAAACCTTTATGCGCCATTGGATTTTAAGCACAGAATCTAAGAATTTGAAGCCTGTGTTCTGAGTACTGAGCCCTGGTGGTGAAGTGGTTAACAGCTCGGCTGCTAACCAAAAGGTCAGCAGTTTGAAACCACCAGCTGCTCCTTGGAAACCTTACGAGGCAGTTCTACTCTGTCCTATAGGGTTGCTATGAGTCAGAATCAAACTTGATGGCAACGGGTTTGTTTTGGTTTGGGTTACATTCCAATAGCAACTATCTGGGGTAAATAATAGCCTGTGCATTATTGCCTGAACATGAATGGCTGGGGGAAGGGTACAGACAGAAGATGTACTTCAGGAGCATGTAGAAAGGGCTGTTATCTGAGTCTAGGGGTAGGGAAGGCCTCACTGAAGATTACCTATTTTGTTTGAGACTTAAAGGAAGTAGCCAGAGGAGGGAGGTGAGATTGTGGGAGATGGGAGATTAATCTACAAGTCAGAGTGATGTGCAGGTACAAAGATCCAGAAACGAGAGAATGTATTCGAGCAACTAAAGAAATCATGTATGAGAAGAGCAGGGGGAGCCAAAAGGGGTGTTGTGAAATTAGGCAAGAGATAGATTTTATCCTGATAATCGGATCCTCAGTTTTACAAATCAGTGGCTGCTGTTTAGAAAATAAATTGGAGGGGGACAGTAATCTAGGCCTTAAGATTAGTTAGGATGCCATTGCAGTAGTCTTGAGAAGGGGTGAGGTGTGACAGTCTGTTCCAACTTGAGAGATATTTAGGAGCTTGTATATGGCAGGTGAGAAGAGAGAGGCATTGAGGATGGCTGCTAGGTTTCTAAGGTACTAAAACAGGTGTACCAGTTACTAAGTTAGCATCTCTCAGCTCCAACCTACCTTTCTATATTTAACTGTGTGAAGCTGGTGTTTATAGTCTGTAAACCAGATTTCTGCTTTGCCATAGGTGGCACTAGACTGAGACTACAAGGCTGGAGGAGAAAGAAGGAAATGCCCCTTCTTGACTTCCTGCTATTGGCCATCACCCCAGCAATGCTTCTTCACTCCGGCATCAGCAGGTCCTTCCCATAGCAGCAGTTAAATGCAGTTTTCAATTTTTCTCACATTCGCAGAACCAGCCTCATCACACCTCCTCAGAGCCAACAGCATCAACTAGCTGGTGCTCCTTCTTCAAAGATCTGGATCCCACATCTATGGGATGTTTTTTCTGTATTCAGAAATCCCAGTATCACATAGCTGATTAATGTAATTGCTGTCAGTAAGTTGTACACTTGTGAAAAGTTGAATTGGCAAAAGTTGTGTGATATATATAACAACGGGGGAAAAATAGCTGCTGAGGCTGCTTATGTACAACCAAACACCTCACGGAATTTGGCTCCTTGGTTTGGTTGTTTAGGGTCATGGTTTCATGGGACATTCCAGTTAATTGGCCTAATAACATGTTTAGTGCTTCTGTTCTGTCTACTAGTTCGTTATATAGTGCCTGGGGTCTTAAAAGCTTGCAAGTGGCTGTTCCAGGTAAAACAATTGGTCTCTATTTACCTGAAGCAACAGAGGAAGAAGGAGAGTCAGGAATAGGAGGAGAAAATGGAATGCTAATTGCCTCCATGAACAACTGTCTGCTTTGTCATGAGACCAGAAGAACTGGAGAGTATCTGGTTACCATTACTGAATGTTTTGATCAAAGATTCTATAGAAGACTCCTGATCAACAAGGGGAAGATGCAGAACAGAATTTCAAATTCCCATGGAATCCATACTTTCTGGAGCCGTGGAGGCCGGATGAAACCCTAAACTATTGCCCTGAGATAATCTTTAAACTTTAAACCAAAAATATCCCCTGAAGTCTTCTTAAACAATAGTTTAGCTTAACTAGAAAATAATGTCTGCCTTGAGTGTTGTGCTCTTTCGTGATCTACCCGCATGGGATCAAACTGACAACGGCAACTGGAAAGACTAGATAGGAAACTTAAGGGACAGTGAATTTATGTTAATGGGGGAGGAACAACAGAGAAAAGGAGAGTGAGAATGGTTGCACAATTTGAAGAACGTAATCAGTGTTACTGAATTGTAGATGCAGAATATGTTGAATTGGTGTATGTTTTGCTGTGTATACTCTCCATAATAAAAATAAAATAAATTCTAAATAAATAAATAAATAAATAAATAAATCCCAGTATCAGTCAGGAAGCATCTCCTCCTCAGAGGGCTGAGTTTTAGCTCTTGGGGCCCTTCCTCTAAGTTCTAGTAATTCTATGATCTTCCCTTTGTTCTGTCTGTTCTTCTTGCAGTTGCTACCTCCATGATACCTTAGAGTGTTGTTGTTTTAATCCTTTATTTAGCTAGTTTAGAATTCTTTGTACTACATTTTCTTTGTTCAAATAATCAGTGTGGTTTACATCCCTGACTCTATCCTGATTGATACAGAAATTGCTATTAGGAGTGATCCCAGGAAACAGACCCTAAACAATGGGATTTGGAGATTGGTTTGACTGTGTCCTTGGGCTTGAATGCAGTGCTGAACTCCTTGCTAATAGAAAATGAATGCTGGTACCCATGTCATGCAGAAGCATCATGATGAATTAAATTATCACCTGTAGTTGGTTGTGATGAAGTGCTAACTGAAGCAAGTGCCTTGTGGGTTCACATGCTTACTGCACTTGACTGTTACAGCAGTAATAATGAGTATGAGGACTAGGTGGGGTAGATTCTCCTGAGTTGACAAAAGCACTTACAGGAAGAATATAACAAGCTCAGGTCCTTACACTCTCTGCTCAAGTCTTATCAGAGAACCAGCAAAATCCTATGGTAGTCTTAAAAGAATTTATTTCTTCTAGCCACTGGGACAATATTGCTAAAAATTAACAAAATTTAATTGTTCAGGTTGCAAAACTACTGCATCAGTTGAATTCATTCACTGCCCTGCCAAGTCTCTTATGTTAAAGCTAGGAAAATGATTGGAAAGGAGACAGACCCTAAAACTTAGAGTTGGGGACACATCTGGTTCGATTTAGAATTTTGAACTCCCATCAGTTTGAGCATCCTCTAACAGTGGAAGCAACCTATCCTCCTGTGTCTGAGGAAATTAGCCTTCTCTTGCTTGCAAACTCTACCCACTAAACCCATAACTAGCGTCAGATATCAGCATATTCCAGGGGAACAAGTACAAAGTCTAACCCAGGAAGAAACAGCTTTAAGATTTTCCTAATTTATGCCTGCATAAACCTGGGGAATATGTATTGAAATGGATTTTAAGGAAGATGGAGTCTAACCCTGGACTGGGCCAAATGTATTGACATGGGTGCACTTACCAGAGGTTCTGGATATAATGTATTAATTAGCTCATGCAGGTAGAAATGTTCTAACAATTTAGTATCAGTTGATTGCAACTTGGATTCAACTGTGGCCTTGGTTTAATGAGGATGAGATGGCAGAACTTCCCCTGGATAATGTGGAGGAAGGAATCCAAAGATTTAGGGAGATAGGAATGTTGAAGTGTATTTATCATGAGTAACCTGCACACCCATCCCTCAACTACATCCTTGAGAGAGAATCCAGAGGACACTCTCAACACCAACACCTTGTGAAATACATTTGTGAGCTTAAGCCAGGTATGATAGTGGGAAATCTCACTATTGAGTTGGGCTCCCCAATTTAATAGTAATGATAGAAGTCTTGGAGTAGCAGAGGCCAAGTGGCAGTGCTTAACCACCAAAGACAAGGTGGGGTGTGTTTACTGTAAAAGGAAAGCAGCAACAATGTGGTAATAAGAATGCTTTGACCTGAGAGATCTTTGGCAGTGACTAACTGATTATGACATCCCTAAGACTAAAATAAATAGGCTGCCTACTGAAATGATGCTTAATCTATATAACAGGAAAACCCATGTCTGATGGCCAAAAACCTGACCTGAAATTTTGAAATGGACAGTCATGTCTCTCATTCAGTTTCCAGACCATAAGCCAATTAACAGACTCAGAACCTCTTCAATTGAAGGGAAATCAGGTCTCCTTGAGGAAGGCCTTATCACTGCTACAAGTATATATCTTCCTTCAAGTCTTCCTCAAAGGGACCTGTGAACATTTATTAGAATAACTGTGTACTGAGGAGAAAGGAATATCCAGACCTTTTGGGATTATCATACACTAGCTAACTGACACTAATTCCTGGGCACCCATATCACTGTGGTCTACAAGTAATAGTGGGGGCCTATGTGGATCTGGTGATAATTGGCATCTTAGCTCATGTTTGAATCAACTCAACGACAGCTAACAACAAGCCCAAGTTTGAAACACAGTGGGCCCAGTAAGTCTGCAGACCCAATCTAGTTATTTCCCCAGTTCTTGAATGCATAATTGGAATATGTTTAGACATAGTGTTGTTAGTTGCCAGCTCTGACTCATAGAGAGGTTACATATAACAGAATGAAACATTGTCATGTTCATGATTGTTGGCTATTGTGTCAATTCATCTCATTAAGGGTTTCCCTCATTTTTTTGGCCCTCTACTTTACCGAATGATGTCCTTTTCTAGTGATTGGTATTCCCGGAAGATGTGTTCAAAGTAAAGTGAATCAAAGTCTTGCCATCTTTGCTTCTAAGGAACATTCTGGGTGTATTTCTTCTAAGATTCATTGGTTTGTTCTTCTGTCAGTCCATGACATTCAGTATTCTTTGCCAACACCATACTTCAAATGCATCAATTCTTCTGTCTTCCCTTTTTTCATTATCCAACTTTCACATGGATATGAGGTGACTGAAAAGACTGTGGCTTGGGTCAGGCACACTTTAGTCATTAAAGTGACATCTTTGCTTTTTAAAACTTTAAAGAAGTCTTTTTCAGCGGATTTGCCCAGTGCATTATGTTGTTTTATTTCTTGACTGTTGCTTCCGTGGACATTGATTGTCAATCCAAGTAGAATGAAATCTTTGACAACTCCAATTTCTTCTCCATTTATCAGGATTTGTTTATCAGTCGAGTTGTGAGGACTTCTATTTTCTTTACACTCAGGTGTAATCCATATTTAAGTCTGGTAGACCCTGACTGATACTATAGGGAACAATGGAGGAGAAGCAGGTTGCTGGGGTTGAGGGGATAAAGATGAGTTTAGTTTTCGGTATGTGTTGAGGTGTCTGAGTCATCCATGTGGAGATGTTCAGGAGAGAGTTGAATATACTAATTTGGACTTTAAGAGAACAACAGTGGTGTAGACTTGGGAAGTGCTGACAAAATACATCATAATTGAAGCTATGGAATGGGATGAAATTATTTAATGAGAATATATAGGATATATACAGTGAGAATATATAGACTTTGCCCTGAGGAATACGAAACTTTAAAGATCTGGCAGAAGAGCAGGAACTAGCAAAGGAGAATGAGAAGGAGCAGCCAGAAAACCAGGAGTTCTAGAGAATGTAGGGTCACAGAAGTCAAGGGAGGAAAGTGGAGCTAAAGGAAGGGAGAGGATCAACAGTGTTAAATGCTGTAGAATGGTCAAGCAAGAGAAGGACTGAGAGTGTCCACTTGGTTTAGTTCCATGAAGGTCATTGGTGACTTAGGGGTGAGCAGTTTCAGTGGAGCTGAGGGGTAAAACTAGTTTGCTATGGATTGAAGAGTGATTGGGAGTGGTAAAAGAGATAGCAGAGCTATGGTGAACAGATGGATAGTGAGGTCAATTCACTGAGATCTTTCCAGATAGTGTAGATTTGCACTTCAATGAGATTATTTAAATGCAGTCTTTCTAATCTTGTAAAACTTTTAGATATGTTTCAATTTTTTCTCAATTTTATCAAATAATATGTAAATCCCCATATATAATTATGTGATCAATATTACTGAGGTTAGGAACTAGTCCTGAAAGTCTAAGTACATAAAATATGGGAAAGAGCAAAACACTTTTAAGATACTGTGTTTATCTTTATGGGCATCAGTGAGAATGCTTGACTCCATTAGACTACACAGCATTTTACTGAAGGTCAATGTTGTTGTTGATAGGTGCCATCGAGTTGGTTCCAACTCACAGCAACCCTATGTACAACAGAATGAAACACTGCCTGGTCCAACACCATCCTCACAATCATTGTTATGTGTGAGCCCATTTTAGCAGCCACTGTGTTAATCCATCTTGTTGAGGGTCTTCTTTTTCATTGACCCTCGCTTTACCAAGCATGATGTCCTTCTCTAGGGACTGATCCCTTCTGATAACATGTCCAAAGTATCTGAGACATAATCTTGCTATTCTTGCTTCTAAGAAGCGTTGTTTGTACTTCTTCCAAGACAAATTTGTTCGTTCTTTTGGCAGTCCCTGATATAGTCAATATTCTTCACCAATATCACATTTCAAAGGTGTCAATTCTTCTTTGATCTTCCTTAGTCATTGTCCAGCTTTCGCGTGCATATGAGGCAATTGAAAACACTATGGCTTGGGTCAGGCACACCTTATTCTTCAAGGTGACATCTCTGCTTTTCAATACTTTAAAGAGGTCTTTTGCAGCAGGTCAATAGCAAACAATTATTGGTCTTGAAAGCATCCAACCCACTTCTTGGCTTGTAGTAGGTCTTAATAAATATTTGTTAATCGATAATATAATCATGCTGAGAAAAACAGTAGTGCCTGGATCAGTACATTTAAGAGATTATTTTCATTTTGGATAATTGCAATCAGTTTATTGCAGAAATGTGTACTTAGCATTTCACACCTCCAGAGTAGTGAGTACTTGAACTATTACCTAGCCTCCTTCAGTGATATCCATTGGTATCATCTGATTTTATAAAACCCAACCCCATTGCTGTCTAGTCAATTCCGACTCATAGTGACCCTATAGGACAGAGTAGAACTGCCCCATAGGGTTTCCAAGGCTGTAAATCTTTAAGGAAGCAGATTGCCACATCTTTCCGCTGCTGAGCAGCTGGTGGGTTTGAACCACCGGCCTTTTGGTTAGCAGCCAAGTACTTTAACCACTGTGCCACAAGGGCTCTATGGCTTAATAAAAGAGGGTTTTGTTTTCATACAGGGTAGTGGAAACATAAAATTAGTACAACTTTCTTGGAGAGCAATTTGTTATTTCTATTAAAAAATTTTTTTTAAAGTCTTTAAACAATTACACTTCTAGAACTTAGAGCTATACCTGTACAAGTACACAAAGCTGAATGGACAAGAGTATTTAAAGCAGCATTTCTTACAAACATGGAAAAACTGGAGACAACTTAAGTGAATATAGGAAAGGTTACAAGAATTATGATGCATCTAACTAATGGAACACTCTGCAGCCATTGAAAAGAATGAGGTAGTGTTCTACCTGCTACCATAGAAAAACCTCCAAGGAATAGTAAGCAGAAAGAGAAGGGTGATATAATAATTATTATTATTATAAAAACTTATAAAGTGTTTATTATGTTGTAAGCATTTTACATTAACTTTATTTATAATACAACCCTATGAAGTGAGTACTACTGTTATCCCCATTTTACAAAAGCAGAAACTGAAGGACAGTAATGTCACGTTACTTGCCCAAGGTTACAAAACGAGTCAGAGGCAGTGTCTGGCTTTAGGATCAGTGTTCTTACCCAGTTCTATTCCAGGTGTGTTAAAAAAAAAAAAAAAAAAAGTAAAAATACACATGGGTAGAAATAAATTAGTATGTGCACAAAAAATGGTTCTAAGCATAGCCTCCAAACTGTTACCAGCTGCTTTCTCTGGAGTGGTTTAGAGGAAGAGGAACATCAGAAAATACTTTTTACATGATACAAGATATTTTTTTTTTTTTGCTTGTTTGCTTTTGTTATGGAGGCTTTATTGCTTTTAAAACAATAAAATTTTATGTACAAAAGAAATGTCTCAAAACATAACATCCAGTTATTTTTCTTCTGCTGCTAGCAGCCAATGAAGAAACTTAGCCATTTTCATCCTTGTTATAGTTATATTATTTATTGTTTCATTCAACAAAAACATCTAAGTATGCTAGGTGTCCCTGCCTGTCCCTGTCCTTAAAAAGCTCACCATCTAGTGGAAGAGACTGACATATAAACATTAATTCCAAAGCCTCTATAAAGGGGATGTACAAAGATGGATTAGGAGGGACACAAAGGAGAGATGGCAATCTGTGGAACGCAGGGAGGGCACTGTGAAGGAAGGCAGGCTGCCTAGAGAGGAGGTAATGTTTTCCCTAAATACTGAAGAAAGAGTAAGAGCTCTTCAGGAAGACAGAGGAAGGGAGGGAGAGAAAAAGCATTCTAGATGGAGGGCATAACGGGAATAAAGACACAGAAGCATGAATCCAAATGGTTCTTGTCGGGGCTTGGTGACTGGGCGTAGAGTTAGCTGCAGCTCAGATATGATAGACAGGCGCCTTCGAGTTGACACAAGGGCAACAAAAACATTGCTCGGTCGTACATCATCCTCACGTCACCAGCATGTTCCAGTCCATCGTTGTAGCTATTGTGCCAACCCATCTGAGGTTCTCCTTTGCCCTTGCTGGCTTTCTACTTCACCAAGCATGATATCCTCTTCCAGTAATTGATCCTTCCTGATGACGTCTCCAAAACAAGTGAGTTGGATAATGTTCTGTTGTGATCCATAAGGTTTTCCTCGGCTAACTTTTGGAAGTAGACAACCAGGCCTTTCTTCCTACTCTGTCTCAGTCTGGAAGCTCTGCTGAAACCTGTCCACCATGACTAAGCCTGCTGAAATACTGGTGGCATAGCTTCCAGTATCACAGCAACATGCAAGCCACTATAGTAGGACAAACTGACAGAGCTGCAGCTTAGGGAGGGAAATGTGAAGAGTGACCCTGGAGATGTAAGCAGGAGCCACATCACCCAGGACTTTGTAGACCATGTTAAAAACTTCACCCTGTGTGCTAGTTTTTCCTAGGGCATGTTAGAACACAAGTGTTCTAACCCAAAAGACATAGATTAAGCATTTAGAGAAATAATTTAAAATTCTTTTTCTTTCTTGCTGTTAAAATTCTATATGATGCCATTTCTTTGCTTAAACTGACAATGATTTGTTTCTGCTATATAAAGTTGTTGTTGTTAGGTGCCATGGAGTTGGTTTTTACTCATAGGGACCCTACGTACAACAGAACCAAACACTGCCCAGCCCAATGCCATCCTCACATTTTTATGCTTGAGCCCATTGTTGAAACCACAGTGTCCATCCATCTTGTAGAGGGTAGGGTCTTCCTCGTTTTTGCTGACCCTCTATTTTACTAAGCATGATATCCTTTTCCAGGGACTGGTCCCACCTGATAACATGTCCAAAGTACGTTAGACAAAATCTCTCCATCCTTGCTTCTAATGAGCATTCTGGCTATACTTCTTCAAGACAGATTTGTTTGTTCTTCTGGCAGTCCATGGTATTATATAATACCATTATAAGTCTATGGTATTATATAATAATGGGTATTATTTAAGGAAAACTTGTTCTGTGGTATCTTAACATTCACAGCGATAAGGAGATCCATGCTCAGAGAGGTCAACTAATTGGCCCAAGAGCACACAACTAACCGGGGGCATTTCTAGAAATCTTAGAACTGAAACTCAAGTGTCTTTTAGACTCTACCACACCTTGCTCTTTCACCTATCCCACGCAGCTTCTTATCTTGCTATTGTTGATCCACATCTGAAACTTTTGAAGGGCTTCGACCCCCTACAAGAGAGACCAACAGAGCGTTCAAAATAAGTCCAGAGGCAACACACCGTGTTAACTACTCAGCCAGGCACCTGGTACCCGGTGGAGAGACTGTATTTTGTTGCGGCAGTTATCTGGAGAATACGGGCTCCCTGCTTCGGTGCAGCGCCCCCCTCCGCAGTACGCGCACCGCGGAGAGACCCAGCACGTGCACGCGCACAGGCGTGAGGCCGCAGCGTCGTGCCGTGGCTGTTCTTTGCAGCCCCGGAGCCCTGGTGCCTTGAGTGGTTCCTCCCGGGGTCTTCTACTCCTACGCCACGGACCCAGGGTTGCCGGTCGCCCTTCTCCAGGCCCTCTCCAACCCCTGCCTAGACCAAGTAGAAGCGCGGCCCCTACCCTCTGACCCCACGTTGCACAATGCCCGAGCCGAGCCTCCGGGGGTGTGAACCCCGGCGTCCCTGCCCCTGGGCGGGTACGGGCGGCGGCGGTGCGGGGAGCGGAGGCAGCAAGCGCGCAGCCGGCTCAGTCTACCCTCCCCCGGCGCCGCCAATCCCACGGGAGCCGCCGCAGCAGGCCCCGAGTCGCTAGGCCCCTCAGCCAGGCCCGCCCGCCGCTCCTCACAGGCCGCCGCCGCAGCCATGGCGGAAGTTCATAGACGTCAGCATGCTCGGGTTAAAGGAGAAGCCCCCGCGAAATCCTCCACACACAGAGATGAGGAGGAGCTGGGGATGGCGTCGGCCGAAACGCTGACTGTGTTCCTGAAGCTGCTGGCCGCCGGCTTTTACGGCGTGAGCTCCTTCTTCATCGTGGTGGTGAACAAGAGCGTGCTTACCAACTACAGGTAGGGCCGAGGCGGCCGAGGCCGCGGAGGAGGAGCGGGAGGCGGCGGCGGGGCGCTGGCTCCGTGGACTTTGGCTGCCAAAGTTGAAGATGAACAAAGTTGGGCGGGAGCTGGGGAGGGCGGGCAGTTGACGCGCGCGGCCGGGAGCGGTGGCCCGGGCCGGCCCGGAGCGGTGGCCGGGGGCGGCCCGGGCGGCGGAGCTGGATTGGGGCGAGGGTCCGGCTCCCTCCGCGGAGCTCGGGCCGGACGCGTTCCGGCAGCCCCTGCGGTGCCCGTCTTGCAGCGCCTCTAAAACCCAGCCGTTCGGAGTGATGGAGCAAAGTTGCTTCGTGACTTTTTGGTCCCTATGCATGCAAGACGGGGAGGAGAACGAGGGATGCCCTCCGTCCTCTTAGATCGGGGTCTGGGACTTCTTAGATCGGCGTCTGGGACTTCTTAGATCGGGGTCTGGGACTTCAGTGGTTCCCCGCGTTCGCTGACAGCCTTGGGGATGTGCGCATCCTCACGCCCATTTACAGTTATTAGGTTGCTGTCACTGGGACTCTAAGACAAAAGTATTTTTTTAAGTGTGAAACCCTTGAGGAGATCTGTATCTTAACTTCTTGAAAAATCTGTTGCCTGCAGTCGACTGAAATTGTAAAATCAGACAAGATGAGACAAGTGGCTGCCCACGGCTACAAAATCAGCGGGGTTGCCCGCCAATCGGCAAGAATTTTTCTCACAAGATTTTCTTTCATTTGGATAAACTGCAACGTTAGTGTGAATGGTATCAAAAATACATTTAAGGTTGCCAATTCGCAAAGTGAATTCACAGGACTACGTTTGGGTTTGCTGACTCTGTGCTCTTTTTTTCTTTCCCGTTTTTGTAGATTTCCCTCCTCACTATGTGTTGGACTTGGCCAGGTTGGTTGGACTCTTCAGCATTACGTGGTTTATGTTGTTGGAACTTGTGTGTGTGTCTTTGTATGTGGAACAGTGAATCTGTGTTCTTTATTTACAGATGGTGGCCACGGTGGCAGTTCTGTCGGTGGGAAAGGCGCTCAGAGTAGTCAAGTTTCCTGACTTTGACAGAAATGTACCTCAAAAGGTAAAATAAATAAATAAATTTACAGTCACACTTTATATTGTAAAAATAAATTATTATATGTATTTTTTTATCAGTTCTTTGCATACTTAAAAATTGCAGCCTTGAAATCGCCCAATCAAGAGTGGGTGTAATGGAGGTAAAAAATAATACATTTTAAAGAAGTCCCACACTCTTTAAAATTAAGAATAAAATAAACGAGGACGCTTGTGCTTTGTTTTCAGTTAATGCACACTTGTTGGGAGTACAACAGTTTTACAGTTTCTACTTTAATCTAGCCAGTGTATCCTGGATTTATTATTCTTTGGGTTTATTTTCATATTTTTCCGCCTGCCTCTGCTTGATTCCACATGAAGATGAAATGCCTTTCCTTTTTCTGCTGACATTAGAAGCATGGGCTAATGCAGTATCATATATTAAAGCAGGGCTTTGTACTGGTTTCTTCTGGTTCGAATCCCTGCTGACAATTTGCATTTCTAACAAGTTCCAAGGTGATGCTAATGCTGCTGGTTAGGGACCAATTCTGAGAACCACTAGTAGAGCAGTGGTTCTCAAAATTTATGTATAAGAATCACCTAGGGTTTTTGTTAAAATGTAGATTCTGATTCAGTTTATCTGGGATGGAAATGCAAATTCTCTGCAGAGGTTCGAACTGGTTCAAAGCCCGGTTTTAAAGCAAATGATGTTTCTGTCCCACATGATTTGATCATCTTCATATTTCTGTTTCTTTTCGCCCTTCCCTTCCTCCAGCTCTCTTTCTGTTGTAGTAAAGCTGTTTATCCAAGAAGAGTTCATGTTGTTTGGATGCTTCATGGGGGCCAAAATTGTGTATGAAAGTGAATCATTGTGTTAAGTGGAAGGAATTTGATTGTATAAACAAAACTGTTTGTTTGAAAGGACCTTGTTTTAGCTGTCTTTATTACTGAGTTTTGTTATCCCTTTTTAAATTTTTCTAGACGTTTCCACTACCTCTACTATATTTTGGGAACCAAATCACGGGACTGTTCAGCACAAAGAAACTGAAGTATGGATAACTTTATTTTACTAGTGAGGTGTTAATGTATTCTTAAAACTGTATTTGAATGTAAAATAATTAACATATTTTTATCGATTCTGAATTAAATGAAAGGACCTGGGAGGCTTTTATTACTAAAGAATGAAGAGGGCACCAAGGGTTTTAGTTTAAACTCTTTAAGTATAAGGAGAATGAGGAGTTTTGTTTGTCTTGGGTTTTTTTTTCTCCCGCTTTGCTGATAAGATAAAATCCTGCCTTGGTTGGTCTTAAAATGCTATAAAACAATGTAATAGGAGATTTGTGTTGTTTTCCAGATGTTTTGTAATGAAGGATATAGGCTATGCTTCCAGGATTTCAATTCTTTAATACAATTCATAAATATTATATTTTAGGTAAATTCTACACAGCAAAATCAGAGGGTAGGCATGAGAACTTTTGCAGTTTTTCCTTTTAACATGAAGTAGTTAAAGTCATCTGGAACCCTGATATGAATATGATTAATATCTTTATACGTGGCAGTACAACTATGTTGTTGTTTGCTGCGTTCAAGTCGATTACGACTCATGGCTACTCCATGTGTGCAGAGTAGACTGCTCTATAGTATTTTCAAGACTGTGACCTTTCAGAAGCAGATGGCCAGGCCTGTCTTCTGAGGTGCCTCTAGGTGGGTTAGAACTGCCAGTCTTTAGGTAGTAGTTGAGCGCTTACCAGTTTGTGCCACCCAGGGACTCCAGTGTAACTATGTTGTTTTGTTGTTGTTTGGCGGTGTGGAGTCGATTCTGACTTATCACGACCCCATGTGACAGAGAAGAACTGCCCCGTAAGGTTTTCTTGGCTGTAGTCTTTGTGGAAGCAGATTGCTGGGTCTCGGAGGGCTTGAATCACTAACCTTTTGGTTAGCAGCGGAGTGCTTAACCTTTGCACCATGACAACACTGTCTTATTACCCTAAACCAAAAAAAACCAAACCCATTGCCGTCGAGTTGATTCTGACTCATAGCGACCCTATAGGACAGAGTAGAACTGCCCCGTAGAGTTTCCAAGGAGTGCCTGGTGGATTCAAACTGCCAGCATTTTGGTTAGCAGTCATGCCACCAGGGTTTCCTTTATTACCCTACAACCTCCCAATTCCTGTTCTCCACTTAAGGAATGTACTGTGTATTGGGTGGGCGTGCTATTGAAACTTCACATATAAGGAAACCATTTGCAAGAATCCTTTGGCTCCATCACTTCCACAAAAGCTAATGCCCTGGCATACTGGATAATTACAAAACAGTGTGGAGATCTCTGAGGATCTCTGGGGATCATTTCCTCTTCCTTCAGACCCAGTAAACCTGACAGAATGACCAAGATGATATCTCCTGGGAGAGAAGTGTTTTAAGAAAGTCAAATTTATCATGAGTGGGTCATCGTCTTCCATCTCATTACCCTTTTGGAAAGAAATGCAAGCTGCTGCAAAGTGCAGCTTGTGTAGAATTTGCTCTTTTTCATGCATTGTCATCCATCCATCCATCCATCCGTACATTCAATCGTTCAAACCCTGTCTTTGCCACTTCAAGACTGTGACTTTGAACTGTACAAGGATCTTCCTGTTCTCTGGGAGAGATAAGGTATATTCAGAAATTACGTATTGCAAGCATCTGTATGTTTGATTATTACAAGAAAAACACAGTAGGAATTTAGAGGAAGACAAAATTACTTCTACAAAAGGAAAACCAAGGAATGTTTCAAGGGGTAATATTTTTGTAGATGTTGTTTAGGAGTTTGGGAAGGGAGATCAGTCCAGTGGGGAAAGGAGGAAGAGAATTTTTTCTGTTAAAGACTAACATGCTCACAGTTCCAGGGTATTTGCATAATTAGCCAGATAAATTAAAAAATGGGTATTATCAGTCTGTGGTGATACATGTGTAATCTCTACCATTTTATAGTTTGATTTTTCTCACTTGTAGTTTTATAAAAGCAATCTTTTTAGGCTTTCAGATAGGAATTATGTCTAGACAGATGCAAGTTTAATTACAGTTTAATCAGCGTGGAATTTCCATTATAGAAGGAAGGAATTAGCATTATTTTAAAATGCAAATTTGGAGAAACTTAGTTTAAAAAAATAGTTAAACTTTATTTTACCTAATTATCTTTTCTTTGCAGCTTGCCAATGTTTACAGTTCTGAGAAGGTTCTCTATCCTGTTTACAATGTTTGCTGAAGGAGTTTTACTCAAGTGAGTTACATTTCTAATACATCTAGTCTTTAAATGACTTTAATCACTTTGAAAATGTGCCCAGCATGTATTGGATACTGAAATTATTTGTCTTATTTCTACTTCAGTTTTTGAGAAGGTTAAGCACCGTTCTCCTTTGCTGTAGAAATTGATACGTGGGAGCAGTAGTTGGGAAGACCGTGAATTGGAGCTTGGAAATCTATCTGAACATTGATGTATTTTCTAGAATTCCTATACCTACTGCTGCCATTGGGTGAAGCCAGGTCAAAATTATAGGTGTAGGTTTTACATAGTGTTTATATCTTGGCTTATTTTACTGCAGATGTGTGTGTTCTTTTCCAACTTAAAGAAATTGTGATTTATAAAAATTCAAACTAACTTACAATAATTGTAAGAATAATAAGTGTGGATATAGTTATATAAACAAAATGAGCTTTTGCTTCATCAGAGGGGTTCTTTTAAATATCTAGTTCCTTGGAAGCATTTAAAATATTGCTTATACCTTTTTTAAGGAAGTATCACTTATATATTTTGAGTATTTTTGGGTAATTTAAAAAAAATTTTTTATTTTGTTGTTGTTTATCACTTATATTTTATTGTCTATGTTGTAAAATGAGTGTCTGGGTAACCAAATCCATATATGTATGTTATATATATGTGTGTGTGTGTGTGTGTGTGTGTGTGTGTGTACATATGTATATTTAATTATTTTATAGGAAGACTTTTTCTTGGGGCATCAAGATGACTGTATTTGCAATGATTATTGGCGCCTTTGTAGCTGCCAGGTAAGGTGTTGTCCCATATAAAACCTATGATAGTACATTTGAAATTATCAGTAATTATTGATAATATGTTATCAGTCAATAAAAAATTATTTATAGCCTAAGTAAAACCATATCTTTGAAAAGCATCCAGAGGCTTTTGGAAAGGTTATATCTTTTTGAGTATATTAAGATCAGGCTGGCACAATTCAGATTTTTGGGATTCTTAAAAGCTAAATGCATGGAATTTAGGATTTGTTACTATCCTCTACTTATTGAGAACTTACCATGTGCCACATTATGTTCAGCATTTGATACACACTCTTTGTGTATATTTTTCACAGTAACTCTTAAGTATGATTTTCCTATTTTGTAGTTGAGAAAACTAAAGCTTAAGTTCAAAAACTTGCTCAGGGTCCCATAGCTAACAAATAGCAGAGCTAGAATTTGAATCTACACCTTATTCCGGTGGTAATAAGC
This sequence comes from Trichechus manatus latirostris, assembly GCF_000243295.1. Classification (NCBI taxonomy): domain Eukaryota; kingdom Metazoa; phylum Chordata; class Mammalia; order Sirenia; family Trichechidae; genus Trichechus; species Trichechus manatus. Next base: position 13,824,755 of record NW_004443939.1, on the reverse strand, counting down.
CTAGGTGCTTTTATAAACACTGCAGTGCTCTTTTAGTTTGTCTGCTGCTAAAGGAAATAATTTCTGCTTTTCTGTGAGGTGAGGCAAATGACAATGAGTCATTTGCCATGTGGATTATTCAATGGTAACATTGCTTTATTTGGCCTCACTTAAAATATATCACAAATGCCCTAACTTTATTCTGCTAGAATACTAAATATTACATTACTAAAGCTTTTTCCATTTTTCTTAAGTTTTAGTTTTAAAATGTATGGGAAAATGTATACCCAATGACTCAAAATTAAAATGATTGCCGAAAACCTTCTATCTACAACATCTTACTCAGTCCAGGGCATGCATATATGAATTATGCTTGACATGTATTTTCCATCTGGGAGTTCCAGTATGCTTCTTGGATTGAATCATTTACCTTTATCACATCCCTGTGGTATTGTTGCCATTGAGTTGATTCTGAATCATAGTGACCCTATAGGACAGAGTAGAACTGCCCCTTAGGGTTTCCATGGAGCATCTGGTGGATTTGAACTGCTGAGCTTTTAGTTAGCAGCAGAGCTCTTAACCACTGCACCACCAGGGCTTTCCCTGTGGTACAGGCGACAGGAAATATCTTAAGTCAAATTCTTTTCAACCCTAAATCTCCAAGTGAGATTTTATCCTAAATAAAAGAGAATGGCATAATTGGATATTAGAATTTACTTATATAACTGTAAATTGTATACGTTTTATTGTCTCTTTGGGGAGAAATTTTATACTAGCCTCATACTTTTCTTTCTAGAGGTGCCCTACCAGTCTTTGAAACATTTGCTTGAAGCTGATGAGGTCTAAAATTGAACCAAACAGGGACTCCTCAGGGCTTACTCTGGCTTGCAAAAAGTTTCTGAGGAGGAGAGCTATTTGCACCAGCTTCATCTGTTTAGAACCTTTTACTTGGGAAAAAGATTGGGAGGAATCTGAAGTTAGTCAGAGCATTGTCAGGTAATGGTTGCTTGGGGAGGGAGGTGTGCATTAGACTCCTGTTACTGTTGCCTTCAAGTTCCATTCTGACTCATAGTGACCCTATAGAACAGAGTAGAACTGCCTCATAAGGTTTCTGAGGCTCTAATCTTTACGGAAACAGACTGCCACATCTTTCTCCCAAAGGGCAGCTGGTGGGTTTGAACAGCTGACCTTCCACTTAGCAGTCAAGCGCTTAACCACTGGACCACCAGGGCTCCTTGTACGTTAGGCTGGTCCTGCCAAAAGCTGCAGTGGCATAGACTTCTCAGAAGTCTAGGTTCCATCTAGTTTAGTTACAGGTGTATAGTATCTCTTCAGAATTACACACTGTGGGGCCACTATTTTAGCTAGAGTGCTAGCGCATGCTGGAGGCATACTGTTTTTTAGGATTTCATTTATTCTGATAAACTTACTGTGCTCTATTCTTGTTCCTGGTGTCTACTAGCTACCAGAAATTTCCTGTTTTCCCCAAATCCACTAGTTACACCTCATAAATTATTGAGCAGTTATTTAAGTATTTGTGTTCCTACTGTGTACTTAGACATTGTTCTAGTTTGATGTCAGAGCTGACCATGGTCCACCCTTTGGAAATTCTACTCAGTGAGCCGACCACCCCTGCAAGATAGTGGAACCATTTGTGTGAATCTTTGGAAAATGACATGTTAACAACTTCATCCTTGTCTGTGAAATTGAGATCTGATGCTTTCTGCCTACTTCACAGATGTACTGTAATTGTAAATTTGGTTGCTTGTTTTGTGTTTGAATTCAGAGCAGTATGCTGTTAACTGAATTGATTGATTATTGCTAATGATGTGTTTAACTTTTAGTCCTTATTTCTGAAGAATCCTTTATTGTATGAAATTGCAAACTGAACAGGAATCAAGAAATATAGTAGCTGATAAAATGCCTGATATTCACTTTCCTAGATAAGAATGTGTTCTTGTAAATATTATGCTTTGGACATATTTAAAATTAAATGCGTGTTCTTTAAATGTAAGTTGTTATTAAAGTGTTGCTCATGTTTTACAGCTCCGACTTGGCATTTGATCTGGAAGGATATGTTTTTATCCTGATAAATGATGTCTTGACAGCAGCAAATGGTGCATACGTAAAACAAAAATTAGATTCAAAAGTAGGTAGTAGTCCAAAGCTTCTCTAACAGATGTTTACTGATGTTGGGAATAGTAATGTCTGTTCATCAGGGAAAAAGCTGGGAATAAAGAAAAATGCTTAGGAGGAGTGGGAAAGACATGGGGTCTCTCTGAGGGTAAAAATACCTATAGTTTGGTGCTCATGTAAGGAACTTTATTTTTTAATTAATTAGTAATTAGATTTTATTGCTGACTTTTCTGGAAGGGACTGGGTGAATATTGCTCAGAGAGGGCCAGCAAATATAAGAGGTGTTCATTGGAGAATTGGGTGAGGAAGAGCAATATGTGGAAGCCCTGGGACAGACTTGAGGGGAAATGTTGGAGGGGGCTGCAAAACAAGGATGGCCTTTGTGTATCTGTGCTACAGATAATGGGAAACATTAAGTAGCATCAGGATCTCTTTGTCAGGAGCAACACTGGGCTCCCTGGCCTAGATCTCATACACATGAACTTTGTATACCCAGCTCTTTACCCTCAACTGGCAGCATGTACACAAAGGCTTTACAAGGTATTTTTTGTTTGTTTACTGTATACTTTGAATATGTTGTTGTTGTGTGCCGTTGAGTTGAAATTTTATTTTTAGATCAATCCAGACTTTCAGAAAGCTGAATATTTGAGCCACATTGCATTTACTATATTTTATTATGAGATTATATGACTGTAAGAGACGACTATATGAAACTCAGCTTTATGTAGCCATTGAGTTGTTATTGAAGACTTTGTCCTTTACATTATAATGTACCCTATGTGAGGACCCACATGAGATATGAATCTTAGATGTCACCATAGTTTTTCCTGAGCAGTTGGTGTATTTTTATCTCACAGTTAAATCTTTTAACAGACCGTAGTGTTATCTTACTTTCCTGCCCGTATTTTCTTTTCAGTCAGATGATCTAATCAGCTTGTTTTTTTTTAGTCTGCTCTGTTATATGTACAGTATTTCTGAAACTACTTCAGGTCCTTTTTTGGTGCTCAGACTCATAAATAAATACAAAGGCCCTACCTACTTGATAGCAGCATTAGTTAATATCCAGTTGTGTGGTATTTGTGTGGGACAGTCTTGGGTAAGGGCTTTGCCTTGTCCTCCAAAAAAGAATCATGGATTTCCTGGCCCTCCCAATAGCTTTTAAAATCCTCAGAGAATGTCTTTTTGAATATCCTTTAAGAACTAGGGACAGCGTAGATCTGTTTCAAACAAATTTTCTTTAAATATACCTTTTATGTCTTCCATCTATTTTCCCTGATGGCTGTGTATGATTATTGCATTTTAATGGAAGTATTTTACTTCCAGAAGAGCCCTTTAATTCTTCACTCAGAAATGACTTCCAGCTTATTTGTACTAGTTAGAATTGTTAAGCTTATGAGCTGCTTTTCCTAGTCCATGGTTTAGAAGCAGCAACTAGAAGGTAGAATTCTACTTAGATGCAGAGAGGCTTACCAGCAGTAAAAAAGGAGAGGTAACAAGAGAAACAGGAAAACTATAAAAGACAGAAGTACTTACAAAAATTATGCAGAGGCTGTTAAATAGCAGTAAGGGCGGCACTGTGTTAGAACACAATACAGCAATGCATGTTGATGATGATGCTCCTAAAATCAAATTGTACTTTGAGAACTCTGTTTAAGAAGGCCTAGAGAAAGATATTCAAAACAGTTAAAATGTAAGGAGAAAAAACAAAAAACTTTGGTGTTTAAACTTTTGCATTTGTGAGTTATCCGGACGTGTTGTACATGTGTATGCATGTATCTTCTGCTTCCTGGATGACTTGCACTAACCCTTTTGCTTCTGCCAGATGAGCACCTGTTGTTAGAGGTTGTGTCCTACTATGGCTTTTCCTGATTCAAATGTATTGCTGTCTCAGAAATAAGGCACATCTTTTCATCGATTCTTGTGGTCACCATAAGCAGTCAGTTATTTGATTTATCCTGGAGGCAGTATGGCCACACTGAGATGCTTTTAATAAATAAGGAGTTTTACTGCCTGTAATTTTGGAAGTCCTTGTCATCTTGGTCCTTTGAGGATGAGTCGTGGCATAAAGACTTAGTCACTGTATTTCAGACCTGATGCAGCTGTTGAATTTAAAACATTTTTAGCTTATCTTTAAAAAAAAACCACACAAGTAATACAAATTTATGACAGAAGTAGAAAACATAGATAAGAAAAAAGAAGAAAATAAAACCTTCCCTTTACCCTACCATCAATGAGAAGCACTGTTTAGGTGGATATGCTTTTTTGTAGGTTTGAGTGCCTGTGTGTGTACACACACACAATATCTAAAATTTTAAAGAGGAATGATATATTTTCTAAGCTCTATTTTTCACTCAGTACTGTTTCATGAATAGCTTTCCATGTCTGTCAGCATTATTAAACATTTTTAGTGGCTGTGTGATTTTTTTTTTTTTTTTTTTGTATGGCTGCTCATAGTTTAATCAGCTAGTTTTTCTGTTGTTGGCTATTTGTTTCCAGTATTTCAAAGCTCCTTTTGAGAAGGTAGTTTGACCTTTTTATTACCATCAGTGATCTTTTAAGTCACAGAAGTTAGGTAGACATTATACCCCTATTCTCACCACTCTCCACCCCATGCCCCCACCCCCATTTTCCATTGCCTGTTTTCTGTTGGATGTCCTGGAAGTGTGTGAATCAAGGTAGGCCCTGATTTCCCATAGGCTCCCTGTGTTTGCGAAGATGTTGTTGTCCTTCATTGCTCCCCAGTAGCTGGGGGAACAGGTAATCATAGTGTGTTTTGGGAGATTAGCTGTAGTAATCTAAATCTCCATTGTATCTCACATACACATTTTCAGAAATACTTCACTGGGAAGTTATGCCTATCTTTGTTGGTCTAGGTTTGAGTCTGTGTGTCTGAATCTGTCCATCCATCTTTCTTAAATGGCACTCTTATCGTTCTGCAAAAACCAAGGCTAATTTGATGACTCTGGATTCAGTTCTGGAAAGAGAAGGGCTTCGGGGATGTATACCTATAAATAAGTGCATATGTGTTTAAAATAATTTCTTCCCTAGTTGCTGTTTTGAGGAAGCCAGTTGATGTCATTTTTATTTCTCTGATCTTAAGCACTTGAATTTGTCTCAGATAAGTTTAAAATCTTTTTTTAAGGTTACTCTCTTTTCCTTTTTGTCTTCTGAAAACTTAGATTATTTATTAATGTTTTCAAAACTTTTGGTGATTTTCTGTGTGTGTTCCGAGGAAGGGGTGTGTGTGTGTTGAGGGTGGTATAGGGTTGTGTATTGAATATACTGTGGACTGCCATAAGAATGGGCAAATCTGTCTTGGAAGAAGTACAGCCGGAATGCTCCTTGGAAGCGAGGATGGTGGACTTTGTCTCACATACTTTGGACATGTTATCAGGAGGGATCAGTCCCTGGAGAAGGACATCATGCTTGGTAAAGTAGAGGGTCAGC
>NW_004443939.1:13795875-13819093 GCF_000243295.1 Trichechus manatus latirostris | reverse complement strand
ACATCATGCTTGGTAAAGTAGAGGGTCAGCGAAAAAGAGGAAGACCCTCAATGAGATGGATTGACACAGTGGCTGCAACAATGGGCTCAAGCATAGCAACCAAACGATTGTGAGGATGGCAATGTTTTGTTCTGTTGTACATAGGGTTGTTATGAGTCGGAGTCGACTCAATGGCACCTAACAACAATAACAACATAGATTGTGTGTATCTATCTGAAAGGGCCAAGTAAAACACCTAATATTTCCTGTCCTAGGAGCTGGGAAAATATGGTCTGCTCTATTACAATGCACTGTTCATGATTCTGCCCACACTGGCCATTGCATATTTCACAGGAGATGCACAAAAGGTAAGACTGTGTAATTATGGTTTAATGGTTTATGTTAATGAATTGCATTATGATTCATGACCAAATACTGAGAGTTTGCTTTTTAGCTTGCTAATGTCATGCTAACCTTTTTTCTTGGCATAAGTATTGGATAGTACTAAAATGGCTCAGAATAGCTCTGACTGTCAATATAAAAATAGTGCATGTCAGCTAGTGTCCTTTTCTTATGTGCCAGAAGGATAGAGGAAGGGAATTTTTACATTTCTCCTAAGCTACAAAATAGATATAGTAGAAAACTCTCCTTGAGAAACAAAAAATCCTGAATAGTGAAATTCTTCATACCCTAAACAAAATGCTAGGCTTCATGAGAAGCTTTGTGTTTTGATGTACAGTTGTCATCCTGGCTTACATCCCAAGCTGTCGCTGTCACCGCCGCCACCACCCCCCGTCCCCTGCCCCGGAGATATTTAGCACTTTGTGGTCACTTAACCATATAAATAGCAGTTAATATAATAGTTTATCCATTTTCTACAATATTTAGCTATATAAATCCAGAATAGAGGAGTAATGAAATCTAGAGAAGAATTTTCCTCCAAAACAAGCTGACATTCATAGGAAAAAAGTAACACCATATTGTTAAAATTCACAGAATTTTGCAAACTAAATGGAAATCCAGACTTCTGCCAAGGATTTCTGTGCCAGGATTCCTTCTAATGATTCCCTTGGCTAGTAACTTCTTGAGAATAAATGTGTTGGTTATTCATTCTAATTACAGTGACAGTTCCCACAAATCAGTGGGAGCCAAAATAAAAGGTTTTTGAAAGCAATTATACTGTTAAAAAAAATTATTCTTGGAATCAAAGGCAGAAGGAGAAGACTGCTTATAAAGTTGTTATTTTTTTTATCAAGAACTATTTCTTTTAAAGAATTGGCACAGATCATCTTGAATGTAGACATAAATGTTTTAATGAACTGTAACCAGGCCTCCAGCAGGCCTAAAAATGGCCCCAAAGTAGAAGATGGAGCTATTGCTCTGACTAATAAGAAGTGTTGAATAAGTATTTTATGGCTATGAAAGAATAGGAACAGAAACCAACTAAGTGGTTAAAATGATTAAGCACCTGACTACTAACCGAAGGGTTAGTGGTTTGACTCTACTCAGAAGTGCCTTGGAAGAAAGGCCTGGTGATCTGCTTCCAAGATCACAGCCATTGAAAATCCTATGGAGCAGTTCTACTCTGCAACACATGGATCACAGTGAGTCGGAATTGATGGCAAAGGGTTGTGTGGTGTTTTTTTTTGGTTAGTCACTATATGTATGTATATATATATTTGGTTAGTCACTAAATGTGTGTGTGGGTGTGTATATATATATATATATATGTATATATATATACACACACACACACATATTGTATAATGGAGTCCTCGTAATAGCTGTAGTTTACCAATGTGGAAAGTTTGAATTTTCTCTGTTTTATCAATGTGGAAATGGAGGTTCAGAGAGACTAAGTAACATGCCCAAGGCTATATAGTTGGTGGGTGGTAGAGTCAGGTTTTACGTAAATCCAAGCCTGACTCCAAAGGCCGTGGTCTTTCACAGTGTTCTGCCTTTTTTAGCAGACTTTGGCAGAAGAGCCACCCACTTTCAAATTTGGGGCATATATGTGACAAGATATCAGCCTCTTCATGGTTTCAAATCTTGAGGCCAATCTGTACATGAGAAAGTAGGATTAATGTGGGTAGGTACTAAGGATTTAGCAAAGATGGAGTTTTCATTAAGTTGAAACTTTGACTGGAAACTTGTAGCTACTTGAAAGAAGGAGACATTTCTTCATTTCAGAGTGGTGATAATTTACCTGTAAATTATCTGTAAGGTTGTAGCATAGTCTGTGAGGCTGTAGCATAATTCATAGATATTTCAAAATTTGTAGTTCATATTCCATTTGAAATGTTCCAATATAATTAAGAATGTTTACTCAGTGTAAAAAGTTACCACCTATATTAGGACGAGATTTAGATTTTTTCCTTAATCTTCTTTCTTTCCTTTTTTAAGCAGAGGAGTGGAATTTGAGTAATCTATTTGTTTTCCCAATGCAAGTGCCAGGTAAAGGTCAGGAAAGGTTTATTTTGGAAGAATTATGTTTATAAAGAATGCCAGAGTTCATCTAAATACTTTTAAGCTGGGACAGTAAACTAATTATTGAAGCTGAACTCATTTCTTTATTAGTCATTAGTGTTTTGAGTTTTACATAAATCTTTGTTCATCCTCACTCTTAATAGTAATTAATATGGTTCTTATAAAACATTTATTGGGGTACACAGGGAAACACTGGCTGTCGTATTTCAATTTCATGCTCTTTTTCTCTCCTTCCTAACATACTCAGATAGTTATTAAATTTTATTTTGTGTCTTACCGTGTTAGATTTAGGTGGTAAGGAAAGAAAAAAAGATGATTAGGTGGTGTTCTTGCCTTTGAGGACCTTACTTGGGGACTAGACCTGTCAAAATAAGAGCGATAAACTGTTAATAGGTTCTGTGAGAGAAGTACATTTGGGGCATTGTGGGGTATAAAGCAGAAGTGAATTCCATCTCCTTGTTGGGGTTGAGAGTAGAATACCCCATGGAGGTTTGCCTACAGACAAAATTAAAATATAGGTGGCGTGAATAATCAGTGTTTTTTTTGAGACTATGAATAAAATTTGAAACTTACAAAGTGAGAGTTCTAAGTTTGATTCTGTTCCTAAATTCCTTGTGTGCTTACAAGGCAAGTGGTAGAATTTCATTTTAAGTTCAGTTTAATTAGTATTTTGCTTATGAAGCAAGTTACCACAATTTCATTTTATATTCAGTTAAATTTAGTATTTTTGAACATCTTCCCTTTGCTAAGAAAGCCTTATACTAAGTTCTCGTGGGGATATATGAGAAATATGCCACAGTCCTTGACACACAAGGAACACATTTAGCATGATACAGAGATGGTGTAAGATCTAACACCAAAGTGCTTGCTCATCACTTAGTATGCTACTGAACATGTGAGTGTTCAGGTTAGGAAGAAATTGGTGTGGGTTGGGCATGAAGATTGATGTTTTAGAGGAGGTAGGGCTTGATTTTCTTATGCACCAAATGTAACAAGTAATGCTAACCTAGGGCATTGTTAGCGACAGCAAGCCTGGAAACATTGGGTGGAAGCCATATATAACCAAAGGTTTTCAGAAGGCTCATAGTATTCTTCAAGAGGTTTGCAGTTTATTTCTTCCACTGGAAGATTCCAGTTTCATAGTAGTCAGGAGTCTGTTTGCCTGAAGCCCTGGCAAAAACGGTTCACATTACGAAGTCAGATATGTGGCAGGACTGCAGGTAAGAGTTTTCTAGTAGGTCAGGTTCATTTTCATTGTATATCCTTTAGAACTGCGCTTTTTCTCCAAAATATGTATATATAGATAAGCATGCATGTGTGTTTATATAGTTTTTTAAGAATGGACACTTTTTTTTTTGGTGGCGACTTATCTTTATATAGAGCTGTTTTCACATGAACAGTGTGGGCCTGATTTTGGCCTTTAGTGATACTTCACCTGCAGTGTATGATACCTCATACTTAACAAGCTGCTTCCACATGCATCATTTTCCCTAATACTCATTATGTACCTTTGAGGCAGGGTGCTGTTATGGATTGTATCCTCTCCTCCCAAAAATAGGGGTTAGACCTGTGGCTGTACTCCCATGTGGGAATAGAGCTTTCTTTGTTGTATCAGTGAGGCCGTATCAGTGGAGAGTGTGCTTTAGACCTTCTCACTTTTGAGATAGAAGCAGATTAGGCACAGAAGCAAACAAGCACAAATAGGGGAAAGTTAGATTGCCAAGGAACCCAGCAATGAAGGTGCTAGAGAAGCTGAGACAAGGATTTCCCCCCAGAGCTGAGAGAGAGAGAGCCTTCCTCTAGAGCTGGTACCCTGAATTTGGGCTTCTAATCTCCTAAACTGTGAAAAAATAAATTTCTGTTCGTTAAAGCTGTCTGCTTGTGGTATTTTTGATATAGCACTAAGAAACGAAGACAGTTGCTATGTTTTATAGAGGTTGAGGGCATGCTCAAGGTTGCAAAGAGATTAGGATGAGGACCTGTCTGTCTGACTCCAGATCCCTTGCTGTTTGCCCAACTACACGTATCTCCTCAAGCCATTCGCTGCCTCCCTCACTTCCCCCCACCATTTGGGACTGTCAAGCAGGGCTTTCTCATAGGATAAACTAGTGAATGTGAAAAATGCCTCAGTACTGGTATTAGAAGTAGCGCCTCCACAGCTTGTCCTTGTAGTTACTTGATTGTTTATAAATAATCATATTTCTCTCATTCATTCAGATATTTATTTATTATGTGTCAGGCACTGTTCTTTTAAAAAAAAAAAAAAGGACAAAAGTCCCTGCTTTAGTGGAGCTTGCATTCCAGTGGGTTGAGATAGACTAAACATAAATTACATAGTAAGTGCTCTGAAGAAAAATAAAACAGGGATGAGAGTTCTGGGGAAGTGTTATTTTAAATAGGATCGTTAGGGAAGGCATCTTTATAAGGTGCATTGGAGCAGACACTGAACTGAATGAACTGAGAGCAGTTTGTGTGGCTCTGGAGGAAGAATAAGGAGCCCTGGGGTGCAGTGGTTAAGCACTTGGCTGCTAACCAAAAGATTGGCAGTTGGAACCCACAAGCCCCTCCATGGGAGAAAGATGTGGCAGTCTGCCTCCGTAAAGATTTACAGCCTTGGAAACCTTATGGTTCTACTCTGTCCTGTAGGGTGGCTATGAGTTGAAATACACTCGATGGCAGTGAGTTCGGTTGGTTTGGTTGGAGGGAGAATAATCTAGTTTGAGGGAAAGGTCCTGAAGTGGGAGTGCTTAGCTTGTTCACAAGAGCATTTTCTGAATAGGTGTATACCAGGAAAAGTGGAGCTGGGCCTGGAAGGATGAGGAGAAAGAGAAACAAAATGCACATCTAGGAGAAACTCACCACATGAGCACAGGCAGAACTGCAAAGATCAGACTCTTCAGTATCGTTAGCAGGTAGAAGTCAAAGGCCTTGGAGACCTTAGAAAGCATCTGATTCAAGCTTCTTATTTTACAGATAAGGAACCTGGGGCCCAGAGAGACCTCAGGATTAGGACCCAGATTTAGACTGGTACTCTTGCTCTTCCCACCATAGTACCTGCTTCCTTCTAAGTAGCAACCAGTGTTACATACAGGAATTTGAAATTTACTTTGCAGGTAGTGATAGATCCACGTAGGTTTGTGACAGGTGGTACAGTGGAGAGAATGTGGGGCAGAATGCAGAAGACAAACTCCATTTCTGTTCTTGACCACCGTCTAACTTTGGACAAGTCCCTTTTGCTCTCTTGCTTGCCCTCTTTTGTCGTGTGTAAAGTGAGTGGGTTGAATTAGTTTTCCTCTAGGTAGCACTCTTTCCAGGGGTGATACAGTTTCTGAGGAGTAAGAGGCATGCCAGTGTGGAGTGGAGGCTTCTGTTCTCACAGCTAGAGTGAGCTCAGCTGCTCCCCGACTCCTGTAACCAGTGCTGATAAACTTCTCTCATCTGTTGGACTTGCTTTCCTGATCCAGAACAGGCTTTAAAATCCGTTTTGCTTGGCAGCTGTCTGTGTACTGAGTGAAAAAGTCTCCTCCATAAATTGTTAAATGAAAAAGCAAGGTGCAAAACTCTTTCCTTTTGTGGGAACCAGGGGAAAATAAGAATATGTATTCTGTCTTAGTTATATAGTGCTGCTATAACAGAAATACCACAAGTGGGTGGCTTTATAAACAAATTTATTTTCTCACAGTTTAGGAGGCTAGTCGTCCAAATTCAGGGTGCTGGCTCTAGGGGAAGGCTTTCTCTCTCTGTGGGCTCTGGAGGAAAGTCCTTGTCTCTTTTGAGCTTCTGCTCCTTGACAGTCTGCATATGGCTTGGCATCTCTCTTCCTCCGTCTCTGCTTGCCTAATCTGCTCCTTTTATCTCTTGTATAAGATTGACTCCACACAAACTACACTAATCTTACCTCAGTAACATAACAAAAAACTCGTTTCCTGGGATTATAACCACAGGCATAGAGGTTAGGATTTACAACACATATTTTGGGGGGAATGCATCAATCCATAACTTATACACATACCTTTTATTCACTTAATATTTACATAAAGAAACACTGGGAGAATATACATAAAACTAATAAAGTATTCATCAGGTTTGTGTGTGCCTGGGAACTAAGTATAATGGGAGGGAGACTTTTCACTATATTTTTTTGATTGTAGAATCATGAATGTATTTAAAAACTATCTTATAAAAGGAATAATATGAAAAAGATAATTTTTTTTCTATAAAAGGTGACTTCTTTGATGAATCTTAAATTTAAAAACAACTGGGGCAAGTGGAGGAGCCCTGGTGGTGCAGTAGTTAAGCGCTTGGCTGCTAACTGAAAGGTTGGCGGTTTGAACCCATCAGCTGCTATGCAGGAGAAGGATGTGGCAGTCTGCTTCTGTAAAGATTACAGCCTTGGAAATTCTATGGGGCAGTTCTACTCTGTTCTGTAAGGTCGCTATGAGTCTGAATCGACTTGATAGCAACAGGTTAGGGCAAGTGGGACAAACCAATTTGTTTTCATTATTCATAGTTGCAGGTTCCTGATCCAGGATGCAGTTTGAAGCAAATTCAAATCCAAATTATTTTTTTCTAAGTCCCACTGTTAACTGTAGTAAGCAAAAGAGGGAAAACTTCTCACTGTTAGGATAGGGACCCAACAAGAGGGCTTGGAGGAATTGATGAGGCTGACACAGTCTGTAAGTAAGAAGTAGAGACCAAGGACAAAAAAAATAATGATTTAAAGGCAAGATCCAGATGTCCAGCTCATCCCAGTGAGCACGTAATACAAAGCCTTGTCAAAGCATTCTGAGAAACCAAGCTAATGTCTTTATATGTAAATATGTGTGTATGTGTATATATACACATACACATATATTTTTATTTTAAGCTTATTCAATGTTTTCAAAGTCCTGAGTTTACCAGGAATCAGTATATTCAGTGCTTAGTTTTTTGTTTCCTTTTTTAATTTTATTGTGATAAATGTATATAACAAAAAAATTGCCATTTTAACTCCTTTTAAATGTACAATGCAGTGACATTAATGACATTGACCATGTTGTGCAACCATCACCACAGTCATTGCCAAGTTTTTCATTACCTCAGACAGAAACTCAGTACCTCTTAAGCAGTAGCTGTCCATTTCTCCTTCCCCCCTGCCCCTGGTAACCACTAATAAACTTTAGTGTCTGTTCTATATAGTTTATGTGAATAGGATCATAAAATGTTTGTCCTTTGTGTCTGACTGACTTTATTTAACATAATGTTTTCAAGGTTCGTTCATGCTGTAGTGTCTATCACAACTTCATTTCTCTTTATGGCTGAGTAATTTTCAATTGTATGTGTATACCACATTTTGTTTAGCCATTTGTCTGTTGACAGACACTTGGGTTGTTTCTGCCTTTTGGCTATTGTGAATAATACTGCAGTGAACATGTGTACAAGTATTTGTGTCCCTGCTTTCAAGGCTTTTAGGTATATATATACCTAGGAGTGGAATTGTTGGGTCGTGTATCACTTCCATGATTAACTCTTTGAGAAATCACCAAACTGTTTTCCACAGCAGCTACACGATTTTACATTCCCACCAGCAATGCACCAGAGTTTCAGTTTCTCTACATCCTAGCCAAGCACTTCGTTTTTTTAAAACATATGTCTTCTAACTTTAAAACATTTTTTTAAAAACTGTGTCATGCAAAAACCAGCTTACTATTAATAAATGATATCTAGTTAAACCAGATAAAAGTGAAACAGACATCAATTGACTTATGACTTTTTGAAGTGCTAGTTGGGATAAAATGTGTTTAAACTTAACTGCTGCTTCTAAAAGGGAATGTTTGCAGCACAAAGCCGGTGATTCACAGGAACTGGAGCCTGGCTTTCTGCAGCGCGCCCAGCTAGGTGTTCTCACGTAGGGATGGGAGAACAGACCCCTTGCTGTAGATCTCACAAGGCCAGTACTGTACACATTGGTTCATCATGTAATGTCTTCGTTATTTCACTGGTTAAGTTACGTGGCTCAGATGAGTTTTACAGGAAAAGCTACTGCACAAATCATCTACCTGGGTGTGTCTCTAATTAAGAATATATTGACTGAAAGGGAAAAAAATTTAGGCTGTTGGTTTAGCTGCTCCAGAGTTATTAACCCTTCCTGGGTCACTCTGTGTACCATACAGACTGATTCTCAGATTCTGAACTATTCCCCCCACATAGAGACAAGTCCTTTCTGCTTTCTGAGCCTTAGTATTCTTATATATGAAACAAGCGGGTTGGATTATTTTTTCTTTAGTTATGAACAAATGGATCTTTCTGTTTGTATATTCTGTTTGACAAAGTAGTCATTCTTACCTTTGAGGCTATGTTTTTAAAAATAAAAGCAGGTGATCCAGTTGGTAAGCTTGAGAATGTAGTTTTGTCATGATACATATGTTTTACATAGGTGGCAGAGCCTAGTAAGCAGAGGTAGTTAGGATATTCAGGTTCTGAGTCCTTGTCTGATTTAGGAGCAGGGGCAGAGCAGAAGTTGTGGCAAATGGTTACAGTAGTACAGGGGTAGGGTGGGTCGCCCAGAACCACTGGCAACATGAACCCAGCCTAACTTTCCCAAGGTGGGGAAGGAATCATGCAGATCATTTGCACCACTGCCATTGTCTTCTGCGCTGCAAGTTTTCTAGCACTTTACTTTCTAGAATAAGGATTCAGTTATTTTCTTAGTAGTTTTTTGGAGAAAGAACTTTCAAAATAGCATGGCATTATCATTCATCAACCCTTTAACACAAAGTCCAAAGACTTTAAGTGGTTGGTTTATTTTTAGACTTCATAGCAGGCAGGTATCAAAACTAAGAAAATCTGTCAGTCATGCTTTGGCTTTTATTTCAGATCTCTGTGGGTTGATGACTCTTTGCTTAGTAAATTTTCCTAGGAGTGGGAATGGTTGCATCTAAGACTCAGTGCACATTGAAAGTCCATGCTTGTCACTAGGTTATTGTTAGTTGCCATCGATGTCTATTCCAATTCCTGGTGACCCTATGTGTGCAGAGTAGAACTATTCTGTGGGATTGTGAAGGCTGTGACCTTTCAGAAAGAGATCACCAGGCCTGTCTTCTGAGGTGCCTCTGGGTAGGTTTGAACCCCCAGCATTTCAGCTAGTAGTGAAGCACTCAACCGTTTGCACCACCCAGAGGCTCCTGGTACTAGACTGTTGTATGCTGTGGAGTTGCTTCCAGCTCAGAGCAACCTTATATGACAGTGTAGAACTGCTCCCATTAGGGTTTCCTGGGCTGTAATCTTTATGGGAGCAGATTGCCCAGTCTTTCGAAGCTTCTGGGTGGGTTTGAACCCCAGACCTTTCAGTTAGCCGTCGAGCACTTAACTATCGCACCGCCAGAGTTCCTTGTCCCTAGATTGTTGTTGCTGTGTGCTGTTGAGTTGATTTCAACTTACAGCAACTCTGTTTGACAGAGTAGAATTGCCCCATAGAATTTCCTAGGCTGCATTCTTTACAGAAGCAGATCATCAGGCCTTTTCTCCCACAGAGCCACTGGGGGTTCAAACCACTGACCTTTTGGTTAGCAGCTGAGCGCTTAAGGTGCTAAGTTATTATCCTATGCTCATTGCAGACATTGCCAAGTAGTCCCAACACTTTCTTGCTAAACCTAGTCAAAGCCTCAGATTGTTTCCCAAGACAGTGGTCCAGACATCTAGAGTCAATAGACCAGCACTGCTCCATAAGATGAAATCTAATTGCATCCCTGGACTAGGTTTTAGCCTTGTTATTGATTATGTAGGCTTAGTTCCTTATGTAATTGAGACATTCCTTTTCTCTTGTCATTTCCATAGTCTAACTAAAAATCAGATTTTTAAAAAACTTTTTTTCCCAAATATTTTTAATTAACTAAAAGTCTTACTCAAACCAAATAACTAATTTTAGGAAGCAATAGGTCCACATAATCTTTGCGCACTGGTTATGCTACATTCTTTTCACTGCTGTGGTGTGTTGGCCTGTGGTAGTGTATCACACCTGTAGAACCAGAGGCTTTATTCAAAACAGAAGGAAAGCCCAAGCAAGCATCTTTGTATGTCTAGTCTGTAACAACAGGCACCACTCAGCCAAGAATGAAGATTGCAGGCCCTTGGCAGAGAGCCCATCTAGTTCTGTGCCACACACACAGAATGACCAGGCAGATCACCCTCTTGACATAATGACTCTTTATCAGAACACTCCCTGGAGACAGTTTTGTTTTGTTTTAAGGATTTGTTTTTTCCTGATTAGCAAAGTACCTGTTCACTGTGCCTCCTGTGTTTTCTATTTTAGGGAGAATAAAAAGTGTGCCTACAAATCTACCACTTAGATAACAGTGGTAGAGTTTAAATGAATAATCTCTTCTGTATATAAATTCTATATAGTACATTTAAAGTGTCTGCATTTTATTTTTTCAATTGATCCTTTATATGGAATTGCAAAGGATTTAGAAGAGTCAAATCAATTTTGAAAAAACAACATTGGAAGATTTATCCTACCTGATTTCAAGACTTCTTATAAAGCTGTAATAATCAAGACAGTGTGATTTTGGGTTAAGGGTAGGCATTTAGATCAGTGGAACAGAGCAGAGAATCTAGAAATAGACCAATTGTTTTTTGTCAAAGATGCCAAGATAAGCAAATTACTAGGGAAAGGATAATCTCTTCAACAAATGGTACAGGAACAGTTTGACATCTATATGCAAAAAAATGAACCTTGACCCTTACCTGATAAAATATACAAAGATTAACTTGAAAAGGATCATAGACCTAAGCCTAAGAGCTAAAACTTTAAAACTCCTAGAAGAAAACAAGAGAAAATCTCTGTGACCTTGAGTTGGGCGCAGGTTTCATAGAAAAATCATAAAAAGCAAGAATTATAAAAGATAAAATTGATAAATTGACCTATACCAAAATTAAAAATTTTTGCTTTTCAAAAACACTTAAGAAAACGAGAAGGCATTACAACTAAGTAATAAAAAGACAAACTTGAATAAAAATTTGGCAAAAGATTTGGACCACGTACTTCACCAAAGAAGAAATATACCCATTGCTGTCAAGTCGATTCTGACTCATAATGACCCTATAGGGCAGAGTAGAATTGCCCCATAAGGTTTCCAAGTAGTGGCTGGTGGATTGTAACTGCCAACCTTTCGGTTAACAGCTGAGCTCTTTACCACTGCACCACCAGGGCGTCAGAGGAGAAATACACGCAGCCCGTAAGCGTTATGCTAAGTGAAACAAGTGAGACACAAATGAGTACATTCTGTATAATTCCATATTTATGAAACTTTTGAACAGGAAAAATTAATTGTAGCAAAGTAGATCAGAGGTTGCCAAGGGCTGGAACTGAAGGAGGAGTTGACTGCAGAAGAGCAGGAGGGAACTTTACGGGGTAATGGAAATATTCTTCATCATGATTGTAACAGTGGTTATATAATTATCTACATTTATCAAAGCTCATTAAATTGCACCCTTAAAACTGGTGAATTTTATTTTTTGTAAATCATACCTCAACAAAGGAAAAAAAAAACCCATAAACAAATGAAATGCCTACTGTCTGTCAAGTGTTAGGAATACCATCAGATAAACGTGATGCAGGTCCTGTCCTCGGAGAGCTCAGTCTGTAGACAGGTAAAGAAGCATTTGCAATTCAGAACGATAACTGCCCCAGAGATAAGTACTGCTGAGGCACAAAGGAAGAAGTACTTGATCAGGAAGTGCCTCACAAAGTTGCAGCTTGAGTTTTGTTTTGAAGATGGGAACAGGAGTCAGACACGTGTTGAGGGGAAGGGCATTCCAGGCAAGCGCAGGGGCTTGTGAAACTGCATGTCATGTCTTAAAAACCACAAGGAGCCTGGTACTGCTGGAGTCCTTGGAGTCTTGAGATTTATGTCAGAGTGGCATGAGTTAAAGCTGAACAGATTGGCAGAGAGGTAAAAGGTGGAATATTTCTCAAATTTGTTTATCAAGCTCATATTGCAAGAGAAACTATGCATTTGAAAGAGATAATCTCTCCCTCTTGGGTGAGAGATAAGATGATCAGTGCACCCTTTCATTTTTCCTTTACTTTTGGCAGAGAAAAAATTCATGCTTTCAGAATCAAGTGTTTTAAAACAATAATTCTCCCCGTCTGTGAACAGACTTCCCCTGAATTTTTGTAACTAAGGGTGTACTTGTACATTAACATTTTAAAGGGAGAAAATATGTTTTAATGTTTAAAGCCTTTAATACTAGCACCTTAACAGCCACTGGGAGAATTGCTGAGATTAACCAGATGTGACTGTGCCTTCAAGCGAATACCAGCTTATTTGCACCAACAGGGAGTAGTACAAAATCTTCCCATATTACATTTTGGGAAGGAGAAAACCTTCTGAAACTGCTTGTTGGTTCAACTCTATTTATATGAAATTCTTGAACATCACTATCCTTGGTGTGATGCAGGGGAATGTATGAGTGTTCATGGTGGGGGCAGGTGCATAGAAAAAATTTTGATTAATGAATGGGACAGCTGATTTTGAGGGCCTGCTCTAAAATTGGATGCTTTCTTGTGTATTACAGGCAATGGATTTTGAAGGCTGGGCCGACACTCTTTTTCTTCTGCAGTTTACCCTCTCCTGTGTGATGGGGTAAGCCTTTGCTACCTTGAAAGCAGATAGTTTTCTTAGAGAAATAGATCGGAGAAATTTATCAGATACCTGCCCATCCCCTCCATCAACTGCCAGGGTCATTTGTTGTGGGGCCCTTCTGCCTCATTTCTCCTCAGTATCCTGTTCATGTCTCCTGGGTATATTAGCCCAGGATAATTAAGCCTCCAGATTCAGGTGCTTTTGCTGCCCTTAGGAATGTGCCCTGAGGGCTACTTAACTGACCCTAAAGTCATGCTGAGAAAAAGGAAAAAGAAACCAATATTACCAATAACCTATGTAATAAAGGAGACCTGGGGGTGCAATGGTTAAGCGCTTAGCTGCTAACTGTAATGTTGGTGGTTTGAACCCACCCAGCAGCTTCCCAGGAGAAAGACCTGGCGATTCACTCCTGTGAAGATTACAGCCAAGAAAACTGTGAGGCAGTTCTGCTATGTCACATGGGGTTGCTGTGAGTTAGAATTGACTCTACAGCACCTAACAACAGCTATGTAATAAGCACCATTTTGTTTCAACATGCATTGTTTAGTTTTATTTCTACATTTGCCCATTTGACAGATATTCTTGCCCTCTTACCTATGAGGAAGCAGGCTCAGAACTTAAGTAAATTGTCTAAGTTTGCACAATTATTAGGTGGCAGTGGCAGCATTTGAATTTGGGACTGTTTGACTCCTCTCTACTGTGTTATTTTCCTTTTAGGAGAGAATATGTAGTAGGCAAGAGGGTGTCTGCAAACGTGCCTCTTCTCCTCACCTGCATATGATTTCTCTAACACATTTTTCCCTCAGCCTGTCATTTCAGTTGATATTTGTGAATAGATCTGGCACAGGCTGGGCACATAATGAGTGGGCGCTTCAAAATATAGTTGACATGGTGCCTTTGTATTTAGTCAGGCTCAGAAGCCTTAGTGCAAATCTGGGAGTGCCAGCTGCTCCTGCTTTGTTGTCAGGTGAACCTCTCGTTATTGTTGTTAGGTGCCATCGAGTCAATTCCGACTCATAGCAACCCTGTGTACAACACAATGAAACACTGCCCAGTCCTGTACCGTCCTCACAATTGTTGTTGTGTTTGAGCCCATTGTTGCAGCGACTGTGTTAATCCATCTCGCTGAGGGTCTTCCTCTTTCTCGCTGATCCTCTGATTTACCAAGCATGATGTCCTCCTCCAGGGAGAAAGACATTGTTTTTTTGTTTTTTGTATTTTTGGGGCGGGGGGGCGGTCTCCCTTCTTTATTGATTTCTGGCTATAGTAGGGGTCTGGGAGACCAAGGGCAAGGGTGAGTCACATGCATCTCTGTCCCTCTTGAGGTAGGTGGGAGAGACAGTGTCAGGGACCATGGATATGAACTTCACTCTAACAGGGCCCCCTGTACAAATGCATAGTTGGTATTTACAAGAAAGGAGGAGGGCAGTCATCTGGACTTTGGCCTTTCCTGGGGCAAGATGAGGGGTGGGGGATGAGGAAGAGCCTGAGGAGAGGAAGGGGCAGTGGGCCTGGCTGGGCTCCATTCAGAGGACATGACAGCAACAACCCTGAGCCCTTCCCCCATCGCCTTCCACCAACCACTCCTCATTTGTCCTAGGGGAGGGTCCTCTTGGTGCCTGCCTCTAGGCCAGTTCAGGGGGCTGGCGAGATGAGGGACCCTTTCTGTTAGCAGTTCCTGATAGCATGTCCGAAGTATGTCAGATGAAGTCTCTCCATCCATGCTTCTAAGGAGTATTCTGGCTGTACTTCTTCCAAGACAGATTAGTTCTAAATTAGTTCCAATTTGGCTTTCTTCCATCCTTAAGAATCTTTCTTATCTTCACCTTGGCCCAGGGGTCAGGGAGGTACATATCTGAACTGGGGTCTATGAGTTCTGAGCTTTCTGTGGTTTAGGTGAATTAGTAGGAAGCATGATCTAAAAAGAGTACTCATGATTATGAATGATGTTTTCAGGACTTGGGTGAGGGTAGCAGGGAAAAACATCTGGTCAGGAATGGACATGTGTTTCTCTTTAATGAAATTTTTAAAAATCTCTGACAGTCTTAGAAGCTGCAGTACAAGCAGCAGGGAGGTGGGGAAAGCTCACAGTTGGTCAGTGACTGGAATGTGCCAGCACAGGCCAGTACTGGTTGTTTTTCTAACCAAAAGGTTGGCAGTTTGAATCCACCAGCTGCTCCTTGGAAACCTTATGAGGCAGTTCTACTCTGTCTTATAGGATCCCTGTGAGTCAGAATTGACTCAGTGGCAAAGGGTTAGGTTTTCGTTTTTTTCTTGGTTAGAGATTATTATCAAGTAAGCCACTGGATCTTACTTACAAGATACCTTCTCCTCCTTCATTCCAGGTTTATCTTGATGTACGCCACAGTACTTTGCACTCAGTATAATTCTGCTCTTACAACTACAATAGTTGGGTGCATTAAGGTGAGTTGAAAAAAATAGTTTTTTGTTTTTTTGGTGCCTGGTTTACCTGAAAATTATTTCTCTAAAATAAGAATCTGGCTATGCCCTTAAGCCCCATAATACTTATTTCCTCACCTAATGTCTTGATAGTTTGACAAATGGTAGTGATGCTAGTTTCTGAGATAGTCTTTAAGAACTTGGAGGAGGTACAGTCTCTGCTTTCAGGCAGCTCAGCTCCAAGGAGTGTGGGAGAAGGAGATCCTGTTATCTTAGAGCAGAGGAAGAACGACAGTCAGGCCTGTATCTCACAGGGAATGAATAGCTTGGTAGTGATAGGCCTGTCCCTTTAACCCCCATTGAGGCATGTTCTGTTCTCTGCCTCACTGAATTCTGGCTGTTTTGTAGGGAAAGGATGCCTGCCAGGAGCTAATCGAGGGAGTTTTCCTATGCCTGAGCCAAACCTTAAATTGCCAACTTTTAAAAGCTGTGTCTACATTCCCAGTGATGTCATTTCCTCTTGATCCATTTCATTTGGGGGAGGCTCATTTGTCTCAGCCCAGATACCCAAGTCAATATCGAGCCAAAGTTAGTGGCCTTGAAGCCTGAGGCCTCTTTCATCTGACTTGGTGATTCTGTTACTTTAAGATCCAAGAAGTCACCTGTTGCTGTCGAGTTGATTCTGACTCATAGCGACCCTATAGGACAAAGTAGAACTGCCCCATAAGGTTACCAAGGAGCACTGGTGGATTTGAGCTGCCGACCTTTTTGGTTAGCAGCTGAGCTCTTAACCACTGCACCACCAGAGGTCCCAAGAGGCCACAGCATGCCTGAATTCCAAATGAATTAGCAAAGTAGATTTGCTTTATAAAAAAAAGTCAAGACAGAGGTACTTGATCATTTGGGGAAAAGGCTGCAGTTGCCGTTGTGACGTCCCTTCTAATACCCCATCAGTCAGTAGTGAGGGAAGGGGTTGCAGAGGTAAAGTTTTTACTGCTCTGCTGTGTTTCCCTCTGCAATTTTCCAAATGGAGTGGTGCCCACCTTACCTCATTTTGGAAACTAGATTTGGGTTAAAGCTCCAGAAGGTCTGTGGCTTCAAATCATGGAATTAGAGTGTTTGCTGTGAATAGGATTCTAAGTTAAGATATATAACAAGTCAATTGTGTGAACTGCCCAGAAAGCTAGAGAGAATCTACAGTCAGGAGACTGGGCAGGCTGAGATAGTTTTAGCCCCCAAATTAGCTCTCAGCTGTGTTTTAGTTTTACAAAGTGATTGCTTCAAGAGCAAAGTGGGTTGCATGCATCTTCAGAATAAGAGCAGCAAAAACATGAGAAAACAGGGCAGTTGGTACCACGCTCTTCAAGGAAGAGGATGGTGCAGGAAAGCCTGTGTTTAATTTTAAAAACTAAACCTGCTTGCTTGGACTCTCTTAGTGTTCTTTCTTTTATCATTATCAGTAGTAGGTACAAACAGAGTCATTGTCTCATTAACATAAAGTCCAGTACCTTTCTTTTGCTATATCCTTCTCTCCACAGTAGTCCAGGAACCCCAGGGACTTACTTAATCCAAAGGGATCAGTTTTACTTTCAAACTCTAGAGGGAGGGAAAAAACTACTGTCTAAGTAGTTCACTGTTGATTGGTGTTGCTTCTCACTGCCACATGACATCTCTTTTGAAGTGTCTTGCACCTTTGAACAAATGGGAATCTGCTGATGCCCTTGCTGTTTCAGATTCTCACAGGCCTCAGTGGAGCTTCTTACATTGGCCTCTGTCTTAGTTATCTAGTGATGATATAACAGAAATACCACAACTGGATGGCTTTAACAAACAGAAATTTATTCTCTCACAATTTAGGAGGCTAGAAGTCTAAATTCAGGGTACTGGCTCCACGAAAGGCTTTCTCTCTCTGTCTGCTCTGGAAGAAGGTCCTTGTCTCTTTTGAGCTTCTGCTCCTAGGCGATCTTCATGTAGCTTGGCATTTCTCTGCTTGCTTCCTCCCTTGGTCAGTCTGCTTTTGTATCTCAAAAAAGATTGATTTAAGACACACCCTACTCTAATACTGTCTCATTGACATAACAAAGAAAATCCATTCTCAAATGAGATTATAATCATACGTATAGGCGTTAGGATTTACAACACATATTTTCGGGGGAAACAGTTCAGTCCATAACAGCCTCCCAGTCACAACCCTCTTAGCTCAGCCATTGTTCCCAAGACGTTTTCAACTTCCTTCTGTGCTTCAGGATCCCAGCCCCATAAACCCTTGGGCCAGCATTCCTTGTTTCTTTTAAGTGTGGTTGGTAAATGGCTTAAGATAACTAGTTAAAAATGGAAGTTCCTAGGTTGACCCCCAGATATACTGAATCAGAATCTCTGGGGTAGCGCCTAGAAATCTTCATTTTTAACAAGGTTTCCAGATGGTACTCAGGTATACTGAAGTTTGAGAATTGTAGTCTTAGTTTTGAGCTGCCGGTATAGATTCCTCTTTACTTCCTTGGTAATTTCTGCGTTAGGGGGTTGGTGTCCTTTCCTGATAGCAAATCTTGGTTAGGATATTCTAATATACACCTTCAGGTTTTCTAACTTCTGATTTTGAGCAGCAGGGTTTGGGTTCTCTGACCTTTCCTACTCTGAATTTCCTGAATAGCTTATGGAAATCGGGAGCCTTGGTGGTGCAGTGATTAAGAGTTTGGCTGCTGACCAAAAGGTCGGGGGTTCATATCCACCAGCAGCTCCTTGCAAACCCTGTTGGGCAGTTCTACTCTGCCCTGTAGGGTTGCTATGAGTTGGAATCCACTCTGTGGCAATGGGTTATGTGAACTGATCCAGCCTCTCTCTTGATCTCTGCATTTAAAGGAGGGGCTGCGTTTTTTCATCATAGGAAGAAAAAACAAAGAGGTCCTGTTACACGCTTTTCCCAGTTGCCTGCTGGCCTTATTTGCTGTTGCATGACATTTAATTTTATTTTTTCCCGCTCTAATAATAAGAAAATCTGCTCTAAGTAGCTTGTAGATGCCATCCTTAGACCTAGAAAAGGCTACTGTGATTTTGAATGCTTTCTTTCAGGGCACCCCATTATAAAATTTTTTTTTGAAGTTGTTTTTGGCCTTTTAAAAACACTTTCAGCACTTTACTTTCTGCTTCATAGACCTAATACTACTAGAGCTCAGGTACTAAAAATGTTTGAAATTTACAATTTATGGCAGTTGTAATAGAGAGGGGGGCAGTAACTTAGGAGGGGAGGTTGGGGAGTAATTGAATAATAGTTCAAACTTTGGAACTTTTTTTACACTTTTATTGTCTGAGGATAGTCAAAAGGGACCCCGATAAGCACAAGATGTTTGTACCTGGGAAGTTAAGGGACTCAGAAACGTTTTTTTAGGTATAATGCTTACAAACAATTTCTCATATGTTTTTAAAATAACAAAAAAGATTGTTTAAAAACAGTTTTGATGTTGTTAAAGCCCCCACTATCCCTTTTTTCCTCTTTAAAAATAGAGAAAGATGCTTGCATGTAAGCGACCTTTCCTACTTCACTCTCCCTTCACAAGTCAGCAGTTATTCAGTGTGAGAGAAAAGCACTCTTGTCTAAGACTACCACACATGCCTTTGTGTTTCCTACTCCTGGTCACAGCAGTGTTTCTCTATCTAGATTTATAATGTCAGCCCATACCAGTGGGCAGGAAAGTTTGATAACTTAGTATTCTTCAATATTGGTGAAAGCATTTGCCTTCCAGAAAAATAGCTTGGGAGAGGCTAATGTCGTTTCCTTATTAGAGTTCTTGCTCATGCTACACTTATTTTAGGGATTGTTGGTTTTTATTGCCTGTTTATTTTTGCATTTTAGAAACAGGTATTTGGGTCACTTAGTGTGGGCGAGTTTATGTATATATTTAAAAAACTGAGTTCAACTTATTTAACAGTATATTGTTACTTTTCTTTTCAGAATATATTAATAACTTATATTGGAATGGTTTTTGGTGGAGATTATATTTTCACATGGACAAACTTTATTGGTTTAAATATCAGGTGAGTGAAAATATTTAAATGTAACCACTTTGACAAGTGGGATTTGGGGTACACAAAAAACTATCACAGTAAGGTTAGGCTATTAATGTAGTGGCAGATTTGTTCATTTGTTAAACATTTACAGACTATGTACTATATGCTAGGTAATGTCTCTACATAATGCTTTTTAAGAAAGGGGAAGAATTCTCTGCACAATATTTGGGGAATCTTTTTCTGGAAGTTGAGCTCCTTTTATTTAGCCTTCAGAGAGTAGTCTTTTATTATCCTAGATGGTAGTGCAGTGTTTTCAAGAAAATACAGGGCTAAAGAAGAATACGAAAACCCAAAAAAAAAAAAAAAAACCAAACCCATTGCTGTTAAATTGATTCCAAATACCAGCTCTGTTAAAATTGCTGTGTGTGTGTGTGTGTCTGTGTGTGTGTCTGTGTGTGTGTGTGTATGTGTGTGTGTCTGACCTTGGACACATTACTTCATTTCTTTAGACCTTACTTATCTTCAGTGCAGGGGAGAATTGTATTACATCATAGATCATCTTCAGTTCTAGAGTTTTGAATGACATTTAAATGGTCTTAAAAGCCGATTTATGCTTGTTTTTCATCCTCTTAACAGTCTTTTTTGAAGAACAAAATTTTTAAATTTTGATAAAGTCTGATTTATCACGTTTTTCTTTTATGAGTTGTGCTCGTTTAGTGTCTTAGTTAAGAAATTTTTGCCTAACCCAAGGTCACAAAGATTTTCTTCTCAAATTTTCTTTTAGAAGTTTTTTATAGTTTTAGGTTTTACAATTAGGTGTATGAGCCATTTTGAATTAGTTTTTGCATATACCGTGAAGTTTGGATCAGGATCTTTGTTTGTTTGTTTTTAATAAAGATACTCATTCATCCCAGAACTTTTTGTTGAAAATTCTGTCCTTTTGCTACTGAATTGTCTTAATTCCTCATTACATTCTTTTGAGGTTCTTTTATTATCACTTTTGTAAATGAGGAACCTGAGGCTTAGATAGGTTAAGTGACTTGAATACATTCTGAGGATGTATATTTGAGCTGTTTCTGTATGCCAGGCGTTAAACTCTTAGAGAGACGTATGCACGTCTCCATAGAGCTGCCATGGTCACACAGCTAACAAGTCATATGCAAGGATTTTAACCCTGTTGAGTTAGACTCCAGAGCCCAAGTTCTTACCCTTTAATATGTTGTTGTTAGTTGCCATCAAGTCGGCTCTGACTCATGGCAACTGTATGTATAACAGAACAAAAATGTTGCGTGGTCCTGTGCTATCTTCATGATCGTTGGTATATTTGAGTCCATTGTTGTGGCTGTTGTGTAGTGCGCTTCAACTTAGGCAGGCTCATCGTCCAGCACTACACTAGGCAATATTCTGTTGGGATCTATAGGGTTTTCATTGGCTAATGTTTGGAAGTAGATTGCTAGGCCTCTGTTCCTAGTCTGCCTTAGTCTGGAAGCTCCACTGAAACCTGTCCACCTTGGGTCACCCTGCTGGTGTATGAAATACTGGTGGCGTAGCTTCCAGCATCATAGCAACATGCAAGCCACCACAGTATGACAAACTGATAGGCAGGTGGTGGCTTAATATGTTCTTATTCGGTAAATAACTGGATAAGTATAGTGTAACCTAGCAACTTATGTATGTATCCATCACCACTTCTAGATTACCAGCTATTTATAGGGCAGGAACCATTTGTCTTTTTTTATCACTGTGTTAGTATATATCGGTGCCTGACGTATAGTTAAACATTCAGTAGTAATAATAACAAGATACTAGCCAATCTTTTTGTCTTAGTCATCTAGTGCTGCTATAACAGAAATACCACAAGTGGATGGTTTTAACGAAGAGAAGTTTATTTCCTTACAGTAAAGTAGGCTAAAAGTCCAAATTCAAGGTGTCAGCTCCAGGGGAAGGTTTTCTCTTTCTCGGCCTTCTCATCAGTGTTCCCCCGGACTAGGAGCGTCTCTGCACAGGGACCCCAGTCCAAAGGATACGCTCTGCTCCTGGCACTGCTTTCTTGATGGTATGAGGTCCCCCTGTCTCACTGCTCACTTCTGTCTTTTATATCTCAAGAGATTGCCTCAGGACACAGTCCAGTCCTGCAGGTCAGGTTGTGCCTTACTAACACAGTTGCCACCCATCCTCCCTCATTAACATCATAGAGGCAGGTTTACAACACACAGGAAAATCACACAGTACCAGGAATCATGGCCCAGCCAAACTGATATACACGTTTTTGGGGGGACATAATTCAAACCATGACACTTTTTTATGCTTATTTTGTGTCAGTAATTGTGCTAAGTATACTTAATCTCTACAAAAACCCTGAGATAGTACTGTGGATATTCTGTTTCACAGAGACGTTAAGAAATTTGCCCCATTTACCTAGCAGGTAAATGGTTGATCCATGATTTGTCTTTTTAGTCTTCATTCTTAACCATAGTGCTGTCTAGTAAATGGTGAAGAGATGAGTTTTTTAGATCCCTTCATGATACATCATTACATGGGTTATATAGTGTTTAAGTCAGCCTCCTTTTATGTAACAAAAACCATTTTACTGTAATCTCTGAGGCCAGGTCAGGGTGCATACAGTCTCTGGGGTGGGACGTGGTGCAGTTCAGAGTCTAGCTTTAGAGTTGGTTCCTGAGGATTTTGGTCTAGCTGCCACTGCCCAGCCACCTGAATCCGTGGTTTCCTCATTTAGAATTCCTTTGCCTATTTCCTTAGAAGTATATGTTGCTTCTTAGTTCCAATCTGCTTCTCCTCCTGAATAATTTCATCATTTTATCTAGGTCAAAGTTCTGCCCACATTTTCCATGCTAGTAGACTGTCTTCTGGTTAGTCTTCTCCTGAAGTAAGGACCTCAGCTCTCCGTTTGATCTATGGTTCTCTCATTGAGAAAGAGAGAGGGAGAAGGAAATGTTTTGTTTTTTCAGTTACTTGCTCCTGACAATACCTACCAGTCTATTTATAGAGTATACAACTGTCATCTCACTGGAATAACTTGTACTTGAATTGGACATAGGGAGGTTAGGTAGCTTCTTGATTATATCATAATTATGGCAGAAGAGCACTGGACTGGATTATAATAAACAATCTGCGTTTTCTTGCTGATCCTGCCACTAACCAGTACCAGTTGCCATCGAGTCTATTCCAGTGGCAACTCCATGTGTGTCAGAGGAGAACTCTGCTCCACAGGTTTTCAGTGGCTGATTTTTCAGAAGTAGATTGTCAGGCCATTCTTTTTTTTTATTTTTCATTTTTTTCCCCTTACAGAAATTTACACATACATTGATATGTGACTCTAATTGCTTTCCCCATACTGTGATAGCACACTCCTCCTTTCCACCCCTAATTACCCGTGTCAATTCAGCCAGCTCCTAACCCTCTCTGCCTTCCCATCTCACCTCCGGACAGAAGCTACATGTTTAGTCTCTTGTTTCTACTTGAGCTAAGAGGCACACTCCTCACGAGTATCACTTTATGTCCCACAGTCCAGTCCAATCCCTGTCTGAAGGCTTGGCCTCGGAAATTGTTTTAGTTCTGGGCTGATAGAGAATCCAGGGGCCGTGCTTTCCGGGATACCTCCAGTCTCAGTCAGACCGTTAAGTCTGGTCTTCTTACTAGAATTTGAGTTCTGCACCCCACCTTTCTCCTGCTCCATCCGGGACTCTCTGTTGTGTTCCCTG
>NW_004443939.1:13792880-13794549 GCF_000243295.1 Trichechus manatus latirostris | reverse complement strand
TCTTTTGATGAGCATAAGTGTTTGATTTTTAGGAGCTCCGGGTTATCTGGTCTCTCTTCTGGTGCTTGAGCATTGTTACTTATGGTTTGTATTGTGTTTATGCCATGTATTAGGGCTCCTAGCGTCCCTGTTTTTTCTTCCATGATCTTTATCGTTTTCAATTTTATATTTAAGTCTTTGATCCATTTTGAGTTAGATTTTGTGCATGGTGTGAGGTAAGGGTCTTGTTTCGGTTTTTTGCAGATGGATATCCAATTATGCCCGCACCATTTGTTAAAGAGACTATCTTTTCCCCAATTAACGGACTTTGGGCGCCTTTGTCAAATATCAGCTGCTCATAGGTGGATGAATTTATGTCTGGATTCTCAATTCTGTTCCATTGGTCTATGTATCTGTTGTACCAGTACCAGGCTATTTGACTACCGTGGTGGTATAATAGGTTCTAAACTCAGTAGTGTGAGGCTTCCCACTTTGTTCTTCTTCTTCAGTAATTCTTTACTTATTCAGGGCCTCTTCCCTTTCCATATGAAGTTGGTGATTTGTTTCTCCATCTCTTTAAAAAACGCCTTTGGAATTTGGATCGGGATTGCATTGTACGTGTAGCTCGTTTTGGGTAGAACTGATATTTTCACAATGTTGAGTCTTCTATCCATGAGCAAGGTATGTTTTTCCACTTATGCAGGTCTCTTTTGGTTTCTTGTAGTAGTGTCTTATAGTTTTCATTGTATAGATCTTTTACGTCTCTGGTTAGATTTATTCCCAAGTATTTTATCTTCTTGGGGGCTATTGTAAATGGTATTGATTTGGTGATTTCCTCTTCGAGGTTCTCTTTATTGGTGTAAAGGAATCTAACTGATTTTTGTATTCATCTTGTATCCTGAAACTTTGTTGAAATCTTCTATTAGTTCCAGTAGTTTTCTTGTGGATTCTTTGGGGGTTTTCTGTGTATAAGATCATATCATCTGCAAATAGAGATACGTTGACTTCTTCCCTACCAATTTGGGTGCCCTTTATTTCTTTTTCTAGCCTAATTGCTCTGGCTAGAACCTCCAGCACAATGTTGAGTAAGAGTGGTGATAAAGGGCATCTTTGTCTGATTCCCATTCTCAATGGGAATGCTTTCAAAGTCTCTCCATTTAGGATGAAGTTTGCTGCTGGCTTTGTATAAATGCCCTTAATTATATTGAGGAATTTCCCTTCTATTCCTGTTTTGTTGAGAGTTTTTATGATGAATGGATGTTGGACTTTGTTAAATTCCTTTTCTGTGTCGATTGATAAGATCATATGGTTCTTGTCTTTTGTTTTATTTATGTGATGGATTATGTTGATTGTTTTTCTAATGTTGAACCATCCCTGCATACCTCGTATAAATCCCACTTGATCATGGTGAATTATTTTTTTGGTGTGCTGCCGAATTCTATTCGCTAGAGTTTTGCTGAGGATTTTTGCATTAATGTTCGTGAGGGATGTTGGTCTGTAATTTTCTTTTTTTGTGGTGTCTTTATCTGGCTTCGTAGAGTGAGTTTGGGGGTATTCCATCCTTTTCTATGCTCTGAAATACCTTTAGTAGTAATGGTGTTAACTCTTCTCTGAAAGTTTGGTAGAATTCTCCAGTGAAGCCATCTGGGCCAGGGCTTTTTTTGTTGGGAGTTTTTTAATTACCTTTTCC
>NW_004443939.1:13754997-13790358 GCF_000243295.1 Trichechus manatus latirostris | reverse complement strand
AATCTTCTGGATTTCTGATTGCTGTCTCTCTATGGATTCTTGAAGCCTATTAAATTTGTCATTATGTTCTTGAATAACTTTTTTAAGTTCCACTACTACTTTGTGTGTTCCTTGGCTGTTTCTGATTTTGTCGAATTTCTTGAAGAGTTCTGTATATTAATCTTTTGTATTCTGACTCCGGTAATTCCAAGAAATTTTCCTCCTCTGTAAAATTTCTAGATTCTTTATTTTGGGAGCTTGCTGCAGCCATCATGAACTGCCTCTTTCTGTGATTTGATATTGACTGTTGTCTCCGAGCCATCAATAAGTTATTATATTTATTTATTTTATGTTTGCTTACTGTGTCCTAGCTTCTTGTTTTGTTTTGATATGCCCAAATAGGCTGCTCTTATGAGCTAGTTTGATTCTTGGCACCTTTGAAGCTCTAAAGTTCTGTCACCAGGTGGTTAGATATGTTACTAGTTATGTGAGCTCAGGAGTCCGCCCACTCCTCCTATTATGGATTCAGGTCAGGTGCCCATCTAGATAGCCACCAAATGTGTGGTGTAGGCTCTCACATACAGTCCTAGATAGGCATGGGTGATTGGTGTAGGCATTGGTGATTGGTGTAGGCACAGGCATCTGTCTGCAGCAGGGGCACACACTGAGCAAGGCAGGGGCTGACGGCCGCCCCTGAGTTTCTAGGAGGAAGGTGTGTCCTTGTTCCCTAGAGCGCATAGGTGGGTGGGTTTTGCAGCCGGACTATGAGCACCTAATGCTGTTGGCTGTAAGGACTTAGGGGCGCCTCTTACTCATGGGCTCCCCGTGCAGGTGGCTGGGTGTCATGGGTGGAGCCACCAGTCCTCAGGCCCCTGACGTGGGTAGGTGAAGACTGTGCTTAATGGGCAGAGCAGTGTCAAATGTCAAGAACCTGCCACTTCACAGCTGAAACAGTTGAAGTTAGAGTTCCGGTATATACCCTGTTATACTGCGGTAATGAGGGCCTACGCTGTTGAGATGGGCCCACACAACTCTATGCAGGGGAGAAGGTGCTCAAAGTCCGTAGATCCTTTATGCCTGTGCCTAGGCAAAGGAGCTGTGCCTACCCTGGGTTCCTGGCTTAGGGGAGCCGGCAGTTTATTTTTTCCTGTTTGTTAATTTGTTCTCTCTCCAAGGCAGGGACAATGGCTCTGGGTGTGTGTCGGATCCTTCTTCTGGCACAGGTGACTTGACAATTGCTGAAGCCAGTCTGTGACCCAGTGCAGAGCAGGGAGTGGGGAGGTAAATGGGAGAGAGGTTTCTCGTTAAGGGGGATTTTTTTGATCTCCGGGGCGTATGCGAGTACTTATCTTTTGTGGAGGGCTGCTTCTCACTGGTTCTGGATGGTCGTGTAGAGTCTCTGGTGCTGAGTCTCTCCCAGTGTGGAAAATGTGCCTCCCGAGCATGACTGCTTGCCTGCCTCACCACTCACCCTCGAGCTGATCAGGCCTGAAGGTCTGGCAACTCCTTGCTGCTTCTGAACTCTCTCTCCCTCCCCCTGCCACTCATTCTGGTTCCTGAACTCTGCCTTTGATGTTCAGGGCACCCAGATTGCCGTATATAATCAAATCACTTGTTTTTTCGGGTCTTCGTGGTAAGAAGGTCCACTGGAATCATCTGACTACTCCGCCTTCTTGGCCCCACCTCCTGTCAGGCCATTCTTCCAAGTCGCCTCTGGGTGGATTCAGACCGCCAACCTTTTGGCTGGTAGCCAAGCACTTAACCATTTGTGCCCCCCAGGGACTGCACTAGCTATCTGTAATTCACTTTTCATGACCTCAGTTTTCTTATCTAGAGTTGTCTGTCCTAATTCTGCCACTAACTTCTCTGATTTACCCGAGAAGGTCCTGTGGAAAGTGTACCATGTGGTCAGTAGGTCTGAGGTTATTTTGCAGGAGATCTATGACATTTGAAGGAACTTTTTCAGATTTTTTTTTCCTTTAACTCTTCTCTAGCTCAGTCTTTTTAAAAAACCCATATGTGTACATAGGCCTTGAGAGAATTCTGATCTTAGAGTGTTTGCCTGACTCATCAATTAATAGAACAATTAATATTCTTGTTAAAATCTTGTCAAGGGCTTTGAGTTCAAAGAACACCATAACAGGCTTTGGGAACCTTTGCTTTTTTGCATATTTACTCCTGGGAAGCCTAAACTTCCCAGGCAGGTGGAATGGTTCACATCCTGGCCAGACTTCTGTGACTAAACTACTTTTGTTTTTAAACTATGTGCACAGACCAGGCACTCATCATAGTATAAAGATGACATGAATAAATATCTGGGAGGGCAACAGGCAGGGTTCTAATGCTTTTTGAGTACCTAGTGTGTGATAGGAAGCTTTATAATGTCATCTCATTTAATTATCCCCCGGTTCCTATGATAACAAAATTGAGGCTCAGAGGGGTGAAGTAACTTGTTCAAGGTCACACAGCTACCACAGTAAGAAGCAGAGCTGAGATTCTAACCTTGATGTGACTCTAAAAACCTGCCGTGTGACATGAACTCTTCTTTACTGGTATCTGTTTAGCTATGTGAGGGCACATGGGTAAGAGTTTAAAATAGTCCCTCTTTGAACATTTCTAAAGTCTGCTTGCTTACCTCCTGCTTTCCACTGATGTGTCTTTTTCTCCTGTGTCTCTTGGCAGGCAGGGTGAGAATTAGAGCTATTGAACCCATTCTGTATATATAGTAAAGGAAGTGGACTGTTTAGTGCATAACAAAGCTGTAGGCTAATTTCTGTCTTCAGGGAGAAGCTAGTTGGGAAGATTAATCATATAGTGGTGCCTGCCATGTGCCAGACATTGTTTTAGGCAGCGGGTATACAGCTACTGTCAAAACGGATCAAAATCCTTGCCCTCATGGATTTTCCTTCTAATAGAGGAGACAGAAAATAAATGAAATATTTGCTATGTTAGCCGGTGATATATAGAGCAGGGAAAAAGAGGATAGAAAGTATTATGGGCCAGTGGGGCACTTACTGGAAGATTACATTTTGTGTGAAAACCTAAAGGAGTTGAGCAAATGAGCCACATTGATTTCTGGAGGGAAGAGCAAGTGAAAGGGCCCCGAAGTAGGAGTGTGCCTGGCATATTCAAGGGAACAAGAACGCCAGTGTGGCTGGAGTGGGGTGAGTGAAATGAGATGGGACCATAGAGATAACAGGGTAGGGAGCAGATTAGGTAGGGCTCTGTGGCCATTAAAATGATTTTGAGAAATAGGTGATGTTGGAGGATTTTGAACAGAGGAATGACATGATCAGACTGAGTTTTAACAGGGTCACTCTGGCCACTGTGTTGAGATTAGACTGAGGGAGGAGGGGAAGTATGGAATGATTGTTTTAATAGCAATGGCTTTCATATATATAGAAACCATGTAATATTTATATAACATTAAGTATTGATATGGCATTAATAACAGCAGTGGCGAGGCACTTTTTATACATTCTTCCAAAAGAGCTTTTAGTAGCTATTGTCATTCAAGTGTCACGAAGCAGCTTTCCAGAGTGGCACAAAGGCCGTGGTACCTCCAGGCACTAAAGTCACACGGAGGTAGGTGCTTCGGAGGCTTCACAGACGAGAGAGCGCTGGCTTAGGCTAGGCCTTGAAGAGTAGCCAGGATTTGGAGTGGTGGAAAAAAAGAAAGGTGGCTATTCCAGCCAGTGAGTATTGCATGAGCAAAAGCATGGAGCTGGAAATGCAGATGTTGAATGTGGGTTGGGGGACACGATAGGCAGTAAGAATTCCAATATGTTTAGCATAAGAAGGATTTCACGAGGGTAATATTGGAGAAGTAGGTTGGTGCCCTAGTGTGAGGTGCCTCGAATGTCTCGTAACAAGAAGAATGAGTACCCAACTAGGAAGACATTCTCAGAGTTACTAGTAAACTACAGATATTGCTTGCTCACTTGCAATACAATGAAGACCTGATGGGGATAACCAAAAGCAGGAAGGCCTTCCTATACTGAGGACTCCTTGCGTTTCCGGGTGATTGGGGTATATAGCCATGAGGATGGGGAGAAGCAGCAACTGCCAAAATGCCTTTCTTCATTCTGCTTTTGGCAGTAATCGCCCCTGGTGTGCCTTAGCATTTTGACTTTGACCCCTGTTGGATGACTGACCGAAAACCAAACCAAACCTGTTGCTGTCAAGTCAGTTCTGACTCATAGCAACCCTACCGGGCAGTAGACAGAGTAGAACTGCCCTGTAGGATTTCCAAGGAGTGGCTGATGGGTTCGAACTGCCGACCTCCTGGTTAGCAGCTGAGCTCTTAACCACTGTGTCACTCGGGCTCCATTGGATGACTACTGTATGCTAATTAACCTTTCGAAAATAATACACATTCTAAATATGTAATTTAAATTTTATATACAAATATATTTATAGTTCATCGTTATATAAGTATATATAATCTTTATGCTTAAATGTTATTATATATAATATGTAATTATAATAAATGTTATACATTAAAAAGTATAATCATCAAGGTGTTATAATCCCCATTTCACAGTGAGGGAACTAAGGCTCAGAGAGGTTAAGTAACTTGCTTTACATCACAGAGCTTTCTAAGTAGCAGGGTCTGGCTTCCATTCCAGCAGTTAAATGCTCTTTACTCAACCCTGTGTTTCTCTCTGTTCAGATTGGAAAGTTCTGAATGGTGATAGATAACAGAGGCAACACAGCTTTGCTTTATTTGGCTGGTGAGAAAGAAAATGAGAGAAAGCTCCCAAGCAGCTGCTGTATGGGAAGTTAAGATAGGGTATCCTTGGTCATTGCAGGAAGAATGTACCCAGAGTGTGTGTTAGGAACAGGGCTTCAAACTGCTTCATTCCAGTTTGAACCCTTGCTGAGAATTTGCATTTCCACCCCAGATTTACTGAATCAGAATCTACATTTTAACAAAGTCTCAGGTGATTCTTATGATAACTTCCTGGGAACTTGTAAGAAATGCAAATTCTCAGTAGGGAAGTTGTTAGAAATGCAAATTTTCAGCAGGGATTCCAAACCCAGTGAACTGATTTGAAGCCCTGGTTAGGAGTCAAACTCTTGGTTCCTGGGTCTCAATGTAGCTTGGTTTATTTTACCTATAAAGGCAGATGGGACAGTGGTTAAGAGCTTGGCTGCTAACAAAAAGGTTGGCAGTTCAAATCTACCAAGTATTCCTTGGAAACCTTATGGGGCAGTTCTACTCTGTCCTGTAGGGTGGCTATGAGTCGGAACCGACACAACGGCACACAGTAACAACAACACCAAGCTAAGAGCCAGAGCTACCTGGCTACACACATGAAGAAATATATCATCTGTAAGGTAAAACGAGACAGGCTGGACGGTAGGACGCTTGTTCCCTAGCCTGCAATTGCTGTATTGAAGGCATTTAGTATATATTTGTAGAATGGATATCTGATTAAAGCTTGTGAGTATGCCCATGATTGTAGGTCTAGGAGAGGGAGGTTGTGTTTACATTGTTTTTGAAGATCAGAGGGGATCAGAGCAGGTGGAGTGGTACTGTTCAGCACTCCAGTGTTTAAACTACTGTAGACCCCTGTCTGCAGGGGACTGTAGCTTTGTCTTTTTCTTTCTTCTGTTTACCTCCTGGCTGTGCCTGTGATAGCAGGTCTCTGTGAATTAATAGTCAGTAATGCTGTGGTCTGAATATTAGGCAGATGGAAAATTGCTTGAAATTTAAAAGAAGATACACACCTAAACGTGTAATTATTGTGCATTATCTTTAATGTTTAATTTTTTTAAAGAAAAAGCTTATCTACCAGTTCTAATATAAGAGGTTCTTTTTTTAAAATGGTTATTTAGGATGGTTGAATGCATAAACCCCAATTCCAGTGTACCAGAAATCATTGACTTTGAGTGAGTATGAAGCCAGTATTCTTTGTTCTTTGTTTAAAATAGTAGAGGATCCTGATTGAGAATGATTTGGTAGTGGTATTAAAAATTCAGATACAGCCCCCCATATGGGCATTTCCCTTTTCCCCATCTTTTCTTCCTTCCCTCCCACCTCTCCACTCTCCCCAAAGCTGCTAGGAAGCAGTTTATAGTCCCTTTCCGAAGCATTAACTCATCACTGCTTAACGCTGTAGTCTGCTTGTTGATAAATATTCAGTTCTCATCAGGTAAAGAATTGCTATTTCTGGAAATTTAAATATTTAGAAATGTTCAAGTCAGGAATAAATGTGAGATGAAAAATCTTACTGTTGCCTCAAGTTAGAGCTTGTGAAAAATCTCAACAGACTGTTCTTTAATCACCAGAGTTTAGACCACTGGTACTTCTGTTTTGGTTTTTATCTGGTTATTTGAACAGCTTACTTGGCAACAGTATGCCCTATTGCATCATGTTGTTTGCTTATTATAGTCGTCTCTACCTTTTGTGAGCAGTGTATTTCCCCTCTAATCTGTGACTATCAGAGTTCCCAGTGAAGTGAAGAGAGGGGAGTATTTCCTGATTGCTCACAATGTACCAGGCATAGGGCTAGGTTCTTTAATGTGCATATTGATGAGAATTTAATCCTCAAGGAACCTAGATAGATAATATTATTATTTTTTTAATTAATACAGAAATAGAAGCTCAGGGAGATTAAGTAATTTGCCCAGGGTCACAGAGCTAGCAGTACATTCAGAATTTGAACCACAACCTAACTCCAGAGTCCATGCTAGCACTAACTGTGCTAGGAGTGTAGGATCATCATGAGTATGAAACCTGGAATAAGAGTGTTTTTGTCTTCTTCTATCCTGTACTTCACCAGTGTTTTTATCCATGTAAAATTGGCTTTTTATGAACATCAGAGGTTGTCTTGACAGGAAAAATAAAAGCATTGTTATATTTTAGGTTGTTGTGGGGGGAAGGTATAGGAGAGTCGTATAAGAGAAGGAAGGGACAGTCCTTTCCCTTTGTTTTGGGGTGGGACGGGAGGCAGAGGGAAATTAACTATGACGCAGATGTACATATGAACTTCAAAGAACATTTAGCTTCAGTCGGGCAGTCCATAGTAGTCACACTTTATCAGTGCTCTAAGATTCGATGAGGAAAAGGAAAAATCAGGCTTGGGAGGCTAGATTAGAGGAGACTTTGTATAACAGACGGGTGTCTCAGAGGTGAGTAATGCTGTGTAAGCGTGCGCATTAAGGAGCTGGTGCCAGTGTTTGCTCTCGCTTCCTTACTGGTGTCAGGGAGCAGGGGGTCGGCTGGTGTCAGGGAGCAGGGCGTAGCCGTCGCTTGCCCTGCTGCCGCTGGTCTGGGGCTGGAACACCAAAATCCAGAGAAAATAGAACTATTTCAAATAAGCGGCAAGTTTATGAGTCAGGTGGTCAGGCAGAAGATGGGGACCAAACCCAGGGCAGGGAAATCTGAAAGCAGAGCCCAGGTCTGGCGGCCCAAGGGAGTCATGGGAAAGAAGAGGGCAGGGCAGGTTGGGAGTGTTGGATCTGTGACCTCTTCAGCTTACTACCTTCAGCCTAGTGTTTGGACAGGCTTTGTATTCCAGGTAAGTTTGAGGTCCCCACAGATAATAGAATAATCACCATCCCAAAAGAGTAGACTCTCCTGGTAGTAGGTGTGATGGACAAGTGAGGGGCCAAATGTCAAGAGGCTGAGTGCTCAGCTTATAGGTTCTCTATTCTGAACTTGCTTCTAACCAAAGAGAAACCAGCTCAGCAAATCTCCCAGGGTCTGCATATTTACTTAACTAATTGGAGTGTTTTCCATTCTTATTAAAAATAACTTTTATTCATCTTGAATACTTTTTGACATGCTGTTTGAATGCTTTTTGAAAATACACTTAAAAAAGAAATTACGTATAATCTCACCATCCAGATATAACCACTGTTAATATTTTTTGTGTGTTCCATCCAGACTTTTGTCCATTCCAATGCATATTGATGTACATGTTCATTTAAGTAAAATGGGACTAGACACTACTTCATGTTTTATGAGAGTTTTTTTTTCATTTAAGATGTCATTGCCTATTTTCATTTTATATTTTAATGGTTGCATAGTATTCCATTGTGTG
The DNA here is from genome assembly GCF_000243295.1 of Trichechus manatus latirostris. Classification (NCBI taxonomy): domain Eukaryota; kingdom Metazoa; phylum Chordata; class Mammalia; order Sirenia; family Trichechidae; genus Trichechus; species Trichechus manatus. The sequence continues at coordinate 13,782,328 of NW_004443939.1, read as the reverse complement.
AATTTATGTAATTCTCCACCGTGGGACATTGACCCTTTACCTAATTTTTTTGCCATTATACTTCTTGGGACAAACACTTTGTAGCTAAGTGTGTGAAGAAGTACATGATTCATCCATGACGTAGATTGCTAGGTCAAAGGATAATAAGCAAAATTCTAAGGCTTTTGATTTCACCAAATGGTCTTCCAGGAAGGTTGTATATAATTGGCACTCCTGCTAACAAGTATGTGTAAGCATTCATTTCCCCAAAGCATCAGCAATACTGGATATACCATTGGGAGGGGGGAGATGGTGTCTCTGCTAGTTGGTAGGTGAAAATGCTGTATCAATTTTAATTTTAATGTGCTGCTGGTTTATAAAGGTATTCCCAACCCTCACAGCAGTCTCCCCCACGTTTGCCATTCCTCCCTTCCTCCCTGATGGTGATTTTCTCTTTTGCAGCATTGCTGGGAGCCTGGTATATTCCTACATCACTTTTTCTGAAGAGCAGCTGAGCAAACAGTCAGAGGCCAGTAACAAGCTGGACACTAAGGGAAAAGGAGCAGTATGACCAGAGGGTTGCGCTTAAACTTAAGGAGGCCCAAGTTTTTGATCAACTCGGAACACTGGCAATTCTTACGCAGATATTGAGGTGTCTTGATTATGGAGAAAATACCATTCTTTTGCACTTGTACAATCTGAGGATTGATTGCTGCCTTTTAAAATTTTATGATGAGAGAAACTTATAATTGACTCTATTTTAAATATGCTGTTTGAATTAATTTATATCAGGCTGGAAAATATACTGGGCTTTTTAATTTATTTTTTCTTCTATGCTGACACTGAATCATCAGTGTTTTGAATATATTTTATTCCATAGTTTGATATCCAGGTGTCCCTGAGAGGTGCATGTATAAAGTGTTCCAACAGAGCCTCATCACTCAAATCATTGCTGCAATCTTCTGGAGGCAGTTTAACCTTCCTTCTGCTGGAAGTGCAGCTGATTATCTGAAATTTCTCTTCTTTGAATTTTATTTCTTACGATTGCATCGTCTTCATGAGGGTGTCATCATTTCATTTGCGTAAGATGACAACTTTGGCACTAAAAAATACATATATGGGGCTTTGAAGTGCATTGGTTTCCATGTGAGCTTCCCTGAGGACTCATGAGATGAACCGAGTACATTCCTTGAAAACACATTGTTCCCTCTTTGTTGTGTAGGATGAGAATAGTGAAGGAAGGGAGGAAATAGGCCTTTTGTTAATTTATTCATCCATCTGAATCATTTATTCATCTAAAATGTGTTGAGTATGTAATATTTGCCAGGCATTTGTGCTAAGTGCTGGGAATACAGAGATGATTTTGGAGGTGGTTGAAACATCTCACTCCTGCTGTAGTGACTGAGGATAAAATGGAGAACGTAGCTCTGTCAGTCAGTTCAGAAGACGTGAATATGAGCAAGCTGCTTCAGCTCTCAGAAATACAAATCTGTAACTGAGGTTAGAAGCCCCTGCCCGCCCTGCCTACTCCACAGCAGTTTGAGTCCAAATACAACAATCTGAGATCAAATGCATGTTTAGAGCTGCATTTTGGAAACTAAATCAGCTCAGCATTGATCCCTTTTTCCTCTGAAAAAGAATGGCAATCAGGCAAGGTGACCACCTTTATTTCCTCATGCCTGTCTCCTCTGGGTTGCTACTTTTTTTTATTTCTCTTTAGAGCAATATGGCTAGTGCCCACATTTCTGAATTTATTGGTTTGAGGGGAAAGCCTGGCTAGAAGTTTCTGGATTGGGAGGCTTGGACTTTATCTGGCACTGTCAGTGTTAGAGCCATTATCTTTCTCCTCATACGGCACTAGTGTACCTTGTCTCTTGGACATTCTCATTGGCCCCACCCGCTTCCATCCCATGCCCCGTGGCTCACTTAGTGAACATGTTAGCTTCTCATAAGACCAGTGCTGCCTCCTGGGAGAGCAGCAGTGAACGGACATTGCCTGAATTGCCTCTTGTATGGGACAATTCAGACACAGTTCTGGGCCTCGTCTCAGGTATCTGTTGACTTTGGGGTTGAGTGTGTTTGCTCAGGCCAGTTGTGCAATCAGTGCACAAGAGATTGGGTCCCTTTGCACTGGTGCACACACTAGCTTCTGTTTCATTGGGTTTGGAATCCGCTGGGCTCTGTTGACCTAAACATTTGGTATTTTGGTGTCTCAAGGAAGGTTTTTTTTTTTTTTCCTTATTTCATGAAGAATTATATTGAGGTCATTTTCATAGTCATGTCTCTCCTCAATTTTGTTTTGTGTTTATTAAAGCCTGGCCAGTGGTGCTGTGTTCCCACAGTTTGTCCCATGACCAACTCCCATTGGAACAAGTTCCATATAAGAGGTCCTGGGCGCATTTTTTTCCAGCATCATCTGACCTGAGAAAATTCCAGTGGAAGAATAGGATATTATCTTGTGTCAGATGGGTACTGTCCCTATTTTACCAGTGAGAAGAGAGTCAAAGAAAGTAGGGGACTTGCCAGTAAGTAAAAAATCCATGTTCTTTGCATTGAACCATGGTGCCATTTGATTAACTTATCTGAGGGAGTGAAGGAATGGGAATGCTAGCTGAATTAGCTTGAGCTGTTTCAAAGAGGCAAGTGGTTGATTGAATTTGGAGTCAGAGAAGAATAAGCTTTGCAGACCTAGCATGGAGAAGCAGAGGTCACTGTGTGTCCTGGAGCCTTCATCCACTTTCTGGGCTGGCCTCAGTTGATATGCATTTCTGTGAATGTTACCTGCTGGTGCCTGGTTTTGTCTGGGTGTAATGGAAAAGTACAAGTTATAGTGAGAACTAATTTTAGTGGTTCTGTTCCTTCTTCTGTTAGCCACATGAAGGAGGAAACTTTGACGTTAGATATTTGTGTTGTGGAATTCCTTGTTATGCTAGGCCTTTGGATGTATTTAGAGGTAATGGGCTAGCGCTGCACCAGGGATTGAAGTGCTTCTTGGGAGTCAGGTTCCCTTGGAGGTCTGTCACATCTCTAGGTTTATTTGAGAAAATTACATATAGTTATAACTTCACTAAATGTATATGACAGGCTTCTGTACCTCAAGGGCCCTGGCCTGTACTGAACCTTCTGGGTAGACAGAAGCAGTCCAGTGACTGAGAACTCCCGGCCTGTCTGTGTCCTGATTCCTGGGAGTTCCCCTCAGTGCAGCCTCCTGTCTTGAAGCGTAGGAGAGAGCAGCCTGGGGAAGCTGAGATGGAGTGGACTGGGCAACCATTTTTGGAGTACAGTCAGTTCCTGAATAACAAGACGTCTGACTTACGGACAACTCGTATTTACGGACAACTCGTACTTCAGAACAGACTGCCATAAAGGCTATTATATTAAAAATTTGAGTTAAATATGATAGTTCTTAATAACGAATGCACACACTACTTTGTTACACTCATGAAAACTGCACGGTTTGAAAGTGTTTAAGTGTTTTATGTGCATAGAAAGGTAGAATATACACTGTATACTAAGACAAACATTTGACACTAAATAAGAACCCGTATATACCTGTTTAGACTTACCTACAAATTCAACTAACAGACAGACTTAGGAACAGAGAGCGTTCATAACCTGGGCACTGCCTGTATGTGTTTTCAGTTATGTGCAGGCCTAAGGGTAGTGTACCAGAGATTGTACCTGTACCCTAGAAGCTCCCAGAATGTCTGGATTTTGCCCAAGGTTGATATCTTGGAAAGGAAAAATTCTTTGGCCTGTTAACTACCTCCTAGCAGTATAGAGTTAAGTCTTGAATTTGCCCGTTGAGACAGAGGAGCTGTGCTGAGAATCCTCAAAGTCAAGTTCCATGACTAGTGGTTCCTCTTCCTTGAGTTAATGAAAGCGAAGATCCTCTTTGGCCAGTCTTTGTCAGTGCTGGATTGATTCACATAACCCCAGCTGACCCAACTGCTCGTGGCCAATATGTCAGGTGAGTTTTGATTGCCTCATGTGGCTCTTGCCTCCTTTAGTAGTCAGTCATTTGTAGGATCCAGCTTGCACGTAGATTAGAAAAAAGTGTAAGTTTACTGTAGTTTTACTGCGTCAAGAATCCATGGAAGGCTTTGGTCGGTAAAACTGGTGTAGGATTTTCATGGAAAGTGTAGTAAAGCTTTGATTGGTTGGGAATAGTACCAAAGACTTTGGGCCTGCCTTCACTTTAGTTATTATGGCCTCAGTGAGCAAAGCTCAGCTCCGGGAAAACTGAGATGAATGTGAAATGGTTCTTGCCCTAAGGAAAGTAGATTTCTTTAGCCTTAGGTGGTGGCCTGAACCCTAGTTGAGAGAAAGGAAGCAGGTGCCTGCGCAGTTATCAGCATCATTGCTTCTAGAGGTGCCTCACCTACATGGCGATAGCATTTTTTTAACCCCAGGGAACTCTTGTAACCCATACTGGTCTTCTAGCTCTGAGATAAGTGACATGGCCCTTAGTTCTGTGAGCAGCCTGGGTTCCTTCTCCGTCGACTGCACATATTCTTGCTTCCCCGTAACCATGTGATACTGGTTCCTCCTTATGGACAAGGCCGTAACTGATATTTTATTCCCTGAGGGAAAATAATCATATTTAGAAGAAACAATGGATGTAAAACTACTCAGCACAGTGCCAGGCACTCGGCACTGTAGTATCTGGTATTATTTCATGGTGACACTGTAGGCAAAACAAGATTCTTAATTTCTGCTTTTTAAATGCTAGAGGGCATCGTGTGTTTGTTGAAAAAACGTGACCCCGGACTTCATTGCCTCTAGAACGCTTAGATAATGGTTCCTGTTCACTGTCTTTTTTTTTTTTTTTTTTCAATACCTACTGGATATAGTTGTGGTCATTGTGTGATGCAGCTGATTCCACCTGTTTTTAAAAAGGAACAAAATTACTTTCATACTGTGATGGTAAATTTTATAAAAGGAAAATTATACCTTAGAGGAAGATAATTATACTTCAAAATGGTAATTCAGTTCAGGCTTCCCCAGTTTGTCACCTTAAGATCGCTCCTGTACGTGCTGGGCATCCCTTCTTCCTCTCCTGGTTAAATGCACTTGACTACACACTGCCTCTGCTTCGAGGTCTGTCTCACTTGTCAGTATATGTGGATCTCTTGCACCATCACTGTTTCTCTAAACCCACCTAATGAGTTCTTACTGTTAGGACCCACTTCATCATAATATAAGGAGATACTCTCAGTGTTTTGTTTTCTTTTTTTAAGCTTTTTTATTTTATACTTTTTAAAAAGAAAGCTGATTAGATTTGCCTCACAGAAATGTTTTTAGATACTTTATTTGTAAATATTTTCTTTCTCATGCTGATGATCAGCTGATTTTGTCTACAAATGTTGGCCTCCCACAATATTTTTTCAGTATAGATTCTATTTACCAAAAGACCATTTTAGTGTTTTTTAAAAGGTACTGATAATTGAGATATGTAAATCAGGTGACATAAAAATGAAAATTATGTGCCTAACTATTTTTGTAAAGGTGTCAAATAAATACTTTTTCCTGAAAACATGTATTAAAATTCCTTTCTAAGTGAAGTGCCTGCAGAAACAATCAAGAGCCACAAGTCAGCTCACATTCAAGAGGCTGCATCATTAGTTGAGATACAGTAATAGAACAGTTTGCCATACAAATACTTTGCATAAATAGCACATATGAATAAATATCCAGTGTCTTTGGCATACTTGTGGTAAATTAGAAGGAAAGAAATGCTAATCTTTCTGCTTTCAGGGTATTTCATGTGCATAATCATCTTTCTAAGCCTCTGGGTGGCTTTACTGGGAAATAACCCAAAAATAAAATAGCTCATTGAAACCAAACCCACTGCCATTGAGTCGATTATTTTAATCAACTTTTAAAAATCCTCTTAGAGTCTGGCTTTTTGTCTACTTTGTTAAAGGTATATGCCTTTTATTCAGCCCTTTGCTGGTTTCTTGTCTCGCTTGGTTTCCTGGCAGCAGTGCTGCCAGTACTGGGGAGAGCCATGGGAGAGCCATAGGATAGCCAAGGAGCAGAGCACAGAGCTGGGCCTTTGTGTACCCTCAACAGTTCAGTAGTTACCAGGTACCCCCAATTCTTCATCCCTGTATCTCTCATCACTTGGGCCCTATCATTTATTCATCCATCAAGCCAGACTGAGCTTATTGGGGCCAGCACCCAGCCTCTAGCAGAGCCTGGGACATCCGTGTTTCACAGATGAAGCTCAGTGAGGTGAAACTGTCCAGTGTGGTCATGGAACCCACATTCAAATCCCATTCAGTCTGACTCAAAAGACCTTTGCTCTTATCCATCACACTGGGTTCTTGTTTCTCCTAGTCTGCCTGTAGTAGACTTGGTGGTACCAAACATCACCATTTCATGTCTGTCAAATGCCATTCTTAACTCAAAGTTCACAAAATACGGATTTAAAGCTTAAGCATAAACTGGTGGCTGGTTGACTCTGAGGAGGTAAAGCCACCAAGCCTTTCCAGCTGTGCTGATGGTGCCCTCTTGTGGCAGCAGCTGCCGATGAGGGATCGATATAAGGAGCAGTTTGCTTTGCCACAAGTGAAAGAAAAAGCAGTTTCTCCTGAGGGCTTACTGTGTGCCTTTCACTGATTTAGGCCTTCACCATTACCAAACTTTACTGATGCAGTGACTTAAGCAAGGCTAAGGAATTTGTCCAACCTCGTTCAGCTGAGAAATTTAACTCTGGACTGTGATTCCAAAACCCTTTTCATTCGAAAGGATACATTCCAGATAGCATCCCTGTTTGTTAGAATGCAGTAGGAGGGTTCTTCATCAAGAGCTCCTCATCATGTCTACTTTTTTCTCCAATTTATTTTTTTCAATGGATATTTTTTAGAACTATGTCCACAAAAGATGACAGAATCATGAACTAACATTGGAGCTTGGAAGTATTTCATTCTGTCTGGGATGGTAGGAAAGGCTTTGTTGGAGCAGGGACCACTTGAGCTGGATTTTTGAAGGGAAACTAGAATTTGGCTGAGATGTTGGGGACAGCCTCCAACATTTCACTTTGCCTGGAATGCATCCCCCCTAGATAACTCCATAGCACAGGCCCTCATCTCTGTGGGCCTTCACTGACCATTCTGTTTGAAATGGCACTCTGCCCTCTCCGCACTATGCCCGCTCCCCTTTCTCTCTGTAATATTTTCGTCTGACATACCATATTTTTTACTTATTGTCTCTTTTAATCAATTACAAGCTTTTTGAAGGCAGAGATTTTGGTATGTTTTCACTGCAGTATCTTTGGTACTTAGAACAGTGCTTGGCACATTGTAGGCAAAACAGTATTTGCTGAATAAATAAATCTAGACCAAGAGTAGCCAATTAATAAGCCCCCCCCCCCTTTTTTTTAAACATAGCAAGAGATGAGTATGACCTTATTCATTTTAGGAAGATCACGCCAGGTGCAGCATTTGGGTTGTATACTGTAGCCTAACCAAAAAAAAACAAAAAACAACACAAGCCTGTTGCTGTAGAGTTGATTCCAACTCATAGCAACCCTATAGGGCAGGGTAGAACTACCCCATAAGGTTTCTGAAGAGTGGCTGGTGGATTCAAACTGCCAACCTTTTGGTTAGCAGCCAAGCTCTTAACCACTGCGCCACGAGGGCTCCTGCTGTAGGCCAGGGGTTGGCAAATTCACCTGTCTCACCGGGGCCAGGGAGGTAAGCAATGTGAATCCTAAGGAATGCAACCAATAGTACAACACTTAAGTGGTAGGGCTTGTGATGCACGCCTGCCCAAAGGCATTCAAATTAAAACTTGTTTAAAATACACATCTGCCAGTCAGATTTGGCCCACTGGCTACCAGTGTAGCTCTTGAGTTCCTCTGCACTTAACAAAAGCACTTGGGATGCTATGTGGATTACCGTCAGGCTGGGTTCCAGGAAAGGGCAGGGCTGGAGGTAGATAACATCAGAGAAGGCTGTAGTACTAGTCCAAGAGAGAAATGATAAGGTCTTTAAGTGTAGTTGTGGAAACAAGAGACAAAGGATTCAGTTAACTGAAATCCTTAACAGGTGATAATGAAGTCTGTTTCTACCTTTCATTTGTAAGTAAAGCTGTGGTGAACATTTTTTTTTTTTTTTTTTTTTTTTACTAAATCTCGTATCTTCAAGAGACCAAAGGGTGTGAACATTTTTAAGGTCATTAACTTAGATTCCCAAGTGTTTTCTCAAAGGGTTATACTTGAAGTGTAGCAATGAAACAGTGCCTGGTCTACCACAGTAAAAATACATTGAGCCATTTACCACATGCTAGGCATTTTTTCTTAGCATCTAACATACAGAGTTCACTATGAGTCAGAATTGACTGGATGGTATTCTACACACTGACACATTTTAATCCTCAAAACAATCCTTTAAAGTCAATCCTATTATTATCTTTATTTTAGGATGAGACAGGCACAAATAGGTTCCACTGTTGGACAGTGGTGACTGAGAAACTTGATAGAAAATACCAATGTGCCTTTCTGTAAGGCCTGCCTTTGCTCCAAGGTCTGTAGCTGCCTAGAACAAGCAGTACAGTATCATGTTTGACCGAGTGGGCTATCTTAGATTCACATCTACACTTCATCAGGTTTGAGTGTAGTGGGTAAGAATTTTCACAAACTTAGGTGTAGAAGAAATCTCAATTTTTTTTTTTTTTAAATCAAGTTAGATTTGAATCTCATGTTTTTTAAATGCAAACGCCTATCTACTAAACAGGAAACCCTGGTTAAGAGCTATGGCTGCCAACCAAAAGATCCGCAGTTCGAATCCACCAGGCACTCCTCGGAAACCCGATGGGGGGCAGTTCTAATTGACTGATGGGGTTGCTGTGAGTCTAAATCGACTCAATTGTAACCTTTTTTTTTTTTTTTAATCTACTGAACTCTGGAGGCAAATGCAGATAGCAGTGTAGCAAAAAAGCCACACAAATCATGTCCATTAAGTTCACAATCCAGGCTGTATGAGCTCAGAGCCACCAGACACCATTTCTATCACCTACACCTAGGTGCCTCAGAGGTGATTAATGGAGTATTTAGACACAAATTTAAAAAGAGCATACTCAGAATGACTGGCAGCACTATTGAAACTAGCTCCCACCCAGAACTGGTTTCTCATGTTCACTCAGCTAAAGCATAGCTGGTGACAAGGGAGGGCTGAAAAGTCCCCCTTTTAGAGCAAGCTTTCCTTAAACCTGGATTTTCCGGTAAGGAATCTAAAGAGACTCAGGTTAGTCTACTCTGATGCCATTTTCTGCTTGATCTTTGGTTTCTGGAAGAAACCACCTCCATTTCAGAGCCCACATCTTTAGAAGTTTAGGTATTCCAATTCTTTAAAGCCTCACCTCTTGTGACCTTTAGGAAATCAAATTCCCCGCCTTACAGTATGCTTGCTGGACAGTGAATGACGAGAAAGGGTGAGAGTCCTGAATAAGCCACAGCTGTTACAATCAGCCTTGCAGTAAATTTTAAGTTTGAGGGAAATCTTAGCTAGAATTATACGGCAAACAGGCAGGTGAACTCTGTTTCTGAGAGATCATGCCTACTCATCCTTTACTTTAGCCCTCTCTATACTCAGCTTACGAAGCCCTGGTGGTTCAGTGGTTAAGCGCTTGGTTACTAACTGAAAGGTCGGCAATTCGAATCCACCAGCCACTCCGCAGGAGAAAGGACTCTGCAGGAAAAAGGTGCAGCAGTCTGCTTTCATCAAGATTTACAGCCTTGGAAACTATGGGTTCTACTCTGCCCTACAGAGTCACTATGAGTCAGAATCGACTCACTGGCAAAAGGTTTGGTTTCTGCTATACTCAGCACATACCACTGTGCTTATCTGTGAACACCTTCTTACAGAGTGTGTATCTTGCCTCCAAAGCCACAAGCCAAATACAGTACCTGGCACAAGTGTAGGTCCAAGACTTGCTGGATAATATGGTAGTATATGGCAACATGATGAAAACCTGTCACCATTAGACAGTTACATGTGAAGCTTTCACCAGTTTGGACAAAGGAGAATTTGAATTCAGCTCCTGTTTATATGGTAATTCTTCAGTGTTCTTCACAGAATAGGAAGCCTTTAAAAGTGTGTTCAAATTCACTCCTTACTTAGAGCAAGCAAAATGACATTTTAAGTGCATCACACATCCCAAATAAGTCATATGAACTAGCATAAAGACAAGGTAAAAAAAAAAATCATGTTTAGAAAAGCAAAAGCTCCATGTCCATACAGTTGTCAAAAGATGTCAGCATAATACTGAGGGTATATAATAGAACAAAGGTTAACCCAGATAATCAAATACATGAAATCAGTCTGTAACGTGGGCTAAGATTTTGCAAAGGATCAACAGGCAGGCTGATCAAGAGCAGAGCTGATTTTATGGTTAAAAAAAAAAAATTAAATTGTAGAATCGTGATCCAAAAGGAAGTCATTTTTAGAGAGAGAATGAAAAGGTTAAACTTGGAAATTCTTTGTTCCTCCTCATGTTATTGTTTTTCCACACTGACATTTTTCACAAATACAGATTATAGTTGGGAAAACCTCAGTTATCTCTGATTTGGTATTTAGTAGCAATACAGAACTATTTAACACCCCCAGGGTCACCTGCATCTAACTACTGCTTACAGAAATTAACCAACCCTCAGTTACTCTAAGTGCCCACTCCTAATTTTCTGTTGACAGTAAACAAAAACAAATGTGACAAAACACGGTTCCTGCAAAATATTATGTGATACGAACTGCACTGCAAAAGAAACAATTTGATTTTATAGTCCAGAAGGAGAAAAACAAGGTGAATAGAAGTCCACAGACTAAAGGGTCTTTCTGGAGGGTGAAAAAAAAAAAAAAGACAAATATATCACCCAAGATAAAGGTAAAGGGGACCAGGAACCACTGAAAAACTCCACGCGCTGTGTTTAGGAGTTTTAGAAGCAACAGAAGTTAAATATATGTGCATTGTAAACAATGTTCATCATCTATAACTAAAATCTACTCAACAAAGCTAATGAAAATCATTCATACAGCATTATGTAGACAAGTAAGTTTAAAAAAAATATTTTAATAAGCATATTCAGAATGGCAGAAAGGGAATGGGGGAAGGGAATTATTTTACAGTCCAAAATTACTATGCATAAATTTAAAAACATCTAATTCATAATTTTAAATGCCTATTTAAATATTACTTCAAATATATTTTAAAGCTCAACAGATCTGTGTTGAACTGAGTTGCAGATTTTGAATTCTATTTGAAAACACATCATGAAATAGAATACCATTCCAAATGAAAATGATAGTGCTTTGCTGAGGGTAGGAATGGGGTGAGGGAGACTAAGTAACTATTAACAAAGGCTTCTTTTCCCAATGCAATTTGTCAAGAGTTCAAGAGTTATGACATGTACTAAATCTTAAGCAAATTAAACTCATGATATTACTAGAATTTTAAAGTAGTGCAATGACTTATCAAGTTATAGTGGCTGCATTATGAAGAACAAAGTACTGTGTGAAATACCTGTATAAACACAAAATTGAATATTTCTTTATGAAAAGCTGAGCATTATGTATATAATAGTGGAATGTCTTTCATTAGGCATACTTTAAAAAAGATAAGATAAAGACAAGTAAAATGTCCAAACATGTATACATGTGCCATATTTGCAAACATGCCTGAGAATTTCCTTGAAACGTTCTTGTAATATAAGTTTGCAACAACTTCACAAACCCGCAAACAAAATGCATCTTTTAACAGAGGTGAAAACGGCATCTCTAATATTGCAACAATTTAAAAAAGCACAGCACCACCATTCTTCTCAAACATTTCTACAGATCACCTTTGATAAAGAGCTAGGATACTCTGGATTTTAATAAAATCTAATGTAGAAAATGGATTGTGACCATCTGCTAAAGCTACTGCCATTCTGGATAAATTAATATTTTAAGTAAAACAAAACAAAAACAACAAAAAACTCAGGCTTCTCAACACTTTCACTCAAAACTTCTGATTTTCTTGGGTAAGTGAATGTATATCATATAAAGTCAAGTGTTATAAGTGGCTTTTAACACTGTTCGGGGAAAAAAGTTGTTCACATTGGTGAAGGAAAGCAGTTTGAACATATGTGAGCAGTAATACTTCATGAGGAAAGGCCTAAACCATAATTTCTCAGTGCAAGCCTCTACTCAATTGTAATAGGCAGTTGAACCATTAAAAACAGACCACAGAAGATTTATTTTAAAAAGGCATTGGCTCTTGAACTGATGGCTGAAAATGAACTGATAGAAGCATTTGGTGTATGCCTGTGTGATAAAAACAAGAATAGTTAATAATCTTTTATAAAAGTTTGGGTATAGGTTAGTCTATCAGCTGTATAAAACTACATTTTTTAACAAGAATTTCGCACTAAAAATAAAACAGCACTCTTGCAAGGCTACACTAATAGATAATCCTGTTTGTAATCACACAGAGCAGTGGCTGCTGTGTAACTTGTAATTATTTTAAATCTGCATTTATAAAGACTTTAGATTTTCATTTTGGAAATACATCATCAATTCTGAAAAACAGGACTGTAACTGGAAAAGTTTGAAAACTTTTCTAACTTCATCACTTTCTCCACATAAAATCAATATTGTTGCTTGCCGACGGTTACTCCTTGTGTGCGCCAATATCTAAGTATCACCTACTTGACCTTTTCCCCTCTGTTTATTTAATGCAAAAATGGGAAATTTTATAATGTATATAAAAATAACTGAACAGAATTCTGCTCAGCATGATACAACTAAACACTTAAGCTGGCATTAAACTTTTGTCTTGTTTCAAAAATAACTTTGAAAATTATAGCAAATGCAAAACAAACTCTGCAATAGAAGTATCATGCTTAATTTCAGAATTCTCAAACTATTTTTCCTTAAGTAGAAATCTGAAAAAACAAATTTTCACAATCTTTTATGAATGCTTTTACCACCTGGATAAGAAACATGACTTAGTTACTACACAAACACTTAAAAATTCATTAGAAAAACCTTAGCAAAATAAAATGAAAGCTGACAGACTTAGAATATCAATTCCTCTCATAAAAGTTGACCAACTGTACAAGTTAAGAAAATTATACAAGCTTTTGTATTAAGAAAGGACAGCTCAGTCAAGACATAGGTACTGTAAAAATCTTTCAAAGGCTACAAAGAATCTGGAAAAATACAGAATGTATTTCTTAAGCCCAGATAAGAATATGGAAAGACATCATTGATGTCAACAATTTTACATATACAAACCTGACTTGGTTTATTTTTAAACTTCTATATATAAAAAAATCATGCTAGCATAACTTTCAGGATTCATAAGGGTTTCCTTAATGACAACACTCAATTTGTATGGAGAGAAAAAGTGTCTGTCATAAAGATAAGACATTTCAAGAAACTCAGAAAAACAGGTGTTTTCTTTTTTTTTTCCTTCATCAAACCAAGCAAAAAGTACCTTGCAATGAAATTTTATAATATGATTAATACATCAAATGCAAAGGTACCTATACATTTTAGTTCATTCAAATTTACTAAAATACTTGTTATATACTTAAAGGGTCTTTGACAGTTTTAAAGTAAAAAATCTGCAAAGGACAGAATTATAAAATCTTATTTCCTAAAGTTAGGCTTAACTCAAATTTTCAAATTTTAAACAACTGCTTCAGGAAATTAACTTTTAAGGTAACCCATCAACCCTGAAAATTTCAGTCACACCAAGATTTACTCCAAAGAAAGTAAAATGGGTCTAAATTTTAGTCATCTATGTTATCAAGTTCCTCAAATTTTCCATGTGAGATTGCTTCTTGGAAAAATTCAGAAGAACCTGGACTTTCTTTTCCATTGCTGTTTACCCTTCGCCTTTTAGCAGGTCTCTCACTTTTTTCATCTAAATCATTTTCATTTCTTGCAGTCATATGGGCAAGTTTTGGGTCAGTGGTAAGGTTATCTGTTTCATAACCATTAGTATCCGTATCTGCATGAAGTGGTTTTTTATTTCCACCGGTAGGTCCATTAACATGTAATCCTTCAACTTTTACGTCTTCTTTGCTTAATATTTCACCTGGTCCATTAGATGACACTCCTAAATTGGAAAAGACACAGATGAAACTAACAAAAAAGTTAAATTTGTAAATAACTGTAAAATAGCTTTTCATCAAGGAAGTGAGGTATCAAATCAGTGTATACATATAGTTTGAATTCTGGCTGTGTGACCTTATTTATGCTCTCTGTACCTCAGGTTCATCCCATGTGAGAATAAGAACAGGTTTCATTAGCTGTTGTGAAGATTAAATAAGGTAATACAAATAAAGAACTAAGAAAGAATTTCCAGTAGATTAAGCATCCAATTAGTTCTTATGTGACAAATAGACACTGGATGCAGCAGCCTTAATAAGCTGAATTAGGCAAAGAGATACACATAAATTATTCACAACTTAGCAAAAGGGTCATAACTTTCTAAAACCATGTAAAAACAGCATGTTTCTTCTTAAAGACACTTGAGTTTTCTACTGCCATATAAAATCAAGACCCATGACTTGTCAATCTATGGGAAACGTGCCTGAAGAGTAAAGATCATACACTATATTTCTCTAAGTGCATTTAAATAATGTCAGTGTTAAAAAATTAATGCTTTACTGTCCCAGCATACACTTGAAAATGCTAAAAAACAAATTTTTTCTGTAACAATTATTCTAGTGAAAGCAAGAAATAACAAAAAAGGTCATGCTAGAGCTGACTACAAAATGAAATGGAACACAAATTTAAGGAGCCCTTGTAGTGCAACGGTTAAATGCTTAGCTGCTAACCGAAAGGTCTGCTGTCCGAACCCACCCAGCGGCTCTGTGGGAGAAAAGACCTGGCAATCTGTTCCCATAAAGACTGCAGCCAAGAAAACCCTATGGGACAGTTCTACCACTATGAGTCGAAATGGACTGGACGGCATACAACAACGATGTAAAATACAGAATGAGCCACTGAAGTTAATAAAATTATCTGAAAAATATTTAGCATAAAGGATAAGCCCCAAATATTACATTTGTGTTAAAGAAAATGTTAGTGTATTTTTCCTAACTCAAAAATGCACTCAAACCATGAATGCACATGAGGATAGCTTACAATCGGAGACTTAAGGAATGATTCTGTGATAGTCGGGCCCAAAGAGCCAACTGAGGCTGTGATTAGGTCAGGAGTAACTATAAGATTTCAAGGCACAAAGTAAAGCTCCTTACAAAATAAAACATATGAAATTGGGTTGGAAGGTTCCTTCCTTTCCTTGAAAAACTTGGAAATCTTGATTGTAGGTACCTGATGTGAAGGGCTTCTAGGCTACTGAGTAATTTATATGTAACTTATGAACTCCCCTAGCCCGACCACCGCATTACCAACAAGTGGTTTTAAAAAGTAAAGGAAGGGTAAAGAAACGACGGTGGCTACTACAATGGGCTCAAGCGTGACAACTGTGTGGATGGCGCAGGACTGGGCAGTGTTTCCTTGTGTTGTACACAGGGTCGCTGTGAGTCGGAACCAGCTTGATGGCACCTAACCACCACCAAAAACAAGTAGTACTGACTGCCTCCTTAAGCTTCCACCTCTGGTCCCACGGTCAGAATCTCAGCATCAGGATAGATGTGGCTACCATGAGATGGCATGTTAGTGGACCTTCTTGGATCAGGGAATGGCTACTGCTGTGTCCTAATTTTTGTTGTGCTTGCTCTTACAGGGGAAGCAGTGAGAAAAGAGAGAGCTCATCCAATGAACAGAGTATACATACTACAGCAGTGCCTGTTTGAGACCAAAGGTCAAATCTTTCATACTTTTCTTCCAGTTTTTGTCAGTGGGAAAAAGGTAGAATGCAGGTGGGCAGGACTTACCTAATTCATCAGTTTCCTCCTGAAGAGGAGTGGGGGGCTTATCTTCTGCTAGGCAAGTCTCTTACTTAGGAAGATCATTTTAATCAAAATAATTCTCTGCCTAGGTCTTGCTGACCAGCACAGTGATCTCTGGTCCACTGGATATTTCAAACGAAACCACTGTCTGAACCTCAAACACATCAGTATGCCTTTTTTATGGGGGAAAAACATGGGAATATTTTTGTAGAATATTTACAGGTTGACATCTGCTTTATTTTTTCTCATCCTCCAAGGTTATTACACTATCAAAAGAAAACTTAAAAATTCAAGATAGTGCCCTTGTTACCTACTTCTTCTCATCTAGATATATAAAGCAGTTTCCTGATAAAGTATCATAATCACTCCAGGTACTGCATAAATATCTTTGTATTTCTGATGTGAAATGGCTGGAGTTTCAGCGTTTAACAGGAATACTTATATCCAGGCATCCCATTCAAGTAAGAAAATACATGCTACTTAAAAAGAAAAAATTTCTTAAAAGAAATGATCACTGTTGATTGTACTACACTTGATTAATGGTACTTTTTAGTGATGTCAGTAGGAATCCTTTGTAATTACTTTGTATGGTGTGTTAGTATATTTGTGTGCTAACAGTATGTGTTTCATCTGGTATTTATAATTAGTATTTCGACTTCTGCTTTGGAAGTTTAAAAGAAACCCAAACTGAACTTCCCAGGCTACTGAAAGAAAAGTGCCCTTCATGTGGAAGAAACAGGTGTTTCTTTGGTTGCTTACCATTTTGATTACTATTGCTTACAGTGCCATCTTCTTTCTCGGACTGGCTGTTACTACTATTTGAGGCAGTTGGGGGAGGGGATGGTGCACGACTAGAAGCAGCACTTTCACTTTCATCTAGAAGACGATCCATGTAATCCCTTAGAATTAAGCAAAATAATAAAACAATTATTTTTCATATTAAAAAGCTGAAAATTAAATTAGTTGAGGTGAAATTTAAAAAGCTTTATTAACAAATATATCCTAATTTTCACTTACATTTGACATCTATCACTCCAGGATTTGAACATTTAAATGGAAAACTTCTTTTGGTTACATGTTGTAGAAAAAAATACATAAAGGCTAGCAAATTTCAGAAACCTATAGAAAGTTAAAAGGCAAGTACTCAGAGTGGCCCAACTAAAACTGGAGGATCTGTAAGTGAAGAAATAGGGGTGATGTCATCAGAAGGAGTAAAAAAGAATTTCTGAACAGACGCCAATTGGAATTATAAAGACTTGATGACAATACCTGAAAGACAAATTGGGACCTAATGAAAAAGGATGAATCACTTCCCTAAACCTGGACACCTCCGATATTACCTTTCTGTCACAGTGTGAGATATAATAAGCTCACTAAATCCTTGGACTTATCTGTTGGCTTTAAACTGTCAGCATCTCATTACCAGTGAGCTCATTTCCTCCCTAAGTCATTCCTGTACTATGGTATGTGAAGACAGTTGTGGTAAGTGACACTGGGCCAGAGTTAAAAGATCTGAGTTTAATACCTGTCTCTCTGAGGTTTAGTGTCTTTCCTATAAAATGCAGATAATCATACCTATCCTATCTACCTACAAAGTTGTTTATTAAATATGTGTGTGAAAGTATTTTGTAAACTATAAAGTGTTATTAAATCACTAGAATAAGAGCCAGCAAACTACGGCTGGCTACCTGTTTTTGTAAATATCTTTTATTGGAACACAGCCACACCCGTTCGATTACTTGTCTCCTGCAATAACAGCAGAGCGGAGTAATTTCAACAGATACCTCACAGCCTGCAAAGCCTAAATATTTATTCGCCAACCCCTAAACTAGAATAAAGGAGCCTTGGTGGTACAGTGGTTAAGCACTCATCTGCTAACCAAAAGGTCAGCAGTTCGAACGCACCAGCCACTCTAGGAAAGAAAGATGTGGCAGGCAATCTGTTTCTGTAAAGATTTACAGCCCTGGAAACCCTATTATGGGGCAGTTTTACCCTGTCCTATAGGGTCATTATGAGTCGGAACTGACTTGACAGCAATGGGTTTTAGGGTTTAAACTAAAATATAATTCCCTGAAGGCAGGGATTTAGTCTGTTTTTGTTTACCACCGCACCACTGGGTGCCTGAACTATGTATGGCACAGAGCAGAAGTTCAATAAAAACATGAATATATTATTTTTAAATTCCTTCACAGTAAGTATAATAAAGATATTAAGAAAAGTATTTTAGAAATTTATGAGCAGGGTAAATAACATGAGTAAGAAGGAAACAGTGGACACTCTTAGGACTTACTGAAAGTCTTTGGTATGAGTCTATACTAGCCTATTTAACTGTAGTTAAAATCACGAACAACTGTATGATCACCACTATCCCCTGGGTTACTCAGAGCGACCCTATACGACAGAGCAGAACTGCCCCATACAGTTTCCAAGGAGCAGCTAGCGGATTCAAACTGCTTTGGTTAGCAGCTGAACACTCAACTATAGGGTTGCTATGAGTCGGAATTGACTCGATGGCAACTAGTTTTTTCTTTTTGGTACGGTGAGACTGGATAATAGAGGATGTTGAAAGCCAAGCAAAAGAAGCTACAGTTGGTTACATATAAAAATTACTGTAAATTTCTGAATACAGCAATGATATCATGAAAGAATGATTTATATATATACATATATATATACATATATGTATATATATATAAATGGCATTCAGAATGCTTAGGGAAGGAGAAAGAGAAGTCAGCCTGACCATCCAGAAGACTGGGGCAGAATTTAGCTGTGCTAAGTTAAATCTTTTATTTTTTTTAAAGTTTTTATTATTTTTAATATTTGGAAGACTGAGTATTCTACAGTGAAATCTTCAATTTGTATATGGTTCCCAATTTTTTGAGGTAGGGAATAGAAAAATCCACAGTAGGACCTTTTAAAGGTTGTCTGTAGGAAGAAAAGTGACAAATGTACTTCATTTGGGTGAACAAATGGAAGGTAACAATTTTAAGGAAAAAAAAAATGTTTAGGATAATGTACTCTGAACTGATTTTGATCTAAAAACGAAGATAAGAAAATTCATATTTTTCTCTAAGGGGATTAACAATGTTTTGTGCAGTCACTAAAAGTGCAACTATTAACAGAAAGAGAAGGCTCTGGAAACAAACCAGAAAAACACCCTACCGTATCTTTATGCAAATAACCCATACAATGTGCATCTGACAGCTGCCCCTCGAGGTGTTTTCATAAGCTCACTATGCGAATTTTTTTTTACAGCAACACGTGGAAGAGGACTGGCATGGAGGTACTTGTGAGGGTGCCTCAAGGGGGGAGGGCGTGGCCAGCAAACACACAGAAGGCGTGCATTATTTGCATAAAATACGCTATCTCCATGGTTACAGAAAATCACGATTTCTCCCCATCTGGAAAAAATGTACAGTCTGGTTGCTGCTTCTTATAGAAGGCATAAAACAGCTAAAAGGGATAAAATCTGAGTAGAAAATTTTGGTATATTCAGTTTTAAAACTTCATAAGAGACCCAGAAAAGACATAACTGAATCCTACAAAACCATGGCATTCTTGTCTGGGGGGAAAAAACATTCTGTTCAACTTCATACCATTTACCAGGAGATTACTGTTAACTCTTGAAACCTAAGAGAAGATATGGGATTACTTTTAACTTAACTGTGGCTACTCTGCCTACAGAATACTTAACCCTAAGAGGAATCAAGGATATAGATAGATATGTGTCTTCCATTTCACAAGCTATTAAGAGATTATTAGAGAAACTAGAATGTTTGGCGGCACATCCCTACCTAACCTGTTGCGCTTGACATCACAGAGGACCAACTAAACCAGCCCACAACACTTCCCTTGGTGATGCTTTCTGAAAGAGAAAACTGGATGAACCATGGGTCTGACCCAACATGGCAATTCTTAGGTTCTTAATGTTGATGATGACATATTGACTGTAGTTCAAGTATGAACATTATTTCTGAAATGGGCAAAAAAAATGAAAGATGTTACTGCTGCTTTTCCCTATAGAACAGCTTGAAAACCGTGACTCTTTTAAGATATATTCTGCAGACTGGATAGCTGTATTTAGTTCTACATCATTATGCCTTTTTTTTTTTAATACCATGTCTTAACACTACCAATGGATAATTCAGAAAAAAAAATAACTATAAATTTAACAGTATTAAGCAACCAGATAAAATTTGGAATACTGCTATATATGAAATTCCACTCCAGCCATCAAGGACTTTGAATAAATGGAACATGAGGCACACAGTCAGTCTACTGTCCCATGATTTCCAGGGGCAACTGTATCCATTTATTCCCTTTTAGATTATTTTGCTTTGGGCTTTAGAGTGTTTGATCCTCCAGTGAAGTGACCAGCATACACCTGTAAATGAACACGACCAACTAACAGTCTAGCCCAGGAGTGTGAAAAACACAATAAAATATGCATACAAGCACATCTTTCAAATGCAGTTATTTGGCCAACCTTAAGAATATCTTTACTGGTGCACACTGACCAAATCAATTTATGTTATTTTTTTCTATTACTTTTATTCTGTAAACAATAGGGGATAGTCAAGGATAGTACAGTAAATTCTATCATAACAAAAATTCATCAGCATTTTAGAGCAATTCATGTGAGACAAAGGGCTCACTATTTTATGTGTTTATAGTAACAAATTACCAGCTGGGGAGGGGAGGGTTTTAATCCAATGCCAGACTTAATGAGGCTAAGAGAACTTGGTATGTAGACAATGGATTAAACATATAAGGTCTTTTGCATAAATACTGGATATAATAAGAACCCATACCTATACTATTGGGAATAAGTTAAAGGTGCATTATTAACTATTGAATATTCTGTAGAGGAAAAATTTCAGGAAATCTGGAAAAACGGAAGTCACTATGTATATGCCCCTTCCTCTATAAACAGCTTGTAACCAAAAAAGAAAATACAATTTGACCTGACTTATATCTCTATGCCTTTTCCCTTTTATATCATCTATATCTCAAATCTTATTTTGGTTCCAAGGATCTAAAGTAGATTGAACAAGGAAAAATGTTAATTTCCCTCCCTCTTTAAAGAGGCTCCTACTGGGCACATGGCTCTATAGTTTTAGAAAAGACATTCTCTCATCTTTCCTCTTCTAATTGCTCTCAAAGTGTCATAAAATACAAATTGTATATGGTTATGCTAAATGGAACAGAATTTAACAAAACCATACATTCACAGCAGCTGTGCTCCATTTCTTCTCAGAGATATCTACTTAACACCTACAATCTAACTCTTGCTTTAAATGGTATGTCTGTTTTCTCAAATACGAATTGTGGTTTACAATATTTTTTATAAGACTATGTATAAAAGTATAAATACCCTATGAAATGAAGGTATGTCAATATATGGTAAATTTAAACTAATGTAAACTCTTACCCTATTAAAGAAGACTCTAAACTCCTAATTCTCTAAAGAAAAATCCAGAAAAGCTTAACCAAAAAAATGTAGCTCTAAAAGAAAAAATAAACTCACGTTACACCAGGATGAAGATTGTATTTCTTTTTTCCAAATCGCGTTTGCTGAGCAAAGAAATCGTAACGTTCAGATTTTTTCCACATGTAATAGAATGCTACACATTCACCAACTGACCTTGTTCGGACCTATAAGAAACAAATACTTGCTTTTAAGAATCATTTTTCTCTTCAAGTAATTATTTCATGAGAAACATCTGAAGATTAAAAACAAATTTAGCTTGTCCTTAACAGATATATAATCTTGCTGTAGGTGCTGTAAAGTAGATTCTAATTCAGAGCAACCCCATGTGACAGATTAGAATTGTCCCATAGGGTTTTTCCTAGGCTGTAACCTTCATGGTAGCAGATCGCCAGGTCTTTTCTCCCAAGGAGCTGCTGGCTGAGTTTGAAACCAGTGACCCTTGGCAGCAAGGTGTTTAACCCATTAAGCCACCAGGGCTCCTTAGATATATAATACAATGTATAAAATGCAATACCACAGCAGCTGTGTTGAAAGCTATTCTTTCTAAACTTTCATTAAGAGAAATAATACAATGAAAACATACCCTCAGATATTCAGCATTCTGCTTTTTAAAAGACTGCCACCATCCTAATCTACCATAAAACTAAATTCTCCTCTATTGAAAATGTCTGGAAGTAGCATTTAGGTTAAACTAATGTTACAACCACTTCACAAATACTTTTACTCACAGAGCACCTAGAAGTCTACCTTCAAAATCTCATTCAAAACATTCGCTTACTAGTCCTAACAGCAATCCAGACTCATTTAATTTACTTTCAAGAGAGGCTAAGAATTACAATACTGCGAGTGCTCTGTTTACTGAATTATTCCTGTGGTTTACTGTGTTGTACCTATTTGTGCAAATGAATGGCTCCGCTCACATATTATGGGATTGGCAAATGATGTTGACAAAATCCCCTTTTTTGCTACTTAGAGAGCTGGAATGGTTGACGTATATGAATAAAATATTGAAGGTTTTAAAAAACTATCTGCATGAGTGTTTCAGATGCCAAGATGACATGCTTTGACTCATAAATTTCTGATCATGACGTAGGAATCCTGTGGCACTGACTGCACCTAAGAACAATTGTTGATGACACGTTTTTCTTTCCGTGCCATACATTTTTCTTCCTTCCTCTCTGCTTGCTCTTTACAGTTTAAGCCCATGGTACTCTGAGACTGACAGTAATTAGGGCTTAAAAATAAACTCATATTCTCAAGCTCTGACAATTCCATCTTTTTGCCTCCTATTGCAACTCATTTCTATACAGATTCTTCCATGGCAACTGTATTTTACTGAAACCAATAAATGAAGAAAACGTTTTGGGGCATACAAAGTTAACTATATTATGCAAATTTCTCAATAAACTAACAAAAGTCTTCATGCTTTCATTGGGCCATTCTTCTCCCCCTTCAAGAATTAACATCCTCTTTTTATTCACTACAGCAACTAGTATATTCTATAGAAGAAGTTGACTTCCATCCCCTAACACTGAAATATCACCATCCTAAATATTTACAAAGAAATCAAAGTCTTATTTTCAATACTTACGGTGTTTTTTATTTTTTTTTGGGCTAGCAGTACCCAAGCCAAGGAATAAGATTATAGGTCCCTGGGTGGTTCAAACAGCCTGCACTCATCTACTAACCTAAAGGTTGATGGTTCAAACTTACCTAGAGGCAATGTGGAAGAAAAGCCTGCCAATCTGCTTTAATAAAGAATACAGCCAAGAAGAAAACCCTAAGGAGCAGTTCTGCTGTGTAACACATGGGGTCGTCATGAGTCAGAATCAACTCAATGGCAGTGGAGATTTAAAAAAAAAAGATTCTATAGCGGAAGGGGTTAGGGTAGACTCTATTGCTGGGGTTGCTGCTGCCAATTATATTCCATTATCTTTCCTGTCAGTTCAGGAGTCCCCTCCATAGGTAGGTCATCCAGCATGGTCTAGGTCAACAGTGTTTCAATTCAAGCAAGGGTACTAGAAAATTCTTATCTAAAATGTTTTTTTTCAACCATGAAACAAATTTTTTTTTTTTTTTACTATCAGAAACATACATGGCAAGTTGTCAGCATAATATACTCCTTAGCTGTATATGAGGTTATCAGATGACTGGACACAACATTAAAAGGTATCAGACAAATTTTTTTTTTTAACACTGACTACACTGCCTTCTTAAATATTCTAAATCCTAAAACTCAAAATTTTTCTTATTAGCTATTTCTTACGCCAAATACCAAAAATGCCATCAACAGTGAATTAGTTAATGCACAACAAAATTAAGAAAAATAGACTCAAAAGGTTTGTAAGCCATTATTTTACTTACTGAATATGTTAATTATATGTTGAAACAAATCAAGTGGATACCATCCAATCACATCCAGAGGTATAAAGAAAGAAATCTGGTGTCAGGCTACTTAAGAGCCTCGGACATAACACCATACACTTTCAACAGGGTCCTAGGCAAGCCACCACACAAAACCTTAGATGCTATCTTTAAAGGAAATGCATAAAGAGCCAAGCTGCTTGCTGTGTATTCTCTAAAGATAATGTGAGATTCGTAAGCCTAGGAATTACTTAATTTCCTACATGTGAGCTCTGAAATTTTGCCTGCCCCTATTTGAGTAACACATTTTTCTATTCTATGCAATTGTGTAGTTACTATTAAAAATCTTACCTGATTTGGGTAGAAAGAGAATTAACCCCCTCTAAAATCTGCAAATGATTATGAAGTTCATTTTTTTTCTTTTTTTAAATTGTACTTTAGATGAAGGTTTACAGAACAAACAGTTTCTTATTAAACACTCAGTATACATATTGTTTTATGACATTGGTTAACAACCCGACACGTCAACACTCTTCCTTCTCAACCTTGGAGGACCTTTTTTTTCTGGTGAAAATATACACAGCCAAAGTTACACCATTTCAAAAGTTTCTACAAGTCAGTGACATCGATTACATTCTTCCAGTTGTGCTGCTCTTCTCACTATCCTTTTCCAAATTATTCCAACACCATTATCTTCAACTTAACTGCCCCCTAGGCTTCCCATCAAATCTTTTGAGTTGGTTTTGTGTATCTGCTCTCACATCTTTTTTTTTTTGTACCTTAGATGAAGATTTACAGAACAAATAGTTACTCATTACACAGTTGGTACACATATTACTCTATGACAATGGTTAACAACCCCACGACATGTAAACACTGTCCCTTCTCAACCTTGGGTTCTCTATTACCAGCTTTCCTGTCCCCTTCTGCCTTCTAGTCCTTGTCCCTGGACTGCTGTACCTCATTAGTCCCTGTCATGGATTGAATTGTGTCCCCCAAAAAAATGTGTGCAGCAACTTGGCTAGGTCATAATTCCTAGTATTTTATGATTGTGTTATCTGATGTGATTTCCTTACGTGTTGTCAACTCTACCACTATGACAAGATTATATGTGATCTCCTCATGTGTTGTAAAGTCTATCACTGTGATGAGGTTATACTGATGAGGTTGAAAAGATCAGTGTCTTAATGCAATCTCTTTTGAGATATAAAAGAGAGAAGCTAACAGAGACAGATGGGAACCTCATACCACCAAGAAAGCAGTGCTGGGAGCAGAGCGCGTCCTTTGGACCTGAGGTTCCTGCGCAGAGAAACTCCCAGACCAAAGGAAGACTGATGACATGGACTTTCCTCCAGAGCCAAGAGAGAAAGTGTTCCCCTGGAGCTGATGCTCTGAATTTGGACTTGTAGCCTACTGGACTGTCAGAGAATAAATTTCTCTTTGTAAAGCCATCCACTTGTGGTATTTCTGTTGGAGCAGCACTAGATGACTGAGACAGTCCCGTTTTGTTTTATGAGGCTGTCCAATCCCCAGCTGAACCGTGAACCTCGGGAGTAACTTCACCACTAAGCTAAAAGGGTGCCCGGGGGCCAGACTCTCTGGGTTTCTCCAGTCTATCAGGCCAGTAAATCTGGTCCTTTTTGTGAGTTAGAATTTTGTTCTACATCCTTTTCCAGCTCTATCCAAGACTCTGCTGTGATCCTGGTCAGAGCAGTCAGTGGTGATAGCCGGGCACCATCCAGCTGTACTGGACTCAGTCTGGTGGAGGCCATGGTAGCTGTGGTCCATTAGTCCTTTGGACTAATCTTTCTGTTGTCTCCTGTTCTCTTCATTCTCCCTTGCTCCTGAAGGGATGAGACCAGTGGAGTATCTTAGATGGCTGCTCACAGGCTTTTAAGACCCCAGATGCTACTCACGAAGGTAGAATGTAGAACACTGTGTCTTTATAAACTGGGTTATGCCAACTGAGCTAGATGTTCCCCGAGACCATGGTCCCCATAGGCCTCTGCCCAGCAATTCAGTCCCTCAGAGAGTCTGGATGTGTCTATGCAACTTTCCTGACCTTTCATTGTACAAGTTGTGCTGGCTTCCCCAGTACTGTGTACTGTTTAACCCTTCGCCAAAGTTACCACTTATCTATTGTTTGTTTAGTTACTGCCCCCGCCACAACCCTCCATCCCTGGTAACCAACAAAGATTGTTTTTTTTGTGTGTGTAAACTTTTACAAGTTTTTACGGTAGAGGTCTCATACAGTATTTATCCTTTTGTGATTCACTTATTTCACTCAGCATAATGTCCTCCAGTTTCATCCATGTTGAGATATTTCACAGATTCATCATTGTTCTTTATCATTGCATAATACTCCATTGTGTGTATGTACCATAGTTCATCCATTCACTCTTGATGGGCCTCTAGGTTGTTTCCATCTTATTGCTATTGTGAACAGTGCTGCAATGAATATGGGTGTGCATATGTCTATTCGTGTGATGGCTCTTATTTCTCTACCGTATATTCCTATGAGTGGGGCTGCTGGATGGTATGGTAATTCTATTTCTAGCTTTCTAAACTATTGTTTTCCAAAACGGCTGAATCGCTATGCGCTCCCACCAACAGTGCGTAAGAGTTCCAATCTCCTCACAACCACTCCAACATTTGTTATTTCCAGTGTTTTTGAATCGTGCCAGTAATGCCGGAGCGAGATGGTGTCTCATTGTGGTTTTAATTTGCATTTCTCTAATGGCTAGTGATAAAGTGTCTGTTCATTTCCTTTGCCCGTTTTTTAACTGGATTATTTGTCTTTTTCTTGTAGAGGTGTTGGATTTTCTTACAGATTTTAGAGATTAGACCTTTGTCGGACTTGTAGTGTCCAAAAATTTTTTCCCGTCTGTAGGTTCTCTTTTTACTCTATTGGTGAAGTCTTTTGATGAGCTTAAGTGTTTCATTTTTAGAAGATCCCAGTAATATGTAGCTTATCTTCTGGGCTTTGTGCGTTGTTGGTTATGATTTGTATCCTGTTAATGCCGTGCATTAGGGCGTCTAGCATTACTCCTATTTTTTCTTCTACAAACTTCATAGTTTTTGGCTTTATATTTAGGTCTTTGATGCAAATTGAATTAGTTTTTGTGTATGGTGTGAGGTATGTGTCCTGTTTCATTTTTTGCAGATGGACATCCAGTTTTGCCAGCACCATTTGTTAAAAAGATTGTCTTTTCCACATTTGATGGACTTTAGGCCCTTGTCAAAGATCAGGTGACCATAGGTGGATGTATTTACATCTGGGTTCTCAATTCTGTTCCATTGGTCAATGTATCTGTCGATGTACCAGTACCAGGCTGTTCTGACTATCGTAGATGTTTAGCAGGTTCTGAAGTCAGGTAGTGCGAGTCATCCTACTTTATTCTTCTTCTTCAATAGAGCTTTACTTATCCGCGGCTTCTTCCTTTCCCATATAAAGTTAATGATTAGTTTTCCATCTCTTTAAAGAATGTTGTTGGTATTTGGATAGGGATTGCACTGTATTTGTAAATTGCTTTGGGTAGAATTGTCATTTTCACTATGTTGAGTCTACCTATCCATGAGCATAG
>NW_004443939.1:13627052-13754237 GCF_000243295.1 Trichechus manatus latirostris | reverse complement strand
TGACGTCTTTGCCTGGTTTTGGTATCAGGGTTATGCTGGCTTCATAAAATGAATTCGGAAGTATCCCTTCCTTTTCTATGTTCTGAAATAGTTTGAGTAGTATTGGTATAAGCCCTTCTCTGAATGTTTGGCAGAATTCTCTAGTGAAGCCATCTGGGCCAGGGCGTTCGTTGGGAGTTTTTTTTATTACCTTTTCGATCTCTTTTTATGGGTCTGTTCAGATTTTCAACATCACTTTGTTGTAGTTTGGGTAGGCAGTGTGTTTCTAGAAATTTATCCATTTCCTCTAGGTTTTCAAATTTGTTGGAATATAGTTTTTCACGATACTGTGTTATAGTCGTTTTTATTTCAGTTGGGTCTGTTGTATGTTCTCCATTTCATTTCTTATTTGGGTTATTTGCATCCTCTCTAGTTTTTCTTTCATCAGTTTGCCCAAGGGTTTGTCGATTTTGTTGATCCTGAGAACAAACTTCTGGTTTTCTTGATTCTTTCTATTGTTTTTCAATTCTCTATTTCATTTATTTCTGCTCTGATCTTTACTATTTCCTTTCTTCTAGTGGCTGTGGGCTTTTGCTGTTCTCTATTTGTTTGAGTTCTGTAGTTAATGTTCTGATTTTGTCCCTTTTTTCTTTTTTGATGTGTGCATCTATTGCTATAAATTGTCCTCTGAGGACTGCCTGTTGTGTCCCAAAGGTTTTGGTATGATGTGTTTTCCATCTCTGATATCTTCTATTACCCAGTGATGTGTAAGCAGGGTGTTACTCAGTTTCCATGTACTTGTGTCTTCCTGTTGTTAATTTCTGCCTTGATGGCACTGTGGTCAGAGAAGATACTTTGTATTATCTAATCATTTTGGACCTTGTTGAGGATTGCTCTGTGGCCTAAGATGTGGTTTATTCTGAAGAACGTTCCATGTGCGTTGGAAAAGAATGTGTACTTTGCAGCTGTTGGGTGGAGTGTTCTATACACATCTATGAGGTCAATGTTGGCTGATTGTGCCCTTTAGGTCTTCTGTATCTTTGCTGAGTTTCTTTCTAGATGTTCGTCCTTTACCAAGAGTGGTGTGTTGAAGTCTCTTACTATTATTGTGGAACTGTCCCATTTCTCTTTTCAGTGCTGTTAAGAGTTTGTTTTATGTATTTTGGAGCCCCGTCATTGGGTGCGTAGATGTTTATTATAGTTATGTCTTCATGATATAGTGTCCACCTTTGTCTTTTATGGTGGATTTTGTTTTGAAGTCTATTTTATTTGAGATTAGTATTTCCACTCCTGCTCTTTTTTTCGGTAGCTGTTTGCTTATTTTTTTCCATCCTTTGATTTTCAATAAATCTACATCTTTGTTTCTAAGGTACGTCTCTTGTAGACAGCATATGGATGGACCCTGTTTTCTTATCCATTCTGCCACTCTCCATCTCTTTATGGTTGCATTGATGCCATTTACATTCAGTGTAATTATTGATAGGTGTGAGTTTATTGCTGTCATTTTGTACTGTTTTTTTTGGTCATACGGACGTTTTCTTTGTTCCTCTTAGTTACTCTCCTGTGTTGAATTCCCTTTGTTTGTGGATTTTTTTTCCTCTCTTTTGTTTTTGTAGGTTTTGTTTTTACTAAGACTTCATGTTTTTCTTCTTTATTTTGATGAGTAGGTTTGTTAACTTGTGGTTACCTTGAAATTTACCCTATATTCCTAGGTTTGAACCAGTCTATTATTACTTGGTATTGCCTTGCCTTCCTCTCCATCAGAAGGTTCTATACTTACGCTGTTTATTCCCTCTTTTATTCTTCTGATGCTGTAGTCATTTACAGATTAACCTCTCTGGTTCCCTGCTGTAATTCTTTTGGTTTTGGGTAGTCCTTAAGAGTTCACTTCCTAGGTTGGTATCTGGCTAGTACTATCCTGTGTCCTATATTCAGCCTGTGCTCTGATGTTTGTTCTCAGATGGAAGGACTCCCTTTAATAAGTCTTTTAAGTTTGGTTTGGTTTTTACATAGTCCCTTAACTTCTGTTTATCTGGAAATGACCTAATTTCACCATCATATTTGAATGAGAGTTTTGCAAGATATATTATTCTTGGCTGGCAATTTTTTTCTTTCAAGGTTTTATATATGTCATCTCATTGCCTTCTTGCCTGCATGGTTTCTGCTGAGTAATCTGAGCTTAGTCTTATTGTTTCTCCTTTGTATGTGACTTTCTGTTTTTCTCGAGCTGCTCTCAGGATTCTTTGTCTCTGGTTTTAGCGAGTGTGATTATGACATGCCTTGGTGATTTTCTTTTGAGGTCTTCTTGGATGGTCAGCTTTTCATCTTTCATGACATTGGAGAAGTTTTCTGTCAGCAATTCTTCAATGATCCTCTCTGTGTTTTCTGTTTTCTCCCCGTTCTGGAACTCTGATCACTTGCAGATTTTTGCTTTTGACTGTATCCCACATCATTCTCAGGGTTTCTTCATTTTTCTTCGCTCTTTTTTCTGATATTTCCTCAGAGTCATAGCCAAGTGTTTGTCTTCAATTTGGCTGATCCTATCTTCCATCATTTCAAACCTGCTTCTTGGCCCTTCCATGACACTGTCCATTTCTGAAATCTTGTTATCTTTTGGATTTCTAATTGTTGTTTTTGTATAATTTCTAGTTGTAAATTTATTTTAGCATTTTGTTCCTTAAGTATTTTCTGGAATTCTTCCATTTTTTGGTCTGTATTTTCCATGAATTCCTCTGCCTTTTCCATGGATTTGTCTAGTTTTTCTTCATTTTTGTCTGCTTTTTGTTTCAACTCTTGGGTAATTCTGAATACTGGAGATTAGAATTCCCTATCAGGTAGTTCTAGTGCCTTTTCTTCTAATGTAAAGTCATCTGGTATTTTATTTTGGATGCCTACTGGAACCATCCTGTCCTGTTTCTGTATATGTTTTGATATTGTCTGCTGTCTTTGGTGAATTCAGTAGTTATTCTCCTCGTTTACTGATCGTAGATTTAATTGTTTTGTCCTGCTTTTTTGTTTTATTTGGTTATGTCTGAGCAGGTGGGCTGTGCGTTCTTTCTCGTTTGCTCGTCTGTGGGCATGATACTTTTCACCTCCTTCTTCAATGGGCAGGGTCAGTCACTCAGATATGGTACAGCAGGGTAGGTCCAGCTGAAGGGGAGTTGCTGGGATGGGTTGTTTGTGGCTCGTACTAGGGCTGACAGCACAGAATGGGAATCAGTGAAGGGCAGGTTCCAGGAGGCCGTGCCTGTGCTGCTTGGGAGTGTGAAGTTCAGCACACGGTGCAGGTAGGCAGGAAGGCCAGGGGAAGATGTGATGTGTGGAGCTAAGATGGGTATGGGAGAGAGGAGAGAGGAACAGGAGCCAAAAACATACACACAAACAAAAAAGAGTGCTAAGGGAGCCTGCTATTGGAGTCAAGAGACGAGAGACTGAGAAATGGAGAAAAACAAAACTGAAAAAAAAGAAAGGGTAAAAGAAAAAAATGAATAAATCAAGAAGCTGGAAATGAAGAAAGACAAAAAGAGAACGAGAGAGAAGAAAACAAACAAAACCAAAAAACACGAAAAAAGAAATGCCCCCAGAAATGTCCCCGTGCATCTGCACAGGGTTAAGGGAGTAGCTTCCAAGCTGTGCGGTACTACCCAGCTAGAAGAGGCTCCCAAGCCGAGAAAAGAAAAAGAAAACAAACAAATCAGAACAGAACAATTCAGAGCAAACTAAGAAAGAAAAGCCCCAGGGGTCCCACCAGCGTGGCAGCACAGGCTGGGAAGCAGTTTCACAGTCAAGTGGTATTTCGCAGCCTTTCAGGAAGAAGCAAAGATGGCACACAAAGCCAAGTATTTGAGAGAAACGCGGGGAAGGTGGTGAGAGGTAAGGAAGAAATCTAAAGAAGCGGAAAAAAGCAACACCAGCAGCCAACAAACGGCACTCAGAGCCGGCCAGCACGGGTGGGTGGAATCCAAGCAACACCATGGTGAAGCTGGTGCTTCCCGGCCAAGAGACTGTGGGCACAGGAAGCAGAGGAGGCCAAGTGGGGGTGAAGAAGAGTGGGGGGTGGGAAAGCGTATATTGCTGGTTACCGGTTGTTCTGTCTCCTGCTGGAAGCTCCGTGAAGCTGCTTTCTCGTACTCCCGGTTCGCTGATCTCCGATAGGAGTCCAAGATGGTGGATCCGTGGTGCAGTAGCTGATAGGGGGATCTCTGCATATCTCTATCCTTGCTCTCTGTTCTCGGTCAGTTTCTTATTCCATTCGGTGCTTGGCTGAGTTCTTTATCTCTTCATTTGATGCTTAGGGTTTCAGGATTGAGGTGTGACTCTGTTTGACTTTGTTTTTCGGATCTTTGCTGCGGAGGGACGGCGTGGTGCTTCTGACTATAGCGTCGTGTTGCCCAGAAGTCCTGATTATGAAGTTCTTTATGACTTATATTATCAATTTGGAATGATAAATGCTCATGTTAAATAAAACTGTCAAATTACGACAACTCTAAAACCCAAACGCGTTGCTCTCGAGTTGATTCCAAATCATAGTGACCCTACAGGACGGAGCAGAACTGCCCCGTAGGGTTTCCAAGGCTGTGATCTTTACAGAAGCAGACTGCCACATCTTTCTCCCACAGAGTGGCTGGTGGGCTCAAACTGCTGACCTTTCAGTTAGCAATCTAGCGTTTAACCACTGTGCCACCAGGGCTTTAATAATGACTAATAAAGCCAACCTACTGAGATAAATTGTTCAGGCAAGCTAAATTAAAAGTAAAACCAAATTAAATCTTAATATCTGGTTTTAGACCACTCAGGACTTAAACAAATTTAATATATATTTCAATTGTAAATACTGAATCTTAAAGTGCTCTAAGGTTTCAAAGTTATTTTAAAGACTCTCCTTAAAAAAACCTTGTCACAATACTTGTGAGGAGTGTGCCCCTTAGCTCAAGTAGATACAAGAGACCAAAGGGGCAGCTTCTGTCCAGAGATGAAATGGGAAGGCAGAGAGGGTTAGGAGCTGGCTGAATGGACATGGGGAATTAGGGACAGAAAGGAGGAGTGTACTGTCACAGAATGAGGTGAGCAATTAGGGTCACATAACAATGTATGTATACAATTTTGTATGGGAGACTAACTTGAAATGTAAACTTCATTTAAACTACAACAATAAAAAAAAAATTAAAAAGTTAATCTTCCCCCCGCCCAAAAAACCCTGTCACTCCCAAAGGTCACCCTTCAGCCAAAGATTAGATAGGTCTATAAAATAAACAGTAACACACGTGAGGAATTTGATTCTTAACTTCAATCACGTACCGGAGACCAAATGGGCACGCCTACCCAAAAACAGTGACAAGAAGGAAGGAAGGGAAAGGAAAAATGGACGGATGAAAAAGGGAAACTCAGGGAAGAGGAAGGGGAGACTGATGACACATCACGGGGATTGCAACCAATGTCATGTATAAATTGTTGAATGAGAAACTAATCTGCTCTGTAAACCCTCACCTAAAGCACAATAAAATAAATAAACAATAAACTTTGTCATGATTTTGGACAATAGCTGTAATTACACTGCACACCTCTCACCCTGGAAGCTGATTAACATACTTGTAAATGAGTCCGGTTGTTTAAAGCTTACAATATTACATGGTGAAAATAGTCACTTAGCAAATATATGCCAGGAAGTATAAGCATGATTATAATAATTCTCTAAATAATGAAATGTTAAAATACTCATTACACAACATGTAACAATTGAAAATACAGAAAATTAAGACATATGATGATTTGGGTTGTTAAACTGAATTTCTTTTTTTGCAAAAATGTGAATATATATCATTACTTACTTTATTAGCCTGGATCAAATGAAAATCCTTTCCATAGGCCTTCAACCCTTGTTCAAAATTTCTACACTCTTCCTCTGTCCAAACAGATAATTCCTCTGACAAAATGGGGAGAGAAAAACTGCTTAGCAATATTTTTCCAAAAGCGAAAAAAACATCGTAACTATTTTTCAGTTCCCTACCTAGGCTCTAAGTACCATCCATGAAAGGAAGGGTCTTTGTTTAACAGTTACATCCTCACAACTCAGGAGATATTCAAATATTTATTGAATGAATAAATACTCATTAGTTATTTGATTATATATGAACAGTGAAGCAGGTTGGGAAGCCATGATTAAAGTAAAAAAATAGCTAGATTTTTAGTTACAGCTTCATTATTTATGAATTATGTTTATCTCAGACAAGTTACTTATTTCTCTGAACCTCAGGCATATCAATTTTCCAGTGAAGTAACATCTGTAATACTACTTAGCTCATAAGAAAAGATCAAATAAAATATTTATTAAAATAATGAACTGCCTCCTTTTTGCCGTGAGATGGTGCCTGGCTACCGTTACTAAATGTTTTGATCAAAGATTCTACAGCAGAATCCTGACCAAAAGGGGAAAAAGGTGAAACAGAATTCTGAATTCACATAGAATCCAGACTTTCTGGAGCCACTGAGGCTGGATGACCCCCTGAAACTACTGCCCTGAGTTAAATCTTTAAACCTTAAACTGAAAGTATCCCCAAAGTCATCGTTAATCCAAACAATAATTAGTAAAGTATGTTTGCCTTGAGTATTGTATTCTTTTAAAGAATTACCTATATGTGATCAAACTGACAACAGCAACTTGAAAGATTAGATGAGAAGCTTAGAGGGCAGTGAGTTTATGTTAATGGCAGTAAAATAATTTGGAAAAGAGTATCAATAAAGATGGCACAAACTGAAGAATGTAACCAACGTCACTGAATTGTACATGTAGAAATCACTGAACTTGTGTATGTTTTGGTG
Organism: Trichechus manatus latirostris; assembly: GCF_000243295.1. Classification (NCBI taxonomy): domain Eukaryota; kingdom Metazoa; phylum Chordata; class Mammalia; order Sirenia; family Trichechidae; genus Trichechus; species Trichechus manatus. The sequence continues at coordinate 13,747,439 of NW_004443939.1, read as the reverse complement.
TGTATTTTCACAAAAACAAAACAAAACCTAAGTAGAAAGAAAATAAAAGTAAAGCATTATGTATTTTTATTTAAATGCCCTTATTTTCTCATTAAAATCTCAAGAAGGGGCAGCCTTAATCCTACTACCCCTAATTTCTTGTATAATACTTAGAGTCAACAAATATTTACTGAATTCAGAAAGATCAGTATTATTAAGCTGAAGATACACCTAGATAGACTACAGCTTCAGTTTCAAACTTCTGCTATACCATGAAAACAAATAACAGCACTGATTTCATATCTATGCTCACCTCTAGCTGCTTTTACATTAAACCGTAATCTTCTCAATGCTTCTTCTGTATCAAAATTGCATTTAACTAATTCATATAAAGCCTGAAAAAAATAAAAGGCTTCAATATGTGACCTGGACTATGAACAACTCAATACCACAATTTCTCGAGTAAAGGCTTTTCCAGAATCCAGTGTTCGTTTTCATCATCTTTTCAGAGGATAAATAGTTCTAGTGAATGGAGCATGCAGAACACCAAGGAAAAACAAACATAAATTCAATTCTGATTAATTAACTATCTCTAAATATACAGAAATTAGAATAAGGAAATGCCTTAATGGTTACAGTGTCTCAGGTATTTACAAATAAAAATATATCATATCATAAGAATCATAATCCCTTCATTTCGGCTATTCATTGGTTTCTACTCTACGATAATCTTAAACAAATCAGAAAACACTGATAAAAAAGCTAAACCAATATAATACAGATAGCAGATCTGTGGTAGGCACTGGTCAATCTGATGCATAGTAACATTATCCTAGGTGAGTATTCTCAACTTGATGAGGGCCACAGATTCTCAGGGATATCCAAAGGAATTTAAAAAACACTATTAGCCTGGCTACCACCAATGACCGCCCTGACAGGGAACACAACAGAGAGTCCCGGACAGAGCAGGAGCAAGGTGGGGTGCAGAACTCAAATTCTAGCAAGAAGACCAGACTTTATGGTCTGACTGAGACTGGAGGAACCCCGGAAAGCATGGCCCCTGGATTCTCTTATCAGCCCAAAACTAAAACAATTTCCAAGGCCAAGTCTTCAGACAGGGATTGGACTGGACTGTGGGACATAAAGTGATACTCGTAAGGACTGTGCCTCTTAGCTCAGGTAGATACAAGCGACTGAACGGGCAGCTTCTGTCCAGACGTGAGATGGGAAGGCAGAAAGGGTTAGGAGCTGGTTGAATGGACATGGGGAATCAGGAGTGGAAAGGAGGAGTGTGCTGTTACAGGATGGGGAAAGCAATTAGGGTCACATAACAATGTATAAATTTTTGTATGGGGAAAAATAAATAAACACTATTAAAAAGTATATACAGGCAAAAACGTCACATCACCTTTTTTGTTTTGAGCTGAGATCATACCAATGAAGCGAGTGTAGTAACACTGCATTAGTTTATACTGATCATAAACTGATTCCTTGTTGATGACATCACAGGAATTTCAATGGATAAAATAGTAACACTGAAAGTGACACCATTTAATTTATACATGTGTATGGTTAATTTACTTTGGAAAAACTTCTTAAGTTACTTTTTATTCATTTACCTGTTCATTGTCTTTTATATGAGATCCTTCAGGAATTGCTTCTACACCTTTCTCATCACCTGTTCTTCTAGATGCATCCTTAAGAAATGCAATCACTTTATCTTCTGGTAAATACTCAGGGTCCCACAGGAGCTGATCATCATTTTCATATACTAAATAGATAACAACAACATATTAAAAAATATTTATACAGTTTGTGTTAAAACATAGCATTTAACAAATAACTCATACCTAGAACCAAATGTTGAAAACTAAGAGGTAAAATGTGGTCTTATTACTTGCCTGACTTCCTTCTTGAGCAGTATTTATAGCTTAAGTGAATTAAGCAATTAAACAGAGATGGACATACTACTTTATGTCCCTTTGGATCCAAGGTGACTTGAGTTTACTGAATTCCAAGCTCTCTTGGTTCGAATACCACCTCCACTACTTACTACCTGTATGACTTGGTCAAGTTACTTCCCTTCTCTTTGCCTCATCTGTAAAATAAGGATAACAACCGTACCACAAAAGAGTTGTAAGGATTTAAAGCACTTTAAAATACTTCTGGCACATATAAATGTATGTTAGCTACAAAAAAATTTTTTTTTATTAAAACTATGTCTAGAAGAACACTCACCAAATGTTAATAACGTTTATTTCTAGGTAGTTGGATTTGGGGTAATTTTTTTACCTTCTTTTATTTTTCTACAATGCTTGAAAATATACTATAATGAATGAGCTTTTTTTCCCTAAAAACAGTCATTTTTCTGAAAAGCACTGAAGTTTCACCATAATCTCCACTGTAGTAAGATTAAAGCCTAAATCACACCAAAATTTAAAAAGTGGAAAGGAAGTTGGAGGACCTAAAATAGTGCCTTGTGGAATTCTAAATGACAGGAAAATGAAAACAAACACAATTAAGAAGGAACAGCCACAGGACGGAAGAGGTACCAAGAATGTGACACCATAGCAGCAAAGGGAAGAGAGTGTTTCAAGGAGCAATCAACTGAATGAATGCTGTTCTGTGACTAGGATGAAAATTGAAAAAGGATACTGGATTTGGTAATAAGGAGGTGAACATGCCAAGAACTGTTTCTGTGGAGAGATGGAAGCAAAAAATCATACTGCAGAAGAATGAAGAGTAAATGGAAGGTGAAAAAATAAAGCAGAAAACTTCTGAAAAATTTGGTTGTGGAGGAGAGAGAGCGTGCAGCAGCTAGAGAGGAAGCAGAGATGAAAAAACGTTTTGTTTTTGTTTTTAAAAATAGAAGACATATGCCTTTGTGGCAATGGGAAGGAGCCAGTTCGATAAAGACACTGAATTTAAAAGACAAAGGACAACTCATAGTGTCAAGGTTTCTTATATTATGAAAAGGAATCAACAGCTAATTAAGGTTCTCCTATGTACCAGGCCCTAGGTTAAGTGTTTTCACATACCTTACCTTGTCTTCCCCCTCCCCCTAGACACTTCAAAAACTTCTTCCTCATTGCAGCATTATCCATAATAGCAAAAAGATGGAAACAATGTAAGTGCCCATCGACAGATGAATGGAAACAAATTATGGTACATATGCCATGATGGAATGCTAAGCAATGATAAAGAACAATAACAAATCTGCAAAACACCTCACAATATGGATGAATCTGGAGGGCATTATGCTGAGTGAAATAAGTCAATTACAAAAGGGCATATACTGTATGAGACCACTATTATTAAAAAAAAGGTTTACATACAGTAAGAAACAATCTCTGATGGTAGAAGGGAGTGGAAAGTTGAAGAGGGGAAATCACTAGGTCATAGGTAAGTGTTAACTTTGGTGAAAGGAAAAACAGTACACGATATAGAAGTCAGCACAACTTGATCAAGGCAAAGTCACAGAAGCTTCTCAGACACATTCAAACACCTTGAGGGGCTGAGTTACTAGGGCTGAGGGCTGGGGACTATGGTCATGGGGGTCATCTGGGTCAAGTGGCGTAACACAGTTATAAAGGAAATGTTCTACATCTAACTTTGGTGAGTAGCCTCTGGGGTCTTAAAAGCTTGTGAGTGGCCATCTATGATACATCTACTGGTCTCATCCCGTCTGGAGCAAAGGAGAAGGAAGAAAACCAAAGGCACAAAGGGAAATATTAGTCCAAAGGACTAATGGACCACAGGTACCAGAGCTTCCACCAGCCTGAGCCAGAACAACTGGATGGTGCCCGGCTACTACCACCAGGCACTCTGACAGGGATCACAATAGAGGGTCCTTGACAGAGTGGGACAAAAATGCAGAACAAAATTCAAACTGACAAAAAAAACCAGACCAGATTTACTGGTCTGACAGAGACTGGAGGAACCCCCAAGACTATGACCCCCAAACACCCGTTTAACTCAAAACTGAAGCCACTCCCGAAGTTCATTCTTCAGCCAAAGATTAGACAGGGCTAGAAACAACACTCGTGAAGAATAAGCTTCTTAATTCAATCATGCACATGAGGCCAAATGGGCAACACCTGACCAAAAGCAAAGACGAGAAGGCAGGAAGGGACAGGAAAACTGGACGAATGAAAACGGGGAACCCAGAGTGGGGAAGAGGAAAGTGTTGACACACCACAGAGACTGCAACCAATGTCACAAAACAATTTGTGTATGTACTGTTGAATGAGAAACTAATCTGCTCTGTAAACTATCACCTAAAGCACAAAGAAAAAAAACTTCTTCCATGTTCCAAGGAACAATCCATCTTTTTCTGTTTCCCAAACTAGATACTCTTCTTTAAAGTGCAGCTCAAAGGAGGAAAATCTCTTAGATTTGTTCCTTAGTAAAAACTTCATTCCTTTTCCAACCTGCTGGTCCAATCCTAGTGAAACTCCTAAAAACCCCATATAAAGTGAACTTGAATATATTGCCAATGAGTTTTGTTCTCTGCTCACTGAAGACAGCAGACTACAGTTCTTATATTCTTCGGATTGGATGCGGGATGTGCGATGTGGACAAGCCCATATAAGGAAAGGTTGAGGGTGGGTCCCCAAGGCCCCAGTATTGTCTCAGTTAATACCCCATATTGGGTCTATAAAACAAGCACAAACTACCCAGGAAATATTTCTGGAATCACTGCCATTGTTTCAGAAGTTCCTGGCACCCACAGGATACAGAAATGTCTTTATTTAAGCCGAGCAGACAAACATCACCAAATGGCACCAAATGACAAGGCAGACACCTGGAATTGTGATTAGCTAGCCAGGTAGCCTAGCCCTTATTATTTCATTAACTTAAGAACAATGTGACACTTTATTTTACACAATTACAATATACTCAATAATGACCATGCAGTGAAAACAATTAGCATTTCCACAGAAAATAAGCCACACTGCCTGTATTGGTTCCAAAAACAGACCAAATTATTGTGCACTTAAGATTATACTCTATCTAAAATATGTAACTTTTGACTATGATCTAAATAAAATGTGCAGCATAGTTGTTTTTAATAAAATCTGTTGTGGAATGACTAAGATGCCAAGAGGATCAGAAATTTAAAAGAACTCACTATTATGATAAACGCCAAAAAGGAAAAAGGAGAAATAGCTTCTATAAATACAACGTGAAGGGAAAAAACCTGTAATAGCAATAGGAAAAACAACTCTTGTATTAAGTGACATAAACTCACTAGATTTTGAAAGATCCCAATCAATGAAACAATGGATCTTCTAAAATAATTTCATTCTAAATAAATTACCAGCCCCAAGTATTAAAAAAAAAATCCAAACCCACTGCCATGGAGTTGATTCCGACTCATAGCAACCCTACAGAAAGAGCAAAGCTGCTCCACAGGGTTTCCTTTATGGAAGCAGACTGCTAACATCTTTCTCCTGAGGAATGGCTGGTGGGCTCAAACTGCCAACCTTTTGGTTAGCAGCCAAGTGCTTTAACTACTGCGCCACCAGGGCTCCTACCATAAATAGTAGAACTTTTAAAGATCCATCATAAGATTATCCATCATCTATTCACTGGAAGACAATGTACATGCAATTATATGTGATTAACAGAAGTGTTCAGAACACAGGTGTTCACCTAGTATACTAACAAAGGTCATCTGGAGCAGTGCTTCTCACACTCTTAACATGAACACAAAACACCTGAGGGTCTTGTTAAATTGTAGATTCTGACTCAGCAGGTCTGAGATGGGGCCGTAGATTCTGCATTTCTCACAAACTCGCAGGTGAACATGATGGTGCTGGTCTGTAGACCTCACTGTGAGTGGCAAGGCATTAACACTATTTGATATCAGCCATTTTATTAATAGTTTATTAATAGCTGTCATTTTATTATTCAGAATACAGTAAGAAAAATCAAAAGTAATCAAATTAAACTTGTCAATAAGCAAAATGAGTTGTCTAAATAATCTGCAACAAAGTCCGCTGTGTGGGTGTGTGCATGAGGGACAAATGACTTTAGAAAGAAAAAAGTTGATGTAGAAAGCTGAGAGGCCATCACCACGACAAAACCACGAACAAACCTCTCTAATATGGGAAATTAATTCCTAATAAGCAAATGTCCACCAGTTTTTCTCAAATAGTTATTCCATTTTTAATCCTGTCAAAATTTGTTCTAATATTAACATAAGGATGAAAATGCTAATCTGTAATTAGCATTATGGTGTGATAATGCGTTCATAAAAGAAATCGCCACATACTATGATTAATAACGAGAACTATAAGTTGTCTAGCTGAGTTTTTCCTGGATATAGGTTTCACGAATTGTCTAACAGTACTATTATTATCAACTAAGGGTACCACATTTGTTCATTTTTCAGTAAGAAACTTAAGAATGTCAAAATGTTGATTAGAAAATAATTTATATGGGCCTTTTCTATTCACTGCCTCATAATTTCTAGCCATCATTTACTTATTCTAAAACATGCATCATGCAAGTATGAAAACTTGACTGGATGGAAATACTTTTAATTGCTCCTTTCCTTTGGCCTTGTTCTTTTTTTCCTAAGTAGCTCACCTACTTTTTAATTAACCTAGTCCAGGGTACTCAACCTCAGCACTACCAGCATTTTTGGTCAGATAATTCTTTGTGAAGGTGGGGCTACCCTCTTTACTTTGTTTATCAGCATTCCTTATCTAATCACAAAGCTACACTGTTTACTCAATTTAGCACATGGAATAAACAATAAAGCTCAAAAACACACACATAACTTTGAAAAATTACCCTATAAAGTAGAATGTTTTTCATCTGCCCAACATCTCTTTGAGAATTAAGCCATTTCTCACATGGCCTGGGTGTTGCTGACCCAGGACTAGCCAAAATACTCACTCATCTCCTCTGGTCACAGTGATTACTTCTAGCTGAGTAAGCGGTTTACATATTTTATAGTACATGCAATCCTTACAACAGCTCTGTGAATAAATCCCATTTTACCAAGTTTAATGTGTCCAAGGCCAAACGCCTATGTACTGAACCAGGTTTACTGACTCTAAATCAGTTCTATTAACACAATTCTGTGCCTACCCATTAACCTAGCCACCAAGTGTTTACTAAGTCCTATGTGGCAAGAATCACACCAGGTATTAAGGACACTAAGATGAATAAACAAACAGCTAAAATACACTGTTAAACATAAATGACAATTTACATAATTTTAAGAAAATGTTAATAAATGTGTAACTAAGGAGAAACCAAAATGGATACAGGTTCAAAGGAACATGCCTGAAATGTGACTATAACTAACAAACCTTGTTTAACTGTTTGAATTAAGAGTAATAATATATGGCTATATAATCTGCATACAGCCTAGTAAAAAAGAAGTAAGATGGCAGAGAGAATTTGTCAATCTCTCTAAGGACACTTAGGTAAGAGGATCTCTCCTTATACTAATGAAAAGAAGAATTCTGATCCATCTGTCAAATAATCCCTACATGAAGATATCACAACACCTTAGTTTTGTGAAATTTTATGAAATTCACTCGAACTACATGTCCTTCCTGTTGAGGCTGAGCTCACTAAACTTACTGATGAAAAACATCCTATGAAATGTTTTCCACAGAAATAAAACTAATTAGCATTATCTCTTTGAGAGTTTACACAGTAACTTCACATGAATTTGGTTTGTATACATAATGCACCTAAACAGAGACAATTTTTGAGTATCCTGACAAAAGTATGAATTCCTAGTACAAAACCGAGGAAAGGTCTTATACCACAGCAACCCCTCCAAGGCAGTATCACCCTGCTAAGTCTAGTCTGCATTAACACAATACTCAAATATTTCAAAACGAGTAAGCTTCATAAATCACACCTTTTCCTGATGGGGTGGGGAGAGAAGATGTATAATTGCTTTCGAAAATCATGTTAAATTTGGAAATGCTAAAACAGAATTAAAAACCTTAAAAAGTCAGAGACTGTGATCATTTAAATATTCACCGTAATATCTGACAATACAAACATATTAAAACATAATTAGATATAATACTGATCTGCCATAAAACTGAGAAGTTTTCCTACCCAAGTCCTATATATAAAATTTCCAAAGACAGGCACTATTATCTTTCATAGCTATAATTTAAAAGAAATTTAATATAAAGAAATGTCTTTCAGTTCATTTCTTTGCAGAGTGAACGACTCTGTGATGAATATGAACACATACTAACCATTACATCAGACTAGAGCTTTTAAAATTCAATTATAAAATACAAAATTCAATGAATAATTTTATTTTGCACACAATTACAATGTATGTACAGAACGTTAATATATAACACAGTCACTCCATATTGAGTTTTTAATGTTCCTGTATGTTGCAGGAATTAACTTTAAAACAAGCACAAGCTGCTACAGGTGTGTTAAAACGTTTTTGCTGTCATTTAAAAGAACTGGCCTATAGTGTTCCCTTGACTGCCTCTGACCTGCTGCTAGGGCCAGAAAGCAGGCACCTACTTAAAATATAAAGTAGGTTTTCAGAGGGCATGCTAAAAAGAAAATAAACAACAAAAGACTTCTACAACTCCAAAGGGCCCTGCATATGTAAAGCTGAAATGTGGAGAAGAAAACTGAAATAAAAAAAATGAAGGAAGATTTCTAGCTTTGGGTGAGGTCACAGTGCACATGAATCCCATTACACACACGCACACTCTCTTCTTTCTGAAATTCACCCAAAGTAAATAATCTAAAGCAGGCTCTTTTTTAAAAAAAATTTTCAACTATTTTCGGTTATTGGAAGTATTTATGACTTACCTTTGGACTTTTACATAAAATGAAGAAAAAAAGCCTTGTAAAATTTAAGTATACAAGTTTCCCCGAATTATTCTAAAAACACAAATATCAAAGTACTCAATATTAAAAGTTCCAGAAGCAATAAACTTTCTATATTAGTTGATTTTTTTTTTTTTAAAAAAAAAAAAACCTCACAAAGCTTTCACTGATATAAAATAACCATCTTTAAAAAATAAATTAGAAAGGACAAAAAAGAGTATGTTCAGAGTATTTAGAATACGAGGGAAAAAAAGGTTGAGACACTTTAAGTCACTTAAAAATAAACAAGCATTAACTTTTTTTTTTTGGTAGTCTTCTAAGGACAAAATTTGAAAAGTAGTGAACATACTTCTTCTTACAGAAATAATACAGGGCTCTCTTTGATAAACCAATGGAGTAATTTAGTAGGCTCTCATATTCTGATCCCACTTCACATATAAAATAACATTTCATCACTTCGAAAGCACAAGGTTCAGCTATGTAACTTAAAACCCACCTTTTTCATTTTCTTTGTATCTACAAATGCCAACTGGAATCTCTGCTTGAAACATGGAGCCCACCATAATCTCCTATTTTAAAAATAACATAAAATATTAGTAAGATCTAATAATACAGATTTTATACCCATTTCCTAGCTTTACCATGTTCTTGGATAAACTGTTCCTGGTTTCTATGTCTTAAAATACAGATACAACCAGTTAAATACCTCAGAGGAGTATTGTGAGGATGAATGAGTTAATAATAGATAAGTGCTTGGATATGATTGGATGAAAATGTTAGTATCAATAATGGGGTGAGAAATGCAATACAGACAAATGGATACAAACTTTATTTCAAAATATGGAGAAAAATAAATTCTTGTAATCCAATTAGTAAGATAATTGTAAAATACACTAAAAACCAGGTAAACTCAGATATTTTCAGAATGTCTACATTTTTAAGACAGTGATTCTTAAAATATGGTCCCTGAACCAGAAGCACCAGTGTCAAATGGGAAATTGTTAGAAATGCAAAAACCCAGACCTCCTCAATCGGAAATTCTGGGAATGAGACCAAGCAATTTATGTATTAATAAGCCCTCCAGGTGATTCCCAAGACTTAAAAATTAAGTCTGAGAACAAGAGCTTTAAGGTAAGGGTGTACTGAAAAGTGTTTTTTTTTTTTTTTTTTTTTTCAGTAGGGGCCAGATAGACGAAACTTCAAACCAAATGGAAAGCAGGTTAGTGCCCCACTTTCAACAAAACAATACAAAATGAAAGTAACCTCTCCCCCGAAAAACGTCTTTTTTTTTTTTTTAAATAGAAAATCAGGTAAGCGGAAACTGTCTATTCAGAGGGGCACTGGCAATCACCAGTGATGAAATTTCACAACAGAGGGGGACCAAGATTATATGTATCCTCTTTTTTCTGGTGGCTAAGTGTTAAGAATAAATTTACCAGCATTTTTAAAATGAAGACTTGGGCAGGAAAAGTTCGAAATCATGTCTAGTGTATGTCTAGGGAACTTAAGATTTAAAAGTTCCTCTCTCCTGTTAATAATTTGTTACTCCCTACTGATGTTAGAATCTCATTTTATCTAACATAAATTAAAAAAAGAGCTTTATGTAATACTATTGCTGCACCTGTGTAACAAGTATTTCTCATGGTTAGTTTTCTAAAGAGTACTACACACAACAAATTTTCTCCAATTTTATATAAGAATTTTCCTTATGTCTCTGACCGTAATTTTTTCACTATAAAAAGAGTACTCTATTGTCACTTTCTTACATGCTTTTATTATAATTTTTTCAACTTTATTCACCTATTCCTACCAGAGGATTGTGAAGTTACCAGCTCTGGCTGGAGTGCATCTAAAAGTATCAATGCATGGGTCCACTCTAGACCAAATAGATCAGTCTCCAGATGAAGGCACTGGTAATCAGTACTTTAACATGATGCCAGGGTTGAGAACTTCTAGACTAGCATAAAGATAAGATACCTCTTTTTTTCTTATTTTTTTTCACCTGCTAGTTCATTCTGTAGGATAGGAAAGGAAACAGCATTTAATGAGCACTATGCAATCGATTTTTTTTTTTTTAACGTACCAGGTATCTTATATGTAATTTTTATTAAATCCCTATCAACTCCTATAAGGAAGTTGATACAGTATGTTATTCCCATACTGTACGTGCAGAGATGAAGCTAAAAAAAAATTTAATTTCCTCAGGACCACACAATTAGTAAGTTTTGGAAATATAACTTGAACTTAGGTTTGACTTCAAAGCTGTTTCCCCTACCCTAGTTTCTATAAAAATTCAATTTTATAAGCCTTAGAAAATGAATGTCTGAATCTTACATTTACTCCAAAAAAAAAAAAAAAAAAAAATCACAACATGGATTTTCTCTAGTCTGCTTTATTACAAAATTTTTCCTGAGGAAAGAACTACTAATCCTCAGCAAAGGTGGCTTCATCTCTCCCACGGTCTCCCCTCCTGTGGGTTTTTGTTCCTTCGCTTAAAAAAAAAAAAAAAATTGCTGAACACTTAATACTGTACTGGACCCTCCAGATACAAAAACAATATTAGCTGGAGAACAGATATATAAATTTGAATCTGTGGTGGAAAACAGCAGTTTAAGAGGCCTCCCAAGTTATCTAGTTTTTTTTATTATCTTTATTTCTACATGGTATAAAAATTTTTAAAAAAAACATACTGAACTGAAGAAAAAGGAATCAGAAAAAAACTGCACTGACCAACACTTGCTCAAACAGGTCACACAATTAGTAATTTCTGTGGATCTTCGTTTGCAGCCATCAGTTGCATTGTTCATTCATCACTCACTCAAATTAATACTACTACACATCGTGCTGATCTTCCTTTACCATTCTAACTAACACTGATATCTTTCTCTTCTAACTCCTACAGCTCTTTTTGCTTGTTTCATTCAATTTAACATTTAATAATGCATTTACTCATGTTATATAACTTTTTTAAAGGGATGTCCCTTTACTCTCTCAGCAAAAATATGAGCTCCTGGGGAAAAGGAATTGTGTGTCTCTTAACAGCTATGTAAACCATAAAAATTTGGTCACTTACTGAATATTGGAAACTATGCCTTCCCAACTCTTTAGACTTCAGCCATTAATTTTTAAGTTATCTCGCCTCTACACTTTTGTTAGGGAACACAAGGCATATGTATGTTGGAAACATCTCTCTGGAAACCCATAAACAGGTCAATTCTGGTAAAGCCCTGAACCTTTGGATAGCCCAGGCTGAATTTCTTTGAATACTTCATTCTTCCTAATAGAAACTCTGAATATGAAATGATCCCTCATTTTAATCAGCAAAAAAGCCAGCTCTTTTTTAAGTTTACCCCAGACATCCTAAAACAGACAACTTTAAGCCGACTGAAAAAATACCACAAGCAAGGCTCAAAAGTATTAATTAAATAATCCAATAATCATGAGTTAAGTAAAAGACCCTAGGAAATGCAGGAAGTCCACTCAATCTGATGGTTTGGGCTACTGTGAAAACAATGATTATTTATACATTAAATTTAAAATCAGGTCCAAGAAAAAGAACCAAAACCTCAATGAAAAAAATTTTTAGAGGAAAATCAAATGACCTATTAACAAGAATAATATTCCTTTTAAATAAATGATTTGCTTTAATCAATTCCACAATACATTTCTTTCTGTCTTAGCTGACAAAAAGTTATTTTACTAATTTTGTTTCCTATTCTTTTCACAATCCAGTGAAAACAAAAGAGTTTACATTTGCTGGATATGGTTGATTGGCATTCACCATCCATTCCCACTTTATTCTGGTTGACTTTCTATACCAGAGAGCCTGGAAAGCTAAAAAGTACATTTCCCAGACTCCCTTGCAGCTAAGGATCTTGATGCAAATAAAGTTTAAGCAATTATTAGATGCACTTCTCTCTTCTCTGAGATTTAGAAGGCAGGATATTTGGATATTTTCTGCTAGCAAGGAAGATCATGGACACATGGTTTCTCTGCAGCAGTGCTATAAAGTCTAGTCTCTAATTTTTGTTTTTAATATTTTATTTTACTGTTGAGAATTCTATAAGACACTTCAATAGATTTTTCCTAAAAGGTGAATTCCTTTGCAGAAACTTAAAATTATTTTTTCAATTTAACTGTATGTTTTAACTAAATGATTTATATAATTTTATAATTAAAAAATTTATGTCAATATATTATCCATAGATTTTGGAAATTAATGTATTTAATTACGTATAGTTACAGAGAAGGCCAAATCTGTCTCTTCAAACAATATATTCAGTTACATACAGCAACATTAAATTCATTCTAAGAGTTTTCCCCTTTAGAAGGTAATATGGGATAGAAAAATTGGTAATATAAATTATAAAGCAAAATTTACTTAACAACTACTGAAGCCACCACAGTCACTTTCCAAAATATAAAAATTACATGCCATATTTCTTACACGGCATGTCTCATTTAGCACTAGTTTTGGACAAGTTCAGAAATCTGGATTTCTAATCTTGGCTGGAGTACTGATTTTCTCAAAGTCTGATTCTTTCCATATAACCATCTTATTTTATAAAAAGATAAATATTTATCTCACCTGGCTGTAATTAAGGGGAAGTCTGAACATTTACCAAGGACTTAAATCTTATAAAAAGGCTTACCAACTTTATCAATACATATAGTTAGAAAAGAATAACCATACTTGGCTTTTTTATATTAATTTATGTTTGAGGGAAATATGGTTCAAACTACCTTTTTCCAGTCTTCTGATGGAATATAATCTTCATCTTCTTCAGATTCTTCTTCTATTTCACTATCTAGAATAAATAAGACAATACTATAAAATGATTGCTTATCCTGTCCACCTATAAATATATATTTTATTTTTATATCTACCATCAAATATTTAGATATACCCAAAGGTATTTGCAGAGTTAGGCCAGTTTGGCCAAGATAGTTCTAATCAAATCATCAATATATACTATAATGAGGGGGGGGGGAAACTATAAACCTTTCTAGGACAATTCTAATCCATTTTCATGAAGTGATTTTCTACAAAAACTTTAGGGAAAGAAACTGATTTAGAGTCAAGATAATCTGTTTCTAATCCTATTTCTGCTACCAACAGCCTCATGACAGAACAAATACTAGGATCTCAATTTCTTCACTTATAAAATGAGGATTTGGAGAAAACAGTGGTTTTCAAACAGTGCTCCTTGGAACACTATGGAATTTGTAGTGCCACTTTGGGGGCAGCATGCAAAGGGAAGACTTCCATTCTCCCCATCCCGTTTTACTTACAGCAGGCAAGGTGCTGTTTGCTTACATTTTGGAATAAGGATGTATTTACATAAAACCAACACCAAAGCAAACTCCGTTTGACTCTGACTCATAGCGAAAGGGGTGGGAAATCTGAAAACTATTAGATTGTCAACATCTTCTCAACCTTTAAATACTACGATCCCACACAAAGTTCGAAAAGATATTACATATAGAAATTAATTCTTCCTATGGGAAAGCTAAGTATTATATGTATAGCTTCCATGCAAACCATTACAAGTGAAATACCAAATTAACACTATGAAATAAATATTGTTTCGAAAGTAGTCACTTAGCATCCTACTTCAATTAAAAAGCAAAAGCTATCTTTGGCAATGGGTTTGGTCTTCACTTATAGAGAAAAATGGAACCGTTTTTCCCCTAAACTTAAAATTAAACACGATTATTTCAGTAACTAATCTCTCCTGGCACTAATACACTTTTCACTTGAACCAAATCTTTGATCAAAACCCACAAAAGAACTATTATTAGCAGCACTACATTCACTTCTAAACTAAATGTGTAACAGATAACTGTATTTTATCACAGGTAATTTTTCTTCAGTGTTTTTCTACCTTTTAATGTATAAAAAAGTTAGACTATAAATTTAAACTACTAACACTGGTGGTTGACTTGTTCTCATCAAAGAGCTTGTCTTCTAAGAGTAACAATTCATGCTTAGAATGAAACACAGAGGAATAGGTGAAGGCCCCAAATATTTAAGGTACATACATTAAACGCTGTCTTGACTACTGGCCATTTCAGACTAGATCATAACTGTAGAAAAATTAGGGAGATCCATCCAGGTATAATGTATTCCCACCTGCAGAGTCAATCACTTCTTTAGACCTGAGAGCCACTGATTAGCGAAAGCAATCTTATGAATACACCTAGAATGTCTAAGAGGGAAAGATGAAAACTGAGGAAAAGACTAGGAGAAATAAAAAAGACGACTAATGAAACAAAGATTTAAAATAGGGTAACGGGGAAAAATACGTAAAAAGTCAAGTAGTATAGTGATAGAACAGTGTAGTATATTCAACTGACAACAGCTCCCAGCACTGCTAAACTAATAACCTAGAACAAAATCGCTCTGTTGAGAGAGATTATAGAGAAAACAAATTCGAACAGAGCAGTGAAAAAAGCACTAGAATTTTTGGGAATACATAAAATTGCAAACACCATATTCAAATGAAAACAGCAACCAAGAGCACTTACTTGTATCAAAATATTTACATCGACGTGGGCGGATTATTTCCTGGGCATCTTGAGAAGCAACAGCTTGTGAGGGATCATCATTGGAAGACTGAGTTTCATCCTCCTGACCTGATGAATCCTTTATATTCTCTTCCTGTGGAATAAGGAATTAAATTTCTTTAAGATATAATAAAGAAAACTGGTGCAGATGAAAGGTTATAGTGTTCAAATTTTGTTCCAAATACAAATAGAAGACTAAAATGAATGCATTAAATGCATCATGGTATTCTGGATTAGATCTTGCAATACGTAAAATGACATTACTTATGAAAAAACCAGTGACATCCAAATAATCAATAGTTTAGTCAGTAGTATTGTACAGTATTGATTTCTTAGTTTTGATAAAGGTACCATGATCATATAAAATGTTAACATTAAAAGAAGTTGGGTGAAAAGTATACAGGAACTCTCTGTACTTTCTCTGTAACTCTTCTATAAATCTAAAATTATTTCAAAATAAAGAAAAATGAATACAGAACTGCCAATTAGCCTTTACTACTTAAAAACTATAGCATATTTTTAAAATTAGTGTAACTTATTTGTTGAACAGGCATTGAAAAGAAATCTACATCAGAGGCCAAACTGTTACCGCTCAGGAGCAGGATTACAATGCACTTACAATTTTTATAGTACATGTTTGTATAATATCTTAATTTTAACACTTAAATGTATTACTTCTAAAATCAGAAAGAGTAAAGACAGTTAATCAAAATACTGTAAATGAATGTATGAATAATTATAACTTCAACACGAAAAAAGTCTACAGCCTTACTTTATTTTCCCCACTACAGCCACTATTGTCATCATTATCAGCATCTTCATCATCTTCGACTTCTTCCTCCTCTTCCTCCTCCTCCTCATCTTCTTCAGGTAGTCGAACAGTACTATCATAACCATAAAGGCTGAGAAGTTCATGAATTGGCATGTCGCCTTCCTAAATAAACCAAAATAAAAAGTCAAATTTCTGAATCAGTGATTATTTCATATCCCTAGCTTGTAAATCACAAATCTAGAGTACTGATTCCATACGCAAGAATACTCTTAGAATTAGTATCAAGAATTCTTAAATTATAAAAAAAACTGAAAATATTTTTAAAACCTGGAAAGACAGCAGTCTTTTAAATATTTAGTATTTTAAAATATTTCTACGATAAAAGGCTGACCAATTCTAATCACCAACAAAAATACAATTAAGTATAATAAAAAGTACATTGGTTTAAAACTGTTGTTTTGCGCAGTTGACTCAGTATATGTACTTTATTAGTTAACACCATGTATGGATGCCCCTACTTAATAAGAAAACCAACCTTAACTGGGGAAGGGGGTAGAATAATTAGAAAACCAACAGACTGTAAGCTAAATTAACAAATCCAGAAAGGAAGATGAAATTCATAGCTCAGCCCAAGCACATTAAAAGAAAAACAGCAATGATATACAGGAATGATACTGGATTACATTACCCACATATTATCTAGGGTTATTTCCAATTACATAGAAAATCACCTCATGTAATCCCTACTACCTGCTTTACAGAACTGTTACATTATTTCATTGATGAGGAAACTGAGGCTGACAGATTAAGCAATTTCTCCAAAAATCACACAAGTTGCAAGTAGTGGGGCCAGATTTGAACAGTCTAACTCCAAAAGCCAAACTCTTATCAGTACATCACGCTGCCTTAGCCAGAAACAGCACCCCTCACCCCACCAAAAAAAAAATCATACCCTATCAGTATAATATGAAGAAATATCTATATGCAGTGAATGAAATCATCTTTCTGTAGAAGGTGCTAACTCTCATCAGTAATCAAATGATGTAAAATTTCAGGAAAACATGACCGAATTCTGATTATAAATAATAAAACTGAATCCAAATCATCTGAACATTATACATTTTTTATATATACATATATATAAAAGAAAAACTTAACAGAAACAGGAAAGTCACTTTAGAATCTAGAAAAAAGGTAATCACAAAGCAAGGCATGTTTTATACTTCTCCAGATATCTGTGCCCTTATTCATGGAAGTTTATAAATACATTGGT
The DNA here is from genome assembly GCF_000243295.1 of Trichechus manatus latirostris. Classification (NCBI taxonomy): domain Eukaryota; kingdom Metazoa; phylum Chordata; class Mammalia; order Sirenia; family Trichechidae; genus Trichechus; species Trichechus manatus. The sequence continues at coordinate 13,730,007 of NW_004443939.1, read as the reverse complement.
ACAGTGGAAATGGGTACATCAGGTTGGACGATGTAACTTGATGACACTGGTCACTTAGATCAGACAATTACCTCCTCACCGAGAATCTGTGTGCAAGAAGCAATCTAATGATTATAATTTGGAAATCAGATTTTCTTATAGGAGAAAATGAGACTTTCTCATAGGAAGAAAATGTTGTTTAACATTTTTATTTAACACTGCAAATAGATATTTTGGCTATAGTTTACAAATCCATTTCTGAAAGACAAATCAATTCTGAGAGCCCTAACTAATGGCTTGTAGAATCTGCAATCTGAAAAGTCCTAACATTTCACAGGCAAGCTATTACCACTCTAGCTGAATGACCAGCTGGCATACTTAATGGACATCTCTTATCTTGTGGTTCCCAAAGAGCAATAGAGAAGTAAGTGCTTGAGGTGTCAAGAATCTGGGCCGTGTACTTGGTTTAGGAGATGGGTATTTGGGAACGAAGAGTCCTTAGGAACTAAAACAGAACTTCAGATCAAGTAGAATAAGAAAAAGAGACAAAAAAGGCCAATTTTATACACAAGATTAACAAATAGCTGACAAAGTATCTTCTACATGCCAAGTACTTGTGATAGGAGCTTTGATACCACTTTCCTATTCTATGAACAAAAGCAGTCAGAACATTATAAAATCTCATCAGATCTTTAAACGTACCACATGGTAGTGCCTGCTGCCTTTATTTGCAAAATAAGGAAACCAAGGGGAGAGAAGTATCATGCACTGACAGACTTTACTGTAAAACCTAGACCTCCTAAGCCCACTTCATATATTTTCCATAAAACTCTTGTTATTACCAAACCAAATCAAACCAAACCCATTGCCTTCAAGTTGACTCCAACTCAGAGTGAACCTACAGGACAGAGTAGAACTGCTACATACGGTCTCCTAGGCTATAATCTTTATGGAAGCAAATTGTCACGTATTTCTCCCAAGGAGCGGCTGGTGGGTGCAAACTGCTGACCTTTTGGTTAGCAGCCAAGTGCTTTAACCACTGCATCACCAGGACTCTTTTTGTTAGCTGCCATAAAATCAATTCTGACTCATGACCACCCCATGTGTGCAGGATATAACTGCTCTATACGGTTTTCAAGGTTATGATCTTTCAGAAGCAGATTGCCAGACCTGTCTTCCGAGGTTCTTCTGGGTAGATCTGAACTGCCAACTTTTCAGCTAGTCGTCCACTGCTTAACCATCTGTACCATTCTACAATCAAGTTAGTGGATGCACTGAGAAACTATACAGCAATTAAATAGCTGCTGTACATCAAGTAGACTACCATACTCGGTCCACCTAATAAGCAGATTATCAAGGAAACAGATGCTCTTGGGTTCTTTGCCTCACTCAAGGGAATTAGAATCACCTATAGGGTTTATTAAAACAATTGCTGGCCCTGCCCCAAAGTTTCTGATCTAAGGCCTGAGGTGACGCCGAGAATCTGCCTTTTTAAAAAGTTCCAGTGATGCTGAGAACCACTGCACTCATCTCACAGGTGTAAGAATTAGATACCTGTCAATTAGCCTCTCCAGGGGGAAATAATAAATCGTGATCATCATTAATGAAGCTTATCACTAACACCTAGCTCAGTTATCTGTCAAAAGGACAGGTGACATACTAACTGCATGGAAAGAAAAAAGCAATTTTTAATTACTACCAAGAATGTAGTCAGGGGTTAAGCTAAGTGTTTGGCTGCTAACCAAAAGGTCAATAGTTCGAATCCACCAGCCAATGCCTGGGAACGCTATGGGGCAGTTCTACCCTGTCCTATAGGGTTCCTATGAGTTGGAATCAAATCAACAGCAATAGGTTTGGATATAAGAATATGGTATTATCTGACATCCTTGATTAATCAAGATTTTTCACTCCTGGATACACATTTCTGAATTTAAACAGAAAAGTATGATTCACTTCTCAAAGAAAAATTCAGGAACACCTTCAAACTGATCAACCAGAGAACAGATGAGAGTTAAAAGTGGCTGATCAGAGTGCATCTGAAGGAGAATTGCTTTAATTTGAAGAAACAGTAATAGAAACTGGCCCAGATGGAGAGAAGTCATTTAAGTCAGAGGAAATGAAAACTGCACAAGCACAGAAACAAAAACGACCAAGTTACGCTGATTAGAGCAGAGAGTTTCTATAGTAACTAAAAAAGAAATATAGTTTGAGAAGACCACCTGTTATGAATTACTGAAAGCTAGCATTGGTATTTTTCTCTACTATTCCTAGTTTAACCTACTTTTAAAGGTATTTGTTATACTCTAGTTTTCATTCAATCTGAGAGCAGTTCTTGAACAGCGTGTGACACTAAGGAAGGGCTTGGGAAAAATCACATACAAAACAAATCGTTCAACATGAACTGAGGTAGGGAGAGATTTACTTTGCCAGTGCCACTGAGCTAGGTGGGAATCTCCTGCTATTATTCATGTGTAGTATGATCAGAAGCTAAATTAAATTAGTGGTTGCAGAAAAGGAAAGAAAAAACTGGAGAGACCCTGCAGAAGAAATTAACAGCATTAGGAGTAATGGAAAGGTGCTGGTGATACTGAATCCCTGGGCCTAGGCATTCCTTGGACCCAGATACACATACATATGCCTTCTGATAAAGTTTCCTTTTGGTCACAGTTAGTTGTAGGTGGGCTCTACCAAGTGTAAGCAAAATACCCTTGCTTATTACATTAAGAAAATGCTTGCTTAATATTAAAAACAAGAAGTATATAGCAATATTACACTTTTGCTTAGGTATTGACTTTTAACTTAACCTCTATCACCCAAAATTCATCACCTTACTAGTAAGCAGCAAGGAAAAACAATTATAACCATTGAGGAATAAAACAATTAAGAGCTTAACATTAATATCAAAGGTATCTTACTTGATCTAAGGTGTAAAGTGAAGATCTTGCAGCTAACACTGGGCTACAATAAAAACCAAAATCAATTTTGCTAAAGAATCATCAGTTTCAAATTTAAGGGACATTTATTATGTCCTTACTATGGGCAAACAGAAAAATTTCAAGATTTAATAAGCATTAACAAGTAAGGACTATTTATTGTTGTCTGGCCCCCATTCTTTTCCTTCTGTTTGTTCCTTCTGTACTCATCTTGTTGCAGGAAATGCTCTTTCCCCCATTCCAAGCATGTATTTTGACTGAAAGCTGACATATTCTCACAAATCTCACCTGCTCAGCCACAGCATCTGACCAAAATGGAATTACGCATTCCCTGGCAACAGGTTTAGAGTGGACACATAACCTAAGATTAGCCATAGCTGGTTTCCAGACTTTTACCAACAGCAGCTACAGAAACACAGACTGTCTCAGAGTAGTCAATCTGGGGGAACTGGGAACTGACAGTATCACATGATGTAAGCTGGTCTGAAAAAACGAAGTCATCATATAGAATGGGAGAAACAGAAAATTATGTTCTGGTGGCACTTGAATCCTTGTGGCATAGATGTATCCCTGTTCTTCATGAAATCATGTAAGCCTTACATTAATCTTCATTTTGCCTAAGCTAGTTTAAGATGGATTTCTGTCCCTTGCACCCCAAAATTCTGACTGACATAGACAGTAATGATATCCTGTGAAGGAAATGTTATTTTCCTCTGAAAAAAGATCAAGGACTGAATAAAACTTGGCCAACAGAAATTATACTTGGGCCATTGTCAATCACCTGTTCCATCCAGAGAATCTCTCAGGAGCTTATACCGTCAAAGTCTGCATTCTGCAAGGTCTGAGGGGCTTCCCTCAACTTAAACTGAAATATCATAAAGTGGCACAGTATTTTATTCGCATTCATACAAGTGTTAAGAACATAGAAATGGGGGTACAGAGTGAAAGAGAAAATTATGGGTCAGGTACAGTGAGTCTTCACCATTTTTGGGTCATGGATCTCTTTGAGAATCTTATGAATGGTAAAACTACCACTAAGATCTATTGAGTGTTTATCATGTGCCAGACATTGTGCTGTATTACATATACTATCCTTGTAAGAACAACAGAAGCTTAATGACGTTTTAAGTAACTTGTTCAAAATTACACACTAAATTAAGTAGTGCAGCTCAGTTTTGAACCCAGGCAACTGACTCACCACTTTACACTGCCCCCCCCCACCCATGCATATGCATATATACTGCCTTCGTGGAAACCTGACCAGGTTAAGTGTACCTCACTGTGATACGGTATGAAATAAGATGTGCTAGGTTGCTAGACTATGAGAAATAAAAAAAATGGATATAGTATGAGTAAAAACAAAGGAATGTGAACTATATTCGCATATTGTGCATTAAGAAATAAGCTGCCCAAGGTACTACAGCAAAAAATAAAAAGGGGGGGAGGGGGACATCACATCTGCAAAAGGTGAAGGAGGCCGGCTGGATGTGGAAAGAATGGCCTTTTAAAATGACAAACACTGTATCTGAAATTAACTGTCTTCTAACTTCAGAATAATAGGGTAAAGGTGCCGAGCACTGATAGCCATCTTATTAGTTGGAGTGGTGTCCATCTCCTGGCTGCAGAGGAAGTGGGTCCCTCTCCTCAAGGGTTAGTCATTTAGAAATGACTGCACATGGCAGCAGATGCTGGTCATTCAAATGAGGGCCATTTGGTGGGCAGACACAGTATTGTTCTCATGCCTGTTGTACCAAAACTGACTTACCAGCAAATGGTTATGAAGGGAGAGAAGAAGAAAAGAGGTTGATTTCCAGCCAGTGAAGCCTAAGGGACTAAATGCAGATTGTACTAGAGAGACTATTCCTAAAGTAACCAACCGCCTGGGCTTGGGGCTTGATTAGGTAAACCATGAAGGGACAGAGGCAGTGAGCTCTTCCTTCCAATCCCCATGCAGGGTTTCTTCTGTGTCTATATTATTCATGTTTATATACACTTCAAAGTAAAACTCAATCTCTCACATTTTAATGTCTATTCTGTAGTCCTGGACATTCAAGGAACAGAACTGTCTAGCATCTAAAATTGTTACAGTGTGATTTTACTAACATACAGATAAACACATAAAAACATAGATGATTCTAGTCTCTTTGTTCCCAAATGAACTGCCACAATTGTGCCCGTTCAGAGTCTTTAAGTTTTACACGAGTGCAACTTGGAATAACTCAAGTATTGCTATTTATAGCAAACAAAAGTTTATTTTTCATTTGAATGATTCTGACAGTCTAACATCAACACAATAAAATCTAAACTATATACCTAATTCTATTAAAACATTTAAATGCTAAACTTATACAGTAAAACCTGTGGAAGACGGAACCTGTGTAGGGTGGAAACCTGTCACAGAAGGAAAACTCAAACATTTTCCACTAAAACGAGCAACAGAAAAGTGTAAGACTGCACCGCGTCAAAGGTGGAAAACTTTTGAGATCCAGAAAAACAAGGCAGTCTTGTCAAGTTCCAGCTCTCACAGGTTTCACTGTATAATTAAAATACCTTTTATATTGATAAGATATGCGCATGCAAATAGAATACACAAAGCCTTCTTCTATCAAAAGTTACAGTTTCCACTGAAATAACTTGAGAATTCAAACTGAATGAACTTAAAACCGCAGCTATACAGTTACTGATGACTCCTGAATGAATCAACTGTCAAGAGTTCTGTCACAACTATATCAAAAATCTAGCTCATACAACCAGAATGCCAAGTGAAAAACACCGTACCAATCCTGACATAACTAATGTTTAACTATTACAAAAGCTATATGGTAATCAATGTAACAAAAATCTTCACTTTTTAAATAAGAACAAAAAGCAGTTTGATTTGGTTTACACCTAGAAAGTTTTGTAACTACAGGGAATCCAACATACTGGCCTTGAACTAGCTTAGTTTTAGGTTACAGATGAACGCGTCGGTGAGTATATGCTACTTAAAGTTTTAATTGTTTGTGGAAGAAGTCCGAGAAGGTATATAAAACTGGATACTTTCTGTATCCTCTATTAATAATTGTTTTAATTACTTTTTCCTAAGGGAGGGTCAACTGAAAGCAAATTTTGAGGGGTCGTAAGAAGCTGGGGAAAGGGATGGAAAAAAGGAGAAAAATTAGAAGGAAAACACAAAGACATGTCCGAGACATTAGTAAAGTCTACTAGTAACTTTGTACTAATTAAATGTAGCCTGTATTCTGAAAGAAAGAATCATCATTCCAGCTAATAGGCTACTACAAATTGTGCTTGATTATCTCCACTTGCTAAACTAGTACCTGAATAACATGGACAGGAAAATAACATAAGATGGGAAAATATAAGATTTTCCTCCTTTAACTTTTATCATATGGATGGGTTATTCAGAAGCAGGGCAATATTAAATTGCGTAGGCATTATGGATTAAGCCAGCTCTAACCCCCTAAGTGATCCAAAATGGAGCCTTTTCATAAGCAAGCTCTTTAACATATTCTTTTAAAGTTCCAAATTAAAATTCTGAAATACAAATTATACTTTACTACTAAAAAACTGTAAGTGTTCATTTTTCAGTATTACATATTCTAAATCCTTAAAGGCTGGCACTATGTCTTATTTCTTATGGTCTTTTTGCCATGGAGTACAGCAGATCATATACATAATAAATTTCGTTAATTAAAGCATACAAGATTTATTTACCCATCCATTCATTTACTAAATACTTTTTGAATGAGCACTCTTGCTAGACACCATGAAATAAATTGGTGAATAAAACAGACATGGTTCCTCTCTTCACGGAACTTAAAGTCTACTGGAGGACACAGGCTACAAATTAAACGAACATATAATTACAAATTGTTTAGGTATAAAGAAAGTATTAAATAGTGTACAGTGATTAAAAAAATAGTCATAAGCTACTTAAGGGACAGGAAAGGCCATTCTGAAGAGGCAACACTAAGCCCTGACTTAAGAGGACAAGGAGTCAGCCTCAGAAAGCACATACCAGAGCAGAGAATGAGCTGAAAAGCCATGAAGCAGGAAGAAACTGGTTTATCTAAGGACTTAAGAAGCTAGTCTGGCTACAGCATAGCATGCCAGGGGTAGTGTGGTACAATGATGAGGGGCCGTATCACACAGGTGGCTTGGCTGGCCAGGTTAAGGAGTCTGAATTTTCTTCTAGTAATGGAAAGCCACTGAAGAGTTTTAAGTAGGAGACTGGCATAAACCAATTTATATTTTGAAAAGATCACCATGACTGCTGGATGGAAAATATGTTGGGGCGGGGGGAGTGGCAAAACAGGAAATAGAGGAAACAGTTAGGAAGTTACAATACTTTAGTCTAGAAATGATTGTGACCTGGGCTAGAATGGTGGCAGCAGAGATGAAGCAAAAGTCAGTAAGAGATATTCTGTAGGCAGAAATGACAAGTTTATTTACAAACTGGATATTGGAAATGGAAGACGACTGACTCCCTGGTTTCTGACTTAGGAAATAGGGTGAATGATGGCATCATTTTTCACTGTGATGGGGAAAACAAGGAAAGGAAAAGGTATAGGAAGAAGAACAATCAATAGTAGTTCTGTTTTGAACATTTAAAATTAGAGATGTCTGTTGAAACGTCAAGAAGTTGGTCAGGTAAGCAAAATTGCAGACAAGGAACAAGTTAATGCTAGAAATATAATCTAAGGATTACTGAGCACACAGACACCATGAGAAAAGATTAGTTCACCAACTCTGGTAATTTTCAAATTTGGTGTGTACACAATTCAAACTTGATTAAAGGAAGATGTCGATTTGAGCCCCATCCCTAGAGATTCTGATTCAGTATGTCTGGGAACCTGCATTTCTTAATAAGTCTCACAGGTGATTCTGATGCAGCTGACACACAGACTACATTCTGAGGAGCAGTGATCTGAGAAAAGACAGGAGAGAAGAAAAGAAGGTCCAGAACTGAAGACTAGGAAATTCCAACATTTAGACTTTGGGTAAAGGAAGACAAATCTGCAAAGGATAATGGCTAGGCCAAAGAGGTAGGGAAAACTAAATGGTGCAGTACTCCAGAAGTCAAGAAAAAGAAGTGGTGAATTGTGTTGAATACCACTGTGAATGAAGTAGAGAGAGGAAAGTGACCAATGGACGTGCGGCACAGTAACTACTTAATACAGCCCTTCTAGCCATAGATTTTAACTCCCACCAAATGACCGGGTAGGATCATGCAAATGAGGTGCTTGTGGCCCACAAAGGAGATTGGACGGCTTGCTAATAACGTAAATAAGGTGGATAGCACCCTTGCGAGGGTGGGACCATACAAATAACATCTATGGAACCCAAACGAGGGGATTGGTCAGTTTTGCCATTCCACTAGGCTTAAAATGAACCATCCCAGAGGCGGGAAGGGAGGATCCCACCACCACCAAGAAAGAACAGCCAGGAGTAGAGTACGTCCTTTGGCCCCAGGATCCCTGCACTGAGAAGCTCCTGGAATCAGGACACTGAGCTGTAACACCAAAGACAGCGAGAAGGGGTAACAGAGAAATGGTGGCAGCAGAGACAGGAGACAGCACAGTAGGGTTCCTAGCCCACGGGCTAAGAAAGCTGAGTGCCTTTGGGCAAACCTGCTGGCAGAGTAAGGTGCCTCTGGGCACCTGGTGGAGCTAGGTTTACCAGTCCACAGAGCTAAAGTTGAGCCTTCAAGCCAAGGCTTATTGGGTGCCTCTGGGTACTTATCAGCGGAGCTAAAGGAGCTTTGTAACACTTGCCTGAGCACTGCAGAGGCGGGGCTGAGGGCCTGAGAGACCTGCCTGTGGGCACGGCTGAGAAGAGGCTGTCCTGATGGAAGAACTATAATCCTGAGCATTCTTAAACCTGAGTTGTAACCTGTTACTTCCCTAATCAACCCTGTAACTGTGAGTATGATCTGTGAGTTGTGTATGGCCAGTGCAATGAATTATGGAACCCAGCAGAGAAGTACAGAGTGCCGTGGGAAGGACTACTGGTGTCAAAATTAGTAAAAAGGTTGGAGGCTGGAGGCATGTCTGACCTCCACCTCATAGAAACCAGCATTGGGCTGTTGATCTTGAGTCTCCTTCCCCTTTGTCAAGTCGTAAGAGGTCACACACCCCCATCACGCCATTTTCACAGGACGCAAGCATGGAAGTCACTAGTCACCTTGATAGGAGTGGTGGAGACAATCAATAGAGGTTTATGGAGTAAATGGGAAAAAAGATAATGACAACTGAAGATATTGTTGCTCTGAAGCGGAGTAAATAAAAGAGCAAAATTGGGGGACAACAGAAGATATGTCAGATAAAATTCTGAGCTAGACCTGGGATGTCTTCCAAATTCACTATTTAAATTCCATTATTTCACATAATAAAGTTACTTTTAAATAAAAGCCCTTCATTTCAAACTTTAAATATCTCACTCATAACCCCACAGATCTTTTTCAGTATGAACTGTATGTAACACAACCTTCCCCCAAAAAACACAAGTAGAGAACCAAAATTTCAAATATTTCCTCTCCCCACAAAAAAGCTATCTAACCTCTTCATCCCCTAGCTCTTAATGTTATTTACCCTTGCAAGATCCTCTATTTCAGAACTGAAGTTTGTTTCTCCTTCCATCATTTCTTCCTCTTCTAATGTTCGTTCATCATCAAAATCATGAACCAGCATGTCAGCTGATGGATCAAATTCATGGTCATCTGATGTTGCTGAACCTCCTGGTAAAGAATATTTTAAAAGTATGGTAAACCAAATTAAGTATATCTTATTAATACTAATTTAATGTATATGCTTTATTTGAAGTTGGATAAAAATCAAATGAAAGCATGAAAAAGGTAAACAAAACAAGTATTATTTATTGCTTTCTAAAACTCTTGCTCTTACTCATCACCAAAAAAAACAAAAACGAACTCTTCTCAAGGATCATTTTTTGCCCCTTCCCACCGCTACATATTCAGTTATGACTTCAAAACTGCGAGGCGGGGGAGGTTTATAGCTTAAAAATAAAACGATGTAATCTTTAAATAGAAAACATTAAGTTGTAAAGAACAAATGATAATATCAAGTAAGAATGATCTTTTTTTGTGGGAAGAATCATAATCTTTTACCATTTGACTGATGTCTGATAGACCCAGTGAATATGAGCCCCTCTGGCCCCTGAGGAGAATACAGTCACGCGAAATATATAGTCATGTGAAAATAAAGTTGCACTCAAATTATTATACTGTTATCAGTACTTCCATGAAAATATATTCTAATATTTAAGTAGCTGTCCCTAAACCTGCTTAGTTGATTTTGATCTGAAATAACTTAAAGATAGAGTATAAAAGTAAAATCAAATACAGAACTCTTATCAAAGGCATTAAAAATAATCTAGTAGGTAACTGATGAGTATTTTTAACCTGTTAGAGAATATTGCTTTACTCAATAGGATCAAGCCTTATAATAGTAGACTGTAAATGCTAAAAATATGTGTATCTTGTAGTATATACATATACATGTATGCGTATATATACGCATATATACATATACACACACTAATTATATATATATTAATTATATTAATATATATACACACACACACATACACACACAGTAAAATATGCCCACATTTGGCTATTGCTAACCCTGAACTTAACTTTCAGAGAAAGAACGATTTTCTGAGTGCTTACTATATACCAGATACTACGCTCAAGCACTTCTCAAACATTATCTCAGTTAATCTTCAAATAATCCTAGGATTGTATCATCACCCGACTTAAAGAAGAAGAAAATAGACAAAACATGAGGCTTAGAGTGTTTATGTAGCACGTCTAAACTCGTGCAGCCACTAGGTGGCAAAAATGGAATTTGAATCCTAGGTCTGCTATTCCAAAGCCTCTGCTTTTACTGCACTCCTAGCCTCCTGGAAGTCACAGCCTCAAAAACAGTAGATACTGTGCCTCAAAGAATACTGAAGGAGAGAGTTTATATTTAGGATGAGTGAATTACAAACCAGGTCAAGTGGCAAAGCTCTTAGAAGTCATTGTGCTCTTTGAAAAGCATAATAAAATATTGATATTAAATATACAACGTAGAAATTTTCTGCCAAATCAGACACCATCTTATACAAGATTATAGAACACATGAATTATTTTAACAATTGCCAAAGATTTACAAAAGAAAAACATTCAGAAAAGTTTATGTTCATCTGGAAATTATTAAAGCTTCGCATAATTTTAGTAAGGTATCTTAATACTGGTTGAAGGACTCCATACAAGGGTTTCATAGGAGCAGTCTGAAAACCACTAATTTAAGTTTTTTTGTCCCTTCCTTCTGAATTTCAAATGGAAAACTATTTTTCCCGAAACTTCAGTTCACTCAGGAACCTTCTGGGACACTTAGCAGTCAAAAATTATGTATTCCTAGACCTGATGCTGCACTTTCCTGCCCTGGTGGTATACTGGTTAAGAGCTTGGCTGCTAACAAAAAGGTCGGCAGTTCAAATCCATCACCCGCTCCTTGGAAACCCTATGGGGCAGTTCTACTCTGTCAGTCAGAACCAACTCAATGGCACCTAACAACAACAGCTGATGCTATACTTTTCTTCTCCCACATAGGCAGAAATACCCTAAAAAAAAGAAAAACAAAACAAAACAAAAAAAAACCCTCACATCACCACTTTGTATTATACTGTTATCCTGATCATAATTCTTATTTAATGCAAATATTGTAGAATATAATTATGCCTAATTTCTAACAACTTATTACTTATGAACTGATGATTATTACTCTTTTATCAACTAAAAATATCAAGCTCATGAGTAAACAGCACCAAAGTATGCATCTTATATGACTCATCTGAAGCCCCACGTTTAGCATTATATGCCAAGCCAATTATATCTGAAGCCTTGCCACTTCATCCCCACAATTACATTGAAAAACTAAATGAAAGTGAACTTTTTCTTCCTTCTCACTGCAATTTCTTTCCCTCCATATATACTGCACTGCCTCTATAAACTTTCATTTTCAATTTTTTTCTGGCTTAATCTAATCTGTGTTTTATCTGGCCTCTTTTTACCTTGTGCTTTGGGACAAACTAACCATTCTATTCCTTTCTGTCAATTGCCAGGCCCATCGTTAGGCTGTCTCCTAGGAAAAAAAACCCCAATAATAAGTTATTAGGAGCAAGGAGTTTAGTGCTTTGTGTAAATAAATATTTTGCTTCAGAATTATAGCAAATATCACTGCTCTGTCATAAAATTTTCTCCTACTACAAAAGTACTAAAAAGTATATCTTTTCTAAGACTCAAAGGATAAATTCAGTTTATCACGCATAGTCATTTTTTTTTTACTCTCCCCTTCCCTAACTCCTCACCCCTAATGACTACTTGTCTACAGGTAATGCCTTGCTTTGTGCCTCCACTTTGATTTACATGGTGGGAGTCTGCAGACAAACACTTGGGTACACCTCCAGACTGGGTGACATGACTAACATTACTTGCATCAATTCCAAAGTACAGATGCTACAGACAGCACAGCATTTCACATGAGAACCGAAATTTTCTTTACATGAAGACTCTATTCCTAATCTTCCCCACCAATTTTTTGTAACTGTTTACAACTAGCACTACTTAAGCCTGATATTACAGATGCTGTCTTACTCAAAAAAGATCTTTGTCAGTCTAAAAACAATTTGGAAAAATATAAACATTCATTTGTGTAAGCATTTACCAACTAGTAAAGGCCATCAACAAGGGCACTGGTGGTTCACTGGTAGAATTCTCATGTCCCATGCAGGAGAACAGGGTTCAACTCCTGGCCAACGCACCTCATGTGCAGCCACCACTGATCTGTCAGCGGTAGCTTATGTGTTGCTGTCATGCTGAACAGGTTTCAGCAGAGCTTCCAGACTAAGACAGACTAAGAAGAAAGGCTTGGCGATCTACTTCCAAAAATCAGCCAATGAAACCCTATGGATCACAATGGTCTGATTCACTACCGATCACGAAGACAGATCAGAACCAGGTAGTGTTTCATTCCCTGATGTATGGGGTCACTAAGAGTCAGGGGTGGACTCAGCAGCAGCTAACAACAATAACAACAATGGCCATCAAAGATATTTGTATTCTTCAAGCTCCATTATTCCCCAGTTTAGCCTAGTCTGATTTAAAAACAATGGATGCTGAGAAGTCATTTAATATCACTTTTGGAGTAATTATTTTTATGTATCTATGTATTATTTGATGAATGTCTCAAAAGTACATAGAAAAATATCTAAAACGCAGTCTATCTGCAATTATCACAATATTAATAACAATCAACAAAAACGAGTAAAACCTATTTTTCAACGGAAATGATATATGTGTAAAAGAAAAAAATATTGGGGACAATTCCATACCCTAAAAAGGACATGGTAATCAAATACTTAACTGAGGTCAGATTATTCCCAACCTCAACCATCCAGAATGTATTTCTAAACTAGGAAACAAAAAAATCCTTAAGTCGCAGAAATGTCACAAAGCCTAATACACTTTACTCTGTAGTATACTAGAAAGACATTTTCAGCTGAAATAAAGACAAAATCAACCATAAATTGAGCATACTAGTCATTTCTAAGGAATCTGGAGGTAATCTTAATCCAACCCCTGCTTGATGTATTATACTACCCAGAGTACAATAATTTTCATTCATGAAAAGCACCATGAAGCAATAAAAAAGGCTTATGTGTAAGCATTTAAAAAAGCTTTCTACCTAAAGCACCAGAAAGGTGATTGCTTCAATAATTTGGAAAATTCAGTTATGTGGAATACATCATATTTAATATATATGAGATGTTTCCAAATGAAACACTGCCATGCTTCAGCGTCTCCTTTTCTCACACTTCTCCAGCTATTTTGGGCTGCTCCTCAACCAGCACAGTCCATGCAGAATGTGGTCTTACCTCTCTTGGCAAAGACCACGGACATTGAGGCAGAAAAACTAGTACCTGATTCTCTCCTCAATGCTACTTAGTTGGCCAACAGTTATCACACAGAATGCTGTACTCAGTGGTATCAGATCCTCTGATTCATCATCATAAGCCTAAATCCAGAGTTTATATAAATATTCTAATTGTTTAAGATCACTGAACTGGCCAAAAAAATATATTTGTGGCCTAGATTTAGTCCAAAGATCACCAGTTTGCAACCTCTAAGTTAGGAAAAAATTAATCTTTACTACACTTGGAGAAGGAGCCCTGGTGGTGCAGTGGCTAAGCACTCGGCTGCTAACCAAAAGGTCGGTGGTTTGAACCCACCTACCACTCTGCGGGAGAAAGATGTGGCAGTCTGCTTCTGTAAAGATTTACAGCCTTGGAAACTCTACAGGACAGTTCTACTCTGTCCTGTAGGGTTGCTACAAGTTGGAATTGACTAGAGGGCAGTGGGTTTGGTTTCTGGATATTTGGAGGAAAATACAAAAATCCTAGATACATAATCAGAGAATAAAGCTTGATCCTATTCAAATCTTCCTTAATCTACAGCATTGAATAATCATTTGTCGAATATTTTGCTTATTTTTACTCTCCCTCACTAAATGCATTAAGAATGTTTCTCAAATAAAATACTCTCAATTTCCTACATAAGCAAATATTTCTAACCTGATGTTTCCTTTTTAAAAAACATATTTCATATATACTTCAAACCAAATAACTTATTAAAAAACTCTAAGAAATAAATGTGGCAAATTCAGGGGGAAAAAAGAGAGAACCCAAAATAGTCATGAGGATGAATTCACAGCAGCCTCACCTGTACTTTCATGGGCAGTCAAACATTTCATCCATTTCTTTTTCCCCAGAGAAAAGAAGCATTCAGAAGAAAAGCAAGTCAGATGACAGTCTAACTCCTCTAGGCTTTATGCAACTAATAGGACAAATGTTATCAAATAGAGATTATAAAAAATATAGAAAATACTTACCTGGACTTGAAGACTCAACAGATGGCTGAGGGGGAGAAAAGAGGATATATTAGCATTTTTGTGTAGTAAATCTTTACAGACAATTATTATAGGAACGATTCAATGACTAATACAACACCAAACACTGTGACAGTTTAGTGTATGAATTGCCTAACACAAACTAAAACTTCCTGTATAAGCCTTTCTCTGACATTATATTTAAGCACAGAACAGAGATAAAGTCAAAAACACTCCTGAATTGGGGCGGGAGGGAGAGGGAGCCATTGTTTAGGAAGCATTGAGTTTCTGCTTATGGTGATGGAAAATCTGGCAAAGGATATTGGTGATGGTTGCACAATCTGATTAATGTAATTAATATCACTAAATTGTACATGTGAAAAACATTAAATTGGCAAACGTTGTTACCTTTTTTACAACAACAATAAAAAAAACAAAACGACACTCCTGAATCTAGAAACAAAGATAATATGGAATGGATTCAGATTTTAAAGGGAAATATGGATCTCATAAAACGTGGTTTAAGAGGTATGATTTTAGTCTTGGAATTTTCTGAAACAGATCCTCTCCTATCAATAAAGGGAAAACTATGCACAAGGTTTGGTATCAAGCTGATCTCTGGCTTAAAATGTATGTAAGAAGGTAGGGGGAAGCAAATGTAAAGTTCTACAAGACCAATTCAATAACAAAAACTCAAAAGATGCTTCAAATGACATGAACTCTGTTAACTAAAATCTTGTCTTTTCATTCAGAACTATCTATTTCGTGACCATCAGAAGACAGAGATGGTGCAAGGCCAAAAAGTACTAGCAAAGAGATAAGAATATTCCAGTATTTTCTTTCTTTCAGCTAAGGAATATTCTAGTATTTTCTTTCTTTCAGTTAAGTAATAGGGCAGAGAGGCAAGGAGAACAAAAAGAAATGGGGAAAATGCTCAATTTTCCAAAAGCTAGGTATGTAAGACAAATTCTTATAAGGTGTTAAAATTCCATTTGAAAACTGTCCACACTATGCTACTGCAGTAAGTGTGCTGTTTCAGATTCCACACAGGGAATTATGTTAGGTTCTTTTAAGACTCACTTTTTCAAGAGTCCTATTTTTTCCTTTAAATTCTTATAAGGGAATGATTGTTGCCTATATAAGTACTGTCTTTCTAACAGAAGAGTGGCAGTACCCAGTATTACGTATTTCCAGCGTCACACCACTACATTATTTGTAAGTTTTCTTCCAAAACTCAATACAGTACCGCTACTTATTAATTTGGCTCCTCTAATGGGAGCTGGAAGAGTGAGTGAGACAGGCAGGTTTCTAGCTTCCTTAACATACTCTAAGCAGAGCCACACATTTCTGGCTCAAAATGGATTTAACCACCACACAAATTATTACACTGCAAATCAATATTTTAAAATATTAATCCACTTGTGCTTCATGCAGTTATACTTTATTTCCCAAGTGTAAGCACAACCTCTGTGCAAGGCTACAGTAATGTTAATAGACTATCTGGTCCAGGTTCACTATCCACAGAGTAGAAGAGTAAACTTTTAAAACAGATTTACACGACACGCACAAGAAAAACCAGCATTTCTTACAAATTATTTTAAGAAAAATGGTTCTTTGAGCATTTAGTTCTTTTTCAACACTCAGGTAATTATTCCATGTAACAGGTTTCTGATAAAAAAAAAAGTTTCTGATATACAAGAAAGTTACTCTACCCAAGAACAAAAGGTACTTTTGCACTTATGTTAGATACTGACAATAGAGATACTGAATTAGGAAGGGAGTCTGTGTACTTTAGTTTGTAAAAGGCCAAAGAGCACTAAATGCCAATAAATACCATACTAATTGTTTCACTGGTAAACAGTTACCACCTTAAAGTTCTGAAAAGGGCCTCAAATACTTCCCATTCATTAAAATAGCAAATGTTCAGAAGACTGGTAGCATCTGTTAAGTCTAACTGGCATGAAGTACAACACCTAAAATGTTAATGATCACATTATGTCAGACATACTGAAATGTTTAAATGACCATGATTTGGCTAGTGGTATATTTAAATTAGTACAGGAGGAGGGGAAGTATTTACATTCAAAACAAAATTCCACTGTATCAGCTTCTGGGGTAGGAGAATCTGTTTCTTCAAAGCTAATTATATCCAATTAAATAAAAAACCAGTTTCTGGAAATCTGGCCTCTGAAAACAGTTCAATATTTTAAACCTTACTTTGTCCAGCTAACAAACAAAACGATTATCTTTCAAGGTAAAATGTGAGTTTAGTATCATAATATGTTTCAGTGTGGAATGAGAGCATTTTTTATTTAGGCATGAAAAGAAAACAGAACTACTTTACATACTACACATTTTCAAATTCGTACAGTACTATATACTTTTTTATGTATGAGAATACAGTTTCTTGATCATAACTATAAATCTGGCAAAAATACCTGCCTCGCCTACCTCAGTTTTATAGACTAGCAAGCCCAGGGAGATAGACTTGACCAAAGTTCCATGTTAGGTGGTAAAGGCAGAACTGAAACTTAAAACCTCTGACTCCTCAGTGCTCCTTTTAGACCTTCCAGAGAAACTATGTAAAAAGTTTCTTTTTTTACTTTGCTCTTCCTTCCCCCTCACTCTCCTTCTTTTTTTTTTAAATGGCTTTCATATATGTTCAAAGCATGTTTAAAATGTAACCACAAGTTATCATCTATCATGCCAGAATGTTATCCCTGTCTCTTTAGGAACTGGTACCTAATAATACCCTCCAGGAAAACCTGTAACAACTACTATTAATTACTACTGCAAATTGAGAAAAGGGGAAGGGAAGGGGGGAAAAAAAAAACCTAAAGCTAAACTAGTACAAAATCTGTTTTTACAAAAAACTCAAACTATAAAATGTGAGCAGTAAAGAAGATTTAAAATCTGGGTTCAAAATATTTAAAGTGCACTCATACGTTACTGGTAGAAATAAGAATTGGTTTAACCATTTTTGAGATCATTTTGGCAACATGAATTTACCCTACAAATATACCTAAAAAAGTGTATCAAAAGCGTAGTTCCATTTTTTGAACTTTCATTACCACAATGTTGGTCACAGTAAAAAGTTGGGGAGAATGCAAAAATCCATCATTTAATTAGTGACAAATGAAATACAGTTCTTCTAAGCAAAGGAACACTATGAATCCATTAAAAAGAAGAAAAAAGATCTGTGCTGATAGAGAAAAAATGCTAAAGATATACTAGGAGTGAAAAAAACAAAAAAGTAGAAACAAGGAATAAATTGGGCTGGCATATGTACACAAATTTTTTTCCCCCAAAAGGATACACAAGAAACCACTAACAATGTTTACCTATAAAGAATAGCCAAGGAGAGGAGGCTTTTTTCCTTTTATCCCTTTCTGTGCTGTTGGAATTTTTTAGCCACTTGCTCGCATGCGTCACTTTTTCTCTTTAAAAAGAAAGTCACTGGGGGTTAGCTTGTGGAATTATGAGCCATTTTCATTTTCTTCCTTTACTTTTTGGTTTTTACAAAAATCTGGTGTTTGGTATCATTTTTATAAAAGTCTTTAACTTTGAAAATTTACCTAATTTTCTATTTAAAAAAAAAAACCAAACTCGCTGTCCCTGCGTCAATTCCAACTCGTAACAACCCTACAGGACAGAGTAGAACTGCCCCACAGGGTTTCCAAGGCTCTAATCTTCCCAGCAAGGAGGCCCAGTGGCACAGTAGTTAAAGTGCTCAGGTGCTAACTGAAAGGTCAGCAGTTCGAACCCACCAGCTGCTCTGTGGGAGAAAGAAGTGGCGGTCTGCTTCCTTAAAGATTTACAGCCTTGGAAACCCTATAGGGCCATTCTACTCTGTCCTATAGCCGACTTGTCAGCAATGGAGTGGAATCTTTATGGAAACAGACTACCAGATCTTTCTCCCAAAAGGCCAATGGTGAGTTTGAACTGCTGACCTTTCCGTTAGCAGCCAATCACTTAATCACAGTGCCACCAGGGCTCCTAGCTTTCTATTAAGACACATATGCAACTGTTTTATCTCCGATGGAAAACATTACACTAAACACACACACATACAGACTATGAGTAGGCAAAACGAAATAAAAACTCTACTAACATTTATATCATCCACATATTTAGGTGACTTAGCTGACCAAGCTGCTAACAGCTGTAGGAAACAAATATTCAATGCCTCAAATATGTCCAAATGTTTCTCTTGTACATTTTTCTACAACATAGCAGGAAATGTCTCATACAAAACAAAGCCACGAATTGGGAGACAGTAGAAGATTAACTAGAACATTACCATTATTTTTACAAAAATAAAAAAGGATGACATAAATACTAAGTAATCACACACACATAAAAAAAACCATACCTGTTGCTGTCGAGTTGATTCCGACTCATGGTGACCCTACAGGACAGAGTAGAACTGCCCCATACGGTTTCCAAGGAGCGGCTAGTGGATTTGAACTGCTGACCTTTTGGTTAGCAGCCGAACGCTTAACCACTGTGCCACCAGGGCTCCAAGTAATCATTAGGCACTTTTATTTACGGCAATCAAAAGCATATTTTCAATGAGTATAACTAATTTTTCTCCTCAAACTAATTCCACCATCATTTCTTTAGATGTTATCATCCCTTAGTTTTGTACACTGTAAACCATAAATTTTCATGGCAATGAGGATAGAAGCCAAGGAGGAGTTGGGGGCCTCCTTCAGGGTGGAGGGGACAGGAGTACCATCCCAAGGGTCCACCATCCCTCTCCCCCCATACAAAATTAAGTTTCTTAACTTTGCTGTTACTCTCAGGAATGTTGGGGTATAAAAAAGGTTAAGAACTTCTTGGAATTAAAATTAGCAAACTTACTACAGTAGTAATTTAGAGGACAGAATAGTATTATAGAAAATAAGGAATTTAGAAGCCTGGATTCCCATTCTTCATTGTGCCACAGACTAATTGCATGACCTAAGGCAAACGGCATAAACTCTCCACACAGTTTCATTTTGTCTCTGATGAGGAGATTTAGATTTCTTCACGTTTAGTTCGATTTCTTTAGAGACCTAAATTGTTTACTATTACTACGACTCGCTCAAAAAGCGTAATACTAAATAGTAGTTCGCAAACTGGATAGGACCTGTTTAAGACTCTTCTGAATTTATTTTTTTAAATCTAGGACTCTGAGGAAAAGATCTCAATTTGCAAAAAGCTTTTGGTAGGTGCTACTTTCTGAATTTCGTATCTACATAAGCATAATTATTAACAGTTGTTCTTCTAAAACCATCAGATAAGTCAAGCCGATTGAGTCCCAGGCAAGGAATGGTACTTAAACAGTTTAATTAATCACTGCAATGAATTTTGAAACCATTTGCAAATCTTTTGAAATATGTAAGGACTCAATCTGAACTTCAAGCAAGAAATTTCTATAAAGCTGATTCCTTTACATAAAGACACCCGAAAGTTTTAATGGCAGTGTTTTACTTCTGGATTATTTGGAAAACTGTTTAGTCTTACCAGAGTCATCTTACAGTGAATCACTTCTGTATTTCCCCCACTAAGCCTTTCCCACTTTATCAGTTCTTGGACTCTTACTCCCACTCAAATTTTTTAAGACTTTCATGCATTGGTGTTCTTGATTACTCTGAAAAAACCTTAATAGTGATGAAGTATAAAATGTTAAAAAAAATTGCATTACCAGTATAGAGAATTATTTAAGGCCTAAACTCATTGCAGCTAAACAAGTTTTGCTAAGAGTGGAAATTAACACTTTCAAGAGCAGCAGTCAACACGATGCCACTCCCTTAAAAAACAAAATCCAAATACACTCAAAAAAATGCTAAGCAAAGACTCTATGTTTAATAAAAATGAATGGAGCGATCAGACAGTGAATAAATAAATCATGTATCATGTTTGGAAATACTAAATACTTAATACTAATATACAGAAACAAGTCTATTAAATTTTTTTCTATTTATATCACAGAAACATCAGGAAGCCCTGGTGGTGCAGTAGTAGTCAGCTGCTAACCAAAAGGTTGGCAGTTACAAATCCACCAGCCACTCCTTGGAAACCCTAGGGGGCAGTTCTACTCTTTCCTATAGGGTCTCTAGGAGACAGACTACCTGACAGCAATGGGTTAATGGTTAATAGGTAAGAAGACAGGACTTGCACAGTGCTGTGGCTTTTTTTCTTGAGGAAAAAGTCCCTTATGTGTTTACAAACTCTGAAATAAAAGACAAATTGTTAATTCCCAAAGGTCCCTACACTACATTCTTACAAAACCCAAAGGATCAACTATTTCTTCCTCTTATTCTCTCTCTCACTGGCTTCGTAAAACCGTGACTACTCTATAATTTCCTTCCTTTAAGTAAGACTAGGAACGGCTCTTTTTAGGAGGTTGCTAAATAATTTTACAGAATAAGAACCAATGAGAAATGTTACAAAAAAGTATGAAGGTGAGCATATGCCATTTCTTTTAAGCACATTAAAACTGTTTTTAATGGTACCATGAGTAATGAACCATTAAATACATATTTCCTATAATGGACTGACTGCAATGATCAGTGCAAGTATGAAAATTTATAGTCTATTCACACTGGAAACAATCTGCATTCAAAATTTACCAATTTCTAGTAAAACAAGGTAGGGTTATTATCCCATGTAGGACACAACAAAAAACAAACAAAAAAAACCGAGAAACATAATACCTGCCTGCATTTTTCTCTGGAGACATTCTTCTTTAATAACCTGTTTTCCCCTCAGATTTATCAAATAAATGCATACAGTTGCTTTGCACTTACTTTTATTTCACCAGTTAGCCTCAATCTCAGGTTTACTTGATCAAAAGTGCAATGGTTCAGCATCTGAATTATTTTACCACATGCCACTTTATATTGGCATCATAAAGAATGAATCTACTGAAAGCTCACACAAAGGCACATAAAAGCACTCTGTAAACTAAGCATGTTTCCTTCATCTAATTTTTTTAACCACTGGTCTCAAATCATCCTAATCACTAAAACTGAGACCAGAAAAATTATTTAGGTTATTTCTTCTTGGAATTAAACCATCCATGTGTTCCTACAGATAATGAGTTATACTCTCCAAGTGATAAAACATTTCGAGAAAACTAAAACATACACTATCATCAGTGATTTAATATATCGTTTTAACTCAATCTTGCAACACGGCCATCTTCAATTTCTAAAACAAAAAATAAAACGTTACTACACACCTTAAGTTTTGAGTACTCTGAGCAGTTCAAATTTCGGGTATAGTTTTTTAAATCTTAAATTTCACTTTTTTTTAATACACTAGGCTATTTTGCCTTAAAATATGACTACAGAACTTAAAGCTCAAATCATTTCAGACACTCTGAGCAGCATCACGAGGGAAGAAACCCCATCAACTATAACACACTGCTGCTTATCTAACGGGCATTCACTGAAAAGGGGTCCACTTAAGACTAAATATTAGTAAATATACGTAAATCCAACTATACACTTTCTCCCTCCACTGCATTCCATAAGAAGAAACATTAAAGAGTAAGAACCTCAACAGGACTAAAATCCAAGTACTGACTTTCAACCTAGTGGAATAAACCTAGTCACACTGAGCTGAAATAGAAGACTGTTTTCTCTAACTCCCGTGCCCTGAAAATACAATTCTTTAAATATGAAAAGCAAATGAAATGAAAATAAATCTAAGACCTAAATTTAGTTGTAAATCAGAAATATTCAATGTTTTTAAAAGAACATTGGTAGTGAACACTCCTAAAATGGTAAACTCTCTTCCTCCTTTAACAGTAAATACACCCAGATATAAATATAAAACCATTTTCTGTAAGACAAGCAGAAGGAGCAGCCTTAGACTTCAACAAGAACTCCTAAAAGCCATGCCAGAAAAGTTAACTTTCAGGTCCCTCCACTCAACAGGTGCATGAAAAAGCCTCCAAATTAATTTTTTTTCCCCATAATCTAACCATGTTTCCGTACTTCAAGGTTTAAAAAGGAAGCATTAAGGTACTGACGGAAGTACTCACTATCGTCTTCATTTAGTAAACAGCAAATGACGAAAATTGGGGGCTGGATAGTAAATAAAATTACCTACTTCCCGAATCTGTTTTTGGGTGCCTGAGACCAGGAAAAAAGTAATTCAAACAAGAGAAATGCCGTGCTAATAAACATTTAGAGTAGCTTATCTCAAAGGAAACATAAAAGTTCAGATACAGCTCTTCTTGAACTCCAGGGAGTAAAGAATAACGAAATTCTTTCAAAAGTAAGAAAAAAAATACTTCAGATGTTTAAAGGTTTAAATCAAACGTAAAATTTAAAATTTCCAGTAACATATACTAAACTCCAATTAGCCATAAACTTAAAATGCTTGTTCGTTTGAGACCCAAAAATGTAAAATTCTCTACCACCGAAGAAAGGGAACTTTAGGAACTTATTCACTAGAAAAGAAACAAAACAAAAACAACAAAAAACTTTCCGGGGGGGGGGGAGGGGGGAGAGAAGACTAGTATAGTTAGCATTGATTTGGGAAAGAAAAGAAAAAAAAAAAGCCTAGAAAGTGAACGGGGAAAAAGATGGGAAGTAAACTTTCCTGGAATGTAAAGGGAGAAATAGAGGTTCTGCCTTGAGGGCAAAATGGAACTGTTTGGACAAACGCGGAGATTCCGCTCATCCTAGAGGGCTGGACTGCGACTGGCCAGCATACTTTCTCCACGTTCATTTTATCGTTACCCAGGAAAATAGCAGATTTAATGAAAGGCGTTTAATCAAACGTTCTGCCCAACGTTTTCCCCACCAACACAAGACTGGATGTCAGCAGCAAACGCATGAGGCTTACGCGGAAGAACGCAATAGCATCTCGGTTAAGGAGGGAAGAAAACTTCGCTAGAAGAGGAAGCAGCAGCTCCGCTCCTGGCCCCTAACACCGGCCAGCCAAGTTGCGCCACTAGCGCCCCTTCCCCGGCGGGTGCCCCCTTCCCCCGCCCCTCTTGGCACGCACTACTACGCAGCACCCGACCCTTCAAACTGCCTCCGAAGTCGAACTACGCCTTCGCTTCGTCCTCCCCCCGGACCCATCCCAACTAAGTTCCAGGGAAAGCTCCCGCCCAGAGCGCGGCCTGTTCCGGACAACAGGTGGGCAGTGGCGCCGACAGGGCTGGGCCTCTCCAGGCCAGGCCCACTCCACTCCTCCCCGGCCAAGGCCTGGGGGCGCCCGGCTCTGGGACGGGGAGGGGGAGCTCGCTCCCTTACCTCCGCCATATTTGCCGTACTGACGGGTCACATCTCCGCGGCGGCCGCAGCTGGGTCACGGCCAGAACCCGGATGTGAGACTCGGCAACGGGACTCTACCCGCCGCCGACGCCTGTGCCGCTCCCGCCTCCGCTGCTTCGGCGGGAACGCGCAGGAGCCGCCCGAGCGCGCCCACCACACCCCACTCCGCCCCCTCGCGGCGCCCCGGCTGAGCTGGACTGGAGGAAAAAGGCCGGAGAGCGCGCGCGCGCGGGAGTAGGGGCGCGCGCGCACGACCCCGCGGCCAGCCCCCCCCCGAAGGAGCGCGGAGGGGGCGGAGTCAAGGTGGGTGTGGGGGAGGTAGGCATCTCCACACCGGGCGCCTTCCCCGCCCCTATAGATCTGCCGTTCTAACTCCGGGAAGGGGCTCTAACGCGGAGAGAAGTCAAGGAAAGGTGGCGAACGAGCGTACAGCCTTTACATCGCAGGGAAAAAAATGTTATATTTTACATGCAGGTCGCTTTTGAAGTGCTGTTGCTGGAAAACGGATGTTGCTGTGATGCAACAGCGGCAAGTACTGCGCTTTGAAAGCGGTTATCCCTTGACAAATATTTCTCTCTTGGTTGTTTCCCGACAGGAAATGTAAAATCCTACAATCCTAAAGATTAAGAAAAGGGAGTATATTAAACTGGTAGTCGGCCATCCTCATTATCTCATTTGCTTTTTTCCTCACACTACTTTACTTCTGTGACGCCAGTAGCAACACTGGCTGAATTTTGCAGTAGACAAAAGTAAAATACTGAAAAGCTGTTCTTTGTTGGCTATAAATAATCTCCGACTTGACTGCATACGGGAGAATCTGCTAATTTGAAATGCCTGCAATTTTAATGTACTGGCCTTAGAGCAGCCAATTGGCCTTGATGCCAATTCTGTTGATTGCCAGAGCCAATGATTGCAAACACGTTTCACTCCCACTATTAAGGCAGATACTGGCTAATGGAAAGGTAGTATTAAAACGTGCACTAACATATTTTACTAAATCAAAAGTTAAGAGGTTCTTATTTCAAAAGACCTTTTTGTTCCCCTTAATGTTCAAGAGTTCCTCTTAATACAGTTTCAAAAATGTCTTATCAAAATCAACCAGTTAAACGTGAGAATTAATCATTCCCTCCAAACAATGTGGTGCCAGTGCTACAATATATTGTACATAATACAATTTTCTTAAAGTTAATACAATGCAACATCAGTGAGGCTGTTAAATTATGTGTATTCCCTTAAAATGCTAGACTCTATCAGTTTATTTCCAAAGATTCAACATGAACTTGAAACTATGTCCAATAATAATTTGTGCACGAATAAACTGCATTTACAGGTATATGAAGTAGCTGCTAAGTGAAAAGACATTACCTGGTAATTTGACAGGAAAAGAGTCCACAGACAGTCTGTAAACCAATTAAACATAAACATCTGATGCACATTTTCTACTGAAAGAAAAGCAAGGGAAAGAAGAGAAAGGAAAACTTTAGGGTTCCCAAACTACAAACAATTTTTACCATTAACTGTACTGTACGGTTTTCATTTTATTTTTTAGAATATTTATATAAAAGTGTTTTTTAAGATTCCTTGGGGAAATAAATATTTTAGTATCGGTATACAGTTTCTGAGAGTTACCCTGTTGACTTGAATTATGTTAGACCTTTGGACTTGAAATAATGACTTTTTAAAATGTCAGTTCCCTTCCAAGTAGTTTTCACATTAATACAATTGATGGAAGTAACTGAAGGGAAGAACAATGGATGCACAGGGACCTGAGGTGGGAAAAGATAAAAAGAATAAGAGGCCGAGAGGTAGAAACTCAGGCTTTATACCGTGGGAATGAAGGAGAATTTTCTGTTAAAAAAAACAAAACCTGACATATGAAATTTAACTGGATAACAAAAGGAAAATGTAAATGTGTTGTCAAAATACAAGGAAAAAGAATAACTTGCTTGCTTAAGCCCATTTATCTTAGATGCTGCAGTTAAACCATTAAAAAAATTGTGATAGAGTTGAGATCATAGCCCCTTAAGCTACGAATGAATTCTGAAATTGTCAGGAAAATTGAGATCTGACACATTTGAATGGGCATGTATCTTACTGATTAATGACTTTTTAAGTTTACTAATATTATGCTGCAATTTTCCTAATTTTAAATGGCATCATCATTTGGGGAAAAGTTCCCTCTACACTTTTCTCCCCATTTTTGGTAAATGTGGGTTCAGTGTGGTTTTTTTGGGGGGGATTAGGTTTGGATATTCTAAAGGTACAGAGAAACAGCTCTAAAACTGTAAGTAATCAGTATATTTTATTATAGTGCGATCTTTAAAAATTTCAGGAGCCACCTTAAGGAAATCAAAGTCTTTCTCAAAACTGTTGCTTACCCCCTTCAATGTCAAATGTGTAAAATTAACTACTGATTAGTCACAGAATCTTAACATCGGATGGGACTTTAGAGGTCTTTAGTTAATTCTCTACCTGTTGTGGTAGGAACCCCTTGTTATGCTTTCTCACTACAAGGCTTTTTAGCCTATGCTTAAACAGCAGCAGTCACTACCTCATGAAGAGGTCACTTCTTTCAAAAAAGCTCTAATGTTTGGAAAACTCTACCTTTTGTTAAATCAAAATTTACCTCCTTGTTACTTCCATCCATTACCCCTAGTTCTTTAGCACTTTGGATTAGTTCAACAGATGTCTTCTTTGTATTCAAATGCAACCAGTCAATATTTATAACTTGGGTTAACAAAAAAAAAAAGAATTCCTTAAAACCTATTGATACCAGAAGAGCTGAAAACAGGACATGACAGAGCAAAAGGCATGAGAAAATTCGCCATTACCTATGACCCACTGAAAATTATTACAGCTTATATTACTTATTAATGTGATATCCAAAATGGTATTTTGTTAGAATTGTGTAGTAAAATGTTTAAAGTTAAATTTTAAAAAGTGTGGTTAATGCCAATTTTATGTGAGGTTTGTGGCTTATTTAAGAAGTCCCAAAGCAAAAAATAGCTATACAAAGCCTGAATAAATGCCTCTTTAGCTCCCATTCCCACCTAAAGGACTTCTTATTTTCAGGCAAACTAGCATTATTTCTACCACATTAAGCTACTCAAAACTGCTATTATATTGGGCAATTATTTTTAACCAATTTACTGAACACTCCATTAAAAGGTATTAAAGAGTTTTACAGAGGCTATCACACACACAGAGAAGAATCCCTCAGAGTTATCATTTTGCTATTAACAAAGCATTTTAAGGCCACAATTTTCACTTCAACAGTAACTTAACCTGACCAATAAATAATTTACATATACCTAAGAAATATAACCTTTATTTAGTACCAACACCAGATTCAAATATCATATATACCTGCACTATATAAACGTGTTATGCAACTCAAAAAAGTATCTCTCAGAATGCACCAAGAAAACACTTGTTAACAGTTTAGATTCTGGGGCTATTCGATTGAAATAGATGAGTTCAGCACATTCAGAACCCTAAAATAAATTCTATATCTAACAATTTTGAGGGTCCATAAGCCCCTTTTGTGATTCTTTTTTAAATTATTTCCTAATATTTTTTATTTAAAAGTGACAGCTTACATCGTATCTTCATGATGTGCAGGTAAAAAAAAAAAAAAAAAAAGACTACTAATTTGGTTGAAAATACATACTAAAAAACTTACCTCTTTTTAAAATGACATTTTAGAGAAATTGAGTTTACTTTTAATTTAGTAGGCAGAATGCAGTCTGCAAAGCACATTACATTTGGAAGCTCCACATCTATGCAACAATCACACCATCTTTTTGTTTGATTTTTATTACTAATGGCACCCTAAAACACTCATATAGCCTTTTGGTTCTTCTAGGTACAGTTTCGGTTGGTTTTTCTTTTCATAATAGTTTTGCATGAAGAGTTTTATGCAGTGGCCTCATTTTATCAGATTACTACAAACTAATATTCTTATATTTCTTACATTGTTGACGTGTTATTTTTATCTCACCCAAATTCTGGAAATTATTGGCCCATCAGCAGTTCTCAAACACTGGAACATACAAGAAGAGTAATATAGTATTTATATTACTTGAGGGAGTTTGGATTTTCCCTCCCTTAATCTCCAAGTGTGCCCCTGCCTACCAGCATCACATCCGTCTTGTCTGCATTGAACCTCAACCAGTTGGTTCTTAACCACGTCCGAAACTCAGCCAGGCACTGGGAGAATCGAGCCACCACACCATCTGGATCAAAGGAAAGAGAGCCTGAGTAGCAACTAGACAGGGACCACAAGCTCATTCACCCTGTTTTACGTATAAAAAGATGGCCGGCAATTAGGGCAAGAAGCCCAAGATTATTTTAGAAAAATAATAAGACTGGAGTTATGTATTTGTAACCAATGGTAAAGGAATAAAAGCGATCAAATAAATAAAACCCACAGCCGTTGAGTGGATTCCGACTCAGAGCGACCCTACTGGCAGAGTACAACTGCCCCATAGGGTTTCCAGGGCTCTGCCACATCTTTCTCCTGCCGAGCGGCTGGTGGGTTCTAACCACGGACCTTTCAGTTAGCAGCCGGGCTCCTCACCACTGCGCCACCAGGGCTTCTTGATCCAATAAATAGGTCGCCTTATTCCACCCATGACTGAAGAAAGAAGGGTTCAGTCCTGGTCATCTAGGCTAAGATGCCTCAGTACCCGGCTGGTCTTGTAATTTCTTTAGCTTTTGCGCAAAATTAAGAGTTTCAGCGTTGGAGGACCCTTTAAGGAAAACTGTGGCCCAGAGAGGGGTAGTGACTCGCCCAAGGTCACACAGCAAGCGAAAACCAGAGATAGGCTCCAGGCCAGGCATCTTTCCATTACAAGCTGCAACACCAAGGCCATCCAAAGGGGTGGAATAGAAAGGGGCATCTGTCACAAGGGATCCTTCCACGGGCTGGGAGGACCTCGTTCCCTCATAATAATGCCCTCTTGGAGTCTGTCTTCCCTCCCTCACTCCCTCCGAAAAGGGTACGTTCGCCCAGGACCCTGCTCACCACAGAGGCTGCGGTGCCAGCGAGAGCCTCCCCCGCTTTCAGACAAGAACTGTGGGAGATATGGGGAAAAACATGCGGAGCCACACAGGGGTGGTTAGCCTAGCCCCACCCCTACCGGGATCAGCGACCGAAATGAGAAAGGGGTGAAAGCGAACGGGGCGAGGCGAACTCACGCCGCAACGGATTCCCAGCGCACCGCGAACGCCGGAGAAGATCCGCGCCGCCGTCGCCAAAGCGAAGAACCAACGCTGGGAGGGGGCGGGTGGCGATGGGGAGCTGCGCATGCGCCATCGGCGGCCGGCGCTGCTCCGGGAGGGGAGGCAAGCTAGGCGCGTTCTCTCACAGCCCCTCCCCGGAAGTTAAGGGTCTTCCGGGCGGCACTCTGCCGTGGGGGAGGGGAAAGAGAGAAAGGGGACCAAGGACACCTCTGGAGCCCCTCATCCCAAACAGGACTAGGAGGGGAGAGATAGTTTGTGGAGGCTGCACTTACAGCCGCTGCCGCCGCTGTCGCCGCCACCCTCGCTGCTGCCGCCACCGCCTGAAGAAGCCCCATCCATCCGCCTGCAGTCGGGGAGACTCAAAGCCTGGGAGGGGCCTGGGGCCGGGGCCGCCCGCCTCCTTCTTCTAGTCGTCGTCCGCAGCTTCCTCCTCCTCCACCAACCCTCGGCCCTCCCCTCCGCCTCTGCCCTCCTCCTCGGCATCTTATCGCCAGCCAACCGCGCGGCCGCTTGTTGAGCCAGGCCTCCACCGTCTCCATGACGCCCGACAAACATTCCAGTTGCACTGCCCGAGCCGCTAACGCCGACTTTTGGGGTACAGGGTCCCCACAAGCAGCCAGGGAAGGAATTGGTCGTCAGTCGCCACCATGCACATATCTCCACCAGGCAGCCGCAAACAGCCGCCAAGCGTCGGGTTGTAAGTTTCGGCCCCTGGATTTGGAAAGGGGTTATCCTCGAAGCTCCAACCGGCAATGGTTCCTTCCTCAGCTCAGTATAGCCTTTATCGTATGCCTGTGGCTTTTCTTTGGGGCAGTTCTACTATGTCCTTCAGGATTGCTATGAGTCGGAATCGACTTGACGGCAATGGGTTATAGCTGTTCTTGGAGCCCTGGTGACTCAGTTCGTTAAGAGCTTGGCTGCTAACCGAAAGATCGGCAGTTGGAGTCCACCAGCCGCTACTTGGAAACTCTATTGGGCAGCTCTTCTCTGTCCTGTAGGGTCGCTATGAGTCCAAATCGACTCGTCGGCAACGGATTTATAGCTGTTCTTGCTCTATGAGAAAAGACCTGATTTGTTCAGAACCATCCTTTCTCTCAGAACTTTTATTTTTGTTTCGGTCTGCAGTCTGTCAAGCTTGGTGCCTTGATGCTATGCACAGATGCCCAGTTCTATCAGTTTCTCTGAGCCTCTGGACCAAATATTAAACTATGCTCTTTAGTCGATTTTCTTTTTCTTGCTTCTTATATCATCCTGCACTGAAACTTAATCCTGTTTACAACTTTTGTTGTGCTTGCAACAGCAATGCGGATTTGTAACACTTATAACTTAAAATGTACCCTTCTTACTGCCCGGCAATTCCACCATAGTTGCCTAGTTCATTCACTCTTCCATACTTGCAGATCATTTATGTTCTCTCTTCTCAAATCTTGAGCATCTTATCTCCTTCCCGATACCCTCCCAGCTCAGCTCTTCTTTCTTCAGAACTTCTTGAAGTTTTCTTTCCTTCTATTCTCTCTTGAATATGTATGCTATTCCAGCTTTTGTGCATCTTACCACTCCACCAAAACAACTTTTGCGAAGGGCAGCAATAACCGTCCAGTCAAATGCATTGGCCATTTCTCAATTCTATTCTTAACTGACCCTCAGCAGCTTGGATTGAGTTTATCACTACTTAGCGTTTTGAAACACTTCGTCTGGTTTCTGGGACACCAACCACTCTTCCTTAGTTCTCCCCTTATTTTGTAACTACCTTTACTCCTTTTCAAAATACTTGCTGGTTCCTCTTCATCTCTCTCACATCTAAAATATTGGAGTATCTTTGGGTTCAGTCCTTTAACATATTCTCTTTGTTATTGTTTTATGCCTTTAAAAATCACCTATGTACTGATGATTCCCAAGTTTATATCCCTAGCCAAGACTTCTCCCAAGAAAATCCTTTTACCAAAAACAAAACAACAAAATCAAACTGACATCTGCACTTAGAAGTTAATTGGCATCTCAAAACTCATATCCAACACTGAACTTATTTCTTCTCGAACCTACTGTACAGTTTTTTCAAACTCAGTAAATGGCAAATTCCACCCTTCCAGTTGTTGTTAAGTGCTGTTGAGTCGCTTCAGACTCATAGTGACCCTGTGTACAACAGAACAAAACACTGCTCGGTCCTGCACCATCCCCACAATCGTTGCAGCCACTGTGTCAGTCCATCTCACTGAGGGTCTTCCTCTTTTTCGCTGACCCTCTACCAAGGATAATGTCTCTCTCCAGGGACTGGCCCCTCCTAATAACATGTCCAAAGTACGTGAGACAAAGTCTCTCCATCCTTGAGTAACTCTTCCAGTTATTCAGGTAAAAATCCTTGGCGTTACCCTTGACTTCTCTGTTATACCCCACTACATCAGCAAGTTCTGTCAGTTCTGCCAGCACGATCAACATGATATTAGTCAGTGTGGGTCTTCTGTCTAAAATTCTGATCTAGTTTTTCCCATTTCACTCAGAGTAAAACTTCACATCCTTACAAGGCCCCGCAGAATCTGATCTTGAACTCTTCCACTTGGCTAATTATTCTCCATAGTGTTCCTCATATCAGACACACTATAGTCCCATACCAGGACCAGTGCATTTGCTGTTTTCTCTGTTTGTAATATTGTGCCCCCAGATAATCTATGGCTTACTGATTTCCTTCAGTTGTCACTTTATCAAAGAGTCCTCTGACCACCCTACATAAAATAATAATGCTTCCTCCTCCCAGCACTTACAGTCCTCCAACCTTGTTTTACTTTTCTCCATAAAACTTGTCCCTGCCTGATGTATTATGTACTTGTGTGTTAATCTGTCTTCACCCAAGGAATGGTACGCCGTAAGGGCAGAGGCTTTTGTTTATTCACTGTTACATTTCTCTTTATTGCCTAGAATGAAGAAGGCACTCAATAAATATTTCTTGACTGACAGACTGATTGAAGGAATATGTAAGATTACTACTTGTCTGGTTTTTGTTTTCATTTTCGGGTATGGAAATCTCAAAGTAAAATTAAGTCGTTTCATGTAAATTGAAAACAAAAAGTGATACAACTCTCATAGTAGATGAAAAAGTGTTAGAAGAATTCCCTTGGGAATTTCTTTAAGTAATGACAAATTCATGGCAAATTAATTATTAAAAAAAAGAATTGAGTAGGAGTAGTATAGCCTTTACTTTTTGAGGCAGCCATGTTATCTAATTAAAACAAAAGCTTTACAGACACTAAAGTTTACAGCCTGTTTGTTTGACCTAATAAGTTATTTCTTGTCTTCCTCCTTTTAGGATTTAATTCTGATCTTAGAAAGGATCTCATGAAACATGTATTTATCAATTTTCCACTTTCTGACTCCAATTTTTCCTGTATTGGATCCTTCCTGTTAATTTTAACAATATTGAACAAGTCTCCCACTGTGGTAAAGATAACCACTGATTCTTTCTTTGACCCACTTATCCCATATCTCTGCCCAGTTTCTGTATTCTACTTCCTTATGTGTTCACTCTTTAACCCTTGCAGTCTGCTTTCTCCATTGGTGTACAGAAGCTACTCAAAGGTCAATAAGGAGTAACCTAAAAATTTTGAAAGTCAATGGCTTTTCTTACTTTCCTACCTCTCTGCAGCATTTGACAATATTAATTATCCCCTCCTTAAGATTTCCTTAATGCTGAACTTGACTGGTTCAGTTGTTATTAGTCTAAATACCTCTTTTCCAACTCTCCCATTCTGTCTCCATTTTCTCTCCTTGGCCCTATTTCCATCTCTTGATATCTTTAGGATATTATTTTGGAACGCAATTAATTTATTACCACATTCATAGAAAAATTCTCAAATCTGAATCTTCAGCTCTCATTTTTGTTCCCTCAAATTCAGTTTACTCCTACATTTTCAACTGCTGCCAAACAGCTCCACCAGGTTATCACTCTGCTGTCTGAAATTGAACATGTCTAGAATTAACTCCTTATCGTGCTTTAGAAGTAGATACTAATTTAATCATCGCCCTAAAGCAGTGAAGCAGGTACTATAACTTCAGTTTACAGATAAGGAAGAAAAGATTTAAAAACTTGCCCAAGAACACACAGCCTGTGAATTACTGGATGAACCTGGACATGTAAATTTACCTCTTTAAGTTTTTTCACTTGTAAAATATGGCTGTTAAATATCTCACATTTTATAAGGATTGCATTAGAAAATGTAGGTAGAATTTCTTTGAAGGTTAAATTTTAAGTGGCATTATTATCATTTAACTGGGTTCCGTCAGTTCTATATCCGCTATATCTTGCATTTGTTTTATTTCTGCATTTGCCACACTAGCTTAGGCCTTGATTACTTTTCACCTGGGCTATTCCCATAGCATCTTAACTAATGGTCTTCTTATTTCTAATTTGTTCTATCTGTAGCTAAATCATTCTGAAGCATAGTTTTGATCACTTTACTCTTCTGCTCAGAAACATTCAAAGGTACTCTTTTGCTTATATAATAAATTCAAAAGTTTCAGCCTAGCATAAAAGAACTTTATTTTTTCAAAGCTTAACTTTGTTTTCCTTCATGTATCTAAATGAATCATTGGGAATTCTTTGTACATACCACATGCTTTTCTATCTTCATTGTTTACAGTGTTCTTTGTTCAGAATATATTTCCTGTTCTGCCCCAAAACCCCTGCCTACCCTTGTCTGCATCTGCACCAGACGTGCACACGTACACACACCATGCTTACACCATGCTCATACTTCTTTCAAAATCAACCTGTCACTCAAGGTATAACTCACTTATCACCTTCATGATTTCTCTGCTCACTACTCTGGCCAAAAGTAATCTTTACCATAATTTTCATTTCATCTTATGTGCTTCTCTTTTGAGGCAAATTCAATTTCGTACTTGTATTATAGTCATATACATGTTTTATCTCTGTTATTAGATTTGGGTCCATATCTGATTCATATTGTATCCCTGCCAGCAGTAGCACAGAGCATATGTACAAATAAGCAATTCAGTAGAGAGAGAATGGTGGTTTGTACCAGGATGGTGACAATGAAAGAGGTGACAAATGATTGGATTCTGGATATATTTTGAAGTTTTTCATCCTGAGCAATTGGAAGAATAGAGTTGCCTTTAACAAAAATGGGAAAGGAGTAGTTTTACTGGACAGGGTGAGGGTGGGGTGGTAATGGTGGTGGTGGAGGTTCATATCAAGAGCTCAGTTTTGGACATGATAAGTTTGAGTTGGAGATGTCAAATAGGCAGGTATATATGGGTCTAGGGTTCAGAGGAGAGGTCCAGTCAAAGAAGTATGTATATTTGGAAGTCATATAGATGGAATTTATATCACAGCGTTGGATGACTTCACCTAGGCTATGAGTATAGATGAAAAGCAGTGAGGTCTGAGGATGAGCTCTGTGACACTTCAGCTGCGAGAGGCTGGGCATGAACTGTCAAAAGAGACTCAGAGGAAGTGACCAGAAAATGTCGGAAAACCAGATAACTGAGGAGTCTTGCAATCCAAATTAAAAATAAAAGGAGAGAAGAATGAACAGCTGGGTCAAATGCTGCTAAGTAAGATGGGAACAGTGAAATAACCATTGAAATTAATACTGTGGAGGTGATTGATGACCTTGTTGGGATGATGAAGGCGAAACCCTGATTAGAGTAGGTTCAAGAGAGAATAGAAAAAGAGAGATTGAAAACTACGAATATAGACTTTTTTTTCAAGAAGGCGTTACAATTAAAGATGAATGGTTGTTAGCTGTAGGAATAGATGGAGTCAAGAGAAGCTTTTTGTTTAAGATGGGAGAAATAAAAGTATGTTTATATGCTGAAGGAAATGATCAGTAGAAAGAGAAAAGCTAATGATGCAGGAGGGAGAATTGCTAGAGCAATGTCCTTGAATGGGGAAAAAGGAATATAGTGCATGTGTAGAAGGATTGACCTAAGCTAGAATCATAGCTAATTCATTCATAGTAACTCAAGAGACATAGACAATACAGCATAGATACAGGCAGGTGCATATATATGACAGTGGGAATATATGGAAGTTAATGGCTTGCTTCAGTTTCACATTTAATCAGCTGAAAGTAAAGATGGGAGAGGAAGTGTTGATATTTGAGGAGAAAGAGTATGAAATTATGGCCTTAGTGTAGTAGAAAATGAACCAAGAAAACACAATATGATTGCTGGCATATTAAGGACCCACTTTAAGTTAATGATCCATAATTTAAAGTGAGACCAATTATGGTTCAGTGTTTTTTCTCCAGCTTTGTTTAGTTACACAGGTGCAGGCTCAAAGTAAAAGGAAAATTGGAATTAACCAAGATTTTGGTTTTGCCTGTAAGTACAGTGAATTAAGATAAGGGCAAGTGAGGTGAAGGTGTAAGTAAGCAGTGATTTTAATAATTAACTATGGATTATAATAATTAACCTTAAATTCAAGAGGGAAGAGATGGCATGAGAGGAGTGAGTAAGGGAGTAAAAAAGTGATAGAATCAAGGAATTGAAGGGCATAATAGGGTTGAAGGGTGTTTGAAGTTGGGGTATAAGAGCACATATAAGCTGGAAAAGTAGGAAGTGAAGGTTGACTTTGCTGAGGATAAGGTCAAGTGTATGACAATGGGAGTAAGTGGCTGAAATAGAGAGGAGGACAAATCATTTACCTAAGAAGAGTTCAAGAAGATAAGAGACAGCAGTAGTAGGATTACCTTCATAGAGTCCTTATGTGGCACAAACTGTTAAGTGCTCAACTACCAGCCAAAAGGTTGGCAGTTCAAACCCACCCAGAGGCACCTCAGAAGACAGCCTAGGAATGTGTTTCCAAAAGGTCACAACCTTGGAAACTTTATGAAGCAGTTCTACTCTACAGACATGGGGTCACTGTGAGTCAGAATTGACTCGACAGCAACTAAAAACATCATCTACTCTGGAATACACCACTGTCAGTGATAGGATAATATCCATATGGCTACAAGGAAGACCAG
The DNA here is from genome assembly GCF_000243295.1 of Trichechus manatus latirostris. Classification (NCBI taxonomy): domain Eukaryota; kingdom Metazoa; phylum Chordata; class Mammalia; order Sirenia; family Trichechidae; genus Trichechus; species Trichechus manatus. The sequence goes on along the minus strand of NW_004443939.1, from coordinate 13,693,639 downwards.
TTAATACGAATATTATTCAAATTTGCGCACCAGCCTCTAAGACCAAAGATGAAGAAATTGAAGATTTTTACCAACGTCAGTCTGAAATTTATCAAACATACAATCAAGATGTGTTGATAATTACTGATGATTGGAATGCAAAAGTTGGAAACGAAGAAGCATCAGTAGTTGGAAAATATGGCCTTGGTGATAGAACTGATGTGGGAGATTGCATGATAGAATTTTGCAAGACCAATGACTTATTCATTGGAAATACCTTTTTTCAACAACATAAACGGTGACTATAACATGTGGACCTCACAAGATGGAATACACAGGAATCAAATCGACTGCACCTATGGAAAGAGATTATAGAGAAGCTCAATATCATCAGTCAGAACAACACCAGGGGTCGACTGCAGAAAAGACAGTCAATTGCTCATATGCAAATATACCAAAGGATTCTGTTGGTAAAATATTGAACGATGCAGGAAGCATCAAAAGAAAATGGAAGGAATACACACAGTCACTGAACCGAAAAGAACTGGTTCATGTTCAACCATTTGAGGAGGCAGCATATGGTTAGGAACCAATGGTATTGAAGAAAGAAGTCCAAGGTGCCCTAAAGGCATGGGTGAAAAACTAGGCTGCAGGAATGGACGGAATACCAATTAAGATGTTTCAACAAATGCATGCCATTCTGGAAGCTCTTGCTCATTTATGCCAAGAAATTTAGAAGAGAGCTACCAGGCCAGCCAACTGGAAGAGATCCATATTTGTGCCCATTCTAAAGAAAGGTGATCCAACAGGATGCAGAAATTGCTGAAGATAGTTTTTGCAGCGGGACATTGACGGGGAACTGCCAGAAATTCAAGCCGGATTCAGAAGAGAACCTGGAACGGGATATCATTGCTGAGGGTTATCATTGCTGATGTCAGATGGATCTTGGATGAAAGCAGAGAATACCAGAAAGATGTTTACCTGTGTTTTATTGTCTATGCAAAGGCATTTGCATGTGTGGATCGTAACAAATTTTGGATAACACTGCAAAGAATGGGAATTCCAGAACACTTAAATGTGCTCATGCGGAATCTACATAGACCAAGAGGCAGACATTCAATCGGTACAAAGGGATACTGTGTGGTTTTAAATCAGGAACGGTGTGCATCAGGGTTGTATCCTTTCACCATACTAATTCAATCTGTATGCTGAGCAAATAACCCAAGAAGCTGGACTATATGAAGAACGGGGCATCAGGATTGGAGGAAGACTCATTAACAACCTGCTATATGCAGATGATACAGCCTTGCTTGCTGAAAGTGAAGAGGACTTGAAGCATTTACTGATGAAGATCAAAGACTTCAGCCTTCAGTGTGGATTACACCTCAACGAAAAGAAAACAAAAATCCTCAATACTGGACCAAAAAGCAACATCACGATAAACTGAGGAAAGATTGAAGTCGTCAAGGATTTAATTTTATTTGGATCTACAATCAGAGCTCATGGAGGCAGCCATCAAGAAATCAAACGACATATTGCATTGGGCAGATCTGCTGCAAGAGACTTCTTTAAAGTGTTAAAAGCAAAGATGTCACTTTCAGGACTAAGGTGCACCCAAGCCATGGTACTTTCACTCGCCTCATATGTATGTGAAAGTTGGACAATGAGTAAGGAAGACTGAAGAAGAATTGATACTTTTGAATTATGGTGTTGACGAAGAATACTGAATATACGATGGACTGCCAGAAAAGCGAACAAATCTGTCTTGGAGAAGTACAGCCAGAATGCTCCTTAGAAGCAAAGAAGGCAAGACTTCGTCTCATGTACTTTGAACATATTATCAGAAGGGACCAGTCCCTGGAGAAGGACATCATGCTTGGTAAAGTGGAGGGTCAGCAAAAAAGAGGAAGACGTTCAATGAAACGTATTGACGTAGTAGCTACAACAATGAGCTCAAACATAGCAACAATTGTGTAGATGGCACAGGACTAGGCAGCGTTTTGTTCTGTTGTACATAGGGTCAATCTGAGTCAGAACTGACTCGATGACACCTAACATCAACAACAAGTTTCATGGATATTGAAATATCCAAGAATTGTGCCAGCAGTAGTATTGGAGAGGGGGCCAGTGACTCAGGACATAAAATTTTCGGGGGATGGGAGGAGAGAAGTGGTGATAAGGGTAGGCTGCCATAAGGATGTGGAATATAAGTGGCCAATGAAACCATGGGTTTTGCTAAATTTATTCAGGGAGAGTGGATATAGTGACAAAAGCAGATCACTAAGTTTCAAGTCTAAGTGCAATCTGAAAGAGCAACCTAATAAAGGACTCACAAAATGGGAAGGTTAGGGACAGAAGGACAAAAAGTCAATGAGAAAGAGAATAATGATAAAATAAGAGAGTTGAGGGTAGTTGTGATACAGTGATTCAAATGCTGAATTGTGGATGAAAAAAAGAAACCAAAAAGGTACCCATTAATTATTATAAAATTGGTCAGGGGATTGGACGTCTCAAGGAGTTGAAAAATAGGAGACAGTGATATCACAGAAACCAAGTTGTGAAGAGGGGATGTCAACAGTGTCAAATGGTACAATGTAAGATAAGTACTGAAAAGTGTCTCTTAAAATGGACAACTTGGAGGCCTAGGTGATTTTAATGATAGTAGGTTCTGTGCTGTAGGAGAGTAGAGAATGAAGCTAGATTATAGTGGATATGGAGCAAATAGGAGTAAAGAAGTAAGCAGTATTATTGACTAATCTAAGAAGTTGGACTGTGAAAGGAAGGAGAGATATAGTAATACCCATGAAGACATAGCTAAAGGAAAGATTTTTGTTGAGAGGGTTGACTGGAGCGTCATTATACGCTCAAGGGGAAAAGACAGAGGGAAATACAATACAGTATAGGAGAGGAGACAGAATTATGGAGAAGAGTCCCTAAGAAAGTGGTAACAGACAGGTTTGAGTACAGACAGAAAGATTAGCCTTAGATAAGATGAGCAACTCTTCCACTGAGAGAGGAAAAAAAAAGGAAGGATTTAGATGAATTTGTAGGAGGTGGAGGAAGAATTTAAAGAAGATGGAGAAATAAAAGATTTTTTACCTGACTGATACTTTTCATTTTCTTAGCGATGTTGAGGGTAAAGTCATTTAGAGACTGAAGGAGGGAGGATAGGATAGGGTGTTTTAAAATAATGTAAATTTGGAATAGTGCATGAATGGGATTCATTTATTTATTTTACAACTAGTGTCTATGATATAGTAGGCACTGTCCTGGGTACTAGGGTTACACCAGTGAACAAGACACTAGTGAAGGAGTACACAAGTACAAACAAATAAAATGTCAGGTAGTGATAAGTGCTATGAAGAAAAATTAATATGAAAAGCAAATTGATTTTTGTCATTTAAAAATATTTTATTCTTAAGTCTGATTTTTTGTGATTTGAAAATTAAAAGAATTGTTTAAAATGTTTTCTTTTGAAGAATACATTCTTTTTATCATGTAAGGAAAGATCATCCTCATTTTCTAGAAATCTACTGTACAATCATAGTACTAAAATAAATAAATAGGATTTACAGGTTAAATCCAGAAGTGAAATCACATTTCTTGTCAATATAAATATTTTTATTTTAACTTCCATTAAAAATGATTATGTAATTTTTTGAGGCAAGAATATGATATTCTTTCCCAGATTTTATTAATTAAGTTTAAATCTGCAGGTGTAACTGCATTCTACATTCATTTGTGCTTACTATGTGCCAGGTACTTTCTAACCATAAAACATACATTAATTCATTTAATCCTCAGAATGCCTATTAGTTAGGTACTATTGTTGTTGTTGTTAGGTGCTGTCAAGTCGGTTCCTACCATAGCAACCCTGTGTACAACAGAACAAAGCACTGCCTGGTCCTGTGTCATCCTTATAATCATTGTTATGCTTGAGCCAATTTTTGCAGCCTGTGTCAGTCCATCTCATTGAGGGTCTTCCTTTCTTTCGCTGACCCTCTACTTTACCAAGCATGATGTCCTTCTCCAGGGACTGGTCTCTCCTGGTAACTGGTCTTGCCATCCTTGCCTTTAAGGAGCATTCTGGCTGTCCTTCTTCCAAAAGAGATTTGTTTGTTCTTCTGGCAGTCCATGGTATAGTCAATATTCTTTGCCAACACTGTAATTCAAAGGGTTCAATTCTTCTTCGGTCCTCCTTATTCATTGTCCAGCTTTTGCATGCATATGAGGCGACTGAAAATACCGTGGTTTGGATTAGGAACACCTTAGTCCACAAACTGACATCTTTGCTTTTTAACACCTAACAGAGGTCTTTTGCAGCAGATTTGCCCGATACAATATTTCGTTTAATTTCTTGACTGCTGCTTCCATGAGTATTGATTGTGAATCCAAGTCAAATGAAATCTTTGACAACTTTGATCTTTTCTCCTTTTATGATCATGTTGCTTATTGGTCCAGTATTGAGGATTTTGTTTTCTTTATGTTGAGGTATAATTCATACTGAAGGCTATAGTCCTTGATCTTCATCAGTAAGTGCTTCAAGTACTCTTCACTTTCAGGAAGCAAAGTTGTGTCATCTGCATAACGCAGGTTGTTAATGAGTCTTCCTCCAATCGTGATGGCCCATTCTTCTTCATATAGTCCAGTTTCTAGGGTTATTTGCTCAGCATGCAGGTCGGATAAGTACAGTGAAAGGATACAACCCTGACACACACCTTTCCTGACTTTAAAAAACACAGAATCCCCTTGTTCTGTCCGAATGACTGCCTCTTGATCTATGTACAGGTTCCTCAAGAGCACAATTAAGTGTTCTGGAATTCCCATTCTCTGCAGTGTTATCCATAATTTGTTATGATCCACACAGTTAAATGCCTTTGCTTAGTCAGTAAAACACAAATAAACATCTTTCTGGTATTCTCTGCTATCATCCAGGATCCATCTGACATCAGCAATAATATCTGTCATTCCAGGTCCTCTTCTGAATCTGGCTTGAATTTCTAGCAGTTCCCTGTCAATGTACTGCTGCAACCGCTTTTGAAAAATCTTCAGCAAAATTTTACTTGTGTGTGATATTAATGATATTGTTCAATAATTTCCACATTCTGTTGGATCACCTTTCTTTAGAATAAGCATAAATAATGATCTCTTCCAGTTGGTTGTCCAAGTAGCTGTATTCCAAGTATCTTGGCATAGATGAGTGAGTGAGTACTGCCAGTGCTGCATCCGTTTGTTGAAACATCTCAATTGGTATTCTGTCATTTCCTGGAGCCTTGTTTTTCACCAATGTCTTCAGTGCAGCTTGGACTTCTTCCTTTAGTGCTGGTGGTTCTTGATCATGTACTGCTTCTGAAATGATTGAACATCAACCAGTTCTTTTTGGTATAGTGACTCTGTGTATTCTTTCCATCTTTTGATGCTTCCTGCGTCGTTCGGTATTTTGCCCATAGAGTCCTTCACTATTGAAACTTGAGACTTGAATTTTTTCTTCAGTTCTTTCAGCTTGAGAAATGCTGAACATGTTCTTCCCTTTTGGTTTTCGAACTCCAGCTCTTTGCACATGTCGTTATAATACTTCACTTTATCTTCTTGAGCCACCCTTTGAAATCTTCTGTTCAGCTCCTTTACTTCATCATTTCTTCTGTTTGCTTTAGCTACTCTGTGTTCAAGAGCAAGTCTCACAGTCTCTTCTGACATCCATTTAGGTCTTTTCTTTCTTTCCCGTCTTTTTAGTGACCTCTTGCTTTCTTCATGTGTGATGTCTTTAATGTTATTCCACTGCTAGTCTGATCTTCGGTCATTAGTGTTCAGTCTGTCAAATCTATTATTGAGATGGTCTCTAAATTCAGGTAGGATATACTGAAAGGCGTACTTTGGCACTCTGTGGACTTGTTCTAATTTTCTTCAGCTTCAACTTGAACTTGCATATGTACAACTGATGGTGTGTTTTGCAGTCTGCCCCTGGCATTGTTCTGACTGATACTGAGCTTTTCCATCATCTCTGTCCACAGATGTAGTCAATTTGATTCCTATGTATATCATCTGGTGAGGTCCACGTGTATAGTTGCCGTTCATGTTGTTGAAAAAAGGTATTTGCGATAAAGAAGTCATTGGTCTTGCAAAATTCTATCATGTGATCTCTGGCATAGTTTCTATCCCAAGACCGTATTTTCCAACTACCAGTCCTTTTTCTTTGTTTCCAGTTTCACACTCCAATCACCAGTAATTATCATTGCATCTTGATTGCATGTTTGATCAATTTCCGACTGATGAAGTTGGTAAAAATGTTCAATTTCTTCATCTTTGGTATTGGTGGTTCGTGGGTAATTTGAATAATAGTCGTATTAACTGGTCTTCCTTATAGTTATACGGATATTTTCCTATCACTGACAGTGTTGTACTTCAGGATAGATCTTGAAATATTCTTTTTAACGATGAATGCAGTGTCATTCCTCTTCAATTCGTCATTCCTGGCATAGTTGACCATATGATTGTCTGATTCAGAATGGCCAATACCATTCTATTCCAGCTCACTAATCCCTAGGATATCGACGTTTATGCATTTCATTTCATTTTTGATGATTTCCCATTTTCTTAGATTCATATTTGGTACACTGCACGTTCCTATTATTAATGGATGTTTGCAAATGTTTCTTCTTATTTTGAGTCATGCCACATTAGCAAATGAAGATCCTGAAAGCTTGATTCCATCCATGTCATTACGGTCGACTCTGCTTTAAGGAGGCAACACTTCCCCCAGTCGTCTTTTGAGTGCCTTCCAACCTGGGGAGCTCATCTTCCAGCACTGTATCAGACAGTGTTCCGCTGCTATTCATAAGGTTTTCACTAATTTTTTTCAGAAGTAGACCACCTGGTCCTTCTTCCTAGTCTGTCTTAGTCTGGAAGCTCAGCTGAAACCTGTCCACCATGGGTGATCCTGCTGGTATTTGAATACCAGTGGCATAGCGTCCAACATCGCAGCAATACGCAAGCCCCCACAGTACGACAAACTGACAGATGCGTGGGGGTACTATTATTATCCCCATTTTACAAATAAGGAAACTAAGACTCAGAGAAGTGTACACGTTAAATCTGACTACCTGAGTTCAAATCTCAACTCTAGTAGGAGTGTTTCCCTTTAAGCCTCTGACTTTATATAAAATAATACTAATAGCAACTTCTTAGAGTTGTTATGAGGAAAAAATGATATAATGCATGTAAACTCTAGAACTATGTACACATAATGAGCTCTAAAATAGTTGTTATTATTTCTTGTTTATATGGTTAGATTGTTTACATGTTTATAAATGAAGGTGTACTTTTTTGTTGTTGGTGGATTTTTCTTTTTAATCCTGGATCCTATGTACTGTGTTTTCTTTTCCTGATGCAGGAGCACTGGCCCACAAGTAAGGAAGTCTATTAGCTTTATTAGGAATGTAAAAGGAACTCAAACAAAAGGATATGCTGGTGCAAACCAAAGCAGAATGTCAAAAACCATGATGATTCTACCAGAAATGAAAATAGAAAAAATGAATATTTCCTCCCCCAGGACAGTCACACAAGTAATATTCTTTTGAATTCTGAATTTATATGAAAATGATGACATGGACATCTTGATTGGTGTGATAAAAATAGAAAATATGCTGCTTCCAAATAACCACTTCTAATATTGAAATATTGGTTTTGTTTGAGACTTACAGTATACAACATAATATTGACAGTTGGCTCCTACAAATCATTACTGATGATGACAATATTAGAATGAAATGAGAAAAGTCTACTCATGACTTTAAGAACTAGTTGCTTATGATTTTAACTATAGCTAATAAAGCACAGGTCCTTGGTGGTACAAGTGATTTACAATCAACTGCTAACCTAAAGGCTGGTGGTTCAAACCCACTCGGTGGGGCACTGTGAAAGAAAGGCCTAGCAGTCTGCTTCCATAAAGGTTATAGCCAAGAAAACTGAAAACTCTGGAGCAGTTCTACTCTATACACATGGGGTCACCATGTTTTATTTTATTTTGAAACACAGTACATCTAGCATCCACTGTTTTGGCAAATATCATAAAATGAATTGTCTTAAAATTATTTTTTCCCATTAGAAAACTCATTAATTAAGGATTGAATTTTTTATGTTTTAATTGAAGTGTAACATACATACAGAAACATATATAATGTATAAAACATTTTTTAGATATGACACCAAAAGCATAATCCACAAAAGATAAAATTGGTAAATAGGACTTCATCAAAATTAAATCTTCTGCTCATTGAAAGACTCTGCTAACAGAATGAAAAGCAAAGCTATAGGCTAAGAAAATTTGTTTGCAAAGCATATATCTGATAAAGTACTTGTATCCAAAGTATACAAATAACTCTCAAAACCATGTTAAAACAACCCTATAAAAAAGGGGACAAAACATTTGAACAAACACTTCACCCAACTAGACATATGGGTGGCAAATAAGCACATCAAAAAAATGTTCCACATTATTAGTCATTAGGAAAATGCAAATTAAAAACACAGTGATATTACGGCTACACACCTATTATTGTTGTTAGTTGCTGTTGAGTCAATTCCAACTCATGGTGACCCCGCGTGTTCAGAGTAGAACTGCTCCACAGGGTTTCAAGGCTGTGAGCTTTTGGAAGCAGATTACCAGGCATGTCTTCCAAGGCTGGGTTTGAACCGCCAGTCTTTTGGCTAGTACACACTTATTAGAATGACTAAAATCAAAAAGACTGACCATATCAAGTGTTGGCAAGTATGTGGAGGAACTGAACTCTCATATACTGCTGGTGGAAATAGAAAACAATTTGTTAATTAAAATTATTTAAATGTTACACATATATCTACTATATTATCCAGACATTACACCAATAGGTATTTACTCCAGAGCAAAGAACGTTTATAAAAAACACAAGTACATAAGTGTTCACAGCAGCTTTATTTATGATAGCCCAAAACTGGAAACAGCCCTGGCTGCTCTGACAGGGATCACAATAGAGGGTCTCAGACAGAGCTGGAGAAAAATGTAGAACAAAATTCTCACTCACAGAAAACCACCAGACTCACTGGCCTGACAGATACTGGAGAAACTCCGCAAGAGTATGGCCCTCAGCACCCTTTTAGCTCAGTAATGATGTACTCCCGAAGTTCACCCTTCAGCCAAAGATTAGACAGACCCGTAAAACAAAACAAGACTAATAGGGCACAATAGCCCAGGGACAAGGACTAGAAGGCAGGAGGGGACAGGAAAGCTGGTAACAGGGAACCCAAGTTCGAGGAGGGAGAGTGTTGACACGTCATGGGGTTGTTAACCAATGTCATAAAGCAATATGTGTACTAACTGTTTAATGAGAAACTAGTTTGTTCCGTAAACCTTCATCTAAAGTACAATTAAAAAAAAAAAAAAACTAGGAACGGCCCTACTTCAATTTTAGTAAACAAATACAACACTATATAAAAGGAATAATACAAAATGACCAAGTTGGGATAATACATGCAAGCTTGTTCCAGCATTCAAAAATCAATAATACTCATCATATGAATGGACTTAAAAAAAAAAAACCACGTGATCACAGTAGATAAAAGCATTTGACAAAATTCAGTATTCATTCACAATTAAAAAATAAACCTCTCAACTAACTAGAAAAAGAAAAGATTTCTTCAAGGGCATTATGAAGACCTACAGCTAACATCATATTTAATGGTGAAAGACTGAATGCTTTCCCTTGAAGACTGAGAGTAATGCAAGATGTCTGTTTTTATCACTTCTATTTAACATTGTCCTAGAGGTTGTAGCCAGAACAATAAGACAGGAAAAAGTAAATACAGACTGGAGAAGAAGAAACAAACTCTTTATAGATGCCATAACTACCTCTGTAGTAAAACAACAAAATCTGTAAACATGCTACTAAAACTAAGGAATAAATTTAATAAGATCACAGAATATACATTCAATATACAGAAATCTTATCTGTATACTAGGAATGAAATTAAATCTATACACTATGAGTTGGAATCGACAGCACATGACAACAACAATACCATTTATAACAGCATCAAAACTATAACATGCTTTGGGAGAAATCAAAATATATTCAAGATATTTATGCTTACAATTACAAAACATTGCTGAGAGAATAAGACAAATAGTGCTATAAAGATGCCAAATTATAGACTCAACACCTTCCCAATCCAAATACCAGCAGGATATTTTTTGTAGAATTGGCAAGCCAATTCTAAAAATTATATAGAAATGGAGATACTTTCGAGTAGCCAAAAGAATTTTAAAAAAAGAACAAAACTGTAGGACTCAACAACATCATTAAAGATTAGTATAAGACTACAGTAATTAATACTGTGGAACTAGTATAAGGAGAATGGTGCTGGAACAATTGAATATTCATAAGCAAAAAAAAAAAAAGGAACCTGCACTGTTACATTACACCATATACTAAAATTAACTCAAAATGAACCATACACTTAAAACATGTAAGCACTAAAACTAAAACTTGGAAAAAAACTTAGGTGATTTTTTTTTTTTTTTCTTTTTTTTAACCTAGGGTTAGGCAAAGATTTCTTAGCTATGGCACAAAAAGTACAAACCTCAAAAGGAAAAAATAAATTGGACTTCAAAATTTAGAACTTCTGTCTAATTTTAAGAAAATAAAATCCTAAACCACAGGCTGGGAAAAAAACACCTATCTGATAAGGCCTTATATGCAGAATATTTAAGGAATTCTTAAACTTAATAATGAGAACACAAACAGCCCTCCCCCAAAAAATAAGCAAATGATTTGAATAGACACCTCACCAAAGCAGATATGAGGATGGCACCTAAGCACATGAAAAGATGTTCAATATCCTTAGGGAAAAACAAATTAAAACCACAGTGAGATACCAGTACACACCTATTAGAATGGCTAAAATTTAAAAAGACTGATAATACCAAGCACTCGGAAGGATATGGAACAACAGGAACTCTCATGTATGGCTGATAGAAATGGAAATTTGTACAGTTATTTCAGAAAACAGATTGGCAGTTTCTTATAAAAAATGGAATATACTTATCATACAACCCTGTTGGTAGGGTTTTAGAAAATTTACAGACAGATAACTCATGTTTGTCATGCATAAACTCAGTTTTATTGCAAGGTAATCATGGCAAGGCATGCAAGTAAGTCATCACAACGTTCATTTAGAACTGGAGAATCAGAATTAATTACAGTTACATTAACAATAGTTAGAATCCAAATCTTTAGACTTAATGCTTTTACAAGAGGTCTCAGGAGGTCAGGCTTGACCATGGCTCAAACTCAGTAGAGGTCCCTAGTAGCTAGGGTCTGAGATTGGCAGCAGTGGGCAGTCTCAGTAGGCTCTCCGTCTTCAGAGAGAGTGAGAGACTAGAAAAAGATCCCTTTGCCCCTGCCTTCTCTCAGCAAGTGAGCAGAAATGCAGGGTTTGTGTATGAAATTCTCACCTTGACCTCACACAGTAAGTGTCAGTGTGACGTCAAAGCCTAGTATGTTATGTATTTTCTCCAGGGTTAGAGATTAGCTGAATGTCAAATTTTTTCTTCAAAGTTATAAATTAAGGAGGTTGTTTAGACTTACATCTCAAGGATAATTTATAAAGATTAACTGGATTAATCACAGCATGCCAGGTCAAAATCAACGTAAAGATTATTAACTACATACTTCACATGCTTCTATATCTAAGTTCAGAATTCTTATGAATGTAGGTGGTTTTAAAGAAAAGAAATTTATTTTCTTATGGTGTTGGAGGCTAAAAGTCTAAATCAGGGTCTCAGCCTTGTTGATTCCTTCCTAGTAGGGAGGCCCAAGCATTCCTTGGCTCCTTGGCTTGTAGATAATCACCACATGGCCTCTGTATGCCTCTGTGTCTGTTCTGGTCATTTTATAACTCAGAAGTGATTATTTGTAGGATCCACTCTACACTGGTATGCCCTCATTAACATAACAAAAGAAAAACCCTGTTTCCAAACAGGATCACATCCACAGGTACCAGGAATTCAACACATATTTTGGGAGGACACAATTCAATCCAGAACAAAGGTCAACAGAAAAGGCTATGTAGAATATTATTCCACTCACATGATGTTCTTAAAAAGGTAAAACTATAGGGGCAGAAATCAGATCAGTGTTTGCAAAGGAATGGGAGGAAGGGATTGGATATAAAAGGACATACATGTTTTTGACGGCAGTTACCAGTTTGTGTTTGCAAAACTCATTGATGCATTCATTTGAAAATGATGGATGAATTTTACTATATGTAAATTCTACCTCAATACACCTGTGTATTAAAATAGAACCTTATGGGATTCAGCTAAAGCAATGCTTAGAGAGAAATTTATAGACTAAATCCTCATTTAGAAAAAAGTGAAAGGCTAACAATTAATGACCCAAGCATCCATCTAGAGAAGTTAGAAAAGGAACAGAAAAACAGAGAAGGTAAATAATATAGAGAAGAGCAGAAATGAATGAAATACAAAACAATCATACAATCAAGAAGTTCAAAAATGTCAACATTTAATTTTGTGAAAAAGATTAATAAACTTTTTAAACCTATGGTGGTACAAATCAAAAAAAAAAAGTAAATAACCAAAATCAGGAATGACTAAGATCTTGCAGGCATTAAATGATAATTGGAGCATTTTATATCTAATTTTGAATTTTGAAAATTCAGATGAAAAAATTCTTTTAAAAATTTTAACTTACCTAAAGGGACAAGCAAAAATTGAAAATTGGAAGTTATTAAATAATTTGATATGAGTGAAAACCATCCCTCAAAGATAACTCTAGTCCCAGATGGTTTCCCTAGAGATATATGCCAAACATACATGGATGAAAACTGAACACAGACAGCAGGTGTACTCTAAAACTCATTTAATGAGGTCCCTGCGTGGTGCAGACAGTTAAAGCACTTGGCTGCTAACCAAGAGATTGGAGGTTAGAGTCTACCCATAGGCATCTTGGGAGAAAGGCCTGGCAATCTGCTTCTGAAAAAATCAGCCACTGAAAATCCTACAGAGCACAGTTCTGTGGCACACATTGGGTTGCAATGAGTTGGAAACAACTAGATGGCAAGTGGTTTAAGGTGATTTTTTTGTTTGTGGTAGCATAACCTTGATACCCAAACCTGACTAAAACAGTGAGAAAGAAAGATTAGAAGTGTGTTTCACTTGGAAACAGATGGAGAACTCATCAATTAAAAATTAGTGAATAAAATTTAGTAACAATAAAAGAACAATATATCAGGAGGAAGTTGGATTTATACCAAGAAATCAAGATTGGTTTAACATTAAAAAATCCATCAGGGTAATTCACAACATCTAACACCTTTAAGGAAAAAGAGCATATGATCATCTAAATATATACAGGAAGTATTTGATAAGATTAAGAACTTCTTAGCAAACTGGGAATCAAAAGGAACTTCCTTAATCTGATTTAGGGTATGTCATGGATTGAATTATGTCCCCCAAAAAATGTGTGTATCAATTTGGCTGGGCCATGATTCCCAGTATTGTGTGGTTGTCCTCCATTTTGGGATTGTAATTTTATGTTAAAGAGGATTAGGGAGGGATTGTAACACCCTTATTAAGGTTACATCCCTGATCAGATATAAAGAGAATTTCCCTAGGGTGTGGCCTGCACCACCTTTTATGTTACAAGAGGTAAAAGGAAAGGGAAGCAAGCAGAGAGTTGGGGACCTCATACCACTAAGAAAGCAGTGCCAGGAGCAGAGTGCTTTTTTTGGACCCGGGGTCTCTGTGCTGAGAAGCTTCCTAGTCCAAGGGAAGATTGATGACAAGGCCAACAGAAAGCCTTCCCCTGGAGCTGATGCCTGGAATTTGGACATTTGGCCTACTTTACTATGAGGAAATAAACTTCTCTTTGTTAAAGCCATCCGCTTGTGGTATTTCTGTTATAGCAGCACTAGATGACTCAGATAGGGTATCTTCAAAAATCTACAGCAGTGATCATAGTTAATGGTGAAGTATTTAAAGAACATAAGGATATGTACCATTGCTATTTCTGTTCAACATTCTTGGAAGTCTTCCAGTTCAGTAAGGCCAGAAAAAGAAATGGTATAAGAATTAGAAAGGAAGAAACAAAACTTTTAATATTTGTGGGTGATTCTGTTGTCTACATATAAAATCCAAAATCACCTACTGATTATCAAATTAATGAAAGAGTTTAGCAAGGTTATCAGATATCAAATCAAAAAACAAAAAGAAATTGTATGTTAATACACCAACAAAATGTAGTTCAAAATTACACATTTTTAAAATGCCATTTAAAATAGCGTTAAAATGTATCAAGTACTTATTTTTAAAACTAAAATTTTGTTGAGAATCATTTAAGAAAAACCAAATAAATGTTAATGCATAGAAAGACTCACTATTGCAAGCATATCAGTTCTTCCCAAATTTTGATTTATAGATTCTTTCCAATTTCGGTCAAAATTCCAACAGATTTTTTTCATTATATTGTTTTTAGGAACTTGTCGAGGTAATCCTAAAATTGATAAGAAAATGCTAAAGAATAGTCAAGACACTCTTCAATAAAAACATAATGGAAGGACTTGCTCTTACAGATTTTAAGTTAGTAAAAGGTATAGTACTAGCCAATGGGTAGACAGACAGCCTACCAATGACCCAGGCACATATAAGCAGTTGGTTTATAACAGTGTGCCCTGCAGAGTAAATGGGAAAGGACAAGATTTTTCAAAAATGATGTTGAGATTATTGGGTATCCATATGTAATGAAAACATACAGGATTCTCTTTTCCTCATACTATACACAAAACTCAACTCCAGGTATATTAAAGACCTAAACATGAAAAGCAATATAATAAACTTCCATAGAAGATAATTCAGTATAGAAGAATATGACTTCAGGATTGGGAATGGTTTCTTAAATTAGACATCGAAAGCACTAACTGTTAAGGAAGAGATGATAGATTTGACTACATAGAACTTTTATTTGTCAAAAGACACTATAAAGAAAACAAAGACAGTGAAAGAAGATATTTGCAACACATAAAATTCATTTTTATATTCAGAATATTTAATTAATTACATTATCAACAGGAAAAAGACAGACCCCAATAGAAAAATGTGCAAAGGACTTGAATGGGGAATCCACCCACCAAGAAACGAAAATAAGAATGGGGAATAAGTATATGAAAAGGAGTTCAACTTTATGGAAATTAAAATGAGATGCCACTACACCTGTACCAGACTGGCTTAAATTTATAAATCTGACAGTGCTAGTTGATGAGAATATGAAGCAACAACACACTGCTAGTGGTCATGGAGATTTTTAATAATCATTTTGGTAAACAGTTTGGTGTTATCTAATCAAGTTGATCCATCAATTCTACATCTATACACCCCTATAGAAATGTATGCTTATGTACACCAGCATGTTGTTAGGTGCCATCAACCCTGTGTACAACAGAACAAAACACTGCCCAGTCCTATGCCATCCTAACAAATGTTGCTATGTTTGAGCCCATTGTTGCAGCAACTGTGTCAGTCCATCTCATAGAAGGTCTTTGTCTTATTCACTGACTCTCTACCAAGCATGATGTCCTTCTCCAGGGACTGATTCCTCCTGATAACATGTCCAAAGTATGTGAGACAAAGTCTCACCATCCTTGCTTCTAAGGAGTATTTTGGCTATACTACTTCCAAGACAGATTTATTCCTTCTTCTGGCAGTCTATGGTATATTCAATAGTCTTCATGAAAACCATAATTCAAAGGCATCAATTCTTCTTCTTTATTCGTTGTCCAGCTTTCACATGCATATGAAGTGATTGAGAATACCGTGGCTTGGGTCAGACACACCTTAGTCCTTAAAGTGACATCTTTGCTTTTCAACACTTTAAAGAACTCATTTGCAGCAGATTTGCCCAATGCAATACGTTGTTTGATTTCTTGACTGCTCTTTCCATGGGCATTGATTGTGGATCCTTGTCAAATGAAATCCTTAACAACTTCAGTATTTTCTCCATTTATCGTGATGTTGCTTGGGTATACTTGTGTATAATTTGTAGCAATATTCATGATAGCCCCAAACTGGAAATAATGAAAATGTCCAGTAAAAGTAAAATGTATAAATAAAATATGCTACTTACAACCACAAATAAATGAACTACTGTGCATGCAAACAACATGGAAAAGTATAAAAACATTATTGAACCAAAAATGCCAGGGATGAAGGAATATATATTTCAAAAATAGCCAAAACTTAATTACGTGGACACACATGGAAAATACCATGTGTTGGCAAAAATGGGGAGCAACCATAGCTCTCATACACTACTGGGAACCACTTGGGAAAAATCTTCACCAGTTATCTGCTAAAGGTGAACATATGCATAATCCATTACCCAGAAATTACACTGTTAGGTATACACTCAACATAAATACATGCGAGATATTCAGCAAAACACACATACAGCAATATTCATAGCAGCACTATTTATAACAACCAAAAAAAAAAATTGGAAAGTATAGAAATTCCTATCAATAGTAAAACAAATACTTCCCACTGAGTTGATTCCAATTCCTGGTAACTCCATGTGTGTCAGAGTAGATCTGTGCTCTGTAGAGTTTTCAATGGCTGGTGTTTGAGAAGTAGATTGCCAGGCCTTTCTTCCGAGGCATCGTTGGGTGGACTTGAACCTCCAATGTTTTGGCTAGCAGCCAAGAGCATTTAACCATTTGCACCACCCAGGGCCTCCATCAATAATAGTAAAACAGATAAATAAAAATGAGGTACATTCATACAGTTGAATACTGTGCAACTACACTTAATGTGGATGAATCTCACACAGATAATGCTGAGAAAAAGAAACCAGATACCAAAGATTACACATGTATGATTCCATTTAAATAAAGTTCAAAACCAGGGAAAACTAATCCATGATGTTACACTTCTTACCTTTGGTGGGAAATAGGTAGTGACTCTCATGAAGGGAACTTCTGGGATGCTGCTGATGTTCTGTTTCTAAATTTGGATGTTGAGTACTTAGGTGTGTTCAGTTTGTAAAAATTTATCAAGCTGTACATGATATGTGCACTATCTGCATGTACATTTTACTTCAATACATGTTTTTACAAATGAAACTTGTTTAGGGATGCATATTTGATAAAACTATAAAAAAGAAAAAAGGAAATGATTACCAAAGTCAAGTTGGTGGGTACCACTGGGGAGAGAAAAAGCTGTGATCAAAAGGGGCAAAGGCCAGAGAGTGGCTGCTGGAGTTGCTATCAATATTCTAATTTTTTACTTTAGTGGTGGTTAATAAGAACATTGACTTTATACCATTGAAGTATAGGATTATTTTAATTATATTTCCGTGTGTGTTAAATTTCATAATTGAAAGGGTTAAAAATAAGCCAAAATTAAATACACCAAAGACATGCCATAACTTGGGAAATATTTACTAATGTTAAGTGATAACTATTTTAAAGCTTATACATACAAAATTAAATGCACCAAAATATTAATATTTTAGATTAATTACCATTCTACCTTTCTGAATTTTCCTGAAATAAATGTATATTAATGAATATATATTACTTTTGTACAGCTGAAACATGAATAAGACTTAAAAAAAATACGCGTAGTTAAGAAACATTTTAAGCATAAAATCTTATGTCATTCAATTTTTTGTATTCTATCCTGGGAATATATTTATCTCCTTTCTACCATATTTATTTTTATTTCATTTTAAATAACCATTTTCTACAGGTGATTGATATAAATGGAGTAGATGTGACTCCCCGACCTCTTTACCATCCAGATCCATATACGGTTACAGCAAAGCCAAATAAAATACTGACATCACAAGAAGGATCGCTTGGATCAGAATTTATATCTTCTTATAGCCTTTATCAGAATACAATAAATCCTAGTTTATTAGGACAGTTTACAAGGTAAAGTATACTGTTTTATTGTTCTTTTTATCATATTTGTTGTCTTTACATTTAAAGGGCATATATGTAACTTAGATGTGTTGATGGTAAGAAAACTTGTTGTTAGGTGCCGTTGAGTCAGTCCTGATTCATAGTGACCCTGTGTACAACAGAATGAAACACTGCCTGGTCCTGTGTCATCCTCACAATCATTGCTATGCTTGAGCCCATTGTTGCAGCTACTGTGTCATTCCATCTCATTGAGGGTCTTCCTCTCTTTCGCTGACCCTCTACCAAGCACGATGTCCTTCTCCAGGGACCGGTCCCTCCTGATAATATGTTCAGACTATGTGAGACAAAGTCTTGCCATTCTTCCTTCTAAGGAGCATTCTGGCTTTACTTCTTCCAAACCAGAGTCGTTCGTTCTTCTGGCAGTCCACGGTGTATTCGATATTCTTTGCCAACACCACAATTCAAAGGCATCAATTCTTCTTCGGTCTTCCTTATACATTGTCCAGCTTTCACATGCGTATGAGACGATTGAAAATACCATGGCTTGGGTCAGGCACAGCTTAGTCCTCAGAGTGACAGCTTTGCTTTTTTAACACTTTAAAGAAGTCTTTTGCAGCAGATTTGCCCAGTGCAATGCATCGTTTTATTTCTTAACTGCTGCTTCCTTGAGCATTGATTATGGATCCAAGTCAAATGAAATCCTTTCTCCGTTTATCATGATGTTGCTTATTGGTCCAGTTGTTAGGTTTTTGTTTTATCTTAAGGTATAATCCATACTTTATTTCCATCAGACTATGAGTGGTCTGATGGAAATAAAGTATAGAGATTTATTAAGGGTTAAAAATCATTTCGAACTGGCAGCTACACAGCTCATGAAAATTAAACTGTGAGGTCTGAGGCATGATAATCACACAAACATGTATATAGGTTGGCAAACAATGAGGATTACAATATTCTGTTTTCAGTCAACCAGGGAAGTTAGAGGTGGGCTTTCTCAAAGTGGGGGCTTGTCAGTGATTGGGGGATAACACAGATGGACTTCAGTGATTGGTGCCTTATCTTAGTTTGCAGGAGTAGTTGCAGGTTGCGGAGGTACATGGAGGATCATAGGACAATGACAGGACATGCTTTTCTGGGAACTTACTATTAAACTGCTTTTTCAAGCATGTCTTTTCTGGAGATCCATTGTAAAAGAGATTTGATAATGCTGTGTGTCAAGACCCGCTGGGAACAGGCTGTTGCATCCTGCTTCTGCTTGACCATAGAGAAAAATATTTCCTTCAGTATATATTTTTAAGGGTGACTAAAAGTTAAGCACAAGAGAGAAAAACTGCTACTTTAAAATGAGGATGTTTTCAGGCCTGGGCCAGGGTCCTCTACTAATACCGGATGCTTCGTATAATTTTGGGGTTCTCTCTCTCATTCCCTCGTTTTGATCAATGATTTTTAGGGAAATTCTTTGATTACACTTTAAAGAATGTCTTTTTTTGTATGGACATGGTGGGTCTCTGGATGGTCACTTATTTATTATAAGCTTTTAATACTCCAGGCACTACTATTTTTGGTATCCGGGCACTATTCGAGGGCTTCACCATGTCATAGTTTTGGCCGTTTTCTTTAGTGATGTTTTTGGAAGAGAGAGAAGCGGGGCTATATTAGAAGGAATTGTTTGGTCGCTCAAGGGAACTGGTGTAGAGAGTAAGCTTAACCTCATCTGGAAAATAGTTTTTTAAATGGGTAAAAGGTTGGTTTTCTGGGTTAAAACATTGGAGGTAACTTTTATATAGTATTTGATAGTTCTGATAATAATTACAATAACAATAAGTATCATTAATCTAGTTAATAATAGAAATCTGATCTATGATCCAATCCCTGAGGGTAGCTAGCTGAAAATATTTAGAAAAGTGGAGTTTGACATGGGGGGTACTTGAAGCCAAGTGGCCTTTTGGCACACTTGTCTGATATTTTGTTTTACTTCTGTTGAAGTATTTATTCAAGTCCAGTAGGAGGTATTGGCAGCTGCACAGACTTCTCCTTGTTGGGTTAGAAGAAAATCAAGGGAAATTCTCTTATCCAGTATGACTTTAACTAAAGATTTTAGGGACTTCTGTTGGGCATTTATACTATTAGTGAGCTTATCTGTTATTTGGAGCATAATAGTAGATACACTGTGAATAGATTTTTCAAATTCAGGGATACCAATATGGGGCAGAAGTCCTCAAAGGAATGTCCATTTTTCTCTGGGTCTGTCCATTATAGGGTTCTCATTAGATTCTGTAACATATTTTCTTTTGTGATGACTGAAGATGTTCACATTATTGGTCCAATATATGTTTTTATCATAGGAATGGAAATTTAGAGGGACTCCTAAAAGACCTAATGTACATTGGCCTCTCATATTCTAATTATTTAAATAGGATAAAGCCCAGGTATGGAACTCGTCGTTTGGATTTGGATTGGCAGTTGGTTGGGTGTCTTGATCCCCTACATAAAAATATGTATCTATCTATATGGGGCACATATTTTGTCAGTTCAAGTGTGATTATTTGGGAGAGGGATGTTTTATTTGTTCAGGACAATTTTCTGTCAAGGAGATGTTATAAATAGGCAATCATCTAAAGTTTAGCCAGTTCTACATTTGAAAACAAAAGCCTTTTTTCCCTATAGGCATGCTGTTAAATTTCCTGTAAAAGCTCCTTTCCAAAATCTGGGAGGGGCATTATATGAAATTAAGTGCTCATTTTTACAGTCTGAAGAGTTTCAAGTTACTTTAGAACAATCCTTAACTCTAATTTGAGTTAGACTGAAACGTGGGAACTGGAGTTGAGTTAATAACCTAGGGGGTTGCCACAGTCTCACACGTATGGTTCACCTAACAGCGATATTAAAGTTGACGGTAGCAATGGGGACAAAATTATAATTTAATATGAGAGAAATTAATGGATCTGAATTCGTGAGGCCAGATTTTGGAATTTAATGCAAATCCAGTGGTTAGACAGGTTACTGGTACTAGTTACCAACTGGGTTATTTTAATAAAGGCATTTTTATGCTATGTATTAATGGTGGTTATAGGGAACTTGAGAAAAGTTCCATAATATAAAAATATTAACCAAAAATAATATAGTAATGCAAAGATCATAAAAATAATAGTGATTTACAAATAAATTTCTCTTTTATTTAAAGGTATATATACAATTACTAATAGGAAAATAGTGACTATTATAATCAGTAAAATAATGATGATTAATATAATATTATATAATAGTTTTAGCATGAAAACAATTAGTTCAAAATTACCAATTTATGAATCTTAACTTATAAAATAAGGCACCATCAAAGGTTATAAGTGTTAGGCAGTGGCAATCATATCTATTGGGAACATAAAGAATTAATACCATGGAGGGAAATTTACCAACATAGAGATAAGGTAATGTAAATGTAATTTTATAAGGATCACCCACACCAGTAGTAACAAAAGTCTAACGACTTCAACAGCCTGCATATGCATGAGAAAGAAAGGGGTGGATGTAAATGAGAAAGTAACAGGTGGCGAATTACCAATTTATAAATCTCAGTTGATAAAATAATGGCACTTTAAAAGTTATAAGTATTAAACGAAGAGCAATTACTTCAGGGGTTTCCATACAACATACCTTACCAGGGGACAATACCAACTTGGTGAAGGATAATCAACATAAACAGGAAAGCAAAGATTATATAGTCCAGACATCTCAGCTACTTGCCTAAGTCTTTTCTGTGATCTTGGGCAGAGCTGTTTGCTTCTGTCATAAATGTCTGTTTTTGTGTACTGGGGTGGCTGAATTTTAGTCTGAGTCGTTTAGTTGGTTGGACAGTCCAGGTAGAAGCTGCAGTCTTTTTTAGTTGGGGCAGATGAATCCAGTTCTTAACTCGCTGTAATTTAGTGGCATAAGGATTAGTGAGGAGAACTACATACGGTTCTTTTCAATGAGGTTCCAGGGAACTTTTTAGCTGAGGTCTTTTCTAATATACACTGTCCCCTGGAACAATATCAGGAAGATTTTGAGATTTTGGTTTTTGGTCATCAAAGGCTCTTTTAACCTGTGAAAACAAAGTATTGGATTAAAACTGATAATATTTAACAATATTAGAGTTGGTATAAGTAACATAACCCATTGTCTTTGAGTTGATTCTGACTCATAGCGCTCCAATAGGACAGAGTAGAACTGCCCCATAGGGTTTCAAAGGAGTGGCTGGTGGATTTGAACTGCTGACCTTTTGGTTAGCAGCAGAGTTCTTATGCCACAGGGCTCCAAGTAACATAAGGGAAGGCCATTTGGTTTTGAAGAATTACTTCTTCACCATAGTCATTATAGTATTTATTCCCTGGAGTCTGTGGCATTTCTGAATATATTTAATCAGAACTTTGACATGAGCCATAACATCTTTTAATTCGTAGGATATTCTGTAACCAGTACAGTGTTATTATTTCCTGAAATAGCCAATTCATACATTAAAAAAAGGAAAGAAGGAAAAAATGGTTTTTATATCTAGAGAATAGAACATTATATATTAGTAATATTCTCATATAAATCTTATAGTAATTAGTTTACTCAGTCCCGTGTAGTTAATTTTGGTTTTATGTTATTGTGTATTAGCAGAAACTTGAAAAACCTGTTAGTTTCTACATAAGAGCTCTAAAAATATTAACTTAGTTTAATTGTATCCATGTTCAATATATTATAGTCCTCTTTATGAGTCTGGGAGCCCTGGTGGCACAGTGGTTAACTGCTCACCTGCTAACGAAAAGGTCAGCAGTTCAAATCCACCAGCTACTCCTTGGAGACCCTAGGGGGCAGTTATACTCTGTCCTATAGTGTCACTATGAGTTGGAATCAATTCGATGGCAATGGGTTTGGTTTTATGCTTTTTATAAGTCTGATATATCGTAGTCCATTGTTGTTGTGTTTTCAGTGAATCAGTAAGGTAAAACTTATCTGTGAATGGCAAACTAAAAAAATGGCTATGGTTAACTTATAATAAAAATTTTTTAAATTGAAAATATCTAATGGGAATTAACTACAAAAGTAGTGTAAAGCCAAATAAAGTCAAATAAAAAACTTTAGACAAAAATATCTGTGAATATGATAATTAACCTCATTTTCAATGAGCTTCAGATATAAAAATCTTGAGACATATGAAGAATATATTAAGATTATTAAGTCTGTAAACATTTGAACGTTAAGTATCTAATGGAAATGAAAGAAATGATGAAGTAAAAGAGATGAGCAGAAGATTTCAAAGGGTGGCTTCAGAAGACAGAGTAAACTATTATAATGACATATGCAAAGACCTGGAGATAGAAAACTAAAAGGGAAGAACACACTCAGCATTTCTCAAGCTGAAAGAACTGAAGAAAAAATTCAAGCCTCGTGTTGCACTATTGAAGGAGTCTACAGGAAAATATTAAACATCGCAGGAAGCATCAAAAGAAGATTGAAGGAATACACAGAGTCACTATACCAAAAAGAATTGGTCGATGTTCAACTGTTTCAGGAGGTAGTATATGATCAGGAACTGATGACACTGAAGGAAGAGGTCCAAGCTGCACTGAAGACATTGGTGAAAAACAAGGTGGCAGGAATTGACGGAATACCAACTGAGATGTTTCAACAAACGGACGCAGCGCTGGAAGTGTGCACTCATCTATGCCAAAAATTTGGAAGACACCTACCTGCCAACTGACTGGAAGAGATCCATATTTATGCCTATTCCCAAGAAAGGTGATCCAACCAAATGCAAAAGTTATTGAACAATGTCATTAATATCAGATGCAAGTAAAATTTTGCTGAAGATCATTCAAAAGTGACTTCAGCCGTATATCAACAGGGAACTGCCAGAAATTCAAGCTGGATTGAGAGGAGAATGTGGAACCAGGGATATCATTGCTGATGTCAGATGGATCCTGGCTGAAAGCAGAGAATACCAGAAAGATGTTTACCTGTGTTTTATTGATTATGCAAAGTCATTTGATTGTGTGGATCATAACAAATTATGGATAACATTTTGAAGACTGGGAATTCCAGAACACTTAATTGTGCTCATGAGGAACCTGTACATAGATCAAGAGGCAGTTTTTTGAAAAGAACAAGGGGATGCTGTGAGGTTTAAAGTCAGGAAAGGTATGTATCAGGGTTGTATTCTTTCACCATACTTATTCAATCTATATGCTGAGCAAATAATCCAAGAAGCTGGACTCTATGAAGAAGAATGGGGCATCAGGATTGGAGGAAGACTCATTAACCTGCTATATGCAGATGACACAACTTGCTTGCTAGAAGTGAAGAGGACTTGAAGCACTTACTGATGAAAATCAAAGACCGCAGCCTTTATTATGGATTACACCTCAACATAAAGAAAACAAAAATCCTCACAACTGGGCCAATAAACAACATCAAGATACATGGACAAGAGATTGAAGTTGTCAAGGATTTCATTCTACTTGGATCCACAATCAGCGCCCCTGGAAGCAACAATCAAGAAATCAAACAACACATTGCCTTGGGCAAATCTACTGCAAAATACCTCTTTCAAGTGTTAAGAAAATGTGTCACCTTGAAGACTAAGGTACACCTGACCCAAGCCATGGTGTTTTCAATTGCCTCATATGCACGTGAAAGCTGCACAATGGATAAGGAAGACCAAAGAATTGATGCCTTTAAATTATGGTGTTGCTGAAGAATATGGAATATACCATGGACTGCCAAAAGAACGAACAAATCTGTCTTGGAAGAAGTACAATCAGAATGCTTCTTAGAAGCAAGGATGGCAAGACTATGTCTCACATAATTTGGACATGTTATCAGGAGGGACCAGTCCCTGGAGAAGGACATCATGCTTAGTAAAGTAGACAGTCAGGGAAAAAGAGGATGACCCTTAACGAAATGGATTGACACAGTGGCTGCAACAGTGGGCTCAAGCATGGCAACAATTGTGAGGATGGTGCAGGACTGGCAATGTTTCATTCTGTTGTACATAGGGTCGCTATGAGTTGGAACTGACTCAATGGCACCTAACAAGAGCAACAACAACAAGCATTTGAATGGTAATAAAAACTTTATGGGTAAACCATGTATATTTCCCAGTTAAAATCATTGGCTTTGATGATGTTAGACTTAAAGGAAACAAAGTTACAACCAAGTTAGTAATTGAAATTAATAAAATGATGACAATATTAAGTGCTTGTTGTGAGTTTTAGGCAAATATTTTTGACATATAAATTTTAACTTAAAGAAAATTTGGCACTTTTCCTGATATGTTTTATGTAATTCATAATATATTAAATAAATTCTTTTTTGTATTTTTTCTTTTTTTATAAAATAGAAACAAATCCTTGGGCGCTTTCTATGAATTTTAAAATCGTTAGTTCACTGGAAAACCATACTTAAATTATTTAAACCAAAGATTTTAAAGGTAAAAACCTTAGTTCTTTTTTTATCTCCCAAAATCATGTAGCCTGGTTTCAACTTAGGAATTTTATTTTAATGAGACCTCAACCCCTTGTCTTCGAGGCAGATTACACAAAGAATAAATTAACCCTTTAACTCAGGAATTAAAGAAAATTTTGTTATTTTAAAGCAAGAAACCTAATTCTTGCTTTATATGTTATTTGATACTAAGAGTTCTTAAAATTTTCATAATTTAACCCGTTAAATTTATTCAGACGGATAAAACTTTGATTATATCAAATATATTCCCTTTTTGATAAACCTTTCATGCACCTCTTTAAGTTTCAGTAATGAACATATTTATCAGCAGACCTATATGTATATATGTGTGTATATATATATATTTTCTCTGTGACATAAAAAGCAAAAGAGTATAAACTAGGATATTAACTCAATTTAATATCAGTAAGTAACCTAAAGGGCTTGGAAATTACCCCTTTTCTTTAAATAAAACACATTTCATATAATATTTAGCTTAAGTTACTTAAAAAGCTTTTGTTTTTAAGATGACATGCTATAACCAGAAACCAAACCTGTTGTCGTCAAGTTGATTCCAACTCATAATGACACTATAGGACAATTGTCCCATAGGGTTTCCAAGGAGCTGCTGGTGGATTTGAACTACTGACCTTTTTGGTTAGCAGCTGAACTCTTAACCACTGCACCACCAGGGCTCATAGTATAGAATATAAAAATCTTTGTCCAAAGAAATTCACTTTTATTAATTTCTAGAAATATTTAGACTATTAAACTTATGTAAGTGTTTATTTATTGTTAAACCAGTCATAGTATGTTCCTTGAAGATATATTGAAATCTAGTTTAATAATACCATCTAGAGGTAGGAAATTATTATATTTTTATAATCCTATCTTCTGCATGCTTTATAGGATCCTTTAGAGAAATAATGTAGAATATTTGTCCTTTTTTAGTGTATTTTTTAAATATACCAATTTATATTAAAGTTTTTGAAAGTAGTTATTAGAAGCCACACTAAGCAGTTTTCCTAAGACTTAAAAGACTGCCTCATGAAAAGAAAAAACAAAAAACAACTACTAGTCACAGCTTCCTGAGAAAAGACAGAAAAACTTAGATTCAAAATGAGTCAGAAAAATTACATAAATTTATTGGTCCACGAGGGCAGCTCAACAACCAGGCTTATATATTATTATACAAGACAACCACATGGGGCATTCTTTTGAACCTAATTCATTTTGCCAGCTAGAAACCTAATCTCTTATTTTAAGCATATTGGTTTCTCTAACTGGAGAGTATGCTCAGTGTCCATATTAGTATGGATTTTAAATGGGAGAAAGGAGCAGGGCTTTGACATTGTAGCTCCTTGTTTTGTTAATTTGGATACAGTAGCCTGTAATGAAGCAATTCTGCTTTCTTGTTGTTTCTTAGAAGCTTCTTAATCCAGGAGCCTTTCTGCTCTAATTTTATTGTGCAGAATGATTAATTCTGACATGTCAAAAGATCCCCATATGGGCCATTGGTCCTTAAGGCTATCCTCAGTGATTTTATCTAAAAACAAACGGGTAGTTGGATTGTAATGTTTATACATATAAGCAGCAGGAGTACCTGCGGGTGGTCCCACTACATCTTTAGAGCTAGCACTCCCCATATTTACTAAGGTAGTAACCACACATGTGAAAAACAGTTAAACTTTGCTCCGGAGTCTTTCACAAAGGAGGAAAACACACCTGGGCATTTAGAGAAAACAAAACAAGTTCAGATGGCTGGACCAAACAGCAATTCAAAGTGAAAGTACCTAATGAACTCATCAAACAGGCTTAATAGTGAACAGAAAATAAAGAGACAAAAGGCTGTTAATAAACCTCAGAGGACTTCAATGCAAAGAGAATGAAGGCTGGTCCAAGAGGTCTTACCTAGAGGCAACCCCCAAGAACTGGGGAAGTGGATCAAGCACAAAGGTCTTGTGTAGGTGCCAATGCTCTAGGTTCATGGTCCCTTGAGGTCTCAGTAGGCAAGTTACTTTTGGATCCCACTTATGGCACCAAAAATGCTGATGGTAAGAAAACTTGTATTCTAATGGAAATAAAGTAAAGATGTTTACTAAGGGTTAAAAATCAGATCAAACCAGGAACTATGTGGCTCATGAAAATGAAACTGCAAAGTCTGAGGCACGATAATCACACAAACATTTTTATAGGGTGTAGACAAAGAGCGGGGGCTACAATATTCTGATTGTTTTTCAGGCAACCAGGGAAGTTAGAGGCAGGCTTTCTCAAAGCAGGGGCTTGTCAATGATTGGGGGGTAACATATAGGTGGATTTCAGTGATTGGTGACATCTTAGATTGAAGGGATACTTGCAGGTAGGGAGCTACACAGAAGATCACAGGACATGACATGGCATGCTTTTCTGGGAACTTGCTATGAAACTGCTTTTTCAAGCATGCCTTTTCTGGAGGTCAAGGATGACAAGACTTCATCTCACATACTTTGAACATGTTATCAGGAAGGACCATTCCCTGGAGGATATCATGCTTGGTAAGGTAGAGGGTCAGTGAAAAAGAGGAAGACCCTCAATGAGATGGATTGACACAGTTGTTTCAACAAGGGGCTCAAACATAGCAATGACTGTGAAGATGACATAGCACCAGGCAGTGTTTCATTTTGTTGTACATAGGCTCACTATGATTCGGAACTAACTTGACGACACCTAACAACAACAATTATAAAGGAGATTTTTTGATAATACTGTGTGTCAAGATCCTTTGGGAACAGGCTGTAGACATCCTGCATCTGCTTGCCGTTTGAGGAAAAGACCTTCTGGGAATAGGCTGTGACATCCTGCTTCTGCTTGACCACAGAGAAAAATATTTCCTTCAGGGTATATTTTTAATGGTGACTAAAGGTTAAGCACAGGAGAGAAAAACTGCTATTTTAAAATGAGGTTTTTTCTGAGGCTTCAGCTAGGGTCCTCTACTTATACCAAATCCCTCATATAATTTCGGGGTTCTCTCTCTCAGATGTCCATTGTTGCCAGTCTCCCAGCTCTACTTTGTCATCCTAGTGTGCTATCTCTATCTTCCTGTCATTTCTTAATTGGATTCAGAGTTCTACATGTCTTAAGAGTTCCCCTACACTCACACCAAATTATTTTGTGAACAATACAGACTTTAATGAAGATTTCCTGAAGAACCAAAAGATTGGGGCTTATATCACACCCCTCATATTTAACAACTGCAAATTCCAATTAGACTTTTTTTTTTCTTCTATGTTTCTTTTATACAGCAATTTATGGGAAGGGATGGTTTTCCTTAATTTCCTTATTCTCTCATGCAAATCCCTGTTCTCCTAGGGTTTGACTTATCTTTTGTTTTATAATACAGAGAAATTATATTCAGCTCTAGAGTCTGTCTCCATATTTACATACACAAGCCATGGGAGTGTTCTGCAAAACAAAGGATCATCCAATAAACAGGACACACCCTTTAGAGAAGGCAATTGGGATTATAAATAGAAAAAAAAAAAGTATACAGTATCATGGAGTAATGTTAAATTAACATGTTTAAGGAAATTATTTTTGGCTTCTTCAAAGTATTGATTTCCTGCTTAGTACATAGATTTTTAAAAAAATTAAATGTTGACAGAACCTTTATAAAATTTATAAAAATGGGATTTGAAAAATAAGCAGAAACCAGGTAAAAAAATGAAGGGAAGATTGTTCCAGCCATGGTCCTGAAGTAAGAGAGGTAGAGCTTCACAAGTTTGAAGAATTTTTAAAAAACAAAAAGCAGTGTACCTAGAGCAAAAGATCAAGGGGAAGAGTGATAACAAGGAGGCTGGGTAAGTAGGCTGTATTTTGGATTTTATCATAAAATTTTAGATTTTATCCTGAATATATTGGGAATCCATTGAAGGACTTTAAGCATAGGTTAAATAGCATGTCTTACTTATCTCTAAAATGTGTTAAAAATGACTAAAGAACATTAAAAATAAACTCAATGTTTAGAAAAGTTTTATTTTGATATGATAATAGTATATTACCTGATATAACAGTATTTATTCTGATATGATTATAATATATTTGGTTTCTTCATCTGAATGTGTTTTAATTTATATTTTTAATTGCCTATAAGGACATGTAAATAAATAAGTAATGTTATTCATTATTAAAGGTCAGCTTTAGGAAGCAGTACTGTTTCTAAGTCAAGTGTATCAACAACTGAATCAATAGCAGAAGACCTAGAAGAACCATCCTATAAACGAGAAAGATTGGCTAGTTATACAGGTAAAGAAAACACACTCATTTATTTCAGTAACAGTCTATTATCTAGCAAATACACTTATTATATATCAGTTACTTGAGATAAAAGAACTATGGTAATGATTT
Organism: Trichechus manatus latirostris; assembly: GCF_000243295.1. Lineage (NCBI taxonomy): Eukaryota > Metazoa > Chordata > Mammalia > Sirenia > Trichechidae > Trichechus > Trichechus manatus. Next base: position 13,663,840 of record NW_004443939.1, on the reverse strand, counting down.
CAAAATACTGGCCCATGGAGTAGCTACACGAGAATTACCAGAGGAGTATGTATATTTTTTTTAAAAGTTCCCAAAGTGATTCTTTTGCTTTGCACAACCAGCCTCAGGAATCACTGGCCCTGTTTTAAAAGGGCTCAACTTATAACTAGCGAGACAAATAATTCTGATACAGTGTGATCAATGTCATAATAAGACATATGCAGGATATATGGGAGCACTTAGAAAGCAGTGATTAATTCCTCTGAACTGAAAAAAGAAAAAGACTTCACAGAGAACATGATCAACTTTTGAATTAGGTGTTTTAAGATGAATAGGAATTCGTTGGAAGTAGGGGAAGACCAATACAGGCAGAGGATAAAATGTGAAGCAATACAAAGGATTATGAAAGTAAAGATACAAGAACAAGGAAATAATGGATGATCAAAAGTACTGGAAATTTCAACATTTTTTACAATTCATAACATTCATCATGTTGTGTAACCATCATGACTATCTGTTGGCAAATGTTTTGTTATATATATACTTAAACGACAATAAAAAATTTAAAAGTGCTGGAAGAAATAGGTAGTTCCTTGAGGGTCATTTGCCTTGGAGTACAGCAAGGATGTCTTTCATTTGAGATGATAATGAGGGATTGGTGAACATATTGAAGGTCAGAAAATGATATTTGTTGGACTCTTCTTTTTAGTACGAGGAGCTGTAACTGATAGGAATGCTTTTGACAGGTAATGGAATACTCAGCCAACATTAACTTACACAAATAAAGACTTATTTTTCTCACATTAAAAGAAGTTAAGAAGCAGGCAGTTTTTGGCTTTGATTTTTTTTGACTTAATTATGTCAGACTCTGGATTGGCAGTTTGCTATAATCTTTTATTATGCCTTTTCTTGCTTCTTGTCTCATGGTCTCAAAACACCTTTTTCCCAGCTCTGGACATTATATTCATATTAAAAGCAGAAAGACGGATAAGTGGGTAGAACCAGTCACATCCTCCTCATTTATCAGGAAAGTAAAAGTTCTCTCAGAAGCCTTCCTTGGTCTATATATTTCCACTTTCACGTTAACTATCTAAAGCCACCTGCAGTGTATGACCCATCATAGCATTTCTGTGACTAGGAGGAAAAAGACAAATTGAAAATAACAATTAGTAAATGATTTTTATTAAGTTATGTCTTTTAGATTTACGAGTTGTGAGGACAATACTTGAAAAAATTGTAACAAAAGAAGACTTGGAGAAGAATATAGAGATAATACTCACAGAGACAGAAACACTGAGATTTTTTGACCTGCCAACAGTCATGGTCTCCCTGGAATCTGAAGAAGCTGAGAGAGTAAAGTAAGTATGGTTCAGTTGTCGACGTTGCTTTTGTAATTTAAATGCTAAATCAGGGTTCTTGTTTCTGTGAAAGGTTCTTTGGAATTCCTGGATAAACATTGGGGGTTATGTGTCCAGTGAAAGTATATGTAAAGTTATGTGTTCATGCTGTATTGCATTTTTCTAGAGGAAGAGGCCATAGCTTTTAAATATTTTTAAAAAGATAGATGAATGAATAAGGCAAATAATAAAAGAAGTAAGCGAAGCTAACAAGTCTCTATATAAGTTTTAGTATTCTTTTACTCCTATAAAAATTATCAATTTAAAAAAGAAAGAACAGACTTTTTACATTTAAAACTTAAGAGGGGGAAATATGTTATGGGAAATAATTTAATTCACTATTTTAGAGCAGATTTTTCTATTTCTCTTTACTAATGAATATAAGTAGATTATTAATATAAGCATTCAGATTACTTAGCATCAAATATCATTTGGATATAATTCATAGCACTAAAAGAGTCCACTAAATTTTGGGACATGATCCCTATCCAATTATAAAATATGTGAGAATTGGGTACTATACAATGTAAAGCAAAATAGATACATTGGAGGGCTTGTGCTGGGAGCAAAGGTTAATATTAACACAGGGATCTGGAAGCCACTAGTAAGTCTTGGGTTCCCCACAGACTGAGGGGGCTGAAAGAGAGATTCCTATATTAAACTAGGACCTTCAAAGGGCTCTTAAGTTGTTCTTGGTCAGTAGGGTCTTCTGGCTATTATCAGAAACAAACAGAAATCTCTGGAGGAAAACATGCGCAGCTTAGGCTGTTAAGGTTTCTTCAGATTGAGTTTGGTAAAAATACACCAAACCAAGACATTATGAGTGAGAGTAAACAGAAATAACAAATCATAGATTTAGACTCTGAGGACTATGGAAATGGTATCAGATTTAGAATATAAAATATATGTGAAATATTAAAAGAAACTTAACATTTAAAATTTAGCATTTCTTTTAATAATATTAGTGAAATAAAAGCATTAAAACATGATTAACATTAAAAAACTATCAAAATAATGATCCTGATTCAGAAAAAAAACTGTGTGTGTGTATTTGTTGAAGTTAAAAAATAAACATTGGTTTTAAACATATATTTGACATAACTGAATAGATATTTAATGAATTGGAAAGTAGATCTGAGTAAATTACAAAAGAATGAAGCTTGGAGAGACCAGAGGATATAAAATATGAAAGAGAAGTTAAAAAAGATATTGATAATAGAATGAAGGTCTAATATACATCTACTCAGTTTCAGACAGGCAGAATAGAAAGAATGGAGGAGAGATACTATTCAAAGAGAGTGGGTAAACTCTTTCCTAAACCTTTGAAAGACACAATTCCACAGAAATAGAAATAAATAAAAAGAAATCCACAAAAAAGAAATGTACCTGGTGCATTCTGCTGACACTCCAGAACACCAAATATAAAAAGAATTTTTTAAAAATAGAAAGGGGAAAAAAAAAGAAAAGAAAGTAAAAAGACATATCACCTACAGAGAAGCAATTAAACTGACAGCAGTTATTAGGGATAAAGAGGATCATTTCATAATGATAGGAAAGTATGACGGTTATAAACTTGTGTTCTGCTAATAAACTAACATGAAAATATATGAAGCAAAAACTGGAAATTTGGTAAGACTAACACCAGAGTAGGCAATTTAAACACACCTCCCTCAACTATTGATAGGTTGATCATACAAAAAAAATTAGTATAAAAACCCATTGCTGTCAAGTCGATTTCGACTCATAGTGACCCTGTAGGACAGAGTAGAACTGCCCCATAGGGTTTCCAAGGAGAGGCTGGTGGATTCAAACTGCTGACCATATGGTTAGCAGCCAAGCTCTTAACCACTGTGCCACCAGGAGCCCAGGTCCATCAGACATAAAAATTAGTATAGATACCCAAAATGTGAAAAAAAAAAATTTAATGATTGTATGTGGAACTCTGCACTCAATAACTAGGGAGCACACATTCTTTTTAAGCAAAAATGGAACATCTACAAAACTCACCCATGCACAAGACCGAAGGAAGTTGTCAAAAATTTCAGAGGTGGTAACCATACAAATTAAATTCTCTGACCACATGCAATGAAGTTAAAAATCAGTTACATAAATCTCAACTAAAACATACACACACATTCATCTACACATTTGGAAATCGAAAAAGCACATTTATAAATTCCTCATGGATCAAGAAGAAATCATAATGGAAATGAAAAAAAAAAAACTCAGAACCACACCACTGAGAAAATAATACGTATTTGTAGGATGCCATAAAAGTAGTACTTTGAGGGAAATGTATAGCTTTGTCTGTTTTAAATTTCATAAGATCAATGTGAATATAGTTTTACCTTATTGTTGATGGTGAATGAAGGTCGTAGGGGTGTTGGGAGGTATACTATAAAAGAGTGCTTTGAATGTAGCTCAATGCAAAATCTTTTCTAATGATATTTTTGAACTCTCACTTCACTTTTCAGTGAAAGTAATTGTAAGGGAAAGGGTAATGCTGTATAAAGAGATGATATATGTGGTAATAAGTATTTTTCTTAATGAGTTGAGTATACTTTATTTTTTTACAGCCAGAGAAACAGGAATTATGAAATTCTTTGTAAAAATAGAGCAGGCAATGATTTATATGTTGAAAGGATGATGCAGACTATTAATGGCGCACCAAAGACGAAAGAAGTTCAATGTGACAAAGTCATAATGGAGGACAAAGGTAATCCATGTTTTAGTCTTCTTAATAAACAAGACAAAACAACAACCATTGCTGTCAAGTTGATTCTGACTCATGGAGACCCCATATGTTACAGAGTAGAACTGCTCCATAGGGTTTTCTTGGCTGTAATCTTTATGGAAGACATTTGCCACGTCTGTCTTCTGCAGAAATGCTGGGTGGGTCAAACTGCCGACCTTTAGGTTAGCAGCTGATTGCAAACCACTTGTGCCACCCAGGTCCTACAGTCTGCTTAATAAACTACCCTATTTTAATATATTTTCTTTGAATTAGTCAATCAACAAATAAATGTTGAAATATATAAAACAAAAATAGAAATACAAGGAAAATTTGGCCACACCACTACAGTAGTTGAGAACTATGATATCTAACTCTCAGATTTTGACAAATAAGTTAACAAGTAATAAATAAGAATACAGAAGGTCTGAATAGCATAATTATCGAGCTTAGTTTTTATATACTATGTGGTAGAACTTTATACTCTTGAAATGTTCGCGAGACATTTATAAAAACTAATTTTAAGACTAATATCAGAGTAGGCAATAATTAGTCTTATAAAAACATTTATAAAAAATGAAACAGGAAAGGAATAAAAATGATACACTACAAAAAAAATCAAACACAAAAGATGACAGTAATGGAGGAATTGAGAAACAAGAGATGGCATATAGAAAATAAATAGCAAAATGATAAAAATAAGTCCTTCCATATCAGTAATTACTTTAAATGTAAAGGGCTTATACTGTCCAATTTAAAAGAAGAGATTGGCAGAATAGATGAAAATATGATCCCACTGTATGCTGTCTGCAAGAGCCTCACTTTAGATCCAAAATAAGTTTAAAATGAAAAGATGCAAATAGTAACCAAAAGAAAGCTGAGATGTCTATACTAGTTTCAGACTAAGTAGACTTAAGTGAAAAATTGTTACAAGAGACAAATAAGGACATTATATACTGAAAAAAGATTAAATCCTTGACGAATGTATAACAAATTATATGAAGCAAAATTGACAAAATTGAAAGGAGAACTAGTTCTGCAAGAACTGTTGGAGGCTTCAGTACCTCACTTTCTGTAATGGACAAAACAACTATACAGAAGATCAGTAAGGAAATAGAAGACTTGAAAAACAATATAAACCAATGAGACATAACAGACATACAGAACACTCCATGCAAAATCAGCAGAATGCACATTTTTATCAAATTCACATGGAACGTTCTCCAGAATGGACCATTATGTTAAACCACAAAGTAAGTATCAATGAATTTAAAAAGATTGAAATCATCCAAAGTACCTTCTCTGACCACAATGGAATGAAACTAGAAATCAAAAACAGATGGATAACTGGAAATATCACAAATATATGGAAATTAAATAACACACTCTTAAACAACCAATAGATCAAAGAAGAAATTACAAGAGAAATTAGGAAATACTTCAGAATGAATGAAAACATACCAAAACTTATGAGCTGCAGTGAAAGCAGTGCTTAGAGGGAAATATATAGCTACAAATGCCTCCATTAAAAAGAGAAGAAAAATCTCAAGTCAATAACCTAGTTTACACCTTAAGGAGTTAGAAAAATAAGAGTAAATTAAACTCAAAGCCAGCAGAAAGAAGGAAATAATAAAGATTTGAGTGGAGATCTACAAAAACGAAAGTAGAAAAACAATAGAGAAAATCAACACCACCAAAAGTTGGTTCTTTGAAAAGAGCAATAAAAATTGAAAGATATTCTGTGTTTATAGATTGGAAAACAATTGTTATGATGGCAGTACTTCCCAAAGCAATCTATAGATTTCAATGCAATCTCTATCAAAATTCCAATGGAAATACCGATTCTCAGATTCATATGGAATTTCAAGGGGCTCCAAATAGCCAAAATAGTATTGAAAAAGAACAAAGTTAGAAGACTAACACTTCCTATTTTAAAACTTGCTATAATTCTACAGTGATCAAAACAGTGTGGTATTGGCATAAGGACAGATATATAGACCAATGGATAGAAATGAAAGTCTAGAAATAAACCCAAACATCCACGGCCAATTGATTTTTGACAAAGGTGCCAAGAATATTCAATGGAGAAAGAAAGAATAGTCTTTTCAACAAATGTTACTGAGACAACTGGATATAAAAGAATGAAGTTGGACCTTGTCTTAGTTTCTTAGTACTGCAGTGACATAAATACCACAAGTGGGTGCTTTAAACAACAGAAATTTATTTTCTCACTGTTTAGGAAGCTAGAAGTCTGAATTCAGAGCACCAGCTCTAGCAGGAGACTTTCTCTCTGTTGGCTCTGCAGGAAGATCCTGTGTCTTTCAGCATCTGTAGCCCTGGCTTTCCTCGGTTCCTTGGTGACCTTCACATGGCATCTGTCTTCCCCTGTTTGTTCTTGCTTGCTTGTTTCTGTGTCTGTGCTGCTTCTTATAGCACTCAGAAGTGATTAAATTTAGGACAAACCCTACATTGATGGCCTCATTAACATAACAAACAAAATCCTACTTCCAAATACGATTACATCCATAGGTATGCCAGTTGCCCTCAAGATGATTCTGATTCATGGCAACACCATGTATTTCAGAGTGGAATTGTGCTCATAGGATTTTCATGACTGTGACCTTTAGAAAGCAGATCCCCAGGCCTTTCTTCTCATAAATACACTGTCATATATATGTGAAGCCTCAAAAAATTTACCTCCCTTTCTTCTTTCTCAAGAAGTTACTAAAAGATGTGTTCAGCCAAAACCAAATCATAAATCAAGAAAGAGGAAGACAAGGAATACAATTAATACAGATTTTGCATAGGAGTGAGGTGATAGGAATTCCCAGGACAATGGTGTGAGAGCCTAGGATTTCTGCTGTGCACCAAAGATAGAGGACAGTCAATTCACATTAGAGCAGTGTGTCTTGAGACTGATACATTGTTTACTGTCATCAACTAGATGCTTGCTGACGTACCATCTTTGTAACCTGAGGACAAAATGTTTAGGTGAATCTGCCAGATTTTTCTCTTATCTAGATTGCCTTTACCATTTCTAACGTAGTTTTTTCCCCTTCCATGAGGGCTGCTTAGATAAACTGAGAAACTCACTTTACCACACAGATGTTTTCTGTTTTACTCTACTCCTGGGAGCTGCAGAGAAGCTGTGGTGAGCAGAAAATAAAGAGCATAGAGCAGCCCACTTACTCTGACCATATTTTACTGGACATTCAGGCTTGCCAGGTGCCCTCAATAGGGGGAGGATTTATTCATGATTTTGCCCTGTGACTTCCCCATAAGTGATGTGTAAACTCCCAGGGAAGCTGTAATTAGACTATGGCCCAGAGATTGTTCTGACTGTCTTCTCCTGGGCATCCTCATCTAATGATGGAAAATTTCTTCTTTTTGTATATGTCTGTGTCTGTCATCTAGTGCTGCTCTAACAGAGATACCATGAGTGGATGGCTTTACAAAGAGAAGTTTATTCTCTCACAGTCCAGTAGGCTACAAGTCCAAATTCAGGGCATCAGCTCCAGGAGAAGGCTTTCTCTCTCTGTTGGCTCTGGAGGAAGGTCCACGTCATCAGTCTTTCCTTGGTCTGGGAGCATCTCAGCGCAGGAACCTCAGGTCCAAAGGACATGCTCTGCTCCCGGCACTACTTTCTTGGTGGTATGAGGTTCCTATCTGTCTCTGCTCACTTCTCTCATTTATATCTCAAAAGAGATTGCATTAAGATGCTATCTAATCTTGTCAACCTCATCAGTATAACCTCATCACAGTGACAAAATTTACAACACATAAGGAGGTCATATATAATCTCATCATAGTGATAGAGTTTGCAACACACGAGGAAATCACATCAGATAACACAATCATACAATACTGGGAATCATGACCTAGCCGAGTTGCTACTCATATTTTCTGGGGGACACAATTCAATCGATGACAGTCTGTGTTAGTGTTTATTTTTCCATTTTTTCAAAACTAGACAATATATTCTATAGGTATAATATAGAGGGTGGTCTTACATGAGATTCTTCAAGAAGATTCTGAGAAAAGATTTTGAGTGCAAATAGTTTATTCTTGAGGTAGTCCTGAGAAACATTGGTACAGGAGTGAGCAAGTGAGACAGGAAAGGGTAGGCAGCCAATAAAGGGTATGTTATCATGCAAATTACCTTTTTAGATAACTGGAATTCAGTCCTACCAGAGAAAACGGGGAGCTAGATTTATCCCACCTGAGGGTCTAACTTTCTAAGTCAGTATTTGAGGACTGAAGGCCTGGGTTAGTTCCCCGCAATTTCTGGCCTGATTTGCGGGCATCAAAGTAGCTCTGGTGGCCAAAGGTATTCCCGTGCAAAGAAATTCAGGTTGTGGCAGCTGGTGATTGTTCAAAGAGAGGTAAGGCAGAAGGAATATGGACAGGACACCAGCAGATCTGCTCCAGCAGAAAAAAACCTGAAAGAAAATTACTAATAATTTTAATTGAAAAAAATGTAGCCTTAAATTTACAGCTAATTTGACTTGCCAATTCTTCTTTCCAGAATAGATCTTACCAATCAGTAACTGGCACAACTAAATAAGCACAGACCTCCCCTGCAGGGGTAAGAGCAGACCAGAATGCATGCTTTCTGCAAGTGAGCAGATCTAACAAAAGAATCCAGAGGTGGCAGAGCTGCAGTTCCTTCTCTAAAACTCTCCTGTCAGACTAGCCATTCCCTTTCCCTGGGAATGAGTGAATGAGGGACAGAGAGAAGCCACAGGTGTTAATTTAGTTAAAATTCTTTCTGTAAAGGTTCACAAAAAGTGGGAAAAAGTTTCCCACCTAACAGTATACATATACAAATTGATGATGATGTTGGCATTTCAGATGAATGAATTATTCAACAAATGTATTAGTGCTCCTGGCTAACTTGTGAAAATACAGTTAAATCCTGTAGCTTTCCAGGTCTCATAAAGCAAGTTTCTTTTATATGTGTACTATGTTTCAATCAAAATTTTTTTAATAAAAATATATATGATATGAGCTAATTTTTATTTAAAAATATATGTGTTTGTTCATGTACAAATACATGTATATGTGAATCTGTGGAAGGGTATAGACCAAAATGTTAGCAGTTATTATCTCTGAAATATCGCCTGAGGGAAATACAAATGATATTTACCTTCCTTTTAGTTTTCTTTATTATCTTTTTTTTTTTTTTTTACAGCGAGCATGTCTTTTTACTTGGTCGAAAAGTAAAATTATTTTTTCTATAGATGTTACATAGCCAATTGCTACTCTTTTACTGTCTGAATTAAACTAAGAGAAACAATGTTTTAACCTTATAAAAACTATTTAGATATTTCTTAACCTCAGAAATGCTGAAAAACAGGTATCATTAGGAATACTTTTTTCTGATACTAGTTAGAATAAACTTTCTTTCATAGTATATAACTGTAAATTGGGAAGTCACAATCATGCATTGTTTTATTGTCCCTCTTGCACTTGATATTATGACATACGGTTTCAGATTTCCTGTTTCTTAGGTTCATTAAAGTTATTCAAGTGAACAAATGTAAAAATAGTCCCCAAACTAAAATTACCAATATTATTTGTTATCTTCAAATAAGAAACAACTTTGAATTGCCCCGTCTCTTTCATTGCTAATTTATAGCAATTTATATAGAAATTACTTTATCAGTGAATCATGTAACAATATATTCCTATATGCTAAACTTACTAAACTCTCAGTTAAAGGAAAGAAAAGAAAGTTAAATACTTTAATATTCAAAGACATGATTTCTTTCTAAGTTCTCTTCATGATCATGGAAATTGCATCCTTTCAATTCAGCAAAATATACTAGGTCTTTATTCCATGCATGACTTTGTTAGATGCTGCTAAGATAAGTTCATTAAAATAGAAATCTTATTATGAATTGTGAGTTAACATTCTTACCCATTAAAAACATCTTTAGTTACCAGAGGTCTTTAACACTGTCATTTTACATTAGGAAAATAATACCTCTGGCAATGAGGTAGTTGTATTTATTAGAACCAGATTGTTTTGATTTTCAGGGAAAAGAACTCCTTATAAAATCACTTTTCTTTAACTGAAAGCTTAGTAAGTTTAGTATGTAGGAATATATTGTTACATTGTCACTGATAAAATAATTTCTATACAGGCATTATAAATTAGCAGTGAAAGGGATTGTGGGCATTGTTTTTTATCTGAAGATAAACAGCATTGTCAATTTTAATTTGGAGACCATTGCTATATTTGCTTATTTGAATAAATTTAACTAACCTAAGGAACAGAATTTTTCAAACCACATGTGAGTGTGGCCTGAGTTTTAAAAGAGAAGATGATAACCATACTATTCCACAAATTTCTTCAGAACAGTCAGTCATTTTCCTAACAGTCAATCTTTTCACATAATAGGTATATCAGAAATTTTACGTGATAAAAATGGGATCAGATAATTCCAAATAAAAGAGATCTGTAGAATATGTTACATGTTAACCATAAGTAAAAAAAACAAACCAGTTGCCTTCAAGTTGAGTCCAACTCATGGAGACCCCATGTGTTTCAGAGTAGAACTGTGCTCCATAGGGTTTTCAATGGCTGTGATCTTTCAGATGGCAAACCCATTCTTACACTGCCAACCTTTCAGTTATTAAGTGAGCACTTAACTTTTTTTGCCACCCAGAGACTCTAAAAAGAAACATAAAAACCTTTGTTATAACATGGTTGTCCAGGTCCGTATCACCAAGGCAGCCCTATAATGACAGACTGCTAAGATTGTGCTGCACTTGCATTGGGGTAGAAGGGAGGAAGTTGAGGGTCAGGAAGGATGATAAGGATAATTTTTTTTATGCTATGGTTTATTTTATTTTTTATTGCACTTTAGATGAAGGTTTACAGAACAAATAGTTTCTCGTTAAACAGTACACATATTGTTTTATGACAATGGTTAACAAACCCATGACATGGCAACACTGTCCTTTCTCAAACTTGGGTTCCCTATTACCAGCTTTCCTGGCCCCTCCTGCCTTCTAGTCCTTGTCCCTGGACTGTTGTGCCCCATTAGTCCCGTTTTGTTTTATGGGGCTGTCTAATCTTTGACTGAATGGTGAGCCTCGGGAGTGACTTCATTACTGAGCTAAAAGGGTGTCTGGGGGCCATACTCTCAGGGTTTCTCCAGTCTCTGTCAAGCCAGTAAGTCTGGTCTTTTTTTGTGAGTTAGAATTTTGTTCTGCATTTTTCTCCAGCTCTCTCCGGGACCCTCTGTTGTCATCCCGGTCACAGCAGTCATTGGTGGTAGCTGGGCACCATCTACTTGTACTGGACTCAGTCTGGTGGAGCCTATGGTAGTTGGGGTCTATTAGTCCTTTGGACTAATCTTTTTCTTGAATCTTGTTTTCTTCATGCTCCCTTACTCCTGAAGATAAGGATAATTTTGAGGTATCCCTTAGGTGCAAACATATTTGTAGATGCTGATAGTGTGATGACTAAGGATCTCTTAAGGTGTCCTCATGATTTATTTCTTTATCCCCATTATTTCCTTCCTGCCATTGTTGTAAAACAATAGTAGGTTTTTCCTAAAGAGTCCCTGGGTGATACAAACAGTTAACATGCTAGGTTGCTAACTGAAATGTTGGAGGTTCCAGTCCACCCAGAGGGGTCTTGGAAAAAAGACTCGGCTATCTACTTCTGAAAAAAGAAAAAAATCAGCCATTGAAAACCCTATGGAGCACTCTATTGAACTGGTTGCTGGTTTAAATATTCTTCACTATGACGATATCCACTATTAATAGTTATGTATAATCTTAAAATATTGGAATATGGTTTAAAATAATTTTTACTTTCTGGTCCTTTACTTAGGCATAATGTCCACTGCTTGGGATTTGTATGACTCTTATAATGCTATGGAACTTTCATCTTCATCAGTAAAACGATCTACAATTGAATCTTGTAAGGCAAATGTACCGTCTAAAGAACGGGACCAAAGAGTACCAGGGAGTACTACAGAAAAAAGTAAGATTTCATTTGTATCAGTGTTTTTTTAATAATTGTTTTCATATGACATTTTTAATAAATTAATTTTTCAGGAGTCACAATGATTTCTTTGTGATGGAACATTAAAAATACAACTTTTACTCAGAAATAGCACTGTTAACTCTTTTATATTGTCTTGGATTCTGAACTGAAAAATTTATTTTTTCTCCAATACCTGTCAAGAGTTCCAAAGGTTCTGTCTTTACTGCTTCTTGACTTGCTCCCAAAGCTCTCTTTCATGCATACATGTGGGGTCTATAATTTTTTTTTCTTCTTTTTTTTTTTTTTTTTGTACTTTAGATGGAGGTTTGCAGAACAAATAGTTTCTCATTAAACAGTTAGTACACATATTGTTTTATGACAATGGTTAACAAACCCACGACATGTCAACATTGTCCCTTCTCAACCTTGGGTTCCCTATTACCAGCTTTCCTGTCCCCTCTCCTGACTTCTAGTCCTTGTCCCTGGACTGTTGTGCCCCATTTGTTTTATGGGGCTGTCTAATCTTTGGCTGAACGTGAACCTCGGGAGTGACTTCATTACTGAGCTAAAAGGCTATCCGGGGGCCATACTCTCGAGGTTTCTCCAGTCTCTGTCAGGCCAGTAAGTCTCGTCTTTTTTGTGAGTTAGAATTTTGTTCTACATTTTTCTCCAGCTCTGTCTGGGACCCTCTGTTGTGATCCTGGTCAGAGCAGTCAGTGGTGGTAGCCGGACACCATCTAGCTGTACTGAACTCAGTCTGGTGGAGGCCGTGGTAATTGTGGTTCATTAGTCCTTTGGATTAATCTTTTCATTGTATCTTGCTTTCTTCATTCTCCCTTGCTGCCAAAGGGGTGAGACCAGTGGAGTATCTTAGATGGCTGCTTACAGGCTTTTAAGAGTGGGGTCTATGATTTTTGAAGAACTCATAAGAAAAGGAATATATGCTAGCTCTGAGACTACTTGAAATGAAAATATTGTACATTGTAACACTGGTTTTTAATTGGCGTGATTTTGCCTCCCCAGGGGATGTTGGGAAATGTCTGGAGACATTTTTGGTTGTCATGATTATGTGGGCGTCTTATGGATAGCGGTACTACTAAAAATCCTTCAATACACAAGACAGCCCCACAACAAACAGTTACCCAGCCAAAATGTCAACACTGCCAAGGTTGAGAAACCCTGCATTACACCTTTAGATTTTAGTATTCTAAATTTTAAGATAAAATGTTATAGCTAAAACCAACACAAAATTATAATTTTCCGAATACACTTGGTAACATAAAAGAATTTTTACTAGTAAGTCCAGTTATAAGAAGTTTGTTAAATCCTCCTTCTGAATATTTTTGATTATATTAGTTTACTCTCTCAAATGTGGTATTTTGAGTCCTTTTATTATAAATTGATATTATACATTCAAAGCCTAGTCCTTACTTCAGAATAGCAATAACCAAGCAAGTTGATTATAAGGCAATTTTTGTAAATTAAACTAAAATGTGTCCACTCACTAAGTTTGACCCAAAAATAAATGTAACACTTAAGAGTCCAGTAAATCAGTAAATATTTTAAAATATCAAGTTTAAATAGAATTCATAATTTTCAGAGATCATTTACTATATTTATAACCAACTGTATTTCCTTAGGAGAATATAGATTTAGAAGACCTATAATGTGATCTATCATTGTTCTCAAGTTTAATATATTTTTTTAAATAAAAACTTTAGATATATCTTCTATATTCTTTTATTTATTTATTTGTTTTTCAATGATATTTGCAGTCATGTAGACTGTAGCCATGTTTTCCTGGAAGTTGTTTACAATGAAGATAAGTTTATTTTCCCAGAGGACAATGAAAGGGATGAATAAATTATTAATTATCAGTAAAGAAACATTACATTTTGTTGTTTAAGTGTGAATGTCCATATAGTGAATTTGCTTTTAGAAGCTACCAAAAACTGCTAGAAAAAAATAATTTTATCCCAGATTGAAACTTAACATTGGAACGTTAGGCTTGGATATGCCTACCCTACTGACTAACAAGGATTGTTGTGACATTAAGGGCATTGACCAACATGAAGGTCATTGACTTTATATTAAGATTGTAAGGCCGCTGAGCAACAAAAACATGCAAGTGGAAGGTCCCAAATGAAAAATAGATCTCAATTTGTGGGCTTTTGTTTCATGTATGTATGTGTGTGCTTTTAAACACAAAAAAGGGATGATAAAACCATATCCAATAACTATGGCAGAAAAATATACTTTATTTTAGTTTTGTGGCCAATGAGGCAGATAGGGGAGACTAGAACTAGAATAAGGAAAGAAATCGAAAACACAAAATTATGAGTAACAGAGCTGAATGATCAGATTTATTAAGAATGTAAAAGAACATTTTAGTAAAAACTATGATTAGATCATTTCTGTCTTAGTTATCTAGTGCTGCTATAACAGAAATACCACAAGTGGATTGCTTTAACAAACAGAAATTTATTCTCTCACAGTCTAGTAGGCTAGCAGTCCAAATTCAGGGAGCCAGCTCCAGGACAAGCCTTTCTGTCTGTGTCAGCCCTGGAGGAAGGTCCTTTCATCAATCTTTCCCTGGTCTAGGAGCAACTCAGAGCAGAGACCCCAGGTCCAAAGGACACATTCTGCTCCTGGCACTACTTTCTTGGTTGTATGAGATCCCACTGTCTCTCTGTTTGATTCTCTCTTTTATATCTCCAAAGAGACTGACTACAACCTAATCTTGTAGGTTGAGTCCTGCCTCATTAACATAACTGCCTCTAATTCTGCCTCATAACATCTTAGAGGTAGGATTTACAACACATAGGAAAATTATATCAGATGACAAAATGGTGGACAAACACACATACTGGCTACCGTGGCCTAGCCAAGTTGACAAAAATTTTGGGGGGATACAATTCAATCCATAACAACCCCTAAGAGTTGAGTCTGAGATTTTATAGTACAAAGAGAAAAAAAATAAATATAGTCAGTATTTGGTTTAAGAAGTATTTCTATTTCGTTTAAAGTCTGAATGTATCAGTTATATTTCAACCTTCTATGTATCATATTCAGTGAAAAAAAGGACCATCATTTTCATCTTTGAATGTAAGATAATATCTCAGTTCACATCAGAAAACTATATTCTCTCATAGACTCTTTTTCTTTTGAAATGAGACTTTAGGTTATTTTTACACTTAATAGACTTTAATACGGTTTTAGATTTACAGAAAAATTGACTAGCTAGTATAGAAAATTCCATATACCCACTCCATCTCTACCCTCCTACCCCTGGCACACAGTTTCACCTATTATTAATATTTTACATTAGTGTGGTACATTTATTACAATTGAAGTACTAATATTGATACATTATTATTAACTAAAGTCCATAGTTTACATTAGGGTTTACTCTTTGTGCTGTACAGCGCTACGGGTTTTGACAAATGCATAATATCATGTGTCCACCATCATAGTTTCATCCTGAGTATTTTCACCGCTCTAAAAATCCACTGTGCTCCATCTATTCCACTCTTTCCCCTCTCCACGCTCACCTGCATCTTCTCTCTTAACATATCAGTTATTAAGGAGCCCTGGTGGTGCAGTGGTTAAAGTGCTTGGCTGATAGCCAAAAGGTTGATGGTTCGAAACCACCAGCCTCTCAGTGGGAGAAAGATGTGGCAGTCTGCTTCCCTAAAGATTACAGCCTTGGGAACCCTATGGGGCAGTTCTACTCTGTCCTATAAATTTTTATGTTGTTTGCTGTGGAGTTCACAATATACATTTACAACTAATCTAAATCCATTTTCAAACAACACTATACTACTTCATGGGTAGTGCAGGTGCCTTATAACAGTCTTTCCAGTTCCTCCCTCCCCTCTCTGATAACACTGTAGCCATTCATTCCACTTATCCATATGCTATATTCAACCAATATCTCACTACTATTAGTACTTTGATGAACAGTTATCTATTAGGTCAATTTGGAATAAGAAAAATAAAATATTTTATTTTACCTTTATTTCTTCTCTGTCTTCTTTAAGTAGATTCTGATTTTTGACCTATATCGCTTTTTCTTCTCTCTGAAGAACTTTTTTTTAACATTTCTTACCAGGTAGGTCCACTAGTGACAAATTTCCTTAGTCTTTGTTTGTTTGAGAATATCTTTATTTCACCTTCACTTTTGAAGGATAATTTCGTTGGGTACAAGATTCTAGGTTGGTGTTTATTTTCTTTCAACACCTTAACTATTTCACTCCACTCTCCGATAATTCTTATCTTTATTCTTCTCTGGCTTCTTTTTTTCTGTTATTAATTTCAGCTCCACCATCTTTATCCTTTCCTTCAGGGATTCTGATGATATGAACATTAGATATTTTGTTATAGTCCCACAGATCCCTCAGGCTCTGTTCTTCTTTTTCTTCCCCAGACTATATTCTTTATGTTTTCAGATTGGGTAATTTCTACTGTTCTCTCTTCAGGTTTACTAATTCTTTCCTCTGCCCCTTCTATTCTGCTGTTGAGCTCATCCATTGAGGTTTTTATTTTGGTTATTATTTTTTTTAATTAATTTTTTTTATTGTACTCTAGATGAAGGTTTATAGAACAAATAGTTTCTCATTAAACAATCAGTACACATATTGTTTGACGACATTGGTTAACAACCCCACGACATGTCAACACTCTCTCTCCCTTCTTGATGTTGGAGGACCTTTTTTTTTTTTTGGTGAAAATATACATAGCCGAAGATACACCATTTCAAAAATTTCTACATGTACAACTCAGTAACATCAATTATATTCTTCCAGTTGTGCTGCTTTTCTCACTTTAGATGAAGGTTTACAGAACAAAATAGTTTCTCATTAAACAGTTAGTGCACATATTGCCCTATGACAATGGTTAACAACCCCACTACATGTCAACACTGTCCTTCCTCAACCATGGGTTCCCTATCACCAGCTTTCCTGTCCCCTTCTGCCTTCTAGTCTTTGTTATTTTGGTTATTATGTATTTTCAGTTCTAAAATTGCCATTTAGTTCTTTCCTTTGTTGAGACTTTCTATTTCTTTGATGCCTTCTATTTTCTTATTTGTTCCAAGTGTGTTCATAAATACTTGTTGAAGTATTTTTTATGATGACTGCTTTAAATTGTCACATAATTCTCACAACTCTGTCATCTCAGTGTTGATGTCTGTTGATTGTCTTTTTTTCATTAAGTTGAGATTATGATGAGTGATTTTTGATTGAAACCTGTACATCTTGGGTATTATGTTATGAAAGCCTGAGTCTTATTTAAGCCTCCCACTTTAGCTGACTCTGTTTTGTACAACTTCAGCAGGGAAAGTGGAGAGCACTGCCTCATTATTGCCAGGTGGGGTTAGAAGTCTAGGTTACTCCCTCAGCCTCCAATGACACCTGAGGAAGGGGTCTCCTCATTACTGATGGGCAGAGGTGGGAGTTCTGGCCCCCCATTAGGCTTACATTGATACCTCTCTGGCTGGGAGAGATAGGGGTGCCTAATTACTGCTCCACATGTGGCCTCCACTGACACCACAGATGGGAGGTTGGTCTCATTACCACTCAGTGATGAAGAAAGTCATGACTCTCCGCCAGACCAACTCTGACCACTCCAGTGAAAAGGGGGAGGGGCAAGAGTGAAATTCTAGGCTCTCAAGTGATCTCTCCACCAACACCACAAAGAGGAGAGAACTTTTGTTATGTCTAGTAGGAGTGAAAGTTCTGGATCCCTACTCAGCCTTGTCTGAAACCACTCACCACCATGCTGGTTGGCATGCCTTCTTTCAGCCTAGAAAGAGTAGAAGTCTTAACTCCTAACTCAGCCTTTGCTGGAGTGGGTGAGGGTGGGCCACCACTTTTTCTGTGGTGTTTGGTTGGAGTAGAGTGGTTATTGTCTAAAAGTTTTCTGTCTTTTTAGGCCACCCCTTTCCTGGTCCTTTGGTAAGAGAGAGCAGGCTTCTGCTGAGGCTTTTTGTCTTTCTAATTGGCGTTTCCAAGTTGCTAGCTTCTTCAGTTCCATGTCTGGGATAAATAAGGCCAAAAGAAAACCCAGAGAACACATCATTGAGTCATTTTCTTGGATCCTGAGGTCACTAGCTGCTCTGTTTTCTTCTTTCCACCTTTTAGAGTCTTCTTATGTTTGTTTTACATATAACGTTCAGGGTTTTTAGTTACATTTAGGAGGAGTAGGGAAAAGTGAATCTACTCCATCTTCACAGAAACAAAGTTCCTTTGATTCTGTTTTGAAAATAAGAGTTTACTAAATAGTGTGATAGAATAATGCCTCCCAAAGATGCCCACACACCAATCCCTGTAAACTATGAATATGTTACCTTATTATGACAAAAGGGATTTTGCAGGTGTGATTACATTAAGGCTCTTGAGATAGGAGATTATCACAGATTATCTCAGTGGACCCACTAACCACATGGGTCCTTAAAAGTGGAGAATCTTTCCCACCTGTGATCAGAAAGAGATGTAACTGCAAAAGAAAGGTGAGAGAGATACAACATTGCTGGCTTTAAAGATGGAAGAAGGATGTGGATGGCTTTTAGAAGCTGGAAAAGACAAGGAAACAACTTCTCTTCTAAAACCTTCAGAAAGGAACATAACCCTGTTGAGTTCTTCATTTTAGCTCAGTGACACCTGTGTCAGACTTCTAACCTACAGAACTTTAAGATAATAAATCTGTGTTATTTTTAACCACTAAGTGTCTTCTTAGTCATCTAGTGCTGCTATAACAGAAATGCCACAAGCGGATGGTTTTAACAAAGAGAAGTTTATTTCCTCACAGTCAAAGTAGGCTGAAAGTCCAAATTCAGGGCGTCAGCTCCAGGGGAAGGCTTTTTTCTCTGTTGGCCTTCTTCTCTTCAGTGTTCCCCAGGACTAGGAGCTTCTCTGCACAGGGACCCCGGTCCAAAGGACACGCTCTCTCCCAGCACTGCTTTCTTGATGGTATGAGGTCCCAAATTCTCTGCTTGCTTCCCTTTCCTTTTATCTCTTGAGAGATAGAAGGTGGTACAGACCACACCCCAGGAGAACTCCCTTTACACTGGATCAGGGATGTGACCTGGGTAAAGGTGGTGTTACAATCCCACCCTAATCCTCTTTAACATAAAATTATAATCACAAAATGGAGGCCAACCACACAATTCTGGGAATCATGGCCCAGCCAAATTGATACACACATTTTTGGGGGGATATAATTCAAACCATGACACTAAGTTTGTGGTAATTTGTTACAGCAGTAATGGAAAATTATTAATGTTCCTATAAGGCAATCATCAAATCGTACCTTTATCTAGAGACCAGTTGTCTTAGTTATCTAGTGCTGCTATAACAGAAATACCACAGTGGATGGCTTTAACAAACAGAAGTTTATTCTCTCACAGTTTAGAAGGCTAGAAGTCCGAATTCAGGGTGCCAGCTCCGGGGGAAGGATTTCTCTCTCTGTCGGCTCTGAGGGAAGGTCATTGTAATCAATCTCCCCCTGGTCTAGGAGCTTCTCAGTGCAAGGACCTCAGGTCCAAAGGATGCACTCCCCCCCGGTTCTTCATTCTTTGTGGCATGAGGTCCCACTGCTTCTCTACTGGCTTCTCTTTTTTATATCTCAAAAGAGATTGATTTAAGACACAACCTAATCTTGTAGATTGCTTCCTGCCTCATTAACATAACTGCTTCTAATTCTGCCTCATTAACATCATAGAGGTAGGATTTATAACACATAGGCAAATCACACCAGATGACAAAATGGTGGACAATCACACAATACTGGGAATCATGGCCTAACCAAGTTGACACCATTTTTTGGGGACAAAATTCAATCCATAACATTGCACACTTTGGCCTCCAAAAGTTCATGTCCTTGCCACAGGTAAAACACATTCACTCCTCATATCATAGCAAAAGTCTTAAATCAACTCCAAGTCCAAAATCCAAAAATTCCTCTTCATCTGTGCAATCTAGAATACAAGTTATCTGCTTCCAAAGTGCAATGGTGGAACAGGCGCAAGCTAAGACATTTCCATTACAAATGGGAGAAATTGGAGGGAAAGAAGGGATAACAGGCACCAAGCAAGACAGCAGAACACATTAAACTAGCTCTCAAAGCCTGAAAATAATCCTCTGTTCTCTGAGACCATTTAGGCAATGGCCCTGACCTCCAGGCTGTGGGTGTTAGCCACACTCTTTGGATTCTGGGTGGAGGCCCCTCAGCCCGGGGCTTCGGCTCTGTCTTTCAGGCCCACTGTAGCAACTTTGCTCCCTTAAATTTGGGCGGCCCCATTCTACTAGTCCATCTGAGTGGCAACTCTAACCTTTGAGTCCCCTGAGGTCGTGGCCTTACCTTTTGAGACTGAGGCAGCTCTGCTTCCTGTGTTCCTTGTCTCTTCAGTTTCTGCTTCCTGGTTCCTTGGCTTCTCGGCCCCTCAGGCCTCACCTGCCCATGCCTGCCCTACTGGGGCAAGTGTTCCAAAGCTCTTTAGCTCCACTGATAATTGCCTGGAGGCACTCCACTCTGCCAGTAAACTTTGGCTGTAAGGCACTCAGTTCTCTCACTCTGTGGGTCGGCTCCAGCATTGTCTCACAATTCTGGTTCTGCCAGTGCTGTTTCTCTGCTGCTTCTTCTTGCCAGCTGCACCATCTCCAGTGTAACAGCTATCCTTACGTCCTTCTGAGTCCTCACCAGAATTGTCTTTGATGTCCATAATTCCACCAACAGCCTCTTCAAAGCAATCTAAGGTTTTACTATTAGGCACTTTAAAACTCTTCCAGCCTCTACCTATTCAGTTTCAAAACCACCTCCACATTTTAGGTATCTGTTACAGCAGCACCCTGCTCTCTCTGTAGCAAATTCTGTCTTAGTTATCTAGTGCTGCTATAACAGCAGTAACACAAGTGGATGGCTTTAACAAACAGAAATTTAGTGTAGGAGGCTGGAAGTCCAAATTCAGGGTGCCAGCTCCGGGAGAAGGCTTTCCCTCTCTGTCAGCTCTGGGGAAAGGTCCTTGTCATCAGTCTTCCCCTGTCTAGGAGCTTCTCAGTGCAGGGACCTTGGGTCCAAAGGACATTCTCCCGCCCTGGTTCTTCATTCTTGGTGGCATGAAGTCCCCTTGTCTCTGCTTGCTTCTGTCTTTTATATCTAAAAGAGATTGACTCAAGATACAACCTAATCTTGTAGATTGCTTCCTGTCTCATTAACATAATTACCTTTAATTCTGCCTCATTAACATCACAGAGGTAGGATTTACAACACACAGGCAAATCATGCCAGATGACAAAATGGTGGACAATTGCACAATACTGGGAATCATGGTCTAGCCAAGTTGACAAACGTTTTAGGGGGACATAATTCAATCCATAATAACCTCTAAAATTTGAGTCTTAGATTTTGTAGTACAAACAAAGAAAAAAAACTATAGTCAGTATTTGGTTTATTTTATTACTGTGCATTATGGTTGTATTTTACAGATAGTGAAGCGAGTTCTCTAATGGATATTGAAAATGTAATTCTTGCTAAAATCCATGAAGATGAAGAAGACCGCTCAGATGCAATATTAAAATCTGACAAGTTTCATCAAGACTTATTTTTTATGGAACGGGTTTTAATGGAAAATATATTTCAGTCCAAACTTGCAGCTTATCGTCAGCTTCGTGTTTTAAAAGGTATTTAAAAAACATTACGTATAGACAAGCTCAAATAATTAAATAAATAAATGGGGTTATTACATATTTTTAAATGTAATTTTCACACTGGATTATCAGTTATCAACAGATAGGTTTATATACTTTTAGCACTAAACATGAGTTGCCGTAAGTACCAGACTAGGGAGCTGACATAGGATGATGTAGTTTCTTAGATTCAAAACTTCAAACCATCTATGGCTTTTTCCTCCTCCTTGTCCATGCATTTAATTTGTTGCATATCTTTGTAGTGTCTCTCATATTCAATTCTTCTTTTTTTAAAATTTTATTTTACTTTAGGTGAAAGTTTACAGCTTAAGTTAATTTCTCATTCAAAAATTTATATACATATTGTTTTTTGACATTGGTTGCAATCCCCACAATGTACCAGCACACTCCTTCTTTCCACCCTGGGTTCCCTGTGTCCATTTAGTTCTTGTCCCTTCCTGCCTTCTTGTCTTGCTTTTGAACAGGAGTTACCCATTTGTTCACGTATATTTGATTGAACCAAGAAGCACGTTCCTCACATGTGTTATTTTTTGTTCTATAGGCCTGTCTACTCTTTGTCTGAAAAGTGGGCTTCAGAAATGGTTTCAGTTCTGGGTTAGCAGAGTGTTTGGGGGGTCTTGGAGGTTCCTCCAGTCTCTGTCAGACCATTAAGTCTGGTATTTTTATGTGAATTTCATTCTGTTCTACATTTTTCTCCTGTTCTGTCCAGGACTCTCTGTTGTGATCCCTGTCAGAGCAGTCGGTGGTGGTAGCCGGGCACCATCTAGTTCTTGTGGTCTCAGGCTGGTGGAGACTTTGGTCCATGTAGTGTCTTAGTCCTTTGGGCTAATATTTTCCTTGTGTCTTTGGTTTTCTTCATTCTCCTTTGCTCCCAACTTGATGGGACTAATAGATGTATCTTAGATGGCTGCTGGCAAGCTTTAAAGACTCCAGACGCTACTCACTAAAGTGGGATGTAGAATATTTTCTTTATAAACTATGTTATGCCAACTGACCTAGATGTCCCCCCAGACTATGGTCTCCAGCCCCCCACCTCAGATACTCCCCCAAAGTGTTTGGATGTGTAGGAAACTTCTATGCTTTTGCTTTGGTCTAGTTGGGCTGACTTCCCATGTATTGTGTGTTGTTCTTCCTTCACCAAAGTTGGCACTTGTCTACTATCTAGTTAGTGATTTCCCGTTTCCTTCCCTCCCCACCCTTATAACGATCAGAGAATGCTTTCTTCTGTGCATAATCCTTTTCTTGAGTTCTTATAATGATGATCTCATACAATATTTGTGCTTTTGTGACTGACTTATTTCACTCAGCATAATGCTCTCCGGTTTCATCTATGTTGTGAGATGTTTCACAGATTCATCATTGTTCTTTATCATTGCATAGTATTCCATTGTGTGTATTTACCATAATTTGTTTATTATTCATCCGTTGATGAGCATTTAGGTTGTTTCCATCTTTTTGCTATTGTTAATAATGCTGCAATGAACATGAGTGTTGACTTAGGCTGGGTTCTCTAGAGAAGCAAAACCAGTAAAGCTTATAAATGTATATATAGAGAGATTTATATCAAGGAAGTAGCTCATGCGGTTGTAGAGACTGGAAAGTTCCAAGTCCAGGGGTTAGAATGGAGGCTTCTTCTGGCTCACAGGCTGTGAAAATCGATGAATGCCAAGATTGGCAGATAAACTGATAGCTGAAGTCGCAAGAACCCCAGAGGTCAGATGAACAGGGGGAAGCCGCAGGATCCAGAGCAAGCAAAAAAGCCAGAAAGTCTGCTTATATTCGGATGCAGGCCACACCCCCAAGGAAACTCCCTTTCAACTGATTGGCTACTCACAGCAGAGTCCATCATGGGAGTGATCACATATAAACACTGAGAATCATGGACCAGCCAAGCTGACACACAATCTTAACTATCACAGTCCACCCCTTGTCAACTTCGCACATGTACACATCTCCTTAAACTATACATAATTTCTGAATAAAGACAATTATAAAGTCATACTTGCACCTAACATGATACAACTAACATATGTACAACTGAAAATGAACTAGCCCTGTTTACATCTCGTATTTTATAAGTGAAGAAAACAAAAATATTTGATGTACACGTACAATGCAGAAATACAACAATTACAGTTCTTGTTTCTGCAACTGGTCATGTGGCTGTAACTGGTATTTAGAACTACCTTCTTCCACCACCCATTCTGTATTCCATTTGCCCTTAGCAAGCACCTCAGCTGGTTGTGGTTCTTTGCCTGGTGGAGTGACCCAAACCTTCATTCCTGAAGGGTCTGGGTCATTAGGAGTCATGTCAGAATTGGGTTGCTGTAGTTTTTCATTGACTTTAATCACCGGGCATGGTAGCACTAAGAGACGCCCTAAGGGATCTCCTGCATTCCAGACGTACTCTTCTTTACCTCCATTATGTAATATCAATCTGATTTCCTCTTGGTAATCAGGATCAGTCACACCAGCCAGTATGGCAACTCCCTTCTTTGCCTGTTGATCCAGAGACATAAGGAGCTCAAAGTGGCCAGGTAGCATTCTTAGCTTCCAGTTCAATGGAATCAGTGATGTGTCTCCAGGTAGGAGCATTCCTCCCTTTGGAACTAAGACCTGTAGACCTGCAGAGCGTGAGGTCATGGGGACTAGAAGCAATAATCTTGTGAGTGGGTCACTAGAGGTAATAGTGAGTGGTGCCACTCCCATTTCCACCCCTTGATTCCTGGACCCATGAATCCTGGCTATGGGAGAAACAGCACCATATATTGGATGCTGGTTTAGAGTATATACAGCCTCCTGGAGAACATTGCCCCAACCCTGCAAGGTATTGCCACCTAGCTGGTGCCATAATTGTGTCTTTAGAAGGCCATTCCATTGTTCTATCAAGCCAACTGCTTCAGGATGATAGAGAACATGGTAAGACCAGTGAATTCCATGAGCATGGGCCCACTGCCACACTTCATTTGCTGTGATGTGAGTCCCTTGATCTGGGGCAATGCAGTGTGGGATACCATGACGGTGGATAAGGGATTCTGTAAGTCCACTGATGGGACTTTTGGCAGAAGCATTGCGTGCAGGGAAGGCAAATCCATATCCAGAGTAAGTGCCTATTGCAGTAAGGACAAAATGCTGCTCTTTCTATGATGCAAGTGGTCCAATGTAATCAGCTTGCCACCAGGTTGCTGGCTGATCACCTCGAGGGCTCAGTGTTGGTGTCTGCTGCTGACAGATTGGGCACTCAGCAGTGTCTGTAGCCAAGTCAGCCTTGGTGAGTGGAAGTCCGTGTTGCTGAGACCATGCATAACCTCCATCCTTGCCACCATGGCCACTTTGTTCATGAGCCCATTGAGCAATGATGGGAGTAGCTGGGGAAAGAGGATGACTGTTTTCCACAGAACGCGTCATCCTATCCACTTGATTGTTAAAATCATCCTCTGCTGAGGTCATCCTTTGGTGAGCATTCACATGAGACATGAATATCTTCACTTCTTTGGCCCATTCAGAGAGTTCTATCCACATACCTCTTCCCCATAAATCCTTATCTCCAATTTTCCAGTCATTTTCCTTCCATGTCCCTCACCATCCAGCCAAACCATTGGTCACAGCCCATGTATCAGTATACAATCGCACATCTAGTGTCGTGGATTGAATTGTGTCCCCCCAAAATATCTGTCAACTTGTCTGGGTCATGATTCCCAGTATTGTATGATTGTATGCCATTTTGTAATCTGATGTGATTTCCTTATGTGTTGTAAGTTCAATCACTATGATGTAATAAGATGGATTAGCAGCAGTTATATTGATGAGGTATACAAGATTGGACAGTGTCTTAAGCCAATCTTTTTTGAGATATAAAAGAGAGAATTGAGCAGAGACACATGGGAACCTCATACCACCAAGAAAGCAGTGCTGGGAGCAGACTGTGTCCTTTGGACCTGAGGTTCCTACGCAGAGAAGCTCCCAGAACAAGGGAAGATTGATGACATGGACCTTCCTCCAGAGCTGACAGAGAAAGCCTTCTCCTGGAGCTGATGTCCTAAATATTGACTTGTAGCCTACTGGACTGTGAGAGAATAAACTTCTCTTTGTTAAAGCCATCCACTTTTAGTACTTCTGCTAGATGACTAAGACATCTGGCCATTTCTCCTTCCAAGCAAAGTGAACAAGCAGATGCACTACTTGAAGTTCTGCCCATTGAGAGGATTTCCTGTCACCACTGTCCTTCAGGGAGGTCCCAGAAAGGGGCTGTAGTGCTGCTGCAGTCCACTTTTGAGTGGTGCCTGCATATCGTGCAAAACCATCTGTAAACCCAGCAAGAGTTTTCTGTTATTCAGTCAGCTGATCATAGGAGTTCCCCATGAGGCCATAGGTGCAGACTTGGAGATGGAAGGTAATGTGACAGGAGTGGAGACCATGGGCATTTGGGCCACTTCCTCATGCAACTTACTTGTGCCTTCAGGTCCTGCTCAGGCCTGATCTCGTATATACCACTTCCATTTGATGATGGAGTGCTGCTGTGCACATCCAACTTTATGACTTTGTGGGTCAAACAACACCCAGTTGATGATGGGCAGTTCAGGCCGGATGGTGGCTTGGTGTCCCATGGTTAAGTGTTCAGTCTCTACTAAGGCCCAGTAACAAGCCAAAAGCTGTTTCTGAAAAGGAGAGTAGTTATTTGCAGAGGATGTCAGGGCTTTGCTCAAAAACCCTAAGGGTCTGCACTGTGATTCACCAGTAGGGGCCTGCCAAAGACCCCAAACAGCATCTCTATCTCCCAATGACACTTGAAGCACCATTGGATCAGCTGGATCATATGGCCCAAGTGGCAGAGCAGCTTGCACAGCAGCGTGAACCTGTTGCAGAGCCTTGTCTTGTTCTGGGACCCACTCAAAACTAGCAGCTTTTTGAATCACTTGATAAATAGGACAGAGTAGCACATCAAATGAGGAATATGTTGCCTCCAAAATCCAAAGAGGCCCACTAGGAATTGTGCCTCCTTTTTAGTTTTGGGAGCAGCCAGATGCAATAACTTATGCTTCACTTTAGAAGGAACATCTTGACATTTGCCACACCATTGAACCCCTAGAAATTTCACTTAGGTGGAAGGTGCCTGAAGTTTTGTGGGATTAACTTCCCACCCTCTACCATGCCAATGTTTTACCAGTAATTCCAGAGTCATTGACACTTCTTCCTTCTAGGTCCAATCAGCATAATGTCATCATTGTAATGGACCAATGTAACGTCTTGTGGAAGGGAGAGGCGATCAAGATCCCTGTGGAGTAAATTATGACATAGGGCTGGAGAGTTGATGTAGGTCTGAGGTAGGCAAGTGAAGGTGTATTGCTGGCCTTGCCAGCTGAAGGCAAACTGCTTCTGATGGTCCTTCGAAATAGGTATGGAGAAAAAAGCATTAGCCAGATCAATAGCTGCATACCAGGTACCAGAAGATGTATTAATTTGCTCGGGCAATGAAACTATATCGGAAACAACAGCTGCAATTGGAGTCACCGCCTGGTTAAGCTTTCAGTAATCTACTGTCATTCTCCAAGATCCATCTGTTTTTTGTACAGGCCAAATAGGTGAGTTGAACCAGGGATATGGTGCGAATCACCACCCCTGCACCCTTCAAGTCCTTGATGGTGGCAGTAATCTCTTCAATCCCTCCAGGAATGTGGTATTGCTTTTGGTTTACTATTTTCCTAGGTAGGGGCAGTTCTAATGGCTTCCACTTGACTTTTCCTACCATAATAGCCCTTACTTTATTTGTCAGGGATCCAATGTCAGGGTTCTGCCAGTTGCTGAGTATATCTATTCCAATTATGCATTCTGGAACTGGGGAAATCACTACAGGATGGGTTTGGGGACCCACTGGACCAAGTGTGAGATGGACATGAGCCAAGACTCCATTAATAACTTGACCTCCATATGCCCCCACTCTGACTGGTGGGTCACAGTGATGTTTTGGGTCTCCTGGCATTAGTGTCAGTTCAGAGCCAGTATCCAGTAATCCCCGAAAAGTCTGATTATTTCCTTTTCCCCAGTGAACAGTCACTCTCACAAAAGGCCGTAAATCCCTTTGGGGAAGGCTAGGAGAAAGATTAACGGTAAAAGTTTTTGGCAATGTATTGGATTCCTTCCTCAAGGGGACCCAGCCTCCCCTTCATTCAAGGGGTTGTGGGTCTTTAAATTCGCTCAAACCTGGAAATTGATTGAGGGACTGTGACTCTCTATTCTGGTGATTCAAGTTAGACTGCTATTCACCTGACTTAAAATTCATCCATTTGTACAGATCAAGTAAATATTTAGTATATTTCCTATCTATTTCACTTCTAGGGACACTGTGACTAAGTAGCCAAAGCCATAAGTCCATAGGAGTCAGACTATTCTGAATACCTTTTTGACTCCGCTGTCCATGACTGTAACCACACCCACATTGTCTTTGTCGACTGAGTGGAGCTACTTGGCTCCTGCTACCACGGGGTCCAATCAGCCCCATTGTAGTTAGGTATCTTAATTCAGTTAGGGCAGTTCCCACTGTCAAATCAGATTTACATAAAATAGCAATCACAGCAGTCTTCAAGTATACTTGAGCTCCCTTCACAAATTTGTTCCTCACAGTTGTGGTAAAAGGTGTGTCCTCTGGGCACTCCATGTGTAGGTCTGTGGGTCTAACCTGATAAATCTACTCTAGCATGCCAATTTGCCTAAGCCTTTGGATACCTTCTTCTACAGTATACCATAGCAGGTCTGGTACTTCAACTTGATTTAGTGTAGGCCACCTTGTAATCCATGCTTCAGCAACCCAACCAAATAAACTATTAGATCCTTTCCTAACTTCTCAAGTTGAGACATTGAATGAAGAATCTATGCTTAGTGGACCCATATCAATAAACTAAGATTGATCCATCTTTATGTTCCTTGCACCATTATCTCACACCCTTAATAGCCATTCCCACACATATTCCCCAGGTTTCTGTTTGTACATATTAGAAAAGTGAAGCCATTCTTTTGGAGTGTAGCATACCTCCTCCTGGGTCACATTCTGTACTTCACCTTTTGGAACTCACTGGGACTTAAGTCTACTTGTAGGTCTAGAAGTCAGAAGGTAGTGTGGAATTGTTTTGAGAACATTCAGCATTGTCTTGTAAAGCATCTGCCTCAAGTGATGCCCCAGGCAATGACTTAGACAAAGGCTCTTTAGAGGCAGCTGGGCTAGGGCTAATCTTATTAGATAGGAGTGGAGGGGCTATTGATTTTTCTGGGCAGGGTTGTTAAGCAGGCAAACATGAAGTTGTTTCTTCAGGTGGGAGTGGTTCTGCTGGCAGGAGTGATTCAATGGAATTTAGGGGCTCAGTGTTTCCAGCTTCCTGATTATCTGCTCATATGTCCCCATCGCAAGTTTCAGGATCCTGTTTCTTCCCAATCAATGTCCTTACTTTAACTTCAGATACCTCTCAAGGTTGGCAATTGAGCTGGCATTATAATTCAGCCACTCTTACAATACGACTCTGGGTTTGGTTTTCGGCAATTTCAGCCCTGTTACTACAAGAAATAAGGCTTTCTTTCAAAGCACAAGTGGAAGCCTTAAGGTCATTTATGCAGCACTTGAGCTTCGACTCTGAAGCCCTGAGCACATCTCTTTATTTCATGACTTTCTCTAGTGAAGGTTGGACCAACCAACCAGCTTCCTTATACTTCTCATTCTGACAAAACTGTAGAAAAATATCACACATGTGTTCACCCAGAACTTCGCCTTTCACCAATACCTGCTCTCCTGGTGGTGATATTTTGCATATCTGTTATCACCACCTAATGCCTTGGATTAGCTGTGCCCTTTTTACTGCTGGAAGCAGAATCATCAACTAACCAGACTTGAGAACCAATTTTGGAAACTTATCCTTACAATTTTGTTTCTCTAGAACCACTCTTGGTACCAAATGTCTTAGGCTGGGTTCTCTAGAGAAGCAAAACCAGTAAAGTGTATAAATATATAGAGAGATTTATATCAACAAAATGGCCCACGATTATAAAGGCTGGAATGTCCCAAGTCCGTGGATCAGGATAGAGGCTTCTCTCGATTCAAATATCTGCAGGCACTGGCGAACCCAAGATTGGCAAGTCAGAGAGAAGGACTCCTGCTCACAGGCTGTGAAGATCCACGAATCCCAAGATCAGCAGATAAGCTGATAGCTCAAGTCCCAAGAACCAGAGGCCAGACAAATAGGAGGCAGCCACAGGATCCAGAGTGAGCAAAAAAGCCAGAACGTCAACTTATATTCGGATGCAGGCCACACCCCCAAGGAAACTCCCTTTCAACTGATTGGCTACTCACAGCAGATTCCATCGTGGGAGTGATAACATATAAACACTGAGAATCAGGCCCAGCCAAGCTGACACACAATCTTAACCATCACACTAGTACTTCCAGCACAGTGTTGAATCAGAATGGTGATATAGTGTATCCTTGCCTCATTCTTGTTCTCAAGAGAAACGCTTTCAATCTCTCTCCATTTAGAATGGTGTTGGCTGTTGCTTTTGTATAAATGCTCTTTATTATGTTGAGGAATTTCCCTTCTATTCCTATTTTCCTGAGAGTTTTTATTAGGAATGTGTGTTGGACTTTGTCAAATGCCTTTTCTTCATCAATTGATAAGATCATGTGGTTCTTTTCTTTTGTTTTATTTATGTGGTGGATTACGTTGACTGATTTTCTAACACTGAACCATCT
Source organism: Trichechus manatus latirostris (assembly GCF_000243295.1). Lineage (NCBI taxonomy): Eukaryota > Metazoa > Chordata > Mammalia > Sirenia > Trichechidae > Trichechus > Trichechus manatus. Next base: position 13,633,296 of record NW_004443939.1, on the reverse strand, counting down.
CTGTGTACCTGGTATGAATCCCACTTGGTCATAATGTATTATTTTTTTGATATGCTGTTGCATTCTATTGGGTAGAATTTTGTTGAGAATTTTTATGTCTATGTTCATGAGGGACATTGGTCTGTAGTTTTGTTTTTTTTGTGGTGTCTTTGCCTGCCTTTGGTTATCAGGGTTATGCTAGTTTCATAGAATGAGTTTGGGAGTATTCCATCCTTTTCTATGCTTTGAAAAAGCTTGAGTAGTATTGGCATTACCTCTTCTCTGAAGGTTTGGTAGAATTCTGCAATGAAGCCATCCAGACCAGGACTTTTTTTTGTTGGGAGTTTTTTTATTACCTCTGTAATCTCTTTGTTTTAGGTCTGTTAAGTTTTTCTACCTTAGTTTATGTTAGTTTAGATAGGTAATGTGTTTCTAGAAATTTGTCCATTTCCTCTATGTTTTCAAATTTGTTGGAGTACAATTTTACGTAATATTTTGTTATGATCCTTTTTATTTCAATTGGGTCTGTTGTGATATCACCCATCTCATTTCTTAAGTGGATCATTTGCTTCCTCTACTGTTTTTCTTTTGTCAGTTTGGCAATTGGTTTGCTGATTTTGTTTATCTTTTTAAAGAACCAGCTTTTGGTCTCATTGATTCTTTCTGTTGTTTTTCTATTCTCTATTGCATTTATTTCTGCTCTAATCTTTATTATTTCCTTTCTTCTAGTGCCTAAGGGCTCCTTTTGCTGCTCTCTTTCTACTTGTTCAAGTTGTAGGGTTCATGTTTTGATTTTGGCCCTTTCTTCTTTTTCGATGTGTGTATTTATTGCTATAAATTGACTTTTAAGCACTGCTTGTGCTGTGTCCCAAAGGTTTTGGCAAGAAGTGTTTTCATTCTCGTTTGAATCTATGATTTTTTTTTATTCTGTCCTTGATTTCTTCTATTATCCAGTAGTTTTTAAGCAAGTTGTTGTTCAGTTTCCATGTATTTGATTTTTTTTCCCTTGCTGTTTCTGTTATTGATTTCTACCTTTATGACATTTTGATCAGAGAAGATGCTTTGTATTATTTCAGTGTTTTGGATTTTGTTAAGGCTTGCTTTGTGGCCTAAAATGCAGTCTACTTTGGATAATGTTCCATGTGTGTTGGAAAAGAATGTATACTTCGCTACTGTTGGATGGAGTGTTCCGTATGTGTCTATGAGGTTGAGTTGCTTGATTGTGGCATTCATATCTTCTGTAATTTTGTTGAGTTTTTTTCTAGATATTCTGTCCTTCACTGAAAGTGGTGTGTTGAAGCCTCCTACTGTTATTGTGGAACTGTCAATTTCTTTTCAATGCTATTGTAGTTTGTTTTATGTATTTTGGAGCCCTGTCATTGAGTGCATATGTATTTATTATGATTATGTCCTCCTGGTATATTGACCCTTTAATCATCATATAGTGTCCTTCCTTATCCTTTATGGTGGATTTTGCTTTAAAGTCTGTTTTATCGGAGATTAATATTGCCACTTCTGCTCCTTCTTGGTTATTGTTTCCTTGATACATTTTTTCCATCCTTTGAGTTTTAGTTTGTTTAAGTTTTGGTGTATAGGGTGTGTCTCTTATAGACAGCATATAAAAGGATCTTTTTTTTTTTTTTAAATCCATTCTGCCATTCTTTTTCTCTTTAATGGTGCATTTAGGACATTTACATTCAGTGTAATTATTGATAGGTATGACTTTACTGCTGTCATTTTGATGTATTTTTCTTTTTTGTGGTGTTGATGGTTTTGTTGTTCCACTTAATTTTCTGTGCTGAGTTCCTTTTGTTTATGTATCTCCTTTTCATCTCTTTCATTATTGTTGATTTTGTGTTTGCTGAGTCTTTATGTCTTTCTTCTTTTTTATTTTAATGGATAGGTTTGTTAGCTTCCTTTGTGATTACCTTTAAATTTACCTTTATTTTTCTAAGTTTAAACTAATCTTTCATTTCTTGATATTGCCTTGACTTCCTCTCTGCATGGAAGTTCTATGTCTACATCATTTATTTCCTCTTTTTTCTTTTGACATTGTCATCATTTACATATTGATGTCTCTGGCTCCCTATTTTCAGACTTTTAGCTTTGTTTTGTTTTTGTGAATTCCCTATATGAGTTGGTATCTGGTTGATCTTTCCTGTGTCCTAGTCTTGGATTCTTGTCTGATGTTGCTGGTTCTCTAACCAGAGGACTTCCTTTAATATTTCTTGTAATTTTGGTCTGGTTTTTACAAATTCCCTTAATTTTTGTTTATCTGGAAATGACCTAATTTTACCATTGTATTTGAGAGATAATTTTGCTGGATATATAATTCTTGCTTGGTCTCATGGATTGAATTGTGACCCCCAGACATATCTGTCAACTTGATTAGGTCGTGATTCCCAGTTTGTGTTATGGAGACTCTCAAATATAGTCCTGGGTGAGCAAGGCTGCATAGGGATGTTCAGAGCAGGCACAGGTCTCTTGTTGCAGTGGGGGGTGATGCAGATAACAAGACAGGGGGCTGTTCGCTGCTTCCAGGTGCCTGGATGAAGGGCGTTCCCCTGTCTACTTGAGCACATAGTGGGAGGGTTAGCACAACCAGCCCTTGGATGCCTGGTGCCATTAGTTGGAGGGATTGGGAGGCACTACTAATTCTCAGGCCTCTATCGTGGATTGCTAGATGGAGTGGGAGGTACCATTGGCCCTCAGACCCCCAGTGTGGGTAGATGAGGCCCCTTCTTAGGGGGCGAGACAGTGTCAAATGTCACAAATGGGCAGCTCCCACTTGGCTACTGCAGGTGAAAATGGGCTTCATGTGGATGCACTCCCTATTTTGTCCTAATGAGGGTGTGCCGCACTGGATTGGCCCACAAGGTGCTAGTGCCAGTAATTAGCAGCGGTGAAGGGTGCTGCAAGTCTGTGGACCCCCTACGCCAGTGGCTTGGCTAAGGAGCAGGTACCTCCAGATCCAGGCGTGAGTTCCTGGCTTAGGGGGCATGGTGGTGTTGAATGCTTCAGGACTGGTGTTGGAGTGGGGAGGGGGGTGGATGTGAAGGGAGTGCTCCTTGGCTGTGGAGCTCTGGTGAAGGGAAGGGTTATGGTGCACATGCAGTTGTTTGGGAGCTTGCTCTTAACTTCTACAGGTCTGGTGTTGCTCCTGTTTGGTTTTGGAGGGTGCAGATTTGAATTTTTGAATTGTCTCTCCTTCCACCTGTCACTCAGTCTGATTCTTCAGCTTTGTCTTTGATGATTAGGGTTCCTAGATTGCCATGCATATGCGATTCACTTGTTTTTTCAAGTCTTTGTTGTAATAGGGGTAACACAAAGTGTCTGACTATTCTGCCATCTTGGTCCTGCCTCAAATTCTTCTTTTATATAGCCATTGACACTTTCTGGGTTCTGGCTTTTATTACTTCTTAATTTTATTGCAGGGGCATTTTTCCTGTTCTCCGCTACTCAAAGATTCCATCTCATACATTCACATAATTTCATCTTATATGTTGACAAAATATTTTTAAGAATTTTAGTGACTATATAAGTGAACTTTTTCAATTTTTGAATGAAGAAAATGAAGCTTAAACAAACTTTGTAAGGGAGTCTGGAGCAAGGTGGTTGTGTGAGCAACTGCATGCTCCTGTCTCCTCACAAAAACACCAAAGCGAACAAAATAAGGAAAACCTGGCAGAATCAATTTTGGCAGAAATTTGGAAACCAATAAAAGAGTTGTAACAACTAAGTGAATACTGACGCAAGGAAAAGTGACACATAAACGGTACAAAAACTTTGGTTTTTTACTCACCAGAGTCCCATCCATTTCCCAACTTGGTATGATCATCTTAAAGTGGCTTCAGCCCACATTCCCAGAGAGGGAGCTTAGTTTTTGTATCTAGATGGAGCAGAATAGACTACACTTATAAAGTTTTGTGTGTGTCAGTTCTAACCTGTCTGGGACTGCCAAAAGTACTGAACCAAGGTACTCATCTCAGTTTGGCCTATCTCAGAGTTCAGGTAGGGCTGAGGGACAGTGGGAAATGACCGACAGCCATAACTGCCTGTAGCTACCTGGGGCTAAAGAGTGTCATTAAGGCATACACTAGGCACCTAAAGGCTGGAAGGAAAGACTTGGAATAGTTTCAGAAATTAAGGCTTTCAAAAGCACTGTATATATGAGGGGATTCAGAAAGCCACACATATTCCCAGAGAAAGAAGCATGTTCAGAAAGTACTGAGAAGAACCTACATTTACCTCAGACTGATCTCTAGGCTCAATGCAGTCCCCAGGAAGCCCTGGGGAGAGGGCAGAATCTGGTTTCCAGAGTTACTACATTTATAATATTCAAAAATCTCAGATGTAATGTTAAAAAAATTACAAGACATGCAAAGGAACAGGAAAGGATTTTTGTGTTGAAAAGAACAAAACAAAGTGACAGAAACTGTCCCCGTGGAAGCCTAGTTAATGGATTTACTAGACAAAAACTTTAAAACAACAGTATTAAATATGCTCAAGGAGCTAAAGAAAAAAACAGACAAAAATGAAAGGAAATCAGGAAAGTTATAAAGGAACAAAATGAGAATATCAATAAAGAGGTAGAAATTATATAAAGAACCTAATAGAAATACTGGAACTGAAAAGTACAATAATGGAAATGAAAAATTCACTGGGGGTGTTTAATAGCCAATATGAGATGGCAGAAGAATCAGTGAACTTGAAGTCTGGATGATTGATATTACTGAATCTAAAGAGAAAAGAGAGAAAGAATGAAGAAAGTCAAACAGAGCCTAAGGGAAATTTGGGACACCATCCAACCAACCAACATAGGCTAATGGGAGTCCCAGAAAGAGAGAGAGAGAGAGAAAGGTCCAGAAAGAACACTTGAAGAAATAATAGCCCAAACTTTGCAAATTTGATGAAAGACATGAATCTACTTATCCAAGAAGCTCAACAAACTTTGGAAGAATTTAGAAAAAGGAACAAGGGCTGGTGCCATATTCCAGGGCTAGAACACTAGGGAGCCATTTAGACCCCTAGGCCTGAAGGGGAAGGAGTAGTTACCAGAACCACTTTTAGCCCTGGAGCATGGCACCAGCCCTTCTTCCCTTTCTTAAACATCCTTGTAAATAGTTCCTTTGTTAAACTCTCCCACATAACCTTATTTGAGAAGATTTCTGTTTCCTTATGGGAGTTGTTATTATCTTTATTTGGAGATTAAGTATGGTTTAAAAGATGTGTATGGGTACTAAGTCAACAAGGGATGGACTACGATGATTATTATTATGTGTTCTACTTGAGTAGGCTATAGTACTCAATTATTCAATCAAACACTAATTTAGGTGTTGCTGTGAAGATATTTTGTATCATTTACAAAACATTTACAATCAGTTGACTTTAAGAGGAGTATCCTCCATAATGTGGGTAGGCCTCATCCAGTCTTTTGAAAGACCTTAATAGCAAAACTGAGATTTCCCTGAGGAAGAAGAAATTCTTCTGAAGACTGCAGTGTCAGCTCCTGCCCTGCTCTACAGATTTCAGACTTGTCATATCTTACAACTGCATAAGCCAATTCCTTGAAAAAAAAAATGTATACATATCTACGTATGTATGTATGCGTATGGTTCTGTTTCTCTGGAGAACTATGATTGATACAAACATTAATCATAGTTATTTTTAATTATTTTAAATTCCTTGTTAATAACGACATGGTACATTTATTGGACAGTAGATGCTGAGGTAAATATTTTTTATGCTTGGAGATGAATACACTTTTGCTTCTGCTAGATCTTTAGTGTGTGGGGTTATGTTAATCTAGTGGGGAGTTGGGCGGAACTTGAAGTTTGTTGTTACTGTGTGTTTTAGTCATCTATAACAGATTCTGTTATTACAGAAATACCACAAGTGGATGACTTCAACAAACAGAAGTTTATTCCTTCACAGTCTAGTAGGCTAGAAGTCCGAATTCAGGGTGTCAGCTCCAGGGAAAGGCTTTCTCTGTCTGTCAGCTCTGTAGGAAGGTCCTTGTCATCAGTCTTTCCTTGGTGCAGGAGATTCTCAGCACAAGGATTCCAGGTCCAAAGGAAGTGCTCTGCTACCAACACTACTTTCTTGGTGTATGCAGTCCCCCGTCTCTCTGCTTGCTTCTCTCTTTTATACATCAAAACAGATTGACTTAAGGAGACTTCAACACACCATTCTCAGTAAAGGACAGAATAACTAAGAAGAAACTCAACAAAGATACAGAAGACCTAAAGGGCACAATCAGCCAACT